>NW_028225181.1:4557393-5229893 GCF_052327205.1 Somniosus microcephalus | reverse complement strand
AGGATTTCAGCAGTTACATTGGGTGAACAGTCTGTTTGGAATGGACCTCACAAGGCAGCTACCTGAGGTTGCAGAACCCGCTGGGTCAATGGATGAACGGTCAGCGGATTTGCGAGTCGATTGTTCCTCGGGTTTGTCAGTTGGCAATGTCTCGGGAGCTGTAATAAAGGATGAGAGACACGTGAGAATGCAGAGTGGAGAACACTAGGGCCCAGAAATGCGGGTCTCCACGGCTGAGAACGCACGGGGTACTCACCCCTAGGCCCAATGGAAGTGCCGGTTTCTTACATGCACTGCGCATGCGCGGGAAACCGGAACTTCCGTTCCCTTGAAGGAAAGGTTTCCTAGTAGATTGGCGGTTAGGATCAGATCAGCCACGATCTTATTGAATGGCGGAGCAGGCTCGAGTGGCCGATTGGCCTACTCCTGCTCCTATTTCTTATGTTCTTATGTTTCAGGTGTCAAACGCGTACGCCGGAGAGGCAGCGCTTGCACATGGAACTTCCGGTTTTTTTGCAGATTTCTCCGGGAGGGTAAGTCTCCAGGAGTTACACATATAAAAAGCAAGCGCAAGGCCTGCTTTTAACAAGGTAAGTGGTGAATTAATTAAAATTAAAATATTTTTTCCACAGGTTTATTAATTTTACATGCTGTAAAGAAAGGTAAGTTTTTTTTTAGCCACGTTAGAAAATGTAATTAACTTTTTCAAAAATTTAAATTATTGTTTAATAGTTATTTTATGTAATTTATAGTTATTTTAAAAATTGATATTTTAAAAAAATATTTGAAGTTTTAGTGATGTGTTGGGGCTTATAGTATTTATAGTTTTGACAGCTCTTCCTGTCAATTGTTTGAATGGGCATTTCCCTGCTACCATTGGCTCTCCATGGCCCACGTGATCCCAGGGGACGCATCGAACTACTGCGCCCCTGGGATATGCAAGCACTGCGCGCCGGCAGTTGGAGGAGGCCCAGGGTAGGAATCCCATGTGGGCCCACAGCTCAACAGCCGGCGCGCTAGGAAAGTGCAGATCGGAGGCCTGCACCCGCGGGAAGCCCCCGACCCGAGTTTCTAGGCCTCGGTGAACAGTCTTTTTGAAATGGACGTCACAAGGCAGCTACCTGAGGTTGCAGAACCCGCTGGGTCAATGGATGAACGGTCAACGGATTCGCGAGTCGATTGTTCCTCGGGTTTGACAGTTGGCGATGTCTCGGGAGCTGTAATAAAGGAAGAGAGACACGAGAGATTGCAGAGTGGAGAACACCACAACATGTCATCAGGAAGGCACGAGAGTACGAAGAATGTCAGACATCAGACTTAATATAAACCAGAACCATCCAATTCCATCCCACTCCACTATCAGGCCTCCTCCCGTTCCCCTCAGTCTCCTCCTCCCACTCCCCTCAGGCTCCTCCTCCCACTCCCCTCAGTCTCCTCCTCCCACTCCCCTCAGTCTCCTCCTCCTGCTCCCCTCAGTCTCCTCCTCCTGCTCCCCTCAGTCTCCTCCTCCCGCTCCCCTCACTCTCCTCCTCCCGCTCCCCTCAGTCTCCTCCTCCCGCTCCCCTCAGTCTCCTCCTCCCACTCCCCTCAGTCTCCTCCTCCCACTCCCCTAAGTCTCCTCCTCCCGCTCCCCTCAGTCTCCTCCTCCCGCTCCCCTGAGTCTCCTCCTCCCGCTCCCCTCACTGTCCTCCTCCCGCTCCACTCACCCTCCTCCTCCCGCTCCCCTCAGTCTCCTCCTCCCAATCCACTCAGTATCCTCCTCCCACTCCCCTCAGTCTCCTCCTCCCACTCCCCTCAGTCTCCTCCTCCCGCTCCCCTCAGTCTCCTCCTCCCGCTCCCCTCAGTCTCCTCCTCCCGCTCCCCTCACTCTCCTCCTCGCGCTCCCCTCAGTCTCCTCCTCCCGCTCCCCTCAGTCTCCTCCTCCCGCTCCCCTCAGTCTCCTCCTCCCGCTCCCCTCACTCTCCTCCTCCCGCTCCCCTCACTCTCCTCCTCCCGCTCCCCTCACTCTCCTCCTCCCGCTCCCCTCAGTCTCCTCCTCCCACTCCCCTCAGTCTCCTCCTCCCGCTCCCCTCAGTCTCCTCCTCCCACTCCCCTCAGTCTCCTCCTCCCACTCCCCTAAGTCTCCTCCTCCCGCTCCCCTCAGTCTCCTCCTCCCGCTCCCCTCAGTCTCATCCTCCCACTCCCCTCAGTCTCCTCCTCCCACTCCCCTCAGTCTCCTCTTCCCACTCCCCTCAGTCTCCTCCTCCCGCCCCCCTCAGTCTCCTCCCACTCCCCCCAGTCTCCTCCTCCCGCTCCCCTGAGTCTCCTCCTCCCGCTCCCCTCACTGTCCTCCTCCCGCTCCACTCACCCTCCTCCTCCCGCTCCCCTCAGTCTCCTCCTCCAGCTCCCCTCAGTCTCCTCCACCCGCTCCCCTCAGTCTCCTCCTCCCTCTCCCCTCAGTCTCCTCCTCCCACTCACCTCAGTCTCCTCCTCCCACTCCCCTCACTCTCCTCCTCCCACTCCCCTCACTCTCCTCCTCCCGCTCCCCTCACTCTCCTCCTCCCGCTCCCCTCACTCTCCTCCTCCCTCTCCCCTCAGTCTCCTCCTCCCGCTCCCCTCAGTCTCCTCCTCCCACTCCCCTCAGTCTCCTCCTCCCACTCCCCTCAGTCTCCTCCTCCCACTCCCCTCAGTCTCCTCCTCCCACTCCCCTCAGTCTCCTCCTCCCACTCCCCTCAGTCTCCTCCTCCCGCTCCCCTCACTCTCCTCCTCACACTCCCCTCACTCTCCTCCTCACACTCCCCTCAGTCTCCTCCTCCCGCTCCCCTCACTCTCCTCCTCCCACTCCCCTCAGTCTCCTCCTCCCGCTCCCCTCAGTGTCCTCCTCCCGCTCCCCTCATTCTCCTCCTCCCACTCCCCTCAGTCTCCTCCTCCCGCTCCCCTCAGTCTCCTCCTCCCGCTCCCCTCAGTCTCCTCCTCCCGCTCCCCTCAGTCTCCTCCTCCCGCTCCCCTCAGTCTCCTCCTCCCAATCCCCTCAGTCTCCTCCTCCCGCTCCCCTCAGTCTCCTCCTCCCGCTCCCCTCAGTCTCCTCCTCCCACTCCCCTCAGTCTCCTCCTCCCACTCCCCTCAGTCTCCTCCTCCCGCTCCCCTCAGTCTCCTCCTCCCGCTCCACTAAGTCTCCTCCGCCCACTCCCTTCAGTCTCCTCCGCCCACTCCCCTCAGTCTCCTCCTCCCCCTCCCCTCAGTCTCCTCCTCCCGCTCCCCTCAGTCTCCTCCTCCCGCTCCCCTCAGTCTCCTCCTCCCGCTCGCCTCAGTCTCCTCCTCCCGCTCCCCTTTGTCTCCTCCTCCCGCTCCCCTCAGTCTCCTCCGCCCGCTCCTCTCAGTCTCCTCCTCCCACTCCCCTCAGTCTCCTGCTCCCACTCCCCTCAGTCTCCTCCTCCCGCTCCCCTCACTCTCCGCCTCCCACTCCCCTCAGTCTCCTCCTCCCACTCCCCTCAGTCTCATCCTCCCACTCCCCTCAGTCTCCTCCTCCCACTCCCCTCACATTCCTCCTCCCACTCCCCTCAGTCTCCTCCTCCCACTCCCCTCGGTCTCCTCCTCCCACTCCCCTCACATTCCTCCTCCCACTCCCCTCAGTCTCCTCCTCCCACTCCCCTCACATTCCTCCTCCCACTCCCCTCAGTCTCCTCCTCCCACTCCCCTCACATTCCTCCTCCCACTCCCCTCAGTCTCCTCCTCCCGCTCCCCTCGGTCACTTACAACCCCCTCCCCTCAATTATTGAAACGCAGTTGCCTGAGTCACTTATATTCTCCTCCCCTCTTTTATTGAATCCCACTCCCCTCAGTTACTGAATCCCACTCCCCTCAGTCACATACTTCTCTCTCCCCTCAGTTACTGAATCCCACCCCCCTCAGTTGCTGAATCCAGTCCCTCACAGTTACTGAATCACCCTCACCTCAGTTACTGTATCCCATTCCCCTCAGTCATTCAATCCCCCCCTCAGTTAATGAATCTCACTCCCCTCAGTCACTTACATTGTCCTCCCCTCAGTTACTGAATCCCACTCCCCTCAGACACTACATCCCACTCCCCTCAGTCACTACATCCCACTCCCCTCAGAGACTACATCCCACTCCCCTCAGACACTACATCCCACTCCCCTCAGACACTACATCCCACTCCCCTCAGACACTACATCCCACTCCCCTCAGTCACTACATCCCACTCCCCTCAGACACTACATCCCACTCCCCTCAGACACTACATCCCACTCCCCTCAGACACTACATCCCACTCCCCTCAATCACTACATCCCACTCCCCTCAGACACTACATCCCACTCCCCTCAGACACTACATCCCACTCCCATCAGACACTACATCCCACTCCCCTCAATCACTACATCCCACTCCCCTCAATCACTACATCCCACTCCCCTCAGACACTACATCCCACTCCCCTCAGACACTACATCCCACTCCCCTCAGTCACTACATCCCACTCCCCTCAGACACTACACCCCACTCCCCTCAGACACTACATCCCACTCCCCTCAGACACTACATCCCATTCCACTCAGACACTACATCCCACTCCCCTCAGACACTACATCCCACTCCCCTCAGACATTACATCCCACTCCCCTCAGACACTACATCCCACTCCCCTCAGACAATACATCCCACTCCCCTCAGTCACTACATCCCACTCCCCTCAGACATTACATCCCACTCCCCTCAGACACTACATCCCATTCCACTCAGACACTACATCCCACTCCCCTCAGACACTACATCCCACTCCCCTCAGACACTGCATCCCACTCCCCTCAGACACTACATCCCATTCCACTCAGACACTGCATCCCACTCCCCTCAGACATTACATCCCACTCCCCTCAGACACTACATCCCACTCCCCTCAGACATTACATCCCACTCCCCTCAGTCACTATATCCCATTCCACTCAGACAGTACTTCCCACTCCCCTCAGTCACTATATCCCATTCCACTCAGACAGTACATCCCATTCCTCTCTGAAACCATATCCCATTCCACTCAGACACTACATCCCACGGTCATGGACAGTGCTATCCTGCGGCTCTTACTCGCCAATAACCTGCTCACTGAGGCCCAGTTTGTGTTCCGCCAAGTCCACTCGGCTCCCGACCTCATTACAGCCTTGGTCCAAACGTGGGCAAATGAGCTGAATTCCAGAAGTGAGGTGAGAGTGACTGCCTTTGACATCAAGACAGCATTTGACCGAGTGTGGCATCAAGGAGCCCCAGTAAAATTGAAGTCAATGTGGATCGTGGGTGGCGAGGTGTGGTGGGAACGCTCCACTGGTTGGAGTCATACCTAGCACAAAGGAAGATGGTTCTGGTGGTTGAAGGTCAATTATCACAGCCCCAGATCATCGCAGCAGGAGTTCCTCAGGGCAGTGTCCTAGGGCCAACCATCTTCAGCTGCTTCATCAATGAATTTCCCTCTAACATGAGGTCAAAATGGGACTGTTCGCTGATGACTGCACAGTGTTCAGTGCCATTCACAACTCCTCAGAAAATGAAGCAATCCATGCCGGCACGCAACAAGACATGTACGAAGTTAAAGGCTTGGGCTGATAAGTGGCAGCTAACATTCGCGCCACTGAAGTGCCAGGCAATAAATATCTCCAACAAGCGACAACTAAGTACCTCCATTTGACATTCAACAGCTTTACCATCGCAGAATCCCCCACCAGCAACATCCTGGGGTTCTCCATCGGCCAGAAACTTAACTGGACCAGCCACATAATTACTGTGGCAACAAGAGCAGGTCAGAGGCTAGGTATTCTGCAGCGAGTGTCTCACCTCCTGACTCCCCAAAGCCTTTCCACCATCTACAATGCACAAGTAAGGAGTGTGATGGAATACTCTCCACTGGCCTGGATGAGTGCTGCCCCAACAACACTCAAGAAGCTCGACACCATCCAGGACAAAGCAGCCCGCTTGATTGGCACCCCATCCACCAACTTAAACAATCACTCCCTCCACCACTGGCATACCGTGGCTGCAGTGTGTACCATCTACAAGATGCACTGCAGCAACTCACCAAGGCTCCTTCGGCGGCACCTCCCAAACAGGCAAACTCTTCCACCTAGAAGGACAAGGGCAGCAGGTGCATGAGAACATCACCAACTACAAGCTCCCCTCCAAGTCACACACCATCCTGCCTTAGAAGTAGATCATCTATTCTGCATCGTCGCTGGCTCAAATTCCTGGAACTCCATAACTAAAATCACTGTGGGAGTAGCTTCACCACACGGACTATGGCGCTTCAAGAAGGCGGTTCACAGCGCCTACTCAAGGGCAATTCGGGATGGGCAGTAAATGCTGGCCTTGCCAGCGATGCCCACATCCCATAAGCAATTAAAAAAATTCACTTAGGCACTACGTCCCATTTCACTCAGTCACTACATCCCATTACACTCAGGCATTACGTCCCATTTCACTCAGGCACTACGTCCCATTTCACTCAGGCATTACATCCCATTTCACTCAGGCACTACATCCCATTTCACTCAGGCATTACGTCCCATTTCACTCAGGCATTACGTCCCATTTCACTCAGGCATTACGTCCCATTTCACTCAGGCATTACGTCCCATTTCACTCAGGCATTACGTCCCATTTCATTCAGGCATTACTTCCCATTTCACTCAGGCATTACATCCCATTTCACTCAGGCATTACATCCCATTTCACTCAGGCATTACATCCCATTTCACTCAGGCACTACGTCCCATTTCACTCAGGCATTACGTCCCATTTCACTCAGGCATTACATCCCATTTCACTCAGGCATTACATCCCATTTCACTCAGGCACCACGTCCCATTTCACTCAGGCATT
The DNA here is from genome assembly GCF_052327205.1 of Somniosus microcephalus. Taxonomy (NCBI): domain Eukaryota; kingdom Metazoa; phylum Chordata; class Chondrichthyes; order Squaliformes; family Somniosidae; genus Somniosus; species Somniosus microcephalus. The sequence continues at coordinate 5,223,026 of NW_028225181.1, read as the reverse complement.
ACGTCCCATTTCACTCAGGCATTACGTCCCATTTCACTCAGGCATGACGTCCCATTTCACTCAGGCATTACGTCCCATTTTACTCAGGCATTACGTCCCATTTCACTCAGGCATTATGTCCCATTTCACTCAGGCATTACGTCCCATTTCACTCAGGCACTACGTCCCATTTCACTCAGGCACTACTTCCCATTTCACTCAGGCATTACATCCCATTTCACTCAGGCATTACATCCCATTTCACTCAGGCACTACATCCCATTTCACTCAGGCATTACGTCCCATTTCACTCAGGCATTACGTCCCATTTCACTCAGGCATTACGTCCCATTTCACTCAGGCATTACTTCCCATTTCACTCAGGCATTACATCCCATTTCACTCAGGCATTACATCCCATTTCACTCAGGCATTACATCCCATTTCACTCAGGCACTACGTCCCATTTCACTCAGGCATTATGTCCCATTTCACTCAGCCATTGCATCCCATTTCACTCAGGCATTACATCCCATTTCACTCAGGCACTACGTCCCATTTCACTCAGGCATTACGTCCCATTTCACTCAGGCATTACGTCCCATTTCACTCAGGCATTACGTCCCATTTCACTCAGGCATTACGTCCCATTTTACTCAGGCATTACGTCCCATTTCACTCAGGCATTATGTCCCATTTCACTCAGGCATTACGTCCCATTTCACTCAGGCACTACGTCCCATTTCACTCAGGCACTACGTCCCATTTCACTCAGGCATTACGTCCCATTTCACTCAGGCATTACGTCCCATTTTACTCAGGCATTACGTCCCATTTCACTCAGGCATTATGTCCCATTTCACTCAGGCATTACGTCCCATTTCACTCAGGCACTACGTCCCATTTCACTCAGGCACTACATCCCATTTCACTCAGGCATTACATCCCATTTCACTCAGGCATTACATCCCATTTCACTCAGGCACTACATCCCATTTCACTCAGGCATTACGTCCCATTTCACTCAGGCATTACGTCCCATTTCACTCAGGCATTACATCCCATTTCACTCAGGCACTACATCCCATTTCATTCAGGCATTACGTCCCATTTCACTCAGGCACGACGTCCCATTTCACTCAGGCACTACATCCCATTTCACTCAGGCATTACGTCCCATTTCACTCAGGCATTACGTCCCATTTCACTCAGGCATTACATCCCATTTCACTCAGGCAATACATCCCATTTCACTCAGGCATTACATCCCATTTCACTCAGGCACAACATCCCATTTCACTCAGGCATTACATCCCATTTCACTCAGGCATTACATCCCATTTCACTCAGGCATTACATCCCATTTCACTCAGGCACTACGTCCCATTTCACTCAGGAACTACATCCCATTTCACTCAGGCACTACATCCCATTTCACTCAGGCACTACATCCCATTTCATTCAGGCATTACATCCCATTTCACTCAGGCATTACGTCCCATTTCACTCAGGCATTACAATCCATTTCACTCAGGCATTACATCCCATTTCACTCAGGCATTACATCCCATTTCACTCAGGCACTACGTCCCATTTCACTCAGGCACTACGTCCCATTTCACTCAGGCATTACGACCCATTTCACTCAGGCATTACATCCCATTTCACTCAGGCATTACGTCCCATTTCACTCAGGCATGACATCTCATTTCACTCAGTCAGTGCATCCCATTTCACTCAGGCACTACATCCCATTTCACTCAGGCAGTACATCCCATTTCACTCAGGCACTACATCCCATTTCACTCAGGCATTACGTCCCATTTCACTCAGGCATTACGTCCCATTTCACTCAGGCATTACGTCCCATTTCACTCAGGCATTACGTCTCATTTCACTCAGGCATTACATCTCATTTCACTCAGGCATTACATCCCATTTCACTCAGGCATTACGTCCCATTTCACTCAGGCGTTACATCTCATTTCACTCAGGCATTACGTCCCATTTCACTCAGGCATTACGTCCCATTTCACTCAGGCACGACAACCCACTCCCCTCAGACACTACATCCCACTCCCCTCAGACACTACATCCCACTCCCCTCAGACACCAAATCCCACTCCCCTCAGACACTACATCCCACACCCCTCAGACACTACATCCCACTCCCCTCAGACACTACATTCCACTCCCCTTAGACACTACATCCCACTCCCCTCAGACACTACATCCCACTCCCCTCAGACACCACAACCCACTCCCCTCAGACACTATATCCCACTCCCCTCAGACACTACATCCCACTCCCCTCAGACACTACATTCCACTCCCCTCAGACACGACATCCCACTCCCCTCAGAAACTACAACCCACTCCCCTCAGACACTACATCCCACTCCCCTCAGACACTACATCACACTCCCCTCAGAAACTACATCCCACTCCCCTCAGTCACTACATCCCACTCCCGTCAGACACTACATCCCACTCCCCTCAGACACTACAAATCACTCCCCTCAGTCACTACATCCCACTGCCCTCAGACACTACAACCCACTCCCCTCAGTCACTACATCCCACTACCCTCAGACACTACATCCCACTCCCCTCAGACACTACATCCCACTCCCCTCACACACTACATCCCACTCCCCTCCGACACTACATCCCACTCCCCTCAGACACTACATCCCACTCCCCTCAGACACTACATTCCACTCCCCTCAGACACGACATCCCACTCCCCTCAGAAACTACAACCCACTCCCCTCAGACACTACATCCCACTCCCCTCAGACACAACATCCCACTCCCCTCAGACACTACATCCCACTCCCCTCAGTCACTACATCCCACTCCCGTCAGACACTACATCCCACTCCCCTCAGACACTACATCCCACTCCCCTCAGTCACTACATCCCACTCCCCTCAGACACTACAACCCACTCCCCTCAGTCACTACATCCCATTACCCTCAGACACTACATCCCACTCCCCTCAGACACTAGATCCCACTCCCCTCACACACTACATCCCACTCCCCTCCGACACTACATCCCACTCCCCTCAGACACTACATCCCACTCCCCTCAGACACTACATCCCACTCCCCTCAGACACTACATCCCACTCCCCTCAGACACTACATCCCACTCCCCTCAGACACTACATACCACTCACCTCAGACACTACATCCCACTCCCCTCGGACACTACATCCCACTCCCCTCAGCCACTACATCCCACTCCCCTCAGACACTACATCCCACTCCCCTCAGACACTACATCCCACTCCCCTCAGACACTACATCCCACTCTCCTCAGAAACTACATCCCACTCCCCTCAGACACTACATCCCACTCCCCTCAGACACTACATCCCACTCCCCTCAGACACTACATCCCACTCCCCTCAGACACTACATCCCACTCCCCTCAGACACTAAATCCCAGTCCCCCCAGACACTACATCCCACTCCCCACAGACACTACATCCCACTCCCCTCAGACACTACATCCCGCTCCCCTCGGACACTACATCCCGCTCCCCTCAGACACTACATCCCACTCCCCACAGACACTACATCCCACTCCCCTCAGACACGACAGCCCACTCCCCTCAGACACTACATCCCACTCCCCTCAGACACTACATCCCACTCCCCTCAGACACTACATCCCACTCCCCTCAGACACGACATCCCACTCTCCTCAGACACTACATCCCACACCCCTCAGACACTACATCCCACTCCCCTCAGAAACTACATCCCACTCCCCTCAGACACTACATCCCACTCCCCTCAGACACTACATCCCACTCCCCTCGGACACTACATCCCACTCCCCTCAGACACAAGATCCCATTGCCCTCAGTCACTACAACCCACTCCCCTCAGACACTACAACCCACTCCCCTCAGACACTGCATCCCACTCCCCTCAGACACTGCATCCCACTCCCCTCAGACACTGCATCCCACTCCCCTCAGACACTGCATCGCAATCCCCTCAGAAACTGCATCCCACTCCCCTCAGACACTCCATCCCACTCCCCTCAGACACTACATCCCACTCCCCTCAGACACTACATCCCACTCCCCTCAGACACTACATCCCACTCCCCTCGGACACGACATCCCACTCCCCTCAGACACTACATCCCACTCCCCTCAGATACTACATACCACTCCCCTCAGACACGACATCCCACTCCCCCGACACTACATCCCACTCCCCTCAGACACTACATCCCACTCCACTCAGACACTACATCCCACTCACCTCAGACACTACATCCCACTCCCCTCAGACACTACATCCCACTCCCCTCAGACAATACATCCCACTCCCCTCAGACACTACATCCCACTCCCCTCAGACAATACAACCCACTCCACTCAGACACTACATCCCAATCCCCTCAGACACTGCATTCCACTCCCCTCAGACACTACATCCCACTCCACTTAGACACTACATCCCACTCCCCTCAGACACTACATCCCACTCCACTCAGACGCTACATCCCACTCCCCTCAGACGCTACATCCCACTCCACTCAGACACTACATCCCAATTCCCTCAGTCAGTACATCCCACTCCCCTCTGACACTACATCCCAGTTCCCTCAGACACAACATACCACTCCCCTCAGTCACTACATCCCACTCCCCTCAGACACGACACCCCACTCCCCTCAGTCACTGCATCCCACTCCCCTCAGACACTACTTCCCACTCCCCTCAGACACTAAATCCCACTCCCCTCAGTCACTAAATCCCACTCCCCTCAGACACTACATCCCACTCCCCTCAGACACTACATCCCACTCCCCTCAGACACTAAATGGCACTCCCCTCGGACACTACATCCCACTCCCCTCGGACACTACATCCCACTCCCCTCAGTCACTACATCCCACTTCCCTCAGACACTACATCCCACTCCCCTCAGACACTACATCCCACTCCCCTCAGACACTACATCCCACTCCCCTCAGACATTACATCCCACTCACCTCAGACACTACATCCCACTCCCGTCAGACTCTACATCCCACGCCCTTCAGACACTACATCCCACTCCCCTCAGGCACTACATCCCACTCCCCTCAGACACTACATCCCACTCCCCTCAGACACTACATCCCACTCCCCTCAGACACTACATCCCACTCCCCTCAGACACTACATCCCACTCCCCTCAGACACGACATCCCACTCCCCTCAGACACTACATCCCACTCCCCTCAGACACTATATCCCACTCCCCTCAGACACTACATCTCACTCCCCTCAGACACTACATCCCACTCCCCTCAGACACTACATCCCTCTCCCCTCAGACACTTCATCCCATTCCACTCAGACACTACAACCCACTCCCCTCAGACACTACAACCCACTCCCCTCAGACACTACATCCCACTCCCCGACACTACATCCCACTCCCCTCAGACACTACATTCCACTCCCCTCAGACACGACATCCCACTCCCTTCAGAAACTACAACCCACTCCCCTCAGACACTACATCCCACTCCCCTCAGACACTACATCCCACTCCCCTCAGAAACTACATCCCACTCCCCTCAGTCACTACATCCCACTCCCGTCAGACACTACATCCCACTCCCCTCAGCCACTACATCCCACTCCCCTCAGACACTACATCCCACTCCCCTCAGACACTACATCCCACTCCCCTCAGACACTACATCCCACTCTCCTCAGACACTACATCCCACTCCCCTCAGACACTACATCCCACTCCCCTCAGACACTACATCCCACTCCCCTCAGACACTACATCCCACTCCCCTCAGACACTACATCCCACTCCCCTCAGACACTAAATCCCAGTCCCCCCAGACACTACATCCCACTCCCCACAGACACTACATCCCACTCCCCTCAGACACTACATCCCGCTCCCCTCGGACACTACATCCCGCTCACCTCAGACACTACATCCCACTCCCCACAGACACTACATCCCACTCCCCTCAGACACGACAGCCCACTCCCCTCAGACACTACATCCCACTCCCCTCAGACACTACATCCTACTCCCCTCAGACACTACATCCCACTCCCCTCAGACACGACATCCCACTCTCCTCAGACACTACATCCCACACCCCTCAGACACTACATCCCACTCCCCTCAGAAACTACATCCCACTCCCCTCAGACACTACATCCCACTCCCCTCAGACACTACATCCCACTCCCCTCGGACACTACATCCCACTCCCCTCAGACACAAGATCCCATTGCCCTCAGTCACTACAACCCACTCCCCTCAGACACTACAACCCACTCCCCTCAGACACTGCATCCCACTCCCCTCAGACACTGCATCCCACTCCCCTCAGACACTGCATCCCACTCCCCTCAGACACTGCATCGCAATCCCCTCAGACACTGCATCCCACTCCCCTCAGACACTCCATCCCACTCCCCTCAGACACTACATCCCACTCCCCTCAGACACTACATCCCACTCCCCTCAGACACTACATCCCACTCCCCTCGGACACGACATCCCACTCCCCTCAGACACTACATCCCACTCCCCTCAGATACTACATACCACTCCCCTCAGACACGACATCCCACTCCCCCGACACTACATCCCACTCCCCTCAGACACTACATCCCACTACACTCAGACACTACATCCCACTCCACTCAGACACTACATCCCACTCACCTCAGACACTACATCCCGCTCCCCTCAGACACTACATCCCACTCCCCTCAGACACTACATCCCACTCCCCTCAGACACTACATACCACTCCCCTCAGACACTACATCCCACTCCCCTCAGACACTACATCCCACTCCCCTCAGACAATACAACCCACTCCACTCAGACACTACATCCCAATCCCCTCAGACACTGCATCCCACTCCCCTCAGACACTACATCCCACTCCACTTAGACACTACATCCCACTCCCCTCAGACACTACATCCCACTCCACTCAGACGCTACATCCCACTCCCCTCAGACGCTACATCCCACTCCACTCAGACACTACATCCCAATTCCCTCAGTCAGTACATCCCACTCCCCTCTGACACTACATCCCAGTTCCCTCAGACACAACATACCACTCCACTCAGTCACTACATCCCACTCCCCTCAGACACGACACCCCACTCCCCTCAGTCACTGCATCCCACTCCCCTCAGACACTACTTCCCACTCCCCTCAGACACTAAATCCCACTCCCCTCAGTCACTAAATCCCACTCCCCTCAGACACTACATCCCACTCCCCTCAGACACTAAATCCCACTCCCCTCAGACACTAAATGGCACTCCCCTCGGACACTACATCCCACGCCCCTCGGACACTACATCCCACTCCCCTCAGTCACTACATCCCACTTCCCTCAGACACTACATCCCACTCCCCTCAGACACTACATCCCACTCCCCTCAGACACTACATCCCACTCCCCTCAGACATTACATCCCACTCACCTCAGACACTACATCCCACTCCCGTCAGACTCTACATCCCACGCCCTTCAGACAATACATCCCACTCCCCTCAGGCACTACATCCCACTCCCCTCAGACACTACATCCCACTCCCCTCAGACACTACATCCCACTCCCCTCAGACACTACATCCCACTCCCCTCAGACACTACATCCCACTCCCCTCAGACACGACATCCCACTCCCCTCAGACACTACATCCCACTCCCCTCAGACACTATATCCCACTCCCCTCAGACACTACATCCCACTCCCCTCAGACACTACATCCCACTCCCCTCAGACACTACATCCCTCTCCCCTCAGACACTTCATCCCATTCCACTCAGACACTACAACCCACTCCCCTCAGACACTACAACCCACTCCCCTCAGACACTACATCCCACTCCCCGACACTACATCCCACTCCCCTCAGACACTACATTCCACTCCCCTCAGACACGACATCCCACTCCCCTCAGAAACTACAACCCACTCCCCTCAGACACTACATCCCACTCCCCTCAGACACTACATCCCACTCCCCTCAGAAACTACATCCCACTCCCCTCAGTCACTACATCCCAATCCCGTCAGACACTACATCCCACTCCCCTCAGACACTACATCCCACTACCCTCAGTCACTACATCCCACTCCCCTCAGACACTACAACCCACTCCCCTCAGTCACTACATCCCACTACCCTCAGACACTACATCCCACTCCCCTCAGACACTACATCCCACTCCCCTCACACACTACATCCCACTCCCCTCCGACACTACATCCCACTCCCCTCAGACACTACATCCCACTCCCCTCAGACACTACATTCCACTCCCCTCAGACACGACATCCCACTCCCCTCAGAAACTACAACCCACTCCCCTCAGACACTACATCCCACTCCCCTCAGACACAACATCCCACTCCCCTCAGACACTACATCCCACTCCCCTCAGTCACTACATCCCACTCCCGTCAGACACTACATCCCACTCCCCTCAGACACGACATCCCACTCCCCTCAGTCACTACATCCCACTCCCCTCAGACACTACAACCCACTCCCCTCAGTCACTACATCCCATTACCCTCAGACACTACATCCCACTCCCCTCAGACACTAGATCCCACTCCCCTCACACACTACATCCCACTCACCTCCGACACTACATCCCACTCCCCTCAGACACTACATCCCACTCCCCTCAGACACTACATCCCACTCCCCTCAGACACTACATCCCACTCCCCTCAGACACTACATCCCACTCCCCTCAGACACTACATACCACTCACCTCAGACACTACATCCCACTCCCCTCGGACACTACATCCCACTCCCCTCAGACACTACATCCCACTCCCCTCAGACACTACATCCCACTCCCCTCAGACACTACATCCCACTCCCCTCAGACACTACATCCCACTCTCCTCAGACACTACATCCCACTCCCCTCAGACACTACATCCCACTCCCCTCAGACACTACATCCCACTCCCCTCAGACACTACATCCCACTCCCCTCAGACACTGCATCGCAATCCCCTCAGACACTGCATCCCACTCCCCTCAGACACTCCATCCCACTCCCCTCAGACACTACATCCCACTCCCCTCAGACACTACATCCCACTCCCCTCAGACACTACATCCCACTCCCCTCGGACACGACATCCCACTCCCCTCAGACACTACATCCCACTCCCCTCAGACACTACATCCCACTCCCCTCGGACACGACATCCCACTCCCCTCAGACACTACATCCCACTCCCCTCAGATACTACATACCACTCCCCTCAGACACGACATCCCACTCCCCCGACACTACATCCCACTCCCCTCAGACACTACATCCCACTACACTCAGACACTACATCCCACTCCACTCAGACACTACATCCCACTCACCTCAGACACTACATCCCGCTCCCCTCAGACACTACATCCCACTCCCCTCAGACACTACATCCCACACCCCTCAGACACTACATACCACTCCCCTCAGACACTACATCCCACTCCCCTCAGACACTACATCCCACTCCCCTCAGACAATACAACCACTCCACTCAGACACTACATCCCAATCCCCTCAGACACTGCATCCCACTCCCCTCAGACACTACATCCCACTCCACTTAGACACTACATCCCACTCCCCTCAGACACTACATCCCACTCCACTCAGACGCTACATCCCACTCCCCTCAGACGCTACATCCCACTCCACTCAGACACTACATCCCAATTCCCTCAGTCAGTACATCCCACTCCCCTCTGACACTACATCCCAGTTCCCTCAGACACAACATACCACTCCCCTCAGTCACTACATCCCACTCCCCTCAGACACGACACCCCACTCCCCTCAGTCACTGCATCCCACTCCCCTCAGACACTACTTCCCACTCCCCTCAGACACTAAATCCCACTCCCCTCAGTCACTAAATCCCACTCCCCTCAGACACTACATCCCACTCCCCTCAGACACTACATCCCACTCCCCTCAGACACTAAATGGCACTCCCCTCGGACACTACATCCCACTCCCCTCGGACACTACATCCCACTCCCCTCAGTCACTACATCCCACTTCCCTCAGACACTACATCCCACTCCCCTCAGACACTACATCCCACTCCCCTCAGACACTACATCCCACTCCCCTCAGACATTACATCCCACTCACCTCAGACACTACATCCCACTCCCGTCAGACTCTACATCCCACGCCCTTCAGACAATACATCCCACTCCCCTCAGGCACTACATCCCACTCCACTCAGACACTACATCCCACTCCCCTCAGACACTACATCCCACTCCCCTCAGACACTACATCCCACTCCCCTCAGACACTACATCCCACTCCCCTCAGACACGACATCCCACTCCCCTCAGACACTACATCCCACTCCCCTCAGACACTATATCCCACTCCCCTCAGACACTACATCCCACTCCCCTCAGACACTACATCCCACTCCCCTCAGACACTACATCCCTCTCCCCTCAGACACTTCATCCCATTCCACTCAGACACTACAACCCACTCCCCTCAGACACTACAACCCACTCCCCTCAGACACTACCTCCCACTCCCCGACACTACATCCCACTCCCCTCAGACACTACATTCCACTCCCCTCAGACACGACATCCCACTCCCCTCAGAAACTACAACCCACTCCCCTCAGACACTACATCCCACTCCCCTCAGACACTACATCCCACTCCCCTCAGAAACTACATCCCACTCCCCTCAGTCACTACATCCCACTCCCGTCAGACACTACATCCCACTCCCCTCAGACACTACATCCCACTACCCTCAGTCACTACATCCCACTCCCCTCAGACACTACAACCCACTCCCCTCAGTCACTACATCCCACTACCCTCAGACACTACATCCCACTCCCCTCAGACACTACATCCCACTCCCCTCACACACTACATCCCACTCCCCTCCGACACTACATCCCACTCCCCTCAGACACTACATCCCACTCCCCTCAGACACTACATTCCACTCCCCTCAGACACGACATCCCACTCCCCTCAGAAACTACAACCCACTCCCCTCAGACACTACATCCCACTCCCCTCAGACACAACATCCCACTCCCCTCAGACACTACATCCCACTCCCCTCAGTCACTACATCCCACTCCCGTCAGACACTACATCCCACTCCCCTCAGACACTACATCCCACTCCCCTCAGTCACTACATCCCACTCCCCTCAGACACTACAACCCACTCCCCTCAGTCACTACATCCCATTACCCTCAGACACTACATCCCACTCCCCTCAGACACTAGATCCCACTCCCCTCACACACTACATCCCACTCACCTCCGACACTACATCCCACTCCCCTCAGACACTACATCCCACTCCCCTCAGACACTACATCCCACTCCCCTCAGACACTACATCCCACTCCCCTCAGACACTACATCCCACTCCCCTCAGACACTACATACCACTCACCTCAGACACTACATCCCACTCCCCTCGGACACTACATCCCACTCCCCTCAGACACTACATCCCACTCCCCTCAGACACTACATCCCACTCCCCTCAGACACTACATCCCACTCCCCTCAGACACTACATCCCACTCTCCTCAGACACTACATCCCACTCCCCTCAGACACTACATCCCACTCCCCTCAGACACTACATCCCACTCCCCTCAGACACTACATCCCACTCCCCTCAGACACTACATCCCACTCCCCTCAGACACTAAATCCCAGTCCCCCCAGACACTACATCCCACTCCCCACAGACACTACATCCCACTCCCCTCAGACACTACATCCCGCTCCCCTCGGACACTACATCCCGCTCCCCTCAGACACTACATCCCACTCCCCACAGACACTACATCCCACTCCCCTCAGACACGACAGCCCACTCCCCTCAGACACTACATCCCACTCCCCTCAGACACTACATCCCACTCCCCTCAGACACTACATCCCACTCCCCTCAGACACGACATCCCACTCTCCTCAGACACTACATCCCAAACCCTCAGACACTACATCCCACTCCCCTCAGAAACTACATCCCACTCCCCTCAGACACTACATCCCACTCCCCTCAGACACTACATCCCACTCCCCTCGGACACTACATCCCACTCCCCTCAGACACAAGATCCCATTGCCCTCAGTCACTACAACCCACTCCCCTCAGACACTACAACCCACTCCCCTCAGACACTGCATTCCACTCCCCTCAGACACTGCATCCCACTCCCCTCAGACACTGCATCCCACTCCCCTCAGACACTGCATCGCAATCCCCTCAGACACTGCATCCCACTCCCCTCAGACACTCCATCCCACTCCCCTCAGACACTACATCCCACTCCCCTCAGACACTACATCCCACTCCCCTCAGACACTACATCCCACTCCCCTCGGACAGGACATCCCACTCCCCTCAGACACTACATCCCACTCCCCTCAGATACTACATACCACTCCCCTCAGACACTACATCCCACTCCCCTCAGACACTACATACCACTCCCCTCAGACACTACATCCCACTCCCCTCAGACACTACATCCCACTCCCCTCAGACAATACAACCCACTCCACTCAGACACTACATCCCAATCCCCTCAGACACTGCATCCCACTCCCCTCAGACACTACATCCCACTCCACTTAGAAACTACATCCCACTCCCCTCAGACACTACATCCCACTCCACTCAGACGCTACATCCCACTCCCCTCAGACGCTACATCCCACTCCACTCAGACACTACATCCCAATTCCCTCAGTCAGTACATCCCACTCCCCTCTGACACTACATCCCAGTTCCCTCAGACACAACATACCACTCCCCTCAGTCACTACATCCCACTCCCCTCAGACACGACACCCCACTCCCCTCAGTCACTGCATCCCACTCCCCTCAGACACTACTTCCCACTCCCCTCAGACACTAAATCCCACTCCCCTCAGTCACTAAATCCCACTCCCCTCAGACACTACATCCCACTCCCCTCAGACACTACATCCCACTCCCCTCAGACACTAAATGGCACTCCCCTCGGACACTACATCCCACTCCCCTCGGACACTACATCCCACTCCCCTCAGTCACTACATCCCACTTCCCTCAGACACTACATCCCACTCCCCTCAGACACTACATCCCACTCCCCTCAGACACTACATCCCACTCCCCTCAGACATTACATCCCACTCACCTCAGACACTACATCCCACTCCCGTCAGACTCTACATCCCACGCCCTTCAGACACTACATCCCACTCCCCTAAGGCACTACATCCCACTCCCCTCAGACACTACATCCCACTCCCCTCAGACACTACATCCCACTCCCCTCAGACACTACATCCCACTCCCCTCAGACACTACATCCCACTCCCCTCAGACACGACATCCCACTCCCCTCAGACACTACATCCCACTCCCCTCAGACACTATATCCCACTCCCCTCAGACACTACATCCCACTCCCCTCAGACACTACATCCCTCTCCCCTCAGACACTTCATCCCATTCCACTCAGACACTACAACCCACTCCCCTCAGACACTACAACCCACTCCCCTCAGACACTACATCCCACTCCCCGACACTACATCCCACTCCCCTCAGACACTACATCCCACTCCCCACGGACACTACATCCCACTCCCCTCGGACACTACATCCCACTCCCCTCGGACACTACATCCCACTCCCCTCGGACACTACATCCCACTCCCCTCGGACACTACATCCCACTCCCCTCGGACACTACATCCCACTCCCCTCGGACACTACATCCCACTCCCCTCGGACACTACATCCCACTCCCCTCAGACACTACATCTCACTCCCCTCAGTCACTACATCCCACTCCGCTCAGACACTACATTCCACTCCTCTCAGACACTACATCCCACTCCACTCAGACACTACATCCCACTCCCCTCAGACACTACATCCCACTCCCCACAGACACTACATCCCACTCCCCTCCGACACTACACCCCACTCCCCTCGGACACGACATCCCACTCCCCTCGGACACTACATCCCACTCCCCTCGGAGACTACATCCCACTCCCCTCGGACACTAAACCCCACTCCCCTCAGACGCTACATCCCACTCCCCTCAGACACTACATCCCACTCCCCTCAGAAACTGCATCCCACTCCCCTCAGTCACTACATCCCACTCCCCTCAGTCACTAAATCCCACTCCCCTCAGACACTACATCCCACTCCCCTCAGACACTACATCCCGCTCGCCTCAGACACTACATCCCAATCCCCTCAGACACTACATCCCACTCCCCTCAGACGCTACAGCCCACTCCCCTCAGGCGCTACATCCCACTCCCCTCAGACGCTACATCCCACTCCCCTCTGCCTCTGCATCCCACTCCCCTCAGTCACTGCATCCCACTCTCCTCAGTCACTACATCCCACTCCCCTCAGACTTTATATCCTACTCCCCTCACACATTACAATCGACTCCCCTCAGATACTACATCCCACTCCCCTCAGACACTACATCCCACTCCCCTCAATCACTACATCCCACTCCCCTCTGACACTACATCCCACTCCCCTCAGGCACTACATCCCACTCCCCTCAGACACTACATCCCACTCCCCTCAGACACTACATCCCACTCCCCTCGGACACTACATCCCACTCCCCTCGGACACTACATCCCACTCCCCTCGGACACTAGATCCCACTCCCCACAGACACTACATCCCACTCCCCTCAGACACTACATCCCACTCCCCTCAGACACTAAATCCCACTCCCCTCAGACACTAAATCCCACTCCCCTCAGACACTACATCCCACTCCCCTCAGACACTACATCCCACTCCCCTCAGTCCCTACATCCCACTCCCCTCGGACACTACATCCCACTCCCCTCGGACACTACATCCCACTCCCCTCGGACACTAGATCCCACTCCCCTCAGACACTACATCCCGCTCCCCTCAGACACTACATCCTACTCCCCTCAGACACTAAATCCCACTCCCCTCAGACACTAAATCCCACTCCCCTCAGACACTACATCCCACTCCCCTCAGACACTACATCCCACTCCCCTCAGTCCCTACATCCCACTCCCCTCAGACACTACATCCCACTCCCCTCGGACACTAGATCCCACTCCCCTCAGACACTACATCCCACTCCCCTCAGACACTACATCCCACTCCCCTCAGACACTACATCCCACTCCCCTCAGACGCTACATCCCACTCCCCTCAGACACTTCATCCCACTCCCCTCAGTCACTACATCCCACTCCCCTCAGACACTACATCCCACTCCCCTGAGTCACTACATCCCACTCAGCTCAGACACTACATCCCACTCAGCTCAGACACTACATCCCACTCCCCTCAGACACTACATCCCACTCCCTTCAGACACTACATCCCACTCCCCTCAGACACTGCATCCCACTCCCCTCAATCAGTACATCCCACTCCCCTCTGACACTACATCCCACTCCCCTCAGGCACTACATCCCACTCCCCTCAGACACTACATCCCACTCCCCTCAGACACTGCATCCCACTCCCCTCAGACACAACATCCCACTCCCCTCAGACCCTACATCCCACTCCCCTCAGACACTACATCCCACTCCCCTCGGACACTACATCCCACTCCCCTCGGACACTACATCCCACTCCCCTCGGACACTAGATCCCACTCCCCTCAGACACTACATCCCAATCCCCTCAGACACTACATCCCACTCCCCTCAGACACGACATCCCGCTCCCCTCAGACACTACATCCCACTCCCCTCAGACATTACATCCCACTACCCTCAGACACTACATCCCACTCACATCAGACACTACATCCAACTCCCCTCAGACACTACATCCCACTCCCCTCCGACACTACATCCCACTCCCCTCAGACACTACATCCCACTCCCCTCAGACACTACATCCCACTACCCTCAGACACGACATCCCACTCACTTCAGACACTACATCCCACTCCCCTCAGTCACTTCATCCCACTCTCCTCAGACACTACATCCCACTCCTCTCAGACACTACATCCCACTCCCCTCAGACAGTGCATCCCACTCCCCTCAGACACTACATCCCACTCCCCTCAGTCACTACATCCCACTCCCCTCAGACACTACATCCCACTCCCCTCAGACAGTACATCCCACTCCCCTCAGACAATACATCCAACTCCCCTCAGACACTACATCCCACTCTCCTCAGACATTACACCCCACTCCCCTCAGAAACTACATCCCACTCCCCTCAGACACGACATCCCACTACCCTCAGACAATATATCCCACTCCCCTCAGACACTACATCCCACTCCCCTCAGACACTACATCCCACTCCCCTCAGACACTACATCCCACTCCCCTCAGACACTACATCCCACTCCCCTCAGACATTACATCCCACTCCCCTCAGACACTACATCCCACTCCCGTCAGACTCTACATCCCACGCCCCTCAGACACTACATCCCACTCCCCTCAGGCACTACATCCCACTCCCCTCAGACACTACATCCCACTCCCCTCAGGCACTACATCCCACTCCCCTCAGACACTACATCCCACTCCCCTCAGACACTACATCCCACTCCCCTCAGACACTACATCCCACTCCCCTCAGACACTACATCCCACTCCCCTCAGACACTACATCCCACTCCCCTCAGACACTACATCCCACTCCCCTCAGACACTACATCCCTCTCCCCTCAGACACTACATCCCATTCCACTCAGACAATACAACCCACTCCCCTCAGACACTACAACCCACTCCCCTCAGACACTACATCCCACTCCCCGACACTACATCCCACTCCCCTCAGACACGACATCCCACTCCCCACGGACACTACATCCCACTCCCCTCGGACACTACATCCCACTCCCCTCGGATACTACATCCCACTCCCCTCGGACACTACATCCCACTCCCCTCAGACACTACATCCCACTCCCCTCAGTCACTACATCCCACTCCGCTCAGACACTACATTCCACTCCTCTCAGACACTACATCCCACTCCACTCAGACACTACATCCCACTCCCCTCAGACACTACATCCCACTCCCCACAGACACTACATCCCACTCCCCTCGGACACTACATCCCACTCCCCTCGGACACTACATCCCACTCCCCTCGGACACTAGATCCCACTCCCCACAGACACTACATCCCACTCCCCTCAGACACTACATCCCACTCCCCTCAGACACTAAATCCCACTCCCCTCAGACACTAAATCCCACTCCCCTCAGACACTACATCCCACTCCCCTCAGACACTACATCCCACTCCCCTCAGTCCCTACATCCCACTCCCCTCGGACACTACATCCCACTCCCCTCGGACACTACATCCCACTCCCCTCGGACACTAGATCCCACTCCCCTCAGACACTACATCCCGCTCCCCTCAGACACTACATCCTACTCCCCTCAGACACTAAATCCCACTCCCCTCAGACACTAAATCCCACTCCCCTCAGACACTACATCCCACTCCCCTCAGACACTACATCCCACTCCCCTCAGTCCCTACATCCCACTCCCCTCAGACACTACATCCCACTCCCCTCGGACACTAGATCCCACTCCCCTCAGACACTACATCCCACTCCCCTCAGACACTACATCCCACTCCCCTCAGACACTACATCCCACTCCCCTCAGACGCTACATCCCACTCCCCTCAGACACTTCATCCCACTCCCCTCAGTCACTACATCCCACTCCCCTCAGACACTACATCCCACTCCCCTGAGTCACTACATCCCACTCAGCTCAGACACTACATCCCACTCAGCTCAGACACTACATCCCACTCCCCTCAGACACTACATCCCACTCCCTTCAGACACTACATCCCACTCCCCTCAGACACTGCATCCCACTCCCCTCAATCAGTACATCCCACTCCCCTCTGACACTACATCCCACTCCCCTCAGGCACTACATCCCACTCCCCTCAGACACTACATCCCACTCCCCTCAGACACTGCATCCCACTCCCCTCAGACACAACATCCCACTCCCCTCAGACCCTACATCCCACTCCCCTCAGACACTACATCCCACTCCCCTCGGACACTACATCCCACTCCCCTCGGACACTACATCCCACTCCCCTCGGACACTAGATCCCACTCCCCTCAGACACTACATCCCAATCCCCTCAGACACTACATCCCACTCCCCTCAGACACGACATCCCGCTCCCCTCAGACACTACATCCCACTCCCCTCAGACATTACATCCCACTACCCTCAGACACTACATCCCACTCACATCAGACACTACATCCAACTCCCCTCAGACACTACATCCCACTCCCCTCCGACACTACATCCCACTCCCCTCAGACACTACATCCCACTCCCCTCAGACACTACATCCCACTACCCTCAGACACGACATCCCACTCACTTCAGACACTACATCCCACTCCCCTCAGTCACTTCATCCCACTCTCCTCAGACACTACATCCCACTCCTCTCAGACACTACATCCCACTCCCCTCAGACAGTGCATCCCACTCCCCTCAGACACTACATCCCACTCCCCTCAGTCACTACATCCCACTCCCCTCAGACACTACATCCCACTCCCCTCAGACAGTACATCCCACTCCCCTCAGACAATACATCCAACTCCCCTCAGACACTACATCCCACTCTCCTCAGACATTACACCCCACTCCCCTCAGAAACTACATCCCACTCCCCTCAGACACGACATCCCACTACCCTCAGACAATATATCCCACTCCCCTCAGACACTACATCCCACTCCCCTCAGACACTACATCCCACTCCCCTCAGACACTACATCCCACTCCCCTCAGACACTACATCCCACTCCCCTCAGACATTACATCCCACTCCCCTCAGACACTACATCCCACTCCCGTCAGACTCTACATCCCACGCCCCTCAGACACTACATCCCACTCCCCTCAGGCACTACATACCACTCCCCTCAGACACTACATCCCACTCCCCTCAGGCACTACATCCCACTCCCCTCAGACAGTACATCCCACTCCCCTCAGACACTACATCCCACTCCCCTCAGACACTACATCCCACTCCCCTCAGACACTACATCCCACTCCCCTCAGACACTACATCCCACTCCCCTCAGACACTACATCCCACTCCCCTCAGACACTACATCCCTCTCCCCTCAGACACTACATCCCATTCCACTCAGACAATACAACCCACTCCCCTCAGACACTACAACCCACTCCCCTCAGACACTACATCCCACTCCCCGACACTACATCCCACTCCCCTCAGACACTACATCCCACTCCCCACGGACACTACATCCCACTCCCCTCGGACACTACATCCCACTCCCCTCGGATACTACATCCCACTCCCCTCGGACACTACATCCCACTCCCCTCAGACACTACATCCCACTCCCCTCAGTCACTACATCCCACTCCGCTCAGACACTACATTCCACTCCTCTCAGACACTACATCCCACTCCACTCAGACACTACATCCCACTCCCCTCAGACACTACATCCCACTCCCCACAGACACTACATCCCACTCCCCTCGGACACTACACCCCACTCCCCTCGGACACTATATCCCACTCCCCTCGGACACTACATCCCACTCCCCTCGGAGACTACATCCCACTCCCCTCGGACACTAAACCCCACTCCCCTCAGACGCTACATCCCACTCCCCTCAGACACTACATCCCACTCCCCTCAGAAACTGCATCCCACTCCCCTCAGTCACTACATCCCACTCCCCTCAGTCACTAAATCCCACTCCCCTCAGACACTACATCCCACTCCCCTCAGACACTACATCCCACTCGCCTCAGACACTACATCCCAATACCCTCAGACACTACATCCCACTCCCCTCAGAGGCTACAGCCCACTCCCCTCAGGCGCTACATCCCACTCCCCTCAGACGCTACATCCCACTCCCCTCAGCCTCTGCATCCCACTCCCCTCAGTCACTGCATCCCACTCCCCTCAATCACTACATCCCACTCCCCTCTGACACTACATCCCACTCCCCTCAGGCACTACATCCCACTCCCCTGAGACACTACATCCCACTCCACTCAGACACTACATCCCACTCCCCTCAGACACAACATCCCACTCCCCTCAGACACTACATCCCACTCCCCTCAGACACGACATCCCACTCCCCTCGGACACTACATCCCACTCCCCTCGGACACTAGATCCCACTCCCCTCAGACACTACATCCCACTCCCCTCAGACACTACATCCCACTCCCCTCAGACACTACATCCCACTCCCCTCAGACGCTACATCCCACTCCCCTCAGACACTTCATCCCACTCCCCTCAGTCACTACATCCCACTCCCCTCAGACACTACATCCCACTCCCCTGAGTCACTACATCCCACTCAGCTCAGACACTACATCCCACTCAGCTCAGACACTACATCCCACTCCCCTCAGACACTACATCCCACTCCCTTCAGACACTACATCCCACTCCCCTCAGACACTGCATCCCACTCCCCTCAATCAGTACATCCCACTCCCCTCTGACACTACATCCCACTCCCCTCAGGCACTACATCCCACTCCCCTCAGACACTACATCCCACTCCCCTCAGACACTGCATCCCACTCCCCTCAGACACAACATCCCACTCCCCTCAGAACTTACATCCCACTCCCCTCAGACACTACATCCCACTCCCCTCGGACACTACATCCCACTCCCCTCGGACACTACATCCCACTCCCCTCGGACACTAGATCCCACTCCCCTCAGACACTACATCCCAATCCCCTCAGACACTACATCCCACTCCCCTCAGACACTACATCCCACTCCCCTCAGACACTAAATCCCACTCCCCTCAGACACTACATCCCACTCCCCTCAGACACTACATCCCACTCTCCTAAGTCCCTACATCCCACTCCCCTCAGACACTACATCCCACTCCCCTCAGTCACTACATCCCACTCAGCTCAGACACTACATCCCACTCAGCTCAGACACTACATCCCACTCCCCTCAGACACTACATCCCACTCCCTTCAGACACTGCATCCCACTACCCTCAGACACTACATCCCAGTCCCCTCAGACACTACATCCCACTCCCCTCAGACACTACATCCCTCTCCCCTCAGACACTACATCCCACTCCCCTCAGACGCTGCAGCCCACTCCCCTCAGGCACTACATCCCTCTCCCCTCAGACACTACATCCCACTCCCCTCAGACACTACATCCCACTCCCCTCAGACATTACATCCCACTCCCCTCAGACACTACATCCCACTCCCCTCAGACACTACATCCCACTCCCCTCAATCATTACATCCCACTCCCCTCTGACACTAGATCCCACTCCCCTCAGGCATTACATCCCACTCCTCTCAGACACTACATCCCACTCCCCTCAGACACTACATCCCACTCCCCTCAGACACTACATCCAACTCCCCTCAGTCACTACATCCCACTCCCCTCAATCACTACATCCCACTCCCCTCTGACACTACATCCCACTCCCCTCAGGCACCACATCCCACTCCCCTCAGACACTACATCCCACTCCCCTCAGACACTACATCCCACTCCCCTCAGACACTACTTCCCACTCCCCTCAGACACCACATCCCACTCCCCTCTGACACCACATCCCACTACCCTCTGACACTACATCCCACTCCCCTCAGACACTACATCCCACTCCCCTCAGACACTACATCCCACTCCCCTCGGACACTACATCCCACGCCCCTCAGACACTGCATCCCACTCCCCTCAGACACGACATCCCGCTCCCCTCAGACACTACATCCCACTCCCCTCAGACATTACATCCCACTACCCTCAGACACTACATCCCACTCACATCAGACACTACATCCAACTCCCCTCAGACACTACATCCCACTCCCCTCCGACACTACATCCCACTCCCCTCAGACACTACATCCCACTCCCCTCAGACACTACATCCCACTACCCTCAGACACTACATCCCACTCACTTCAGACACTACATCCCACTCCCCTCAGTCACTTCATCCCACTCTCCTCAGACACTACATCCCACTCCCCTCAGACACTACATCCCACTCCCCTCAGACACTAAATCCCACTCCCCTCAGACACTACATCCCACTCCCCTCAGACACTACATCCCACTCCCCTCAGTCCCTACATCCCACTCCCCTCAGACACTACATCCCACTCCCCTCAGTCACTACATCCCACTCAGCTCAGACACTACATCCCACTCAGCTCAGACACTACATCCCACTCCCCTCAGACACTACATCCCACTCCCTTCAGACACTGCATCCCACTACCCTCAGACACTACATCCCAGTCCCCTCAGACACTACATCCCACTCCCCTCAGACACTACATCCCTCTCCCCTCAGACACTACATCCCACTCCCCTCAGACGCTGCAGCCCACTCCCCTCAGGCACTACATCCCACTCCCCTCAGACACTACATCCCACTCCCCTCAGACACTACATCCCACTCCCCTCAGACATTACATCCCACTCCCCTCAGACACTACATCCCACTCCCCTCAGACACTACATCCCACTCCCCTCAATCATTACATCCCACTCCCCTCTGACACTAGATCCCACTCCCCTCAGGCATTACATCCCACTCCTCTCAGACACTACATCCCACT
Source organism: Somniosus microcephalus (assembly GCF_052327205.1). Taxonomy (NCBI): domain Eukaryota; kingdom Metazoa; phylum Chordata; class Chondrichthyes; order Squaliformes; family Somniosidae; genus Somniosus; species Somniosus microcephalus. Next base: position 5,200,249 of record NW_028225181.1, on the reverse strand, counting down.
CCCCTCAGACACTACATCCCACTCCCCTCAGACACTACATCCAACTCCCCTCAGTCACTACATCCCACTCCCCTCAATCACTACATCCCACTCCCCTCTGACACTACATCCCACTCCCCTCAGGCACCACATCCCACTCCCCTCAGACACTACATCCCACTCCCCTCAGACACTACATCCCACTCCCCTCAGACACTACTTCCCACTCCCCTCAGACACCACATCCCACTCCCCTCTGACACCACATCCCACTACCCTCTGACACTACATCCCACTCCCCTCAGACACTACATCCCACTCCCCTCAGACACTACATCCCACTCCCCTCGGACACTACATCCCACGCCCCTCAGACACTGCATCCCACTCCCCTCAGACACGACATCCCGCTCCCCTCAGACACTACATCCCACTCCCCTCAGACATTACATCCCACTACCCTCAGACACTACATCCCACTCACATCAGACACTACATCCAACTCCCCTCAGACACTACATCCCACTCCCCTCCGACACTACATCCCACTCCCCTCAGACACTACATCCCACTCCCCTCAGACACTACATCCCACTACCCTCAGACACTACATCCCACTCACTTCAGACACTACATCCCACTCCCCTCAGTCACTTCATCCCACTCTCCTCAGACACTACATCCCACTCCTCTCAGACACTACATTCCACTCCCCTCAGACAGTGCATCCCACTCCCCGCAGACACTACATCCCTCTCCCCTCAGTCACTACATCCCACTCCCCTCAGACACTACATCCCACTCCCCTCAGACACTACATCCCACTCCCCGCAGACAATACATCCAACTCCCCTCAGACAGTGCATCCCACTCCCCGCAGACACTACATCCCACTCCCCTCAGTCACTACATCCCACTCCCCTCAGACACTACATCCCACTCCCCTCAGACACGACATCCCACTACCCTCAGAAAATATATCCCACTCCCCTCAGACACTACATCCCACTCCCCTCAGACACTACATCCCACTCCCCTCAGACACTACATCCCACTCCCCTCAGACACTACATCCCACTCCCCTCTGACACTACATCCCAGTTCCCTCAGACACAACATACCACTCCCCTCAGTCACTACATCCCACTCCCCTCATACACTACACCCCACTCCCCTCAGACGCTACATCCCACTCCCCTCACACGCTACATCCCACTCCCCTCAGACACTACATCCCACTCCCCTCAGACACTAAATCCCACTCCCATCGGACACTACATCCCACTCCCCTCAGACTCTACATACCACTCCCCTCAGACACTACATCCCACTCCCCTCAGTCACTAAATTCCACTCCCCTCAGACACTACATCCCACTCCCCTCAGACACGACTTCCCACTCCCCTCAGACACTACATCCCAATCCACTCAGACACTACATCCCACTCCCCTGAGGCACTACATCCCACTCCCCTCAGACACTACATCCCAATCCACTCAGACACTACATCCCACTACCCTCAGACACTACATCCCACTCCCCTCAGACACTACATCCCACTCCCCTCAGACACTACATCCCACTCCCCTCAGACACTACATCCCAGTCCCCTCAGACGCTACACCCCACTCCCCTCAGAAGCTACAGCCCACTCCCCTCAGACACTACATCCCACTCCCCTCAGACGCTACATCCCACTCCCCTCAGACACTACATCTCACTCCCCTCAGACACTACATCCCACTCCCCTCAGACGCTACATCCCACTCCCCTCAGACACTACATCCCACTCCCCTCGGACACTACATCCCACTCCCCTCAGACACTACATCCGACTCCCCTCAGACACTACATCCCACTCCCCTCAGACACTACATCCCACTCCCCTCAGACACTACATCCCACTCCCCTCAGTCACTACATCCCATTCCCCTCAGACACGACATCCCACTCCCCTCAGTCACTACATCCCACTCAGCTCAGACACTACATCCCACTCAGCTCAGACAGTACATCCCACTCCCCTCAGACACTACATCCGACTCCCTTCAGACACTACATCCCACTCCCCTCAGACACTACATCCCACTCCCCTCAATCACTACATCCCACTCCCCTCTGACACTACATCCCACTCCCCTCAGGCACTACATCCCACTCCCCTCAGACACTACATCCCACTCCCCTCAGACACTACATACCACTCCCCTCAGACACAACATCCCACTCCCCTCAGACACTACATCCCACTCCCCTCAGACACTACATCCCACTCCCCTCGGACACTACATCCCACTCCCCTCGGACACTACATCGCACTCCCCTTGGACACTACATCCCACACCCCTCGGACACTAGATCCCACTCCCCTCAGACACGACATCCAACTCCCCTCAGACACTACATCCCACTCCCCTCAGACACTACATCCCACTCCCCTCAGACACTACATCCGACTCCCCTCAGACACTACATCCCACTCCCCTCAGACACTACATCCCACTCCCCTCAGTCACTACATCCCACTCCCCTCAGACACTACATCCCACTCCCCTCAGTCACTACATCCCACTCAGCTCAGACACTACATCCCACTCAGCTCAGACACTACATCTCACTCCCCTCAGACACTACATTCCACTCCCTTCAGACACTACATCCCACTCCACTCAAACACTACATCCCACTCCCCTCAGACACTGCATCCCACTCCCCTCAGACACTACATCCCTCTCCCCTCAGACACTACATCCCACTCCCCTCAGACGCTACAGCCCACTCCCCTCAGGCACTACATCCCACTCCCCTCAGACACTACATCCCACTCCCCTCAGTCACTACATCCCACTCCCCTCGGACACGACATCCCACTCCCCTCAGACGCTACAGCCCACTCCCCTCAGACGCTCCAGCCCACTCCCCTCAGGCGCTACATCCCACTCCCCTAAGACGCTACATCACACTCCCCTCAGACACTACATCCCACTCCCCTCAGACACTACATCCCACTACCCTCAGACACTACATCCCACTCCCCTCAGACACTACATCCCACTCCCCTCAGACACTACATCCCACTCCCCTCAGACACTGCATCCCACTCCCCTCAGACACTACATCCCACTCCCCTCAGTCACTACATCCCACTCCCCTCAGACACTACATCCCACTCCCCTCAGTCACTACATCCCACTCAGCTCAGACACTACATCCCACTCAGCTCAGACACTACATCTCACTCCCCTCAGACACTACATTCCACTCCCTTCAGACACTACATCCCACTCCACTCAAACACTACATCCCACTCCCCTCAGACACTGCATCCCACTCCCCTCAGACACTACATCCCTCTCCCCTCAGACACTACATCCCACTCCCCTCAGACGCTACAGCCCACTCCCCTCAGGCACTACATCCCACTCCCCTCAGACACTACATCCCACTCCCCTCAGTCACTACATCCCACTCCCCTCGGACACGACATCCCACTCCCCTCAGACGCTACAGCCCACTCCCCTCAGACGCTCCAGCCCACTCCCCTCAGGCGCTACATCCCACTCCCCTAAGACGCTACATCACACTCCCCTCAGACACTACATCCCACTCCCCTCAGACACTACATCCCACTACCCTCAGACACTACATCCCACTCCCCTCAGACACTACATCCCACTCCCCTCAGACACTACATCCCACTCCCCTCAGACACTGCATCCCACTCCCCTCAGACGCTACAGCCCACTCCCCTCAGGCGCTACATCCCACTCCCCTAAGACGCTACTTCACACTCCCCTCAGACACTACATCCCACTCCCCTCAGACACTACATCCCACTACCCTCAGACACTACATCCCACTCACTTCAGACACTACATCCCAGTCCCCTCAGTCACTTCATCCCACTCTCCTCGGACACTACATCCCACTCCCCTCAGACACTACATCCCACTCCCCTCAGACACTGCATCCCACTCCCCTCAGACACTACATCCCACTCCCCTCAGTCTCTACATCCCACTCCCCTCAGACACTACATCCCACTCCCCTCAGACAGTACATCCCACTTCCCTCAGACAATACATCCAACTCCCCTCAGACACTACATCCCACTCTCCTCAGACATTACACCCCACTCCCCTCAGACACTACATCCCACTCCCCTCAGACACGACATCCCACTCCCCTCAGACAATATATCCCACTCCCCTCAGACACTACATCCCACTCCCCTCAGACACTACATCCCACTCCCCTCAGACACTACATCCCACTCCCCTCAGACACTACATCCCACTCCCCTCAGACACTACATCCCACTCCCCTCAGACAGTACGTCCCACTCCCCTCACACACTACATCCCACTCCCCTCTGACACTACATCCAAGTTCCCTCAGACACAACATACCACTCCCCTCAGTCACTACATCCCACTCCCCTCAGACACTACACCCCACTCCCCTCAGACGCTACATCCCACTCCCCTCACACGCTACATCCCACTCCCCTCAGACACTACATCCCACTCCCCTCAGACACTAAATCCCACTCCCCTCGGACACTACATCCCACTCCCCTCAGACACTACATCCCACTCCCCTCAGACACGACATCCCACTCCCCGACACTACATCCCACTCCCCTCAGACACTACATCCCACTCCCCACGGACACTACATCCCACTCCCCTCGGACACAACATCCCACTCCCCTCGGACACTACATCCCACTCCCCTCGGACACTACATCCCACTCCCCTCAGACACTACATCCCACTCCCCTCGGACACTACATCCCACTCCCCTCGGACACTACATCCCACTCCCCTCGGACACTACATCCCACTCCTCTCGGACACGACATCCCACTCCCCTCGGACACTACATCCCACTCCCCTCGGACACTACATTCCACTCCCCTCAGACACTACATCCCACTCCACTCAGACACTACATCCCACTCCCCTCAGAAACTACATCCCACTCCCCACAGACACTACGTCCCACTCCCCTCGGACACTACACCCCACTCCACTCGGACACTACATCCCACTCCCCTCGGACACTACATCCCACTCCTCTCGGAAACTACATCCCACTCCCCTCGGACACTACATCCCACTCCCCTCGGACACTACATCCCACTCCCCTCGGACACTACATCCCACTCCCCTCAGACACTACATCCCACTCCCCTCAGACACTACATCCCACTCCGCTCAGACACTACATTCCACTCCCCTCAGACACTAAATCCCACTCCCCTCAGACACTACACCCCACTCCCCTCAGACGCTACATCCCACTCCCCTCAGACACTACATCCCACTCCCCTCAGACACTACATCCCATTCCCCTCAGAAACTGCATCCCACTCCCCTCAGTCACTAAATCCCACTCCCCTCAGTCACTAAATCCCACTCCCCTCAGACACTACATCCCACTCCCCTCAGACACTACAACCCACTCGCCTCAGACACTACATCCCAATCCCCTCAGACACTACATCCCACTCCCCTCAGACGCTACAGCCCACTCCCCTCAGGCGCTACATCCCACTCCCCTCAGACGCTACATCCCACTCCCCTCAGACACTACATCCCACTCCCCTCAGACACTTCATCCCACTCCCCTCGGACACTAAATCCCACTTCCCTCGGACACTACATCCCACTCCCCTCAGAAACTACATCCCACTCCCCTCAGACACTACATCCCACTCCCCTCAGACGCTACATCCCACTCCCCTCAGACGCTACATCCCACTCCCCTTGGATTCTACATCCCACTCCCCTCGGACACTAGATCCCACTCCCCTCAGACACTACATCCCACTCCCCTCAGACACTACATCCCACTCCCCTCAGACACTACATCCCACTCCCCTCAGACACTACATCCGACTCCCCTCAGACACTACATCCCACTCCCCTCAGACACTACATCCCACTCCCCTCAGTCACTACATCCCACTCCCCTCAGACACTACATCCCACTCCCCTCAGTCACTACATCCCACTCAGCTCAGACACTACATCCCACTCAGCTCAGACACTACATCCCACTCCCCTCAGACACTACATTCCACTCCCTTCAGACACTACATCCCACTCCCCTCAGACACTACATCCCACTCCCCTCAGACACTACATCCCACTCCCCTCAGACACTACATCCCTCTCCCCTCAGACACTACATCCCACTCCCCTCAGACGCTACAGCCCACTCCCCTCAGGCACTACATCCCACTCCCCTCAGACACTACATCCCACTCCCCTCAGTCACTACATCCCACTCCCCTCGGACACGACATCCCACTCCCCTCAGACGCTACAGCCCACTCCCCTCAGACGCTACAGCCCACTCCCCTCAGGCGCTACATCCCACTCCCCTAAGACGCTACATCACACTCCCCTCAGACACTACATCCCATTCCCCTCAGACACTACATCCCACTCCCCTCAGACACTACATCCCACTCCCCTCAGACACGACATCCCACTCCCCTCAGACACTGCATCCCACTCCCCTCAGACGCTACAGCCCACTCCCCTCAGGCGCTACATCCCACTCCCCGAAGACGCTACATCACACTCCCCTCAGACACTACATCCCACTCCCCTCAGACACTACATCCCACTACCCTCAGACACTACATCCCACTCACTTCAGACACTACATCCCACTCCCCTCAGTCACGTCATCCCACTCTCCTCAGACACTACATCCCACTCCCCTCAGACACTACACCCCACTCCCCTCAGACGCTACATCCCACTCCCCTCAGACACTACATCCCACTCCCCTCAGACACTACATCCCATTCCCCTCAGAAACTGCATCCCACTCCCCTCAGTCACTACATCCCACTCCCCTCAGTCACTAAATCCCACTCCCCTCAGACACTACATCCCACTCCCCTCAGACACTACAATCCACTCGCCTCAGACACTACATCCCAATCCCCTCAGACACTACATCCCACTCCCCTCAGACGCTACAGCCCACTCCCCTCAGGCGCTACATCCCACTCCCCTCAGACGCTACATCCCACTCCCCTCAGACACTACATCCCACTCCCCTCAGACACTTCATCCCACTCCCCTCGGACACTAAATCCCACTTCCCTCGGACACTACATCCCACTCCCCTCAGGAACTACATCCCACTCCCCTCAGACACTACATCCCACTCCCCTCAGACGCTACATCCCACTCCCCTCAGACGCTACATCCCACTCCCCTCAGACTCTGCATCCCACTCCCCTCAGACTCTGCATCCCACTCCCCTCAGTCACTGCATCCCACTCTCCTCAGTCACTACATCCCACTCCCCTCAGACATTACATCCCACTCCCCTCAGACATTACATCCCACTCCTCTCAGATACTACATCACACTCCCCTCAGACACTACATCCCACTCCCCTCAATCACTACATCCCACTCCCCTCTGACACTACATCCCACTCCCCTCAGGCACTACATTCCACTCCCCTCAGACACTAAATCCCACTCCCCTCAGACACTACACCCCACTCCCCTCAGACGCTACATCCCACTCCCCTCAGACACTACATCCCACTCCCCTCAGACACTACATCCCACTCCCCTCAGAAACTGCATCCCACTCCCCTCAGTCACTACATCCCACTCCCCTCAGTCACTAAATCCCACTCCCCTCAGACACTACATCCCACTCCCCTCAGACACTACATCCCACTCGCCTCAGACACTACATATCAATCCCCTCAGACACTACATTCCACTCCCCTCAGACGCTACAGCCCACTACCCTCAGGCGCTACATCCCACTCCCCTCAGACGCTACATCCCACTCCCCTCAGACACTACATCCCACTCCCCTCAGACACTTCATCCCACTCCCCTCGGACACTAAATCCCACTTCCCTCGGACACTACATCCCACTCCCCTCAGACACTACATCCCACTCCCCTCAGACACTACATCCCACTCCCCTCAGACGCTACATCCCACTCCCCTCAGACGCTACATCCCACTCCCCTCAGACTCTGCATCCCACTCCCCTCAGACTCTGCATCCCACTCCCCTCAGTCACTGCATCCTACTCTCCTCAGTCACTACATCCCACTCCCCTCAGACATTACATCCCACTCCCCTCAGATACTACATCCCACTCCCCTCAGACACTACATCCCACTCCCCTCAATCACTACATCCCACTCCCCTCTGACACTACATCCCACTCCCCTCAGGCACTACATCCCACTCCCCTCAGACACTACATCGCACTCCCCTCAGACACTACATCCCACTCCCCTCAGACACTACATCCCACTCCCCTCAGACACAACATCCCACTCCCCTCAGACACTACATCCCACTCCCCTCAGACACTACATCCCACTCCCCTCGGACACTACATCCCACTCCCCTCGGACACTAGATCGCACTCCCCTCAGACACTACATCCCACTCCCCTCAGACACTACATCCCACTCCCCTCAGACACTACATCCCACTCCCCTCAGACACTACATCCCACTCCCCTCAGACACTACATCCCACTCCCCTCAGTCACTACATCCCATTCCCCTCAGACACGACATCCCACTCCCCTCAGTCACTACATCCCACTCAGCTCAGACACTACATCCCACTCAGCTCAGACAGTACATCCCACTCCCCTCAGACACTACATCCCACTCCCTTCAGACACTACATCCCACTCCCCTCAGACACTACATCCCACTCCCCTCAATCACTACATCCCACTCCCCTCTGTCACTACATCCCACTCCCCTCAGGCACTACATCCCACTCCCCTCAGACACTACATCCCACTCCCCTCAGACACTACATCCCACTCCCCTCAGACACAACATCCCACTCCCCTCAGACACTACATCCCACTCCCCTCAGACACTACATCCCACTCCCCTCGGACACTACATCCCACTCCCCTCGGACACTACATCCCACTCCCCTTGGATTCTACATCCCACTCCCCTCGGACACTAGATCCCACTCCCCTCAGACACTACATCCCACTCCCCTCAGACACTACATCCCACTCCCCTCAGACACTACATCCCACTCCCCTCAGACACTACATCCGACTCCCCTCAGACACTACATCACACTCCCCTCAGACACTACATCCCACTCCCCTCAGTCACTACATCCCACTCCCCTCAGACACTACATCCCACTCCCCTCAGTCACTACATCCCACTCAGCTCAGACACTACATCCCACTCAGCTCAGACACTACATCCCACTCCCCTCAGACACTACATTCCACTCCCTTCAGACACTACATCCCACTCCCCTCAGACACCACATCCCACTCCCCTCAGACACTACATCTCACTCCCCTCAGACACTACATCCCTCTCCCCTCAGACACTACATCCCACTCCCCTCAGACGCTACAGCCCACTCCCCTCAGGCACTACATCCCACTCCCCTCAGACACTACATCCCACTCCCCTCAGTCACTACATCCCACTCCCCTCGGACACGACATCCCACTCCCCTCAGACGCTACAGCCCACTCCCCTCAGACGCTACAGCCCACTCCCCTCAGGCGCTACATCCCACTCCCCTAAGACGCTACATCACACTCCCCTCAGACACTACATCCCATTCCCCTCAGACACTACATCCCACTCCCCTCAGACACTACATCCCACTCCCCTCAGACACGACATCCCACTCCCCTCAGACACTGCATCCCACTCCCCTCAGACGCTACAGCCCACTCCCCTCAGGCGCTACATCCCACTCCCCTAAGACGCGACATCACACTCCCCTCAGACACTACATCCCACTCCCCTCAGACACTACATCCCACTACCCTCAGACACTACATCCCACTCACTTCAGACACTACATCCCACTCCCCTCAGTCACTTCATCCCACTCTCCTCAGACACTACATCCCACTCCCCTCAGACACTACATCCCACTCCCCTCAGACACTGCATCCCACTCCCCTCAGACACTACATCCCACTCCCCTCAGTCTCTACATCCCACTCCCCTCAGACACTACATCCCACTCCCCTCAGACAGTACATCCCACTCCCCTCAGACAATACATCCAACTCCCCTCAGACACTACATCCCACTCTCCTCAGACATTACACCCCACTCCCCTCAGACACTACATCCCACTCCCCTCAGACACGACATCCCACTCCCCTCAGACAATATATCCCACTCCCCTCAGACACTACATCCCACTCCCCTCAGACACTACATCCCACTCCCCTCAGACACTACATCCCACTCCCCTCAGACACTACATCCCACTCCCCTCAGACACTACATCCCACTCCCCTCAGACAGTACGTCCCACTCCCCTCAGACACTACAACCCAATTCCCTCTGACACTACATCCAAGTTCCCTCAGACACAACATACCACTCCCCTCAGTCACTACATCCCACTCCCCTCAGACACTACACCCCACTCCCCTCAGATGCTACATCCCACTCCCCTCACACGCTACATCCCACTCCCCTCAGACACTACATCCCATTCCCCTCAGACACTAAATCCCACTCCCCTCGGACACTACATCCCACTCCCCTCAGACACTACATCCCACTCCCCTCAGACACGACATCCCACTCCCCTCAGACACTACATCCCACTCCCCACGGACACTACATCCCACTCCCCTCGGACACAACATCCCACTCCCCTCGGACACTACATCCCACTCCCCTCGGACACTACATCCCACTCCCCTCAGACACTACATCCCACTCCCCTCGGACACTACATCCCACTCCCCTCGGACACTACATCCCACTCCTCTCGGACACTACATCCCACTCCTCTCGGACACGACATCCCACTCCCCTCGGACACTACATCCCACTCCCCTCGGACACTACATCCCACTCCCCTCAGACACTACATCCCACTCCCCTCAGTCACTACATCCCACTCAGCTCAGACACTACATTCCACTCCCCTCAGACACTACATCCCACTCCACTCAGACACTACATCCCACTCCACTCAGAAACTACATCCCACTCCCCACAGACACTACGTCCCACTCCCCTCGGACACTACATCCCACTCCCCTCGGACACTACATCCCACTCCTCTCGGAAACTACATCCCACTCCCCTCGGACAATACATCCCACTCCCCTCGGACACTACATCCCACTCCCCTCGGACACTACATCCCACTCCCCTCAGACACTACATCCCACTCCCCTCAGACACTACATCCCACTCCGCTCAGACACTACATTCCACTCCCCTCAGACACTAAATCCCACTCCCCTCAGACACTACACCCCACTCCCCTCAGACGCTACATCCCACTCCCCTCAGACACTACATCCCACTCCCCTCAGACACTACATCCCATTCCCCTCAGAAACTGCATCCCACTCCCCTCAGTCACTACATCCCACTCCCCTCAGACACTACATCCCATTCCCCTCAGAAACTGCATCCCACTCCCCTCAGACACTACATCCCACTCCCCTCAGACACTACATCCCACTCGACTCAGACACTACATCCCAATCCCCTCAGACACTACATCCCACTCCCCTCAGACGCTACATCCCACTCCCCTCAGACGCTACATCCCACTCCCCTCAGACTCTGCATCCCAGTCCCCTCAGACTCTGCATCCCACTCCCCTCAGTCACTGCATCCCACTCTCCTCAGTCACTACATCCCACTCCCCTCAGACATTACATCCCACTCACCTCAGACATTACATCCCACTCCACTCAGAAACTGCATCCCACTCCCCTCAGTCACTACATCCCACTCCCCTCAGACACTACATCCCACTCCCCTCAGACACTACATCCCACTCGCCTCAGACACTACATATCAATCCCCTCAGACACTACATCCCACTCCCCTCAGACGCTACAGCCCACTACCCTCAGGCGCTACATCCCACTCCCCTCAGACGCTACATCCCACTCCCCTCAGACACTACATCCCACTCCCCTCAGACACTTCATCCCACTCCCCTCGGACACTAAATCCCACTTCCCTCGGACACTACATCCCACTCCCCTCAGACACTACATCCCACTCCCCTCAATCACTACATCCCACTCCCCTCTGACACTACATCCCACTCCCCTCAGGCACTACATCCCACTCCCCTCAGACACTACATCGCACTCCCCTCAGACACTACATCCCACTCCCCTCAGACACTACATCCCACTCCCCTCAGACACAACATCCCACTCCCCTCAGACACTACATCCCACTCCCCTCAGACACTACATCCCACTCCCCTCGGACACTACATCCCACTCCCCTCGGACACTAGATCGCACTCCCCTCAGACACTACATCCCACTCCCCTCAGACACTACATCCCACTCCCCTCAGACACTACATCCCACTCCCCTCAGACACTACATCCCACTCCCCTCAGAAACTGCATCCCACTCCCCTCAGTCACTACATCCCACTCCACTCAGACGCTACATCCCACTCCCCTCAGACGCTACATCCCACTCCACTCAGACACTACATCCCAATTCCCTCAGTCAGTACATCCCACTCCCCTCTGACACTACATCCCAGTTCCCTCAGACACAACATACCACTCCCCTCAGTCACTACATCCCACTCCCCTCAGACACGACACCCCACTCCCCTCAGTCACTGCATCCCACTCCCCTCAGACACTACTTCCCACTCCCCTCAGACACTAAATCCCACTCCCCTCAGTCACTAAATCCCACTCCCCTCAGACACTACATCCCACTCCCCTCAGACACTACATCCCACTCCCCTCAGACACTAAATGGCACTCCCCTCGGACACTACATCCCACTCCCCTCGGACACTACATCCCACTCCCCTCAGTCACTACATCCCACTTCCCTCAGACACTACATCCCACTCCCCTCAGACACTACATCCCACTCCCCTCAGACACTACATCCCACTCCCCTCAGACATTACATCCCACTCACCTCAGACACTACATCCCACTCCCGTCAGACTCTACATCCCACGCCCTTCAGACAATACATCCCACTCCCCTCAGGCACTACATCCCACTCCCCTCAGACACTACATCCCACTCCCCTCAGACACTACATCCCACTCCCCTCAGACACTACATCCCACTCCCCTCAGACACGACATCCCACTCCCCTCAGACACTACATCCCACTCCCCTCAGACACTATATCCCACTCCCCTCAGACACTACATCCCACTCCCCTCAGACACTACATCCCACTCCCCTCAGACACTACATCCCTCTCCCCTCAGACACTTCATCCCATTCCACTCAGACACTACAACCCACTCCCCTCAGACACTACAACCCACTCCCCTCAGACACTACATCCCACTCCCCGACACTACATCCCACTCCCCTCAGACACTACATTCCACTCCCCTCAGACACGACATCCCACTCCCCTCAGAAACTACAACCCACTCCCCTCAGACACTACATCCCACTCCCCTCAGACACTACATCCCACTCCCCTCAGAAACTACATCCCACTCCCCTCAGTCACTACATCCCACTCCCGTCAGACACTACATCCCACTCCCCTCAGACACTACATCCCACTACCCTCAGTCACTACATCCCACTCCCCTCAGACACTACAACCCACTCCCCTCAGTCACTACATCCCACTACCCTCAGACACTACATCCCACTCCCCTCAGACACTACATCCCACTCCCCTCACACACTACATCCCACTCCCCTCCGACACTACATCCCACTCCCCTCAGACACTACATCCCACTCCCCTCAGACACTACATTCCACTCCCCTCAGACACGACATCCCACTCCCCTCAGAAACTACAACCCACTCCCCTCAGACACTACATCCCACTCCCCTCAGACACAACATCCCACTCCCCTCAGACACTACATCCCACTCCCCTCAGTCACTACATCCCACTCCCGTCAGACACTACATCCCACTCCCCTCAGACACTACATCCCACTCCCCTCAGTCACTACATCCCACTCCCCTCAGACACTACAACCCACTCCCCTCAGTCACTACATCCCATTACCCTCAGACACTACATCCCACTCCCCTCAGACACTAGATCCCACTCCCCTCACACACTACATCCCACTCACCTCCGACACTACATCCCACTCCCCTCAGACACTACATCCCACTCCCCTCAGACACTACATCCCACTCCCCTCAGACACTACATCCCACTCCCCTCAGACACTACATCCCACTCCCCTCAGACACTACATACCACTCACCTCAGACACTACATCCCACTCCCCTCGGACACTACATCCCACTCCCCTCAGACACTACATCCCACTCCCCTCAGACACTACATCCCACTCCCCTCAGACACTACATCCCACTCCCCTCAGACACTACATCCCACTCTCCTCAGACACTACATCCCACTCCCCTCAGACACTACATCCCACTCCCCTCAGACACTACATCCCACTCCCCTCAGACACTACATCCCACTCCCCTCAGACACTACATCCCACTCCCCTCAGACACTAAATCCCAGTCCCCCCAGACACTACATCCCACTCCCCACAGACACTACATCCCACTCCCCTCAGACACTACATCCCGCTCCCCTCGGACACTACATCCCGCTCCCCTCAGACACTACATCCCACTCCCCACAGACACTACATCCCACTCCCCTCAGACACGACAGCCCACTCCCCTCAGACACTACATCCCACTCCCCTCAGACACTACATCCCACTCCCCTCAGACACTACATCCCACTCCCTCAGACACGACATCCCACTCTCCTCAGACACTACATCCCAAACCCTCAGACACTACATCCCACTCCCCTCAGAAACTACATCCCACTCCCCTCAGACACTACATCCCACTCCCCTCAGACACTACATCCCACTCCCCTCGGACACTACATCCCACTCCCCTCAGACACAAGATCCCATTGCCCTCAGTCACTACAACCCACTCCCCTCAGACACTACAACCCACTCCCCTCAGACACTGCATTCCACTCCCCTCAGACACTGCATCCCACTCCCCTCAGACACTGCATCCCACTCCCCTCAGACACTGCATCGCAATCCCCTCAGACACTGCATCCCACTCCCCTCAGACACTCCATCCCACTCCCCTCAGACACTACATCCCACTCCCCTCAGACACTACATCCCACTCCCCTCAGACACTACATCCCACTCCCCTCGGACACGACATCCCACTCCCCTCAGACACTACATCCCACTCCCCTCAGATACTACATACCACTCCCCTCAGACACGACATCCCACTCCCCCGACACTACATCCCACTCCCCTCAGACACTACATCCCACTCCACTCAGACACTACATCCCACTCCACTCAGACACTACATCCCACTCACCTCAGACACTACATCCCGCTCCCCTCAGACACTACATCCCACTCCCCTCAGACACTACATCCCACTCCCTCAGACACTACATACCACTCCCCTCAGACACTACATCCCACTCCCCTCAGACACTACATCCCACTCCCCTCAGACAATACAACCCACTCCACTCAGACACTACATCCCAATCCCCTCAGACACTGCATCCCACTCCCCTCAGACACTACATCCCACTCCACTTAGACACTACATCCCACTCCCCTCAGACACTACATCCCACTCCACTCAGACGCTACATCCCACTCCCCTCAGACGCTACATCCCACTCCACTCAGACACTACATCCCAATTCCCTCAGTCAGTACATCCCACTCCCCTCTGACACTACATCCCAGTTCCCTCAGACACAACATACCACTCCCCTCAGTCACTACATCCCACTCCCCTCAGACACGACACCCCACTCCCCTCAGTCACTGCATCCCACTCCCCTCAGACACTACTTCCCACTCCCCTCAGACACTAAATCCCACTCCCCTCAGTCACTAAATCCCACTCCCCTCAGACACTACATCCCACTCCCCTCAGACACTACATCCCACTCCCCTCAGACACTAAATGGCACTCCCCTCGGACACTACATCCCACTCCCCTCGGACACTACATCCCACTCCCCTCAGTCACTACATCCCACTTCCCTCAGACACTACATCCCACTCCCCTCAGACACTACATCCCACTCCCCTCAGACACTACATCCCACTCCCCTCAGACATTACATCCCACTCACCTCAGACACTACATCCCACTCCCGTCAGACTCTACATCCCACGCCCTTCAGACACTACATCCCACTCCCCTCAGGCACTACATCCCACTCCCCTCAGACACTACATCCCACTCCCCTCAGACACTACATCCCACTCCCCTCAGACACTACATCCCACTCCCCTCAGACACTACATCCCACTCCCCTCAGACACGACATCCCACTCCCCTCAGACACTACATCCCACTCCCCTCAGACACTAT
This sequence comes from Somniosus microcephalus, assembly GCF_052327205.1. Taxonomy (NCBI): domain Eukaryota; kingdom Metazoa; phylum Chordata; class Chondrichthyes; order Squaliformes; family Somniosidae; genus Somniosus; species Somniosus microcephalus. Next base: position 5,183,869 of record NW_028225181.1, on the reverse strand, counting down.
ATCCCACTCCCCTCAGACACTACATCCCACTCCCCTCAGACACTACATCCCTCTCCCCTCAGACACTTCATCCCATTCCACTCAGACACTACAACCCACTCCCCTCAGACACTACAACCCACTCCCCTCAGACACTACATCCCACTCCCCGACACTACATCCCACTCCCCTCAGACACTACATCCCACTCCCCACGGACACTACATCCCACTCCCCTCGGACACTACATCCCACTCCCCTCGGACACTACATCCCACTCCCCTCGGACACTACATCCCACTCCCCTCGGACACTACATCCCACTCCCCTCGGACACTACATCCCACTCCCCTCGGACACTACATCCCACTCCCCTCGGACACTACATCCCACTCCCCTCAGACACTACATCTCACTCCCCTCAGTCACTACATCCCACTCCGCTCAGACACTACATTCCACTCCTCTCAGACACTACATCCCACTCCACTCAGACACTACATCCCACTCCCCTCAGACACTACATCCCACTCCCCACAGACACTACATCCCACTCCCCTCCGACACTACACCCCACTCCCCTCGGACACGACATCCCACTCCCCTCGGACACTACATCCCACTCCCCTCGGAGACTACATCCCACTCCCCTCGGACACTAAACCCCACTCCCCTCAGACGCTACATCCCACTCCCCTCAGACACTACATCCCACTCCCCTCAGAAACTGCATCCCACTCCCCTCAGTCACTACATCCCACTCCCCTCAGTCACTAAATCCCACTCCCCTCTGACACTACATCCCACTCCCCTCAGACACTACATCCCACTCGCCTCAGACACTACATCCCAATCCCCTCAGACACTACATCCCACTCCCCTCAGACGCTACAGCCCACTCCCCTCAGGCGCTACATCCCACTCCCCTCAGACGCTACATCCCACTCCCCTCTGCCTCTGCATCCCACTCCCCTCAGACACGACATCCCGCTCCCCTCAGACACTACATCCCACTCCCCTCAGACATTACATCCCACTACCCTCAGACACTACATCCCACTCACATCAGACACTACATCCAACTCCCCTCAGACACTACATCCCACTCCCCTCCGACACTACATCCCACTCCCCTCAGACACTACATCCCACTCCCCTCAGACACTACATCCCACTACCCTCAGACACGACATCCCACTCACTTCAGACACTACATCCCACTCCCCTCAGTCACTTCATCCCACTCTCCTCAGACACTACATCCCACTCCTCTCAGACACTACATCCCACTCCCCTCAGACAGTGCATCCCACTCCCCTCAGACACTACATCCCACTCCCCTCAGTCACTACATCCCACTCCCCTCAGACACTACATCCCACTCCCCTCAGACAGTACATCCCACTCCCCTCAGACAATACATCCAACTCCCCTCAGACACTACATCCCACTCTCCTCAGACATTACACCCCACTCCCCTCAGAAACTACATCCCACTCCCCTCAGACACGACATCCCACTACCCTCAGACAATATATCCCACTCCCCTCAGACACTACATCCCACTCCCCTCAGACACTACATCCCACTCCCCTCAGACACTACATCCCACTCCCCTCAGACACTACATCCCACTCCCCTCAGACATTACATCCCACTCCCCTCAGACACTACATCCCACTCCCGTCAGACTCTACATCCCACGCCCCTCAGACACTACATCCCACTCCCCTCAGGCACTACATCCCACTCCCCTCAGACACTACATCCCACTCCCCTCAGGCACTACATCCCACTCCCCTCAGACACTACATCCCACTCCCCTCAGACACTACATCCCACTCCCCTCAGACACTACATCCCACTCCCCTCAGACACTACATCCCACTCCCCTCAGACACTACATCCCACTCCCCTCAGACACTACATCCCACTCCCCTCAGACACTACATCCCTCTCCCCTCAGACACTACATCCCATTCCACTCAGACAATACAACCCACTCCCCTCAGACACTACAACCCACTCCCCTCAGACACTACATCCCACTCCCCGACACTACATCCCACTCCCCTCAGACACTACATCCCACTCCCCACGGACACTACATCCCACTCCCCTCGGACACTACATCCCACTCCCCTCGGATACTACATCCCACTCCCCTCGGACACTACATCCCACTCCCTCAGACACTACATCCCACTCCCCTCAGTCACTACATCCCACTCCGCTCAGACACTACATTCCACTCCTCTCAGACACTACATCCCACTCCACTCAGACACTACATCCCACTCCCCTCAGACACTACATCCCACTCCCCACAGACACTACATCCCACTCCCCTCGGACACTACACCCCACTCCCCTCGGACACTATATCCCACTCCCCTCGGACACTACATCCCACTCCCCTCGGAGACTACATCCCACTCCCCTCGGACACTAAACCCCACTCCCCTCAGACGCTACATCCCACTCCCCTCAGACACTACATCCCACTCCCCTCAGAAACTGCATCCCACTCCCCTCAGTCACTACATCCCACTCCCCTCAGTCACTAAATCCCACTCCCCTCAGACACTACATCCCACTCCCCTCAGACACTACATCCCACTCGCCTCAGACACTACATCCCAATACCCTCAGACACTACATCCCACTCCCCTCAGAAGCTACAGCCCACTCCCCTCAGGCGCTACATCCCACTCCCCTCAGACGCTACATCCCACTCCCCTCAGCCTCTGCATCCACTCCCCTCAGTCACTGCATCCCACTCCCCTCAATCACTACATCCCACTCCCCTCTGACACTACATCCCACGCCCCTCAGGCACTACATCCCACTCCCCTGAGACACTACATCCACTCCACTCAGACACTACATCCCACTCCCCTCAGACACAACATCCCACTCCCCTCAGACACTACATCCCACTCCCCTCAGACACGACATCCCACTCCCCTCGGACACTACATCCCACTCCCCTCGGACACTAGATCCCACTCCCCTCAGACACTACATCCCACTCCCCTCAGACACTACATCCCACTCCCCTCAGACACTACATCCCACTCCCCTCAGACGCTACATCCCACTCCCCTCAGACACTTCATCCCACTCCCCTCAGTCACTACATCCCACTCCCCTCAGACACTACATCCCACTCCCCTGAGTCACTACATCCCACTCAGCTCAGACACTACATCCCACTCAGCTCAGACACTACATCCCACTCCCCTCAGACACTACATCCCACTCCCTTCAGACACTACATCCCACTCCCCTCAGACACTGCATCCCACTCCCCTCAATCAGTACATCCCACTCCCCTCTGACACTACATCCCACTCCCCTCAGGCACTACATCCCACTCCCCTCAGACACTACATCCCACTCCCCTCAGACACTGCATCCCACTCCCCTCAGACACAACATCCCACTCCCCTCAGAACTTACATCCCACTCCCCTCAGACACTACATCCCACTCCCCTCGGACACTACATCCCACTCCCCTCGGACACTACATCCCACTCCCCTCGGACACTAGATCCCACTCCCCTCAGTCACTACATCCCAATCCCCTCAGACACTACATCCCACTCCCCTCAGACACTACATCCCACTCCCCTCAGACACTAAATCCCACTCCCCTCAGACACTACATCCCACTCCCCTCAGACACTACATCCCACTCTCCTAAGTCCCTACATCCCACTCCCCTCAGACACTACATCCCACTCCCCTCAGTCACTACATCCCACTCAGCTCAGACACTACATCCCACTCAGCTCAGACACTACATCCCACTCCCCTCAGACACTACATCCCACTCCCTTCAGACACTGCATCCCACTACCCTCAGACACTACATCCCAGTCCCCTCAGACACTACATCCCACTCCCCTCAGACACTACATCCCTCTCCCCTCAGACACTACATCCCACTCCCCTCAGACGCTGCAGCCCACTCCCCTCAGGCACTACATCCCACTCCCCTCAGACACTACATCCCACTCCCCTCAGACACTACATCCCACTCCCCTCAGACATTACATCCCACTCCCCTCAGACACTACATCCCACTCCCCTCAGACACTACATCCCACTCCCCTCAATCATTACATCCCACTCCCCTCTGACACTAGATCCCACTCCCCTCAGGCATTACATCCCACTCCTCTCAGACACTACATCCCACTCCCCTCAGACACTACATCCCACTCCCCTCAGACACTACATCCAACTCCCCTCAGTCACTACATCCCACTCCCCTCAATCACTACATCCCACTCCCCTCTGACACTACATCCCACTCCCCTCAGGCACCACATCCCACTCCCCTCAGACACTACATCCCACTCCCCTCAGACACTACATCCCACTCCCCTCAGACACTACTTCCCACTCCCCTCAGACACCACATCCCACTCCCCTCTGACACCACATCCCACTACCCTCTGACACTACATCCCATTCCCCTCAGACACTACATCCCACTCCCCTCAGACACTACATCCCACTCCCCTCGGACACTACATCCCACGCCCCTCAGACACTGCATCCCACTCCCCTCAGACACGACATCCCGCTCCCCTCAGACACTACATCCCACTCCCCTCAGACATTACATCCCACTACCCTCAGACACTACATCCCACTCACATCAGACACTACATCCAACTCCCCTCAGACACTACATCCCACTCCCCTCCGACACTACATCCCACTCCCCTCAGACACTACATCCCACTCCCCTCAGACACTACATCCCACTACCCTCAGACACTACATCCCACTCACTTCAGACACTACATCCCACTCCCCTCAGTCACTTCATCCCACTCTCCTCAGACACTACATCCCACTCCCCTCAGACACTACATCCCACTCCCCTCAGACACTAAATCCCACTCCCCTCAGACACTACATCCCACTCCCCTCAGACACTACATCCCACTCCCTCAGTCCCTACATCCCACTCCCCTCAGACACTACATCCCACTCCCCTCAGTCACTACATCCCACTCAGCTCAGACACTACATCCCACTCAGCTCAGACACTACATCCCACTCCCTCAGACACTACATCCCACTCCCTTCAGACACTGCATCCCACTACCCTCAGACACTACATCCCAGTCCCCTCAGACACTACATCCCACTCCCCTCAGACACTACATCCCTCTCCCCCTCAGACACTACATCCCACTCCCCTCAGACGCTGCAGCCCACTCCCCTCAGGCACTACATCCCACTCCCCTCAGACACTACATCCCACTCCCCTCAGACACTACATCCCACTCCCTCAGACATTACATCCCACTCCCCTCAGACACTACATCCCACTCCCCTCAGACACTACATCCCACTCCACTCAATCATTACATCCCACTCCCCTCTGACACTAGATCCCACTCCCCTCAGGCATTACATCCCACTCCTCTCAGACACTACATCCCACTCCCCTCAGACACTACATCCCACTTCCCTCAGACACTACATCCAACTCCCCTCAGTCACTACATCCCACTCCCCTCAAGCACTACATCCCACTCCCCTCTGACACTACATCCCACTCCCCTCAGGCACCACATCCCACTCCCTCAGACACTACATCCCACTCCCCTCAGACACTACATCCCACTCCCCTCAGACACTACTTCCCACTCCCCTCAGACACCACATCCCACTCCCCTCTGACACCACATTCCACTACCCTCTGACACTACATCCCACTCCCCTCAGACACTACATCCCACTCCCCTCAGACACTACATCCCACTCCCTCGGACACTACATCCCACGCCCCTCAGACACTGCATCCCACTCCCCTCAGACACGACATCCCGCTCCCCCTCAGACACTACATCCCACTCCCCTCAGACATTACATCCCACTACCCTCAGACACTACATCCCACTCACATCAGACACTACATCCAACTCCCTCAGACACTACATCCCACTCCCTCCGACACTACATCCCACTCCCCTCAGACACTACATCCCACTCCCCTCAGACACTACATCCCACTACCCTCAGACACTACATCCCACTCACTTCAGACACTACATCCCACTCCCCTCAGTCACTTCATCCCACTCTCCTCAGACACTACATCCCACTCCTCTCAGACACTTACATTCCACTCCCCTCAGACAGTGCATCCCACTCCCCGCAGACACTACATCCCTCTCCCCTCAGTCACTAACATCCCACTCCCCTCAGACACTACATCCCACTCCCCTCAGACACTACATCCCACTCCCCGCAGACAATACATCCAACTCCCCTCAGACAGTGCATCCCACTCCCCGCAGACACTACATCCCACTCCCCTCAGTCACTACATCCCACTCCCCTCAGACACTACATCCCACTCCCCTCAGACACGACATCCCACTACCCTCAGACAATATATCCCACTCCCCTCAGACACTACATCCCACTCCCCTCAGACACTACATCCCACTCCCCTCAGACACTACATCCCACTCCCCTCAGACACTACATCCCACTCCCCTCTGACACTACATCCCAGTTCCCTCAGACACAACATACCACTCCCCTCAGTCACTACATCCCACTCCCCTCATACACTACACCCACTCCCCTCAGACGCTACATCCCACTCCCCTCACACGCTACATCCCACTCCCCTCAGACACTACATCCCACGCCCCTCAGACACTAAATCCCACTCCCATCGGACACTACATCCCACTCCCCTCAGACTCTACATACCACTCCCCTCAGACACTACATCCCACTCCCCTCAGTCACTAAATTCCACTCCCCTCAGACACTACATCCCACTCCCTCAGACACGACTTCCCACTCCCCTCAGACACTACATCCCCAATCCACTCAGACACTACATCCACTCCCCTGAGGCACTACATCCCACTCCCCTCAGACACTACATCCCAATCCACTCAGACACTACATCCCACTACCCTCAGACACTACATCCCACTCCCCTCAGACACTACATCCCACTCCCCTCAGACACTACATCCCACTCCCCTCAGACACTACATCCAGTCCCCTCAGACGCTACACCCCACTCCCCTCAGATGCTACAGCCCACTCCCCTCAGACACTACATCCCACTCCCCTCAGACGCTACATCCCACTCCCCTCAGACACTACATCTCACTCCCCTCAGACACTACATCCCACTCCCCTCAGGACGCTACATCCCACTCCCCTCAGACACTACATCCCACTCCCCTCGGACACTACATCCCACTCCCCTCAGACACTACATCCGACTCCCCTCAGACACTACATCCCACTCCCCTCAGACACTACATCCCACTCCCCTCAGACACTACATCCACTCCCCTCAGTCACTACATCCCATTCCCCTCAGACACGACATCCCACTCCCCTCAGTCACTACATCCCACTCAGCTCAGACACTACATCCCACTCAGCTCAGACAGTACATCCACTCCCCTCAGACACTACATCCGACTCCCTTCAGACACTACATCCCACTCCCTCAGACACTACATCCCACTCCCCTCAATCACTACATCCCACTCCCCTCTGACACTACATCCCACTCCCCTCAGGCACTACATCCCACTCCCCTCAGACACTACATCCCACTCCCTCAGACACTACATAACCACTCCCCTCAGACACAACATCCCACTCCCCTCAGGACACTACATCCCACTCCCCTCAGACACTACATCCCACTCCCTCGGACACTACATCCCACTCCCCTCGGACACTACATCCCACTCCCCTTGGACACTACATCCCACACCCCTCGGACACTAGATCCCACTCCCCTCAGACACGACATCCAACTCCCCTCAGACACTACATCCCACTCCCCTCAGACACTACATCCCACTCCCCTCAGACACTACATCCGACTCCCCTCAGACACTACATCCCACTCCCCTCAGACACTACATCCCACTCCCCTCAGTCACTACATCCCACTCCCCTCAGACACTACATCCCACTCCCCTCAGTCACTACATCCCACTCAGCTCAGACACTACATCCCACTCAGCTCAGACACTACATCTCACTCCCCTCAGACACTACATTCCACTCCCTTCAGACACTACATCCCACTCCACTCAAACACTACATCCCACTCCCCTCAGACACTGCATCCCACTCCCCTCAGACACTACATCCCTCTCCCCTCAGACACTACATCCCACTCCCCTCAGACGCTACAGCCCACTCCCCTCAGGCACTACATCCCACTCCCCTCAGACACTACATCCCACTCCCCTCAGTCACTACATCCCACTCCCCTCGGACACGACATCCCACTCCCCTCAGACGCTACAGCCCACTCCCCTCAGACGCTCCAGCCCACTCCCCTCAGGCGCTACATCCCACTCCCCTAAGACGCTACATCACACTCCCCTCAGACACTACATCCCACTCCCCTCAGACACTACATCCCACTACCCTCAGACACTACATCCCACTCCCCTCAGACACTACATCCCACTCCCCTCAGACACTACATCCCACTCCCCTCAGACACTGCATCCCACTCCCTCAGACGCTACAGCCCACTCCCCTCAGGCGCTACATCCCACTCCCCTAGACGCTACTTCACACTCCCTCAGACACTACATCCTCACTCCACCTCAGACACTACATCCCACTACCCTCAGACACTACATCCCACTCACTTCAGACACTACATCCCAGTCCCCTCAGTCACTTCATCCCACTCTCCTCGGACACTACATCCCACTCCCCTCAGACACTACATCCCACTCCCCTCAGACACTGCATCCCACTCCCCTCAGACACTACATCCCACTCCCTCAGTCTCTACATCCCACTCCCTCAGACACTACATCCCACTCCCCTCAGACAGTACATCCACACTTCCCTCAGACAATACATCCAACTCCCCTCAGACACTACATCCCACTCTCCTCAGACATTACACCCCACTCCCCTCAGACACTACATCCCACTCCCCTCAGACACGACATCCCACTCCCCTCAGACAATATATCCCACTCCCCTCAGACACTACATCCCACTCCCCTCAGACACTACATCCCACTCCCCTCAGACACTACATCCACTCCCCTCAGACACTACATCCCACTCCCCTCAGACACTACATCCCACTCCCCTCAGACAGTACGTCCCACTCCCCTCACACACTACATCCACTCCCTCTGACACTACATCCAAGTTCCCTCAGACACAACATACCACTCCCCCTCAGTCACTACATCCCACTCCCCTCAGACACTACACCCCACTCCCCTCAGACGCTACATCCCACTCCCCTCACACCCTACATCCCACTCCCCTCAGACACTACATCCCACTCCCCTCAGACACTAAATCCCCACTCCCCTCGGACACTACATCCCACTCCCCTCAGACACTACATCCCACTCCCCTCAGACACGACATCCCACTCCCCGACACTACATCCCACTCCCCTCAGATACTACATCCCACTCCCCACGGACACTACATCCCACTCCCCTCGGACACAACATCCACTCCCCTCGGACACTACATCCCACTCCCCTCGGACACTACATCCCACTCCCCTCAGACACTACATCCCACTCCCCTCGGACACTACATCCCACTCCCCTCGGACACTACATCCCACTCCCCTCGGACACTACATCCCACTCCTCTCGGACACGACATCCCACTCCCCTCGGACACTACATCCCACTCCCCTCGGACACTACATCCCACTCCCCTCAGACACTACATCCCACTCCCCTCAGTCACTACATCCCACTCAGCTCAGACACTACATTCCACTCCCCTCAGACACTACATCCCACTCCACTCAGACACTACATCCCACTCCCCTCAGAAACTACATCCCACTCCCCACAGACACTACGTCCCACTCCCCTCGGACACTACACCCCACTCCACTCGGACACTACATCCCACTCCCCTCGGACACTACATCCCACTCCTCTCGGAAACTACATCCCACTCCCCTCGGACACTACATCCCACTCCCCTCGGACACTACATCCCACTCCCCTCGGACACTACATCCCACTCCCCTCAGACACTACATCCCACTCCCCTCAGACACTACATCCCACTCCGCTCAGACACTACATTCCACTCCCCTCAGACACTAAATCCCACTCCCCTCAGACACTACACCCCACTCCCCTCAGACGCTACATCCCACTCCCCTCAGACACTACATCCCACTCCCCTCAGACACTACATCCCATTCCCCTCAGAAACTGCATCCCACTCCCCTCAGTCACTAAATCCCACTCCCCTCAGTCACTAAATCCCACTCCCCTCAGACACTACATCCCACTCCCCTCAGACACTACAACCCACTCGCCTCAGACACTACATCCCAATCCCCTCAGACACTACATCCCACTCCCCTCAGACGCTACAGCCCACTCCCCTCAGGCGCTACATCCCACTCCCCTCAGACGCTACATCCCACTCCCCTCAGACACTACATCCCACTCCCCTCAGACACTTCATCCCACTCCCCTCGGACACTAAATCCCACTTCCCTCGGACACTACATCCCACTCCCCTCAGAAACTACATCCCACTCCCCTCAGACACTACATCCCACTCCCCTCAGACGCTACATCCCACTCCCCTCAGACGCTACATCCCACTCCCCTTGGATTCTACATCCCACTCCCCTCGGACACTAGATCCCACTCCCCTCAGACACTACATCCCACTCCCCTCAGACACTACATCCCACTCCCCTCAGACACTACATCCCACTCCCCTCAGACACTACATCCGACTCCCCTCAGACACTACATCCCACTCCCCTCAGACACTACATCCCACTCCCCTCAGTCACTACATCCCACTCCCCTCAGACACTACATCCCACTCCCCTCAGTCACTACATCCCACTCAGCTCAGACACTACATCCCACTCAGCTCAGACACTACATCCCACTCCCCTCAGACACTACATTCCACTCCCTTCAGACACTACATCCCACTCCCCTCAGACACTACATCCCACTCCCCTCAGACACTACATCCCACTCCCCTCAGACACTACATCCCTCTCCCCTCAGACACTACATCCCACTCCCCTCAGACGCTACAGCCCACTCCCCTCAGGCACTACATCCCACTCCCCTCAGACACTACATCCCACTCCCCTCAGTCACTACATCCCACTCCCCTCGGACACGACATCCCACTCCCCTCAGACGCTACAGCCCACTCCCCTCAGACGCTACAGCCCACTCCCCTCAGGCGCTACATCCCACTCCCCTAAGACGCTACATCACACTCCCCTCAGACACTACATCCCATTCCCCTCAGACACTACATCCCACTCCCCTCAGACACTACATCCCACTCCCCTCAGACACGACATCCCACTCCCCTCAGACACTGCATCCCACTCCCCTCAGACGCTACAGCCCACTCCCCTCAGGCGCTACATCCCACTCCCCTAAGACGCTACATCACACTCCCCTCAGACACTACATCCCACTCCCCTCAGACACTACATCCCACTACCCTCAGACACTACATCCCACTCACTTCAGACACTACATCCCACTCCCCTCAGTCACGTCATCCCACTCTCCTCAGACACTACATCCCACTCCCCTCAGACACTACACCCCACTCCCCTCAGACGCTACATCCCACTCCCCTCAGACACTACATCCCACTCCCCTCAGACACTACATCCCATTCCCCTCAGAAACTGCATCCCACTCCCCTCAGTCACTACATCCCACTCCCCTCAGTCACTAAATCCCACTCCCCTCAGACACTACATCCCACTCCCCTCAGACACTACAATCCACTCGCCTCAGACACTACATCCCAATCCCCTCAGACACTACATCCCACTCCCCTCAGACGCTACAGCCCACTCCCCTCAGGCGCTACATCCCACTCCCCTCAGACGCTACATCCCACTCCCCTCAGACACTACTTCCCACTCCCCTCAGACACTTCATCCCACTCCCCTCGGACACTAAATCCCACTTCCCTCGGACACTACATCCCACTCCCCTCAGGAACTACATCCCACTCCCCTCAGACACTACATCCCACTCCCCTCAGACGCTACATCCCACTCCCCTCAGACGCTACATCCCACTCCCCTCAGACTCTGCATCCCACTCCCCTCAGACTCTGCATCCCACTCCCCTCAGTCACTGCATCCCACTCTCCTCAGTCACTACATCCCACTCCCCTCAGATACTACATCCCACTCCCCTCAGACACTACATCCCACTCCCCTCAATCACTACATCCCACTCCCCTCTGACACTACATCCCACTCCCCTCAGGCACTACATCCCACTCCCCTCAGACACTACATCGCACTCCCCTCAGACACTTCATCCCACTCCCCTCAGACACTACATCCCACTCCCCTCAGACACAACATCCCACTCCCCTCAGACACTACATCCCACTCCCCTCAGACACTACATCCCACTCCCCTCGGACACTACATCCCACTCCCCTCGGACACTAGATCGCACTCCCCTCAGACACTACATCCCACTCCCCTCAGACACTACATCCCACTCCCCTCAGACACTACATCCCACTCCCCTCAGACACTACATCCCACTCCCCTCAGACACTACATCCCACTCCCCTCAGTCACTACATCCCATTCCCCTCAGACACGACATCCCACTCCCCTCAGTCACTACATCCCACTCAGCTCAGACACTACATCCCACTCAGCTCAGACAGTACATCCCACTCCCCTCAGACACTACATCCCACTCCCTTCAGACACTACATCCCACTCCCCTCAGACACTACATCCCACTCCCCTCAATCACTACATCCCACTCCCCTCTGTCACTACATCCCACTCCCCTCAGGCACTACATCCCACTCCCCTCAGACACTACATCCCACTCCCCTCAGACACTACATCCCACTCCCCTCAGACACAACATCCCACTCCCCTCAGACACTACATCCCACTCCCCTCAGACACTACATCCCACTCCCCTCGGACACTACATCCCACTCCCCTCGGACACTACATCCCACTCCCCTTGGATTCTACATCCCACTCCCCTCGGACACTAGATCCCACTCCCCTCAGACACTACATCCCACTCCCCTCAGACACTACATCCCACTCCCCTCAGACACTACATCCCACTCCCCTCAGACACTACATCCGACTCCCCTCAGACACTACATCCCACTCCCCTCAGACACTACATCCCACTCCCCTCAGTCACTGCATCCCACTCCCCTCAGACACTACATCCCACTCCCCTCAGTCACTACATCCCACTCAGCTCAGACACTACATCCCACTCAGCTCAGACACTACATCCCACTCCCCTCAGACACTACATTCCACTCCCTTCAGACACTACATCCCACTCCCCTCAGACACCACATCCCACTCCCCTCAGACACTACATCTCACTCCCCTCAGACACTACATCCCTCTCCCCTCAGACACTACATCCCACTCCCCTCAGACGCTACAGCCCACTCCCCTCAGGCACTACATCCCACTCCCCTCAGACACTACATCCCACTCCCCTCAGTCACTACATCCCACTCCCCTCGGACACGACATCCCACTCCCCTCAGACGCTACAGCCCACTCCCCTCAGACGCTACAGCCCACTCCCCTCAGGCGCTACATCCCACTCCCCTAAGACGCTACATCACACTCCCCTCAGACACTACATCCCACTCCCCTCAGACACTACATCCCACTCCCCTCAGACACTACATCCCACTCCCCTCAGACACGACATCCCACTCCCCTCAGACACTGCATCCCACTCCCCTCAGACGCTACAGCCCACTCCCCTCAGGCGCTACATCCCACTCCCCTAAGACGCTACATCACACTCCCCTCAGACACTACATCCCACTCCCCTCAGACACTACATCCCACTACCCTCAGACACTACATCCCACTCACTTCAGACACTACATCCCACTCCCCTCAGTCACTTCATCCCACTCTCCTCAGACACTACATCCCACTCCCCTCAGACACTACATCCCACTCCCCTCAGACACTGCATCCCACTCCCCTCAGACACTACATCCCACTCCCCTCAGTCTCTACATCCCACTCCCCTCAGACACTACATCCCACTCCCCTCAGACAGTACATCCCACTCCCCTCAGACAATACATCCAACTCCCCTCAGACACTACATCCCACTCTCCTCAGACATTACACCCCACTCCCCTCAGACACTACATCCCACTCCCCTCAGACACGACATCCCACTCCCCTCAGACAATATATCCCACTCCCCTCAGACACTACATCCCACTCCCCTCAGACACTACATCCCACTCCCCTCAGACACTACATCCCACTCCCCTCAGACACTACATCCCACTCCCCTCAGACACTACATCCCACTCCCCTCAGACAGTACGTCCCACTCCCCTCAGACACTACAACCCAATTCCCTCTGACACTACATCCAAGTTCCCTCAGACACAACATACCACTCCCCTCAGTCACTACATCCCACTCCCCTCAGACACTACACCCCACTCCCCTCAGATGCTACATCCCACTCCCCTCACACGCTACATCCCACTCCCCTCAGACACTACATCCCATTCCCCTCAGACACTAAATCCCACTCCCCTCGGACACTACATCCCACTCCCCTCAGACACTACATCCCACTCCCCTCAGACACGACATCCCACTCCCCTCAGACACTACATCCCACTCCCCACGGACACTACATCCCACTCCCCTCGGACACAACATCCCACTCCCCTCGGACACTACATCCCACTCCCCTCGGACACTACATCCCACTCCCCTCAGACACTACATCCCACTCCCCTCGGACACTACATCCCACTCCCCTCGGACACTACATCCCACTCCTCTCGGACACTACATCCCACTCCTCTCGGACACGACATCCCACTCCCCTCGGACACTACATCCCACTCCCCTCGGACACTACATCCCACTCCCCTCAGACACTACATCCCACTCCCCTCAGTCACTACATCCCACTCAGCTCAGACACTACATTCCACTCCCCTCAGACACTACATCCCACTCCACTCAGACACTACATCCCACTCCACTCAGAAACTACATCCCACTCCCCACAGACACTACGTCCCACTCCCCTCGGACACTACATCCCACTCCCCTCGGACACTACATCCCACTCCTCTCGGAAACTACATCCCACTCCCCTCGGACAATACATCCCACTCCCCTCGGACACTACATCCCACTCCCCTCGGACACTACATCCCACTCCCCTCAGACACTACATCCCACTCCCCTCAGACACTACATCCCACTCCGCTCAGACACTACATTCCACTCCCCTCAGACACTAAATCCCACTCCCCTCAGACACTACACCCCACTCCCCTCAGACGCTACATCCCACTCCCCTCAGACACTACATCCCACTCCCCTCAGACACTACATCCCATTCCCCTCAGAAACTGCATCCCACTCCCCTCAGTCACTACATCCCACTCCCCTCAGACACTACATCCCATTCCCCTCAGAAACTGCATCCCACTCCCCTCAGACACTACATCCCACTCCCCTCAGACACTACATCCCACTCGACTCAGACACTACATCCCAATCCCCTCAGACACTACATCCCACTCCCCTCAGACGCTACATCCCACTCCCCTCAGACGCTACATCCCACTCCCCTCAGACTCTGCATCCCAGTCCCCTCAGACTCTGCATCCCACTCCCCTCAGTCACTGCATCCCACTCTCCTCAGTCACTACATCCCACTCCCCTCAGACATTACATCCCACTCACCTCAGACATTACATCCCACTCCCCTCAGAAACTGCATCCCACTCCCCTCAGTCACTACATCCCACTCCCCTCAGACACTACATCCCACTCCCCTCAGACACTACATCCCACTCGCCTCAGACACTACATATCAATCCCCTCAGACACTACATCCCACTCCCCTCAGACGCTACAGCCCACTACCCTCAGGCGCTACATCCCACTCCCCTCAGACGCTACATCCCACTCCCCTCAGACACTACATCCCACTCCCCTCAGACACTTCATCCCACTCCCCTCGGACACTAAATCCCACTTCCCTCGGACACTACATCCCACTCCCCTCAGACACTACATCCCACTCCCCTCAATCACTACATCCCACTCCCCTCTGACACTACATCCCACTCCCCTCAGGCACTACATCCCACTCCCCTCAGACACTACATCGCACTCCCCTCAGACACTACATCCCACTCCCCTCAGACACTACATCCCACTCCCCTCAGACACAACATCCCACTCCCCTCAGACACTACATCCCACTCCCCTCAGACACTACATCCCACTCCCCTCGGACACTACATCCCACTCCCCTCGGACACTAGATCGCACTCCCCTCAGACACTACATCCCACTCCCCTCAGACACTACATCCCACTCCCCTCAGACACTACATCCCACTCCCCTCAGACACTACATCCCACTCCCCTCAGACACTACATCCCACTCCCCTCAGTCACTACATCCCATTCCCCTCAGACACGACATCCCACTCCCCTCAGTCACTACATCCCACTCAGCTCAGACACTACATCCCACTCAGCTCAGACAGTACATCCCACTCCCCTCAGACACTACATCCCACTCCCTTCAGACACTACATCCCACTCCCCTCAGACACTACATCCCACTCCCCTCAATCACTACATCCCACTCCCCTCTGTCACTACATCCCACTCCCCTCAGGCACTACATCCCACTCCCCTCAGACACTACATCCCACTCCCCTCAGACACTACATCCCACTCCCCTCAGACACAACATCCCACTCCCCTCAGACACTACATCCCACTCCCCTCAGACACTACATCCCACTCCCCTCGGACACTACATCCCACTCCCCTCGGACACTACATCCCACTCCCCTTGGATTCTACATCCCACTCCCCTCGGACACTAGATCCCACTCCCCTCAGACACTACATCCCACTCCCCTCAGACACTACATCCCACTCCCCTCAGACACTACATCCCACTCCCCTCAGACACTACATCCGACTCCCCTCAGACACTACATCCCACTCCCCTCAGACACTACATCCCACTCCCCTCAGTCACTAAATCCCACTCCCCTCAGACACTACATCCCACTCCCCTCAGTCACTACATCCCACTCAGCTCAGACACTACATCCCACTCAGCTCAGACACTACATCCCACTCCCCTCAGACACTACATTCCACTCCCTTCAGACACTACATCCCACTCCCCTCAGACACCACATCCCACTCCCCTCAGACACTACATCTCACTCCCCTCAGACACTACATCCCTCTCCCCTCAGACACTACATCCCACTCCCCTCAGACGCTACAGCCCACTCCCCTCAGGCACTACATCCCACTCCCCTCAGACACTACATCCCACTCCCCTCAGTCACTACATCCCACTCCCCTCGGACACGACATCCCACTCCCCTCAGACGCTACAGCCCACTCCCCTCAGACGCTACAGCCCACTCCCCTCAGGCGCTACATCCCACTCCCCTAAGACGCTACATCACACTCCCCTCAGACACTACATCCCATTCCCCTCAGACACTACATCCCACTCCCCTCACACACTACATCCCACTCCCCTCAGACACGACATCCCACTCCCCTCAGACACTGCATCCCACTCCCCTCAGACGCTACAGCCCACTCCCCTCAGGCGCTACATCCCACTCCCCTAAGACGCTACATCACACTCCCCTCAGACACTACATCCCACTCCCCTCAGACACTACATCCCACTACCCTCAGACACTACATCCCACTCACTTCAGACACTACATCCCACTCCCCTCAGTCACTTCATCCCACTCTCCTCAGACACTACATCCCACTCCCCTCAGACACTACATCCCACTCCCCTCAGACACTGCATCCCACTCCCCTCAGACACTACATCCCACTCCCCTCAGTCTCTACATCCCACTCCCCTCAGACACTACATCCCACTCCCCTCAGACAGTACATCCCACTCCCCTCAGACAATACATCCAACTCCCCTCAGACACTACATCCCACTCTCCTCAGACATTACACCCCACTCCCCTCAGACACTACATCCCACTCCCCTCAGACACGACATCCCACTCCCCTCAGACAATATATCCCACTCCCCTCAGACACTACATCCCACTCCCCTCAGACACTACATCCCACTCCCCTCAGACACTACATCCCACTCCCCTCAGACACTACATCCCACTCCCCTCAGACACTACATCCCACTCCCCTCAGACAGTACGTCCCACTCCCCTCAGACACTGCAACCCAATTCCCTCTGACACTACATCCAAGTTCCCTCAGACACAACATACCACTCCCCTCAGTCACTACATCCCACTCCCCTCAGACACTACACCCCACTCCCCTCAGATGCTACATCCCACTCCCCTCACACGCTACATCCCACTCCCCTCAGACACTACATCCCATTCCCCTCAGACACTAAATCCCACTCCCCTCGGACACTACATCCCACTCCCCTCAGACACTACATCCCACTCCCCTCAGACACGACATCCCACTCCCCTCAGACACTACATCCCACTCCCCACGGACACTACATCCCACTCCCCTCGGACACAACATCCCACTCCCCTCGGACACTACATCCCACTCCCCTCGGACACTACATCCCACTCCCCTCAGACACTACATCCCACTCCCCTCGGACACTACATCCCACTCCCCTCGGACACTACATCCCACTCCTCTCGGACACTACATCCCACTCCTCTCGGACACGACATCCCACTCCCCTCGGACACTACATCCCACTCCCCTCGGACACTACATCCCACTCCCCTCAGACACTACATCCCACTCCCCTCAGTCACTACATCCCACTCAGCTCAGACACTACATTCCACTCCCCTCAGACACTACATCCCACTCCACTCAGACACTACATCCCACTCCACTCAGAAACTACATCCCACTCCCCACAGACACTACGTCCCACTCCCCTCGGACACTACATCCCACTCCCCTCGGACACTACATCCCACTCCTCTCGGAAACTACATCCCACTCCCCTCGGACAATACATCCCACTCCCCTCGGACACTACATCCCACTCCCCTCGGACACTACATCCCACTCCCCTCAGACACTACATCCCACTCCCCTCAGACACTACATCCCACTCCGCTCAGACACTACATTCCACTCCCCTCAGACACTAAATCCCACTCCCCTCAGACACTACACCCCACTCCCCTCAGACGCTACATCCCACTCCCCTCAGACACTACATCCCACTCCCCTCAGACACTACATCCCATTCCCCTCAGAAACTGCATCCCACTCCCCTCAGTCACTACATCCCACTCCCCTCAGACACTACATCCCATTCCCCTCAGAAACTGCATCCCACTCCCCTCAGACACTACATCCCACTCCCCTCAGACACTACATCCCACTCGACTCAGACACTACATCCCAATCCCCTCAGACACTACATCCCACTCCCCTCAGACGCTACATCCCACTCCCCTCAGACGCTACATCCCACTCCCCTCAGACTCTGCATCCCAGTCCCCTCAGACTCTGCATCCCACTCCCCTCAGTCACTGCATCCCACTCTCCTCAGTCACTACATCCCACTCCCCTCAGACATTACATCCCACTCCCCTCAGACATTACATCCCACTCCCCTCAGAAACTGCATCCCACTCCCCTCAGTCACTACATCCCACTCCCCTCAGACACTACATCCCACTCCCCTCAGACACTACATCCCACTCGCCTCAGACACTACATATCAATCCCCTCAGACACTACATCCCACTCCCCTCAGACGCTACAGCCCACTACCCTCAGGCGCTACATCCCACTCCCCTCAGACGCTACATCCCACTCCCCTCAGACACTACATCCCACTCCCCTCAGACACTTCATCCCACTCCCCTCGGACACTAAATCCCACTTCCCTCGGACACTACATCCCACTCCCCTCAGACACTGCATCCCACTCCCCTCAGACACTACATCCCACTCCCCTCAGACGCTACATCCCACTCCCCTCAGACGCTACATCCCACTCCCCTCAGACTCTGCATCCCACTCCCCTCAGACTCTGCATCCCACTCCCCTCAGTCACTGCATCACACTCTCCTCAGTCACTACATCCCACTCCCCTCAGACATTACATCCCACTCCCCTCAGACATTACATCCCACTCCCCTCAGATACTACATCCCACTCCCCTCAGACACTACATCCCACTCCCCTCAATCACTACATCCCACTCCCCTCTGACACTACATCCCACTCCCCTCAGTCACTACATCCCACTCCCCTCAGACACTACATCGCACTCCCCTCAGACACTACATCCCACTCCCCTCAGACACTACATCCCACTCCCCTCAGACACAACATCCCACTCCCCTCAGACACTACATCCCACTCCCCTCAGACACTACATCCCACTCCCCTCGGACACTACATCCCACTCCCCTCGGACACTAGATCCCACTCCCCTCATACACTACATCCCACTCCCCTCAGACACTACATCCCACTCCCCTCAGACACTACATCCCACTCCCCTCAGACACTACATCCCACTCCCCTCAGACACTACATCCCACTCCCCTCAGTCACTACATCCCATTCCCCTCAGACACGACATCCCACTCCCCTCAGTCACTACATCCCACTCAGCTCAGACACGACATCCCACTCAGCTCAGACAGTACATCCCACTCCCCTCAGACACTACATCCCACTCCCTTCAGACACTACATCCCACTCCCCTCAGACACTACATCCCACTCCCCTCAATCACTACATCCCACTCCCCTCTGACACTACATCCCACTCCCCTCAGGCACTACATCCCACTCCCCTCAGACACTACATCCCACTCCCCTCAGACACTACATCCCACTCCCCTCAGACACAACATCCCACTCCCCTCAGACACTACATCCCACTCCCCTCAGACACTACATCCCTCTCCCCTCGGACACTACATCCCACTCCCCTCGGACACTACATCCCACTCCCCTTGGACACTACATCCCACTCCCCTCGGACACTAGATCCCACTCCCCTCAGACACTACATCCCACTCCCCTCAGACACTACTTCCCACTCCCCTCAGACACTACATCCCACTCCCCTCAGACATTACATCCGACTCCCCTCAGACACTACATCCCACTCCCCTCAGACACTACATCCCACTCCCCTCAGACACTACATCCCACTCAGCTCAGTCACTACATCCCACTCCCCTCAGACACTACATCCCACTCCCCTCAGTCACTACATCCCACTCAGCTCAGACACTACATCCCACTCAGCTCAGACACTACATCCCACTCCCCTCAGACACTACATTCCACTCCCTTCAGACACTACATCCCACTCCCCTCAGACACTACATCCCACTCCCCTCAGACACTACATCCCACTCCCCTCAGACACTACATCCCTCCCCCTCAAACACTACATCCCACTCCCCTCAGACGCTACAGCCCACTACCCTCAGGCTCTGCATCCCACTCCCCTCAGACACTACATCCCACTCCCCTCAGTCACTACATCCCACTCCCCTCAGACACGACATCCCACTCCCCTCAGACGCTACAGCCCACTCCCCTCAGGCGCTACATCCCACTCCCCTAAGACGCTACATCACACTCCCCTCAGACACTACAACCCACTCCCCTCAGACACTACATCCCACTACCCTCAGACACTACATCCCACTCCCCTCAGACACTACATCCCACTCCCCTCAGACACTACATCCCACTCCCCTCAGACACTGCATCCCACTCCCCTCAGACGCTACAGCCCACTCCCCTCAGGCGCTACATCCCACTCCCCTAAGACGCTACATCACACTCCCCTCAGACACTACATCCCACTCCCCTCAGACACTACATCCCACTACCCTCAGACACTACATCCCACTCACTTCAGACACTACATTCCACTCCCCTCAGTCACTTCATCCCACTCTCCTCAGACACTACATCCCACTCCCCTCAGACACTACATCCCACTCCCCTTAGACACTGCATCCCACTGCCCTCAGACACTACATCCCACTCCCCTCAGTCTCTACATCCCACTCCCCTCAGACACTACATCACACTCCCCTCAGACAGTACATCCCACTCCCCTCAGACAATACATCCAACTCCCCTCAGACACTACATCCCACTCTCCTCAGACATTACACCCCACTCCCCTCAGACACGACATCCCACTCCCGTCAGACACGACATCCCACTCCCCTCAGACAATATATCCCACTCCCCTCAGACACTACATCCCACTCCCCTCAGACACTACATCCCACTCCCCTCAGACACTACATCCCACTCCCCTCAGACACTACATCCCACTCCCCTCAGACACTACATCCCACTCCCCTCAGACAGTACGTCCCACTCCCCTCAGACACTACATCCCACTCCCCTCTGAAACTACATCCAAGTTCCCTCAGACACAACATACCACTCCCCTCAGTCACTACATCCCACTCCCCTCAGACACTACACCCCACTCCCCTCAGACGCTACATCCCACTCCCCTCACACGCTACATCCCACTCCCCTCAGACACTACATCCCACTCCCCTCAGACACTAAATCCCACTCCCCTCGGACACTACATCCCACTCCCCTCAGACACTACATCCCACTCCCCTCAGACACGACATCCCACTCCCCTCAGTCACTAAATCCCACTCCCCTCAGACACTACATCCCACTCCCCTCAGACACTACATCCCACTCCCCTCAGAAACTACATCCCAATCCACTCAGACACTACATCCCACTCCCCTGAGGCACTACATCCCACTCCCCTCAGACACTACATCCCAACCCACTCAGACACTACATCCCACTCCCCTCAGACACTACATCCCACTCCCCTCAGACACTACATCCCACTCCCCTCAGACACTACATCCCACTCCCCTCAGATACTACATCCCACTCGCCTCAGACGCTACACCCCACTCCCCTCAGATGCAACAGTCCACTCCCCTCAGACACTACATCCCACTCCCCTCAGGCGCTACATCCCACTCCCCTCAGACGCTACATCCCACTCCCCTCAGACGCTACATCCCACTCCCCTCAGACACTACATCCCAATTCCCTCAGTCACTACATCCCACTCCCCTCTGACACTACATCCCACTTCCCTCAGACACAACATCCCACTCCCCTCAGTCACTACATCCCACTCCCCTCAGACACTACATCCCACTCCCCTCAGACACTACATCCCAATCCCCTCGGACACTACATCCCACTCCCCTAGGACAGTAGATCAGACTCCCCTCAGACACTGCATCCCACTCCCCTCAGACTCTACAGCCCACTCCCCTCAGGCACTACATCCCACTCCCCTCAGACACTACATCCCACTCCCCTCAGACACTACATCCCACTCGCCTCAGACACTACATCCCACTCCCCTCAGACGCTACAGCCCACTCCCCTCAGACGCAACAGCCCACTCCCCTCAGGCGCGACATCCCACTCCCCTAAGACGCTACATCACACTGCCCTCAGACACTACATCCCACTCCCCTCAGACACTACATCCCACTACCCTCAGACACTACATCCCACTCCCCTCAGACACTACATCCCACTCCCCTCAGACACTACATCCCACTCCCCTCAGACACTACATTCCACTCCCCTCAGACGCTACAGCCCACTCCCCTCAGGCGCTACATCCCACTCCCCTAAGACGCGACATCACACTCCCCTCAGACACTACATCCCACTCCCCTCAGACACTACATCCCACTCACTTCAGACACTACATCCTACTCCCCTCAGTCACTTCATCCCCCTCTCCTCAGACACTGCATCCCACTCCCCTCAGACACTGCATCCCACTCACCTCAGACACTACATCCCACTCCCCTCAGTCACTACATCCCACTCCCCTCAGACACTACATCCCACTCCCCTCAGACACTACATCCCACTCCCCTCAGACAATACATCCAACTCCCCTCAGACACTACATCCCACTCTCCTCAGACATTACACCCCACTCCCCTCAGACACTACATCCCACTCCCCTCAGACACGACATCCCACTCCCCTCAGACAATGTATCCCACTCCCCTCAGACACTACATCCCACTCCCCTCAGACACTACATCCCACTCCCCTCATACACTACATCCCACTCCCCTCAGACACTACATCCCACTCCCCTCAGACACTACATCCCACTCCCCTCAGACACTACATCCCACTCCCCTCAGACACTACATCCCACTCCCCTCAGTCACTACATCCCATTCCCCTCAGACACGACATCCCACTCCCCTCAGTCACTACATCCCACACAGCTCAGACACGACATCCCACTCAGCTCAGACAGTACATCCCACTCCCCTCAGACACTACATCCCACTCCCTTCAGACACTACATCCCACTCCCCTCAGACACTACATCCCACTCCCCTCAATCACTACATCCCACTCCCCTCTGACACTACATCCCACTCCCCTCAGGCACTACATCCCACTCCCCTCAGACACTACATCCCACTCCCCTCAGACACTACATCCCACTCCCCTCAGACACAACATCCCACTCCCCTCAGACACTACATCCCACTCCCCTCAGACACTACATCCCTCTCCCCTCGGACACTACATCCCACTCCCCTCGGACACTACATCCCACTCCCCTTGGACACTACATCCCACTCCCCTCGGACACTAGATCCCACTCCCCTCAGACACTACATCCCACTCCCCTCAGACACTACTTCCCACTCCCCTCAGACACTACATCCCACTCCCCTCAGACATTACATCCGACTCCCCTCAGACACTACATCCCACTCCCCTCAGACACTACATCCCACTCCCCTCAGACACTACATCCCACTCAGCTCAGTCACTACATCCCACTCCCCTCAGACACTACATCCCACTCCCCTCAGTCACTACATCCCACTCAGCTCAGACACTACATCCCACTCAGCTCAGACACTACATCCCACTCCCCTCAGACACTACATTCCACTCCCTTCAGACACTACATCCCACTCCCCTCAGACACTACATCCCACTCCCCTCAGACACTACATCCCACTCCCCTCAGACACTACATCCCTCCCCCTCAAACACTACATCCCACTCCCCTCAGACGCTACAGCCCACTACCCTCAGGCTCTGCATCCCACTCCCCTCAGACACTACATCCCACTCCCCTCAGTCACTACATCCCACTCCCCTCAGACACGACATCCCACTCCCCTCAGACGCTACAGCCCACTCCCCTCAGGCGCTACATCCCACTCCCCTAAGACGCTACATCACACTCCCCTCAGACACTACAACCCACTCCCCTCAGACACTACATCCCACTACCCTCAGACACTACATCCCACTCCCCTCAGACACTACATCCCACTCCCCTCAGACACTACATCCCACTCCCCTCAGACACTGCATCCCACTCCCCTCAGACGCTACAGCCCACTCCCCTCAGGCGCTACATCCCACTCCCCTAAGACGCTACATCACACTCCCCTCAGACACTACATCCCACTCCCCTCAGACACTACATCCCACTACCCTCAGACACTACATCCCACTCACTTCAGACACTACATTCCACTCCCCTCAGTCACTTCATCCCACTCTCCTCAGACACTACATCCCACTCCCCTCAGACACTACATCCCACTCCCCTTAGACACTGCATCCCACTGCCCTCAGACACTACATCCCACTCCCCTCAGTCTCTACATCCCACTCCCCTCAGACACTACATCACACTCCCCTCAGACAGTACATCCCACTCCCCTCAGACAATACATCCAACTCCCCTCAGACACTACATCCCACTCTCCTCAGACATTACACCCCACTCCCCTCAGACACGACATCCCACTCCCGTCAGACACGACATCCCACTCCCCTCAGACAATATATCCCACTCCCCTCAGACACTACATCCCACTCCCCTCAGACACTACATCCCACTCCCCTCAGACACTACATCCCACTCCCCTCAGACACTACATCCCACTCCCCTCAGACACTACATCCCACTCCCCTCAGACAGTACGTCCCACTCCCCTCAGACACTACATCCCACTCCCCTCTGACACTACATCCAAGTTCCCTCAGACACAACATACCACTCCCCTCAGTCACTACATCCCACTCCCCTCAGACACTACACCCCACTCCCCTCAGACGCTACATCCCACTCCCCTCACACGCTACATCCCACTCCCCTCAGACACTACATCCCACTCCCCTCAGACACTAAATCCCACTCCCCTCGGACACTACATCCCACTCCCCTCAGACACTACATCCCACTCCCCTCAGACACGACATCCCACTCCCCTCAGTCACTAAATCCCACTCCCCTCAGACACTACATCCCACTCCCCTCAGACACTACATCCCACTCCCCTCAGAAACTACATCCCAATCCACTCAGACACTACATCCCACTCCCCTGAGGCACTACATCCCACTCCCCTCAGACACTACATCCCAACCCACTCAGACACTACATCCCACTCCCCTCAGACACTACATCCCACTCCCCTCAGACACTACATCCCACTCCCCTCAGACACTACATCCCACTCCCCTCAGACACTACATCCCACTCGCCTCAGACGCTACACCCCACTCCCCTCAGATGCAACAGTCCACTCCCCTCAGACACTACATCCCACTCCCCTCAGGCGCTACATCCCACTCCCCTCAGACGCTACATCCCACTCCCCTCAGACGCTACATCCCACTCCCCTCAGACACTACATCCCAATTCCCTCAGTCACTACATCCCACTCCCCTCTGACACTACATCCCACTTCCCTCAGACACAACATCCCACTCCCCTCAGTCACTACATCCCACTCCCCTCAGACACTACATCCCACTCCCCTCAGACACTACATCCCAATCCCCTCGGACACTACATCCCACTCCCCTAGGACAGTAGATCAGACTCCCCTCAGACACTGCATCCCACTCCCCTCAGACGCTACAGCCCACTCCCCTCAGGCACTACATCCCACTCCCCTCAGACACTACATCCCACTCCCCTCAGACACTACATCCCACTCGCCTCAGACACTACATCCCACTCCCCTCAGACGCTACAGCCCACTCCCCTCAGACGCAACAGCCCACTCCCCTCAGGCGCGACATCCCACTCCCCTAAGACGCTACATCACACTGCCCTCAGACACTACATCCCACTCCCCTCAGACACTACATCCCACTACCCTCAGACACTACATCCCACTCCCCTCAGACACTACATCCCACTCCCCTCAGACACTACATCCCACTCCCCTCAGACACTACATTCCACTCCCCTCAGACGCTACAGCCCACTCCCCTCAGGCGCTACATCCCACTCCCCTAAGACGCGACATCACACTCCCCTCAGACACTACATCCCACTCCCCTCAGACACTACATCCCACTCACTTCAGACACTACATCCTACTCCCCTCAGTCACTTCATCCCCCTCTCCTCAGACACTGCATCCCACTCCCCTCAGACACTGCATCCCACTCACCTCAGACACTACATCCCACTCCCCTCAGTCACTACATCCCACTCCCCTCAGACACTACATCCCACTCCCCTCAGACACTACATCCCACTCCCCTCAGACAATACATCCAACTCCCCTCAGACACTACATCCCACTCTCCTCAGACATTACACCCCACTCCCCTCAGACACTACATCCCACTCCCCTCAGACACGACATCCCACTCCCCTCAGACAATGTATCCCACTCCCCTCAGACACTACATCCCACTCCCCTCAGACACTACATCCCACTCCCCTCAGACACTACATCCCACTCCCCTCAGACACTACATCCCAATCCCCTCAGACACTACATCCCACTCCCCTCAGACAGTACGTCCCACTCCCCTCAGACACTACATCCCACTCCCCTCTGACACTACATCCCAGTTCCCTCAGACACAACATACCACTCCCCTCAGTCACTACATCCCACTCCCCTCAGACACTACACCCCACTCCCCTCAGACGCTACATCCCACTCCCCTCATACGCTACATCCCACTCCCCTCAGACACTACATCCCACTGCACTCAGACACTAAATCCCACTCCCCTCGGACACTACATCCCACTCCCCTCAGACACTACATCCCACTCCCCTCAGACACTACATCCCACTCCCCTCAGTCACTAAATCCCACTCCCCTCAGACACTACATCCCATTCCCCTCAGACACTTCATCCCACTCCCCTCAGACACGACTTCCCACTCCCCTCAGACACTACATCCCAATCCACTCAGACACTACATCACACTCCCCTGAGGCACTACATCCCACTCCCCTCAGACACTACATCCCACTCCCCTCAGACACTACATCCCACTCCCCTCAGTCACTACATCACACTCAGCTCAGACACT
Organism: Somniosus microcephalus; assembly: GCF_052327205.1. Classification (NCBI taxonomy): domain Eukaryota; kingdom Metazoa; phylum Chordata; class Chondrichthyes; order Squaliformes; family Somniosidae; genus Somniosus; species Somniosus microcephalus. The sequence continues at coordinate 5,155,377 of NW_028225181.1, read as the reverse complement.
ACATCCCACTCAGCTCAGACACTACATCCCAGTCCCCTCAGACACTACATCTCACTCCCTTCAGATACTACATCCCACTCCCCTCAGACACTACATCCCACTCCCCTCAGACACTACATCCCACTCCCCTCAGACACTACATCCCTCCCCCTCAGACACTACATCCCACTCCCCTCAGACACTACAGCCCACTCCACTCAGGCACGACATCCCACTCCCCTCAGACACTACATCCCACTCCCCTCAGACACTACATCCCACTCCCCTCAGACACTACATCCCACTCCCCTCAGACATTACATCCCACTCCCCTCAGACACTACATCCCACTCCCCTCAGACACTACATCCCACTCCCCTCAATCACTACATCCCACTCCCCTCTGACACTACATCCCTCTCCCCTCAGGCATTACATCCCACTCCCCTCAGACACTACATCCCACTCCCCTCAGACACTACATCCCACTCCCCTCAGACACTACATCCAACTCCCCTCAGTCACTACATCCCACTCCCCTCAATCACTACATCCCAGTCCCCTCTGACACTACATCCCACTCCCCTCAGGCACTACATCCCACTCCCCTCAGACACTACTTCCCACTCCCCTCAGACACCACATCCCACTCCCCTCAGACACCACATCCCACTCCCCTCTGACACTAAATCCCACTCCCCTCAGACACTAGATCCCACTCCCCTCAGACACGACATCCCACTCCCCTCAGACACTACAACCCACTCCCCTCAGACACTGCATCCCACTCCCCTCAGACACGACATCCCGCTCCCCTCAGACACTACATCCCACTCACCTCAGACATTACATCCCACTACCCTCAGACACTACATCCCACTCACATCAGACACTACATCCAACTCCCCTCAGACACTGCATCCCACTCCCCTCCGACACTACATCCCACTCCCCTCAGACACTACATCCCACTCCCCTCAGACACTACATCCCACTACCCTCAGACACTACATCCCACTCACTTCAGACACTACATCCCACTCCCCTCAGTCACTTCATCCCACTCTCCTCAGACACTACATCCCACTCCTCTCAGACACTACATCCCACTCCCCTCAGACAGTGCATCCCACTCCCCTCAGACACTACATCCCACTCCCCTCAGTCACTACATCCCACTCCCCTCAGACACTACATCCCACTCCCCTCAGACAGTACATCCCACTCCCCTCAGACAATACATCCAACTCCCCTCAGACACTACATCCCACTCTCCTCAGACATTACACCCCACTCCCCTCAGAAACTACATCCCACTCCCCTCAGACACGACATCCCACTACCCTCAGACAATATATCCCACTCCCCTCAGACACTACATCCCACTCCCCTCAGACACTACATCCCACTCCCCTCAGACACTACATCCCACTCCCCTCAGACACTACATCCCACTCCCCTCAGACATTACATCCCACTCCCCTCAGACACTACATCCCACTCCCGTCAGAATCTACATCCCACGCCCCTCAGACACTACATCCCACTCCCCTCAGGCACTACATCCCACTCCCCTCAGACACTACATCCCACTCCCCTCAGACACTACATCCCACTCCCCTCAGACACTACATCCCACTCCCCTCAGACACTACATCCCACTCCCCTCAGACACTACATTCCACTCCCCTCAGACACTACATCCCACTTCCCTCAGACACGACATCCCATTCCACTCAGACAATACAACCCACTCCCCTCAGACACTACAACCCACTCCCCTCAGACACTACATCCCACTCCCCGACACTACATCCCACTCCCCTCAGACACTACATCCCACTCCCCACGGACACTACATCCCACTCCCCTCGGACACTACATCCCACTCCCCTCGGATACTACATCCCACTCCCCTCGGACACTGCATCCCACTCCCCTCAGACACTACATCCCACTCCCCTCAGTCACTACATCCCACCCCGCTCAGACACTACATTCCACTCCTCTCAGACACTACATCCCACTCCACTCAGACACTACATCCCACTCCCCTCAGACACTACATCCCACTCCCCACAGACACTACATCCCACTCCCCTCGGACACTACACCCCACTCCCCTCGGACACTACATCCCACTCCCCTCGGACACTACATCCCACTCCCCTCGGAGACTACATCCCACTCCCCTCGGACACTAAACCCCACTCCCCTCAGACGCTACATCCAACTCCCCTCAGACACTACATCCCACTCCCCTCAGAAACTGCATCCCACTCCCCTCAGTCACTACATCCCACTCCCCTCAGTCACTAAATCCCACTCCCCTCAGACACTACATCCCACTCCCCTCAGACACTACATCCCACTCACCTCAGACACTACATCCCAATACCCTCAGACACTACATCCCACTCCCCTCAGACGCTACAGCCCACTCCCCTCAGGCGCTACATCCCACTCCCCTCAGACGCTACATCCCACTCCCCTCAGCCTCTGCATCCCACTCCCCTCAGTCACTGCATCCCACTCTCCTCAGTCACTACATCCCACTCCCCTCAGACATTACATCCCACTCCCCTCACACATTACAATCCACTCCCCTCAGATACTACATCCCACTCCCCTCAGACACTACATCCCACTCCCCTCAATCACTACATCCCACTCCCCTCTGACACTACATCCCACTCCCCTCAGGCACTACATCCCACTCCCCTCAGACACTACATCCCACTCCCCTCAGTCACTACATCCCACTCCCCTCAGACACAACATCCCACTCCCCTCAGACACTACATCCCACTCCCCTCAGACACTACATCCCACTCCCCTCGGACACTACATCCCACTCCCCTCGGACACTAGATCCCACTCCCCTCAGACACAACATCCCACTCCCCTCAGACACTACATCCCACTCCCCTCAGACACTACATCCCACTCCCCTCAGACGCTACATCCCACTCCCCTCAGACACTACATCCCACTCCCCTCAGTCACTACATCCCACTCCCCTCAGACACTACATCCCACTCCCCTCAGTCACTACATCCCACTCAGCTCAGATACTACATCCCACTCAGCTCAGACACTACATCCCACTACCCTCAGACACGACATCCCACTCCCTTCAGACACTACATCCCACTCTCCTCAGACACTGCATCCCACTCCCCTCATTCAGTACATCCCACTCCCCTCTGACACTACATCCCACTCCCCTCAGGCACTACATCCCACTCCCCTCAGACACTACATCCCACTCCCCTCAGACACTACATCCCACTCCCCTCAGACCGTACATCCCACTCCCCTCAGACACTACATCCCACTCCCCTCGGACACTAAATCCCACTCCCCTCGGACACTACATCCCACTCCCCTCGGACACTAGATCCCACTCCCCTCAGACACTACATCCCACTCCCCTCAGACACTACATCCCACTCCCCTCAGACACTACATCCCACTCCCCTCAGACACTAAATCCCACTCCCCTCAGACACTACATCCCACTCCCCTCAGACACTACATCCCACTCCCCTCAGTCCCTACATCCCACTCCCCTCAGACACTACATCCCACTCCCCTCAGTCACTACATCCCACTCAGCTCAGACACTACATCCCACTCAGCTCAGACACTACATCCCACTCCCCTCAGACACTACATCCCACTCCCCTCAGACACTACATCCCACTCCCCTCAGACACTACATCCCACTCCCCTCAGACACTACATCCCACTCCACTCAGACATTACATCCCACTCCCCTCAGACACTACATCCCACTCCCCTCAGACACTACATCCCACTCCCCTCAATCATTACATCCCACTCCCCTCTGACACTAGATCCCACTCCCCTCAGGCATTGCATCCCACTCCACTCAGACACTACATCCCACTCCCCTCAGACACTACATCCCACTCCCCTCAGACACTACATCCAACTCCCCTCAGTCACTACATCCGACTCCCCTCAATCACTACATCCCACTCCCCTCTGACACTACATCCCACTCCCCTCAGGCACCACATCCCACTCCCCTCAGACACTACATCCCACTCCCCTCAGACACTACATCCCACTCCCCTCAGACACTACTTCCCACTCCCCTCAGACACCACATCCCACTCCCCTCAGACACCACATCCCACTCCCCTCTGACACTACATCCCACTCCCCTCAGACACTACATCCCACTCCCCTCAGACACTACATCCCACTCCCCTCAGACACTACATCCCACTCCCCTCAGACACTACATCCCACTCCCCTCAGACATTACATCCCACTACCCTCAGACACTACATCCCACTCACATCAGACACTACATCCAACTCCCCTCAGACACTACATCCCACTCCCCTCCGACACTACATCCCACTCCCCTCAGACACTACATCCCACTCCCCTCAGACACTACATCCCACTACCTTCAGACACTACATCCCACTCACTTCAGACACTACATCCCACTCCCCTCAGTCACTTCATCCCACTCTCCTCAGACACTACATCCCACTCCTCTCAGACACTACATTCCACTCCCCTCAGACAGTGCATCCCACGCCCCGCAGACACTACATCCCACTCCCCTCAGACACTACATCCCACTCCCCTCAGACAATACATCCAACTCCCCTCAGACACTACATCCCACTCTCCTCAGACATTACACCCCACTCCCCTCAGAAACTACATCCCACTCCCCTCAGACACGACATCCCACTACCCTCAGACAATATATCCCACTCCCCTCAGACACTACATCCCACTCCCCTCAGACACTACATCCCACTCCCCTCAGACACTACATCCCACTCCCCTCAGACACTACATCCCACTCCCCTCAGACAGTACGTCCCACTCCCCTCAGACACTACATCCCACTCCCCTCTGACATTACATCCCAGTTCCCTCAGACACAACATACCAATCCCCTCAGTCACTACATCCCACTCCCCTCAGACACTACACCCCACTCCCCTCAGACGCTACATCCCACTCCCCTCACACGCTACATCCCACTCCCCTCAGACACTACATCCCACTCCCCTCAGACACTAAATCCCACTCCCCTCGGACACTACATCCCACTCCCCTCAGACACTACGTCCCACTCCGCTCAGACACTACATTCCACTCACCTCAGACACTACATCCCACTCCACTCAGACACTACATCCCACTCCCCTCAGACACTACATCCCACTCCCCACAGACACTACGTCCCACTCCCCTCGGACATTACACCCCACTCCCCTCGGACACTACATCCCACTCCCCTCGGACACTACATCCCACTCCTCTCGGAACCTACATCCCACTCCCCTCGGACACCACATCCCACTCCCCTCGGACACTACATCCCACTCCCCTCGGACACTACATCCCACTCCCCTCAGACACTACATCCCACTCCCCTCAGACACTACATCCCACTCCGCTCAGACACTACATTCCACTCCCCTCAGACACTAAATCCCACTCCCCTCAGACACTACACCCCACTCCCCTCAGAAACTACATCCCACTCCCCTCAGACACTACATCCCACTCCCCTCAGACGCTACATCCCACTCCCCTCAGACGCTACATCCCACTCCCCTCAGACTCTGCATCCCACTCCCCTCAGACTCTGCATCCCACTCCCCTCAGTCACTGCATCCCACTCTCCTCAGTCACTACATCCCACTCCCCTCAGACATTACATCCCACTCCCCTCAGACATTACATCCCACTCCTCTCAGATACTACATCCCACTCCCCTCAGACACTACATCCCACTCCCCTCAATCACTACATCCCACTCCCCTCTGACACTACATCCCACTCCCCTTAGGCACTACATTCCACTCCCCTCAGACACTAAATTCCACTCCCCTCAGGCACTACACCCCACTCCCCTCAGACGCTACATCCCACTCCCCTCAGACACTACATCCCACTCCCCTCAGACACTACATCCCACTCCCCTCAGAAACTGCATCCCACTCTCCTCAGTCACTACATCCCATCCCCTCAGTCACTAAATCCCACTCCGCTCAGACACTACATCCCACTCCCCTCAGACACTACATCCCACTCGCCTCAGACACTACATATCAATCCCCTCAGACATTACATCCCACTCCCCTCAGACGCTACAGCCCACTACCCTCAGGCGCTACATCCCACTCCCCTCAGACGCTACATCCCACTCCCCTCAGACACTACATCCCACTCCCCTCAGGCACTACATCCCACTCCCCTCAGACACTACATCGCACTCCCCTCAGACACTACATCCCACTCCCCTCAGACACTACATCCCACTCCCGTCAGACACAACATCCCACTCCCCTCAGACACTACATCCCACTCCCCTCAGACACTACAATCCACTCCACTCGGACACTACATCCCACTCCCCTCGGACACTAGATCCCACTCCCCTCAGACACTACATCCCACTCCCCTCAGACACTACATCCCACTCCCCTCAGACACTACATCCCACTCCCCTCAGACACTACATCCCACTCCCCTCAGAGACTACATTCCACTCCCCTCAGTCACTACATCCCATTCCCCTCAGACACGACATCCCACTCCCCTCAGTCACTACATCCCACTCAGCTCAGACACTACATCCCACTCAGCTCAGACAGTACATCCCACTCCCCTCAGACACTACATCCCACTCCCTTCAGACACTACATCCCACTCCCCTCAGACACTACATCCCACTCCCCTCAATCACTACATCCCACTCCCCTCTGACACTACATCCCACTCCCCTCAGGCACTACATCCCACTCCCCTCAGACACTACATCCCACTCCCCTCAGACACTACATCCCACTCCCCTCAGACACAACATCCCACTCCCCTCAGACACTACATCCCACTCCCCTCGGACACTACATCCCACTCCCCTCGGACACTACATCCCACTCCCCTTGGACACTACATCCCACTCCCCTCGGACACTAGATCCCACTCCCCTCAGACACTACATCCCACTCCCCTCAGACACTACATCCCACTCCCCTCAGACACTACATCCCACTCCCCTCAGACACTACATCCGACTCCCCTCAGACACTACATCCCACTCCCCTCAGACACTACATCCCACTCCCCTCAGTCACTACATCCCACTCCCCTCAGACACTACATCCCACTCCCCTCAGTCACTACATCCCACTCAGCTCAGACACTACATCCCACTCAGCTCAGACACTACATCCCACTCCCCTCAGACACTACATTCCACTCCCTTCAGACACTACATCCCACTCCCCTCAGACACTACATCCCACTCCCCTCAGACACTACATCCCACTCCCCTCAGACACTACATCCCTCTCCCCTCAGACACTACATCCCACTCCCCTCAGACGCTACAGCCCACTCCCCTCAGGCACTGCATCCCACTCCCCTCAGACACTACATCCCACTCCCCTCAGTCACTACATCCCACTCCCCTCGGACACGACATCCCACTCCCCTCAGACGCTACAGCCCACTCCCCTCAGACGCTACAGGCCACTCCCCTCAGGCGCTACATCCCACTCCCCTAAGACGCTACATCACACTCCCCTCAGACACTACATCCCACTCCCCTCAGACACTACATCCCACTACCCTCAGACACTACATCCCACTCCCCTCAGACACTACATCCCACTCCCCTCAGAGGCTACAGCCCACTCCCCTCAGGCGCTACATCCCACTCCCCTAAGACGCTACATCACACTCCCCTCAGACACTACATCCCACTCCCCTCAGACACTACTTCCCACTACCCTCAGACACTACATCCCACTCACTTCAGACACTACATCCCACTCCCCTCAGTCACTTCATCCCACTCTCCTCAGACACTACATCCCACTCCCCTCAGACACTACATCCCACTCCCCTCAGACACTGCATCCCACTCCCCTCAGACACTACTTCCCACTCCCCTCAGTCTCTACATCCCACTCCCCTCAGACACTACATCCCACTCCCCTCAGACACTACATCCCACTCCCCTCAGACAATACATCCAACTCCCCTCAGACACTACATCCCACTCTCCTCAGACATTACACCCCACTCCCCTCAGACACTACATCCCACTCCCCTCAGACACGACATCCCACTCCCCTCAGACAATATAGCCCACTCCCCTCAGACACTACATCCCACTCCCCTCAGATACTACATCCCACTCCCCTCAGACACTACATCCCACTCCCCTCAGACACTACATCCCACTCCCCTCAGACACTACATCCCACTCCCCTCAGACAGTACGTCCCACTCCCCTCAGACACTACATCCCACTCCCCTCTGACACTACATCCAAGTTCCCTCAGACACAACATACCACTCCCCTCAGTCACTACATCCCACTCCCCTCAGACACTACACCCCACTCCCCTCAGACGCTACATCCCACTCCCCTCACACGCTACATCCCACTCCCCTCAGACACTACATCCCACTCCCCTCAGACACTAAATCCCACTCCCCTCGGACACTACATCCCACTCCCCTCAGACACTACATCCCACTCCCCTCAGACACTACATCCCACTCCCCTCAGTCACTAAATCCCACTCCCCTCAGACACCATATCCCACTCCCCTCAGACACTACATCCCACTCCCCTCAGAAACTACATCCCAATCCACTCAGACACTACATCCCACTCCCCTGAGGCACTACATCCCACTCCCCTCAGACACTACATCCCAACCCACTCAGACACTACATCCCACTCCCCTCAGACACTACATCCCACTCCCCTCAGAAACTACATCCCACTCCCCTCAGACACTGCATCCCACTCCCCTCAGACACTACATCCCACTCCCCTCAGACGCTACACCCCACTCCCCTCAGATGCTACAGCCCACTCCCATCAGACACTACATCCCACTCCCCTCAGGCGCTACATCCCACTCCCCTCAGATGCTACATCCCACTCCCCTCAGACGCTACATCCCACTCCCCTCAGACACTACATCCCAATTCCCTCAGTCACTACATCCCACTCCCCTCTGACACTACATCCCACCTCCCTCAGACACAACATCCCACTCCCCTCAGTCACTACATCCCACTCCCCTCAGACACTACATCCCACTCCCCTCAGACACTGCATCCCAATCCCCTCGGACACTACATCCCACTCCCCTGGGACAGTAGATCCCACTCCCCTCAGACACTACATCCCACTCCCCTCAGACGCTACAGCCCACTCCCCTCAGGCACTATATCCCACTCCCCTCAGACACTACATCCCACTCCCCTCAGACACTGCATCCCACTCGCCTCAGACACTACATCCCACTCCCTGCAGACGCTACAGCCCACTCCCCTCAGACGCAACAGCCCACTCCCCTCAGGCGCTACATCCCACTCCCCTAAGACGCTACATCACACTGCCCTCAGACACTACATCCCACTCCCCTCAGACACTACATCCCACTACCCTCAGACACTACATCCCACTCCCCTCAGACACTACATCCCACTCCCCTCAGACACTACATCCCACTCCCCTCAGACACTACATTCCACTCCCCTCAGACGCTACAGCCCACTCCCCTCAGGCGCTACATCCCACTCCCCTAAGACGCTACATCACACTCCCCTCAGACACTACATCCCACTCCCCTCAGACACTACATCCCACTACCCTCAGACACTACATCCCACTCACTTCAGACACTACATCCCACTCCCCTCAGTCACTTCATCCCCCTCTCCTCAGACACTACATCCCACTCCCCTCAGACACTACATCCCACTCCCCTCAGACACTGCATCCCACTCACCTCAGACACTACATCCCACTCCCCTCAGTCACTACATCCCACTCCCCTCAGACACTACATCCCACTCCCCTCAGACACTACATCCCACTCCCCTCAGACAATACATCCAACTCCCCTCAGACACTACATCCCACTCTCCTCAGACATTACACCCCACTCCCCTCAGACACTACATCCCACTCCCCTCAGACACGACATCCCACTCCCCTCAGACAATGTATCCCACTCCCCTCAGACACTACATCCCACTCCCCTCAGACACTACATCCCACGCCCCTCAGACACTACATCCCACTCCCCTCAGACACTACATCCCAATCCCCTCAGACACTACATCCCACTCCCCTCAGACAGTACGTCCCACTCCCCTCAGACACTACATCCCACTCCCCTCTGACACTACATCCCAGTTCCCTCAGACACAACATACCACTCCCCTCAGTCACTACATCCCACTCCCCTCAGACACTACACCACACTCCCCTCAGACGCTACATCCCACTCCCCTCATACGCTACATCCCACTCACCTCAGACACTACATCCCACTGCCCTCAGACACTAAATCACACTCCCCTCGGACACTACATCCCACTCCCCTCAGAAACTACATCCCACTCCCCTCAGACACTACATCCCACTCCCCTCAATCACTAAATCCCACTCCCCTCAGACACTACATCCCACTCCCCTCAGACACTTCATCCCACTCCCCTCAGACACTACATCCCAATCCACTCAGACACTACATCCCACTCCCCTGAGGCACTACATCCCACTCCCCTCAGACACTACATCCCAATCCACTCAGACACTGCATCCCACTCCCCTCAGACACTACATCCCACTCCCCTCAGACACTACATCCCACTCCCCTCAGACACTACATCCCACTCCCCTCAGACGCTACACCCCACTCCCCTCAGAAGCTAAAACCCACTCCCCTCAGACACTACATCCCACTCCCCTCAGGCGCTACATGCCACTCCCCTCAGACGCTACATCCCACTCCCCTCAGACGCTACATTCCACTCCACTCAGATACTACATCCCAATTCCCTCAGTCACTACATCCCACTCCCCTCTGACACTACATCCCACTTCCCTCAGACACAACATCCCACTCCCCTCAGTCACTACATCCCACTCCCCTCAGACACTACATCCCACTCCCCTCAGACACTACATCCCACTCCCCTCGGACACTACATCCCACTCCCCTAGGACAGGAGATCCCACTCCCCTCAGACACGACATCCCACTCCCCTCAGACACTACATCCCACTCCCCTCAGACACTACATCCCACTCCCCTCAGACACTACATCCCACTCCCCTCAGACACTACATCCCACTCCCCTCAGACACTACATCCCACTCCCCTCAGTCACTACATCCCACTCCCCTCAGACACTACATCCCACTCCCCTCAGACACTACATCCCAATCCACTCAGACACTACATCCCACTCCCCTGAGTCACTACATCCCACTCCCCTCAGCCACTACATCCCAACCCACTCAGACACTACATCCCACTCACCTCAGACACTACATCCCACTCCCCTCAGACACTACATCCCACTCCCCTCAGACACTACATCCCACTCCCCTCAGACACTACATCCCACTCCCCTCAGACGCTACATCCCACTCCCCTCACACGCTACATCCCACTCCCCTCAAACACTACATCCCACTCCCCTCAGACACTAAATCCCACTCCCCTCGGACACTACATCCCACTCCCCTCAGACACTACATCCCACTCCCCTCAGACACTACATCCCACTCCCCTCAGACACTACATCCCACTCCCCTCAGTCACTAAATCCCACTCCCCTCAGACACTCCATCCCACTCCCCTCAGACACTACATCCCACTCCCCTCAGACACTACATCCCAATCCACTCAGACACTACATCCCACTCCCCTGAGGCACTACTTCCCACTCCCCTCAGACACTACATCCCAACCCACTCAGACACTACATCCCACTCCCCTCAGACACTACATCCAACTCCCCACAGACACTACATCCCACTCCCCTCAGACACTGCATCCCACTCCCCTCAGACACTACATCCCACTCCCCTCAGACGCTACACCCCACTCCCCTCAGATGCTACAGCCCACTCCCCTCAGACACTACATCCCACTCCCCTCAGGCGCTACATCCCACTCCCCTCAGACGCTACATCCCACCTCCCTCAGACGCTACATCCCACTCCCCTCAGACACTACATCCCAATTCCCTCAGTCACTACATCCCACTCCCCTCTGACACTACATCCCACTTCCCTCAGACACAACATCCCACTCCCCTCAGTCACTACATCCCACTCCCCTCAGACACTACATCCCACTCCCCTCAGACACTACATCCCACTCCCCTCGGACACTACATACCACTCCCCTAGGACAGTAGATCCCACTCCCCTCAGACACTACATCCCACTCCCCTCAGACGCTACAGCCAACTCCCCTCAGGCACTACATCCCACTCCCCTCAGACACTACATCCCACTCCCCTCAGACACTACATCCCACTCGCCTGAGACACTACATCCCACTCCCCTCAGACGCTACAGCCCACTCACCTCAGACACAACAGCCCACTCCCCTCAGGCGCTACATCCCACTCCCCTAAGACGCTACATCACACTGCCCTCAGACACTACATCCCACTCCCCTCAGACACTACATCCCACTCCCCTCAGACACTACATCCCACTCCCCTCAGAAACTACATCCCACTCCCCTCAGACACTACATCCCACTCCCCTCAGACACTGCATCTCACTCCCCTCAGATGCTGCAGCCCACTCCCCTCAGGCGCTACATCCCACTCCCTTAAGACGCTACATCACACTCCCCTCAGACACTACATCCCACTCCCCTCAGACACTACATCTCACTACCCTCAGACACTACATCCCACTCACTTCAGACACTACATCCCACTCCCCTCAGTCACTTCATCTCACTCTCCTCAGACACTACATCCCACTCCCCTCAGACATTACATCCCACTCCCCTCAGACACTGCATCCCACTCCCCTCAGACACTACATCCCACTCCGCTCAATCACTATATCCCACTCCCCTCAGACACTACATCCCACTCCCCTCAGACACTACATCCCACTCCCCTCAGACAATACATCCAACTCCCCTCAGACACTACATCCCACTCTCCTCAGACATTACACCCCACTCCCCTCAGACACTACATCCCACTCCCCTCAGACACAACATCCCACTCCCCTCAGACAATGTATCCCACTCCCCTCAGACACTACATCCCACTCCCCTCAGACACTACATCCCACTCCCCTCAGACACTACATCCCACTCCCCTCAGACACTACATCCCACTCCCCTCAGACAGTACGTCCCACTCCCCTCAGACTCTACATCCCACTCCCCTCTGACACTACATCCCAGTTCCCTCAGACACAACATACCACTCCCCTCAGTCACTACATCCCACTCCCCTCAGACACTACACCCCACTCCCCTCAGACGCTACATCCCACTCCCCTCATACGCTACATCCCACTCCCCTCAGACACTACATCACACTCCCCTCAGACACTAAATCCCACTCCCCTCGGACACTACATCCCACTCCCCTCAGACACTACATCCCACTCCCCTCAGACACTACATCCCACTCCCCTCAGTCACTAAATCCCACTCCCCTCAGACACTACATCCCACTCCCCTCAGACACTACATCCCACTCCCCTCAGACACTGCATCCCAATCCACTCAGACACTACATCCCACTCCCCTGAGGCACTACATCCCACTCCCCTCAGACACTACATCCCAATCCACTCAGACACTACATCCCACTCCCCTCAGACACTACATCCCACTCCCCTCAGACACTACATCCCACTCCCCTCAGACACTACATCCCACTCCCCTCAGACACTGCATCCCACTCCCCTCAGACGCTACACCCCACTCCCCTCAGATGCTACAGCCCACTCCCCTCAGACACTACATCCCACTCCCCTCAGGCGCTACATCCCACACCCCTCAGACGCTACATCCCACTCCCCTCAGACGCTACATCCCACTCCCCTCAGACACTACATCCCAATTCCCTCAGTCACTACATCCCACTCCCCTCTGACACTACATCCCACTTCCCTCAGACACAACATCCCACTCCCCTCAGTCACTACATCCCACTCCCCTCAGACACTACATCCCACTCCCCTCAGACACTACATCCCACTCCCCTCGGACACTACATCCCACTCCCCTAGGACAGTAGATCCCACTCCCCTCAGACACTACATCCCACTCCCCTCAGACACGACATCCCACTCCCCTCAGACACTACATCCCACTCCCCTCAGTCACTACATCCCACTCCCCTCAGACACTACTTCCCACTCCCCTCAGTCACTACATCCCACTCAGCTCAGACACTACATCCCACTCAGCTCAGACACTACATCCCACTCCCCTCAGACACTACATCACACTCCCTTCAGACACTACATCCCACTCCCCTCAGACACTACATCCCACTCCCCTCAGACACTACATCCCACTCCCCTCAGACACTACCTCCCTCTCCCCTCAGACACTACATCCCACTCCCCTCAGACGCTACAGCCCTCTCCCCTCAGGCGCTACATCCCACTCCCCTCAGACACTACATCCCAATTCCCTCAGTCACTACATCCCACTCCCCTCAGACACTACATCCAACACCCCTCAGACTCTACATCCCACTCCCCTCAGACACTACATCCCATTCCCCTCAGACACTACATCCCACTCCCCTCAGACATTACATCCCACTTCCCCCAGACACAACATCCCACTCCCCTCAGTCACTACATCCCACTCCACTCAGACACTACACCCCACTCCCCTCAGACGCTACATCCCACTCCCCTCAGACGCTACATCCCACTCCCCTCAGACACTACATCCCACTCCCCTCAGACACTACAGCCCACTCCCCTCAGATGCTACAGCCCACTCCCCTCAGGCGCTACATCCCACTCCCCTAAGACGCTACATCACACTCCCCTCAGACGCTACATCACACTCCCCTCAGAAGCTACATCCCACTCCCCTCAGAAACTACATCCCAATTCCCTCAGTCACTACATCCCACTCCCCTCAGACATTACATCCCACTCCCCTCAGACATTACATCCCACTCCCCTCAGACACTACATCCCACTCCCCTCAGACACTACATCCCACTCCCATCAGACACTACATCCCACTCCCCTCAGACATTACATCCCACTCCCCTCAGACACTACATCCCACTCCCCTCAGAAACTACATCCCACTCCCCTCAATCACTACATCCCACTCCCCTCTAACACTACATCCCACTCCCCTCAGGCATTACATCCCACTCCCCTCAGACACTACATCCCACTCCCCTCAGACACTACATCCCACTCCCCTCAGACACTACATCCCACTCCCCTCAGGCACCACATCCCACTCCCCTCAGACACTACATCCCACTCCCCTCAGACACTACATCCCACTCCCCTCAGACACTACTTCCCACTGCTCTCAGACACCACATCCCACTCCCCTCAGACACCACATCCCACTCCCCTCTGACACTACATCCCACTCCCCTCAGACACTACATTCCACTCCCCTCAGACACTACATCCCACTCCCCTCAGATACTACATCCCACTCCCCTCAGACGCTACATCCCACTCCCCTCAGACACTACATCCCACTCCCCTCAGACACTACATCCCACTCCCCTCAGACACTACATCCCACTCACATCAGACACTACATCCCACTCCCCTCAGTCACTACATCCCACTCCCCTCAGACACTACATCCCACTCCCCTCAGACAAGACATCCAACTCCCCTCAGACACTACATCCCACTCTCCTCAGACATTACACCCCACTCCCCTCAGACACTACATCCCACTCCCCTCAGACACGACATCCCACTCCCCTCAGACAATATATCCCACTCCCCTCAGACACTACATCCCACTCCCCTCAGACACTACATCCCACTCCCCTCAGACACTACATCCCACTCCCCTCAGACACTGCATCCCACTCCCCTCAGACCGTACGTCCCACTCCCCTCAGACACTACATCCCACTCCCCTCTGACACTACATCCCAGTTCCCTCAGACACAACATACCACTCCCCTCAGTCACTACATCCCACTCCCCTCAGACACTACACCCCACTCCCCTCAGACGCTACATCCCACTCCCCTCACACGCTACATCCCACTCCCCTCAGACACTACATCCCACTCCCCTCAGACACTAAATCCCACTCCCCTCGGACACTACATCCCACTCCCCTCAGACACTACATCCCACTCCCCTCAGACACTACATCCCACTCCCCTCAGTCACTAAATCCCACACCCCTCAGACACTACATCCCACTCCCCTGAGACACTACATCCCACTCACCTCAGACACTACATCCCAATCCACTCAGACACTACATCCCACTCCCCTGAGGCACTACATCCCACTCCCCTCAGACACTGCATCCCAATCCACTCAGACACTACATCCCACTCCCCTCAGACACTACATCCCACTCCCCTCAGACACTACATCCCACTCCCCTCATAAACTACATCCCACTCCCCTCAGTCACTACATCCCACTCCCCTCAGACACGACATGCCACTCCCCTCAGACACTACATCCCACTCCCCTCAGACACGACATGCCACTCCCCTCAGACACAACATCCCACTCCCCTCAGACACTGCATCCCACACCCCTCATACACTGCATCCCACTCCCCTCAGACACTACATCCCACTGCCCTCAGGCACTACATCCCACTGCCCTCAGGCACTACATCCCACTCCCCTCAGACACTGCATCCCACTCCCTTCAGACACTACATCCCATTACACCCTGGCACTACATCCCATTACACTCTGACACTACATCCCATTACACTCTGACACTACATCCCATTACACTCTGACACTACATCCCATTACACTCTGACACTACATCCCATTACACTCTGACACTACATCCCATTACACTCTGACACTACATCCCATTACACTCTGACACTACATCCCATTACACTCTGACACTACATCCCATTACACTCTGACGCTACATCCCATTACACTCTGACGCTACATCCCATTACACTCTGACACTACATCCCATTACACTCTGACATTACATCCCATTACATTCTGACACTACAACCCATTACACTCTGACACTACATCGCATTACACTCTGACACTACATCCCATTTCACTCTGACACTACATCCCATTACACTCTGACACTACATCTCATTACACTCTGATACTACATCCCATTACACTCTGACACTACCTCCCATTACACTCTGACACTACATGCCATTACACTCTGACACTACATCCCATTATGACACTACATCCCATTACACTCTGACACTACATCCCATTACACGCTGACACTACATCCCATTACACTCTGACACTACATCCCATTACACTCTGAAACTACATCCCATTACACTCTGACACTACATCCCATTACACTCTGACACTACATCCCATTACACTCTGACACTACATCCCATTACACTCTGATACTACATCCCATTACACTGACATTACATCCCATTACACCCTGGCACTACATCCCATTACACTCTGATACTACATCCCATTACACTCTGACACTACATCCCATTACACTCTGACACTACATCCCATTACACTCTGACACTACATCCCATTACACTCTGACAATACATCCCATTACACCCTGGCACTACATCCCATTACACTCTGACACTACATCCCACTACATTCTGACACTACATCCCACTACACTCTGACACTACATCCCACTACACTCTGACACTACATCCCATTACACTCTGACACTACATCCCATTACACCCTGAAGCTACATCCCATTACACTCTGATGCTACATCCCATTACACTCTGACGCTACATCCCATTACACTCTGACGCTACATCCCATTACACCCTGGCACTACATCCCATTACACTCTGAAGCTACATCCCATTACACTCTGATGCTACATCCCATTACACTCTGACGCTACATCCCATTACACTCTGACACTACATCCCATTACACTCTGACGCTACATCCCATTACACTCTGACACTACATCCCATTACACTCTCACTCTACATCCCATTACGCTCTGACACTACATCCCACTCCCCTCAGACACTACATCCCAGTTCAATCAGACACTACATCCCATTCCTATCAGACACTACATCACACTGCCCTCAGTCACTACATCCCATTCCTATCAGTCACTAAATCCCACTGCCCTCAGTCACTACATCGCAATTCGATCAGTCACTTCAACCAAAACCCCTCAGTCTCATCATCACACACACATTAGTCTCCACGACCCAGTCCCCTCAGAAAGAGACTGCTTTAATCTGAGGGAAAGAGGATTTCAGCAGTTGCATTGGCTGCTTAGAATTGGCCCCACAAGGCAGAGACCTGAGGCGGCAGACCCTACTGGAATAGTGGACGAATGCTCAGTGGACTCTCACATTGTTTGTTCCTCGGGTTCCTGAGGTGGGGATGTCTCTGGATCTGTAATAAAGGTAGTTACACATGGGAGATGGCAGAGTGGAGATCGCCAGTGCAGGGCATCAGGCTGGTACTGGACTCTGGAGATTGTCAGACACCAATCTTTATATAAACCAAAATCATCCACTTCCGCTCCCCTCAGTCACTGCAGCCCACTCCCCTCAGTCACTGCATCACACTCCCCTCAGTCACTGCATCACACTCCCCTCAGTTACTGCATCCCACTCCCCTCAGACACTGCATCCCACTCCCCTGAGACACTACATCCCACACCCCCCAGACACTACATCACACTCCCCTCAGACACTACATCCCACTCCCCTCAGACACTACACCCCACTCCCCTCAGACACTACATCCCACTCCCCTCAGACACTACATCCCACTCCCCTCAGACACTACATCCCACTCCCCTCAGACACTACATCCCACTCCCCTCAGACACTACATCCCACTCCCCTCAGACACTACATCCCACTCCCCTCAGACACTACATCCCACTCCTCTCAGACACTTCATCCCACTCCTCTCAGACACTACATCCCACTCCCCTCAGACACTACATCCCACTCCCCTCAGACACTACATCCCACTCCCCTCAAACACTACATCCCACTCCCATCAGAGACTACATCCCACTCCCCTCAGACACTACATCCCACTCCCTTCAGACACTACGTCCCACTCCCCTCAGACACTACATCCCACTCCCCTAAGACACTACATCTCACTCCCCTCAGACACTACACCCCACTCCCCTCAGACACTACACCCCACTCCCCTCAGACACTACATCCCATTCTACTGACAGTACATCCCATTACACTCTGACAATACATCCCATTACACTCTGACACTGCGTCCCATTACACTCTGAAACTACAGCCCATTACACTCTGACACTACAGCCCATTACACTCTGATACTACATCCCATTACACTCTGACACGACATCCCATTACACTCTGACACTACATCCCATTACACTCTGACACTTCATCCCATTACACTCTGACACTACCACCCATTACACTCTGACACTACATCCCATTACACTCTGACACTACATCCCATTACACTCTGACAGTACATCCCATTACCCTCAGACACTACATCCCAGTTCAATCAGACACTACATCCCATTCCTATTAGAAACTACATCACACTGCCCTCAGTCACTACATCCCATTTCTATCAGTCACTAAATCCCACTGCCCTCAGTCACTACATCGCAATTCGATCAGTCACTGCAACCAAATCCTCTCAGTCTCATCATCATACACACATTAGTCTCCACGTGCCACTCCCCTCAGAAAGAGACTGCTTCAATCTGAGGGAAAGAGGATTTCAGCAGTTGCATTGGCTGCTTAGAATTGGCCCCACAAGGCAGAGACCTGAGGCGGCAGACCCTACTGGAATAGTGGACGAATGCTCAGTGGACTCTCACATTGTTTGTTCCTCGGGTTCCTGAGGTGGGGATGTCTCTGGATCTGTAATAAATGTAGTTACACATGGGAGATGGCAGAGTGGAGATCGCCAGTGCAGGTCATCAGGCTGGTACTGGAGTCTGGAGATTGTCAGACACCAATCATTATAAAAACCAAAATCATCCACTTCCGCTCCCCTCAGTCAGTGCAGCCCACCCGCCTCAGTCACTGCATCACACTCCCCTCAGTCACAGCATCACACTCCCCTCAGTCACTGCAGCCCACTCCCCTCAGTTACTGCATCCCACTCCCCTCAGACACTACATCCCACTCCCCTCAGACACTACATCCCACTCCCCTCAGACACTACATCCCACTCCCCTCAGACACTACATCCCACTCCCCTCAGACACCACATCCCACTCCCCTCAGACACTACATCCCACTCCGCTCAGACACTACATCCCACTCCCCTCAGACACTACATCCCACTCCCCTCAGACACTACATCCCACTCCCCTCAGACACTACATCCCACTCCCCTCAGACACTACATCCCAATCCACTCAGACACTACATCCCACTCACCTGAGGCACTACATCCCACTCCCCTCAGACACTACATCCCAATCCACTCAGACACTACATCCCACTCCCCTCAGACACTACATCCCACTCCCCTCAGACACTACATCCCACTCCCCTCATAAACTACATCCCACTCCCCTCAGACACTACATCCCACTCCCCTCAGACACTACATCCCACTCCCCTCAGTCACTACATCCCACTCCCCTCAGACACGACATGCCACTCCCCTCAGACACAACATCCCACTCCCCTCAGACACTGCATCCCACACCCCTCATACACTGCATCCCACTCCCCTCAGACACTACATCCCACTGCCCTCAGGCACTACATCCCACTGCCCTCAGGCACTACATCCCACTCCCCTCAGACACTGCATCCCACTCCCTTCAGACACTACATCCCATTACACCCTGGCACTACATCCCATTACACTCTGACACTACATCCCATTACACTCTGACACTACATCCCATTACACTCTGACACTACATCCCATTACACTCTGACACTACATCCCATTACACTCTGACACTACATCCCATTACACTCTGACGCTACATCCCATTACACTCTGACGCTACATCCCATTACACTCTGACACTACATCCCATTACACCCTGGCTCTACATCCCATTACACTCTGACACTACAGCCCATTACATTCTGACACTACAACCCATTACACTCTGACACTACATCGCATTACACTCTGACACTACATCCCATTTCACTCTGACACTACATCCCATTACACTCTGACACTACATCTCATTACACTCTGATACTACATCCCATTACACTCTGACACTACCTCCCATTACACTCTGACACTACATGCCATTACACTCTGACACTACATCCCATTATGACACTACATCCCATTACACTCTGACACTACATCCCATTACACTCTGACACTACATCCCATTACACTCTGACACTACATCCCATTACACTCTGAAACTACATCCCATTACACTCTGACACTACATCCCATTACACTCTGACACTACATCCCATTACACTCTGACACTACATCCCATTACACTCTGATACTACATCCCATTACACTCTGATACTACATCCCATTACACTGACACTACATCCCATTACACCCTGGCACTACATCCCATTACACTCTGATACTACATCCCATTACACTCTGACACTACATCCCATTACACTCTGACACTACATCCCATTACACTCTGACACTACATCCCATTACACTCTGACAATACATCCCATTACACTCTGACACTACATCCCATTACACTCTGATACTACATCCCATTACACTCTGATACTACATCGCATTACACTGACACTACAGCCCATTACACCCTGGCACTACATCCCATTACACTCTGATACTACATCCCATTACACTCTGATACTACATCCCATTACACTCTGACACGACATCCCATTACACTCTGACACTACATCCCATTACACTCTGACACTTCATCCCATTACACTCTGACACTACCACCCATTACACTCTGACACTACTTCCCATTACACTCTGACACTACATCCCATTACACTCTGACAGTACATCCCATTCCCCTCAGACACTACATCCCAGTTCAATCAGACACTACATCCCATTCCTATTAGAAACTACATCACACTGCCCTCAGTCACTACATCCCATTTCTATCAGTCACTAAATCCCACTGCCCTCAGTCACTACATCGCAATTCGATCAGTCACTGCAACCAAATCCTCTCAGTCTCATCATCATACACACATTAGTCTCCACGTCCCACTCCCCTCAGAAAGAGACTGCTTCAATCTGAGGGAAAGAGGATTTCAGCAGTTGCATTGGCTGCTTAGTATTGGCCCCACAAGGCAGAGACCTGAGGCGGCAGACCCTACTGGAATAGTGGACGAATGCTCAGTGGACTCTCACATTGTTTGTTCCTCGGGTTCCTGAGGTGGGGATGTCTCTGGATCTGTAATAAATGTAGTTACAAATGGGAGATGGCAGAGTGGAGATCGCCAGTGCAGGTCATCAGGCTGGTACTGGAGTCTGGAGATTGTCAGACACCAATCATTATATAAACCAAAATCATCCACTTCCGCTCCCCTCAGTCAGTGCAGCCCACCCGCCTCAGTCACTGCATCACACTCCCCTCAGTCACAGCATCACACTCCCCTCAGTCACTGCAGCCCACTCCCCTCAGTTACTGCATCCCACTCCCCTCAGACACTACATCCCACTCCCCTCAGACACTACATCCCACTCCCCTCAGACACTACATCCCACTCCCCTCAGACACTTCATCCCACTCCCCTCAGACACCACATCCCACTCCACTCAGACACTACATCCCACTCCGCTCAGACACTACATCCCACTCCCCTCAGACACTACATCCCACTCCCCTCAGAAACTACATCCCACTCCCCTCAGACACTACATCCCACTCCCCTCAGACACTACATCCAACTCCCCTCAGACACTACATCCCACTCCCCTCAGACACTACATCCCACTCCCCTCAGACACTACATCCCACTCCCCTCAGACACTACATCCCACTCCCCTCAGACTCTACATCCCACTCCCCTCAGACACTACATCCCACTCCCCTCGAACACTACATCCCACTCCCATCAGAGGCTACATCCCACTCCCCTCAGACACTACATCCCACTCCCCTCAGACACTACATCCCACTCCCCTCAGACACTACACCCCACTCCCCTCAGACACTACACCCCACTCCCCTCAGACACTACATCCCATTCTACTGACACTACATCCCATTACACTCTGACACTACATCCCATTACACTCTGACACTACATCCCGTTACACTCTGACACTACATCCCGTTACACTCTGACACTACATCCCGTTACACTCTGACACTACATCCCATTACACTCTGACACTACCACCCATTACACTCTGACACTACATCGCATTACACTCTGACACTACATCCCATTACACTCTGACACTACATCCCATTACACTCTGACACTACATCCCATTACACTCTGACACTACATCCCATTACACTCTGAAACTACATCCCATTACACTCTGACACTACATCCCATTACACTCTGACACTACATCCCATTACACACTGACACTACATCCCATTACACCCTGACGCTACATCCCATTACACACTGACACTACATCCCACTCCCCTCAGTCACTGCAGCCCACTCCCCTCAGTCACTGCATCCCACTCCCCTCAGTCACTGCAATCCACCCCCCTCAGTCACTACATCCCACTCTCCTCACTCACTGCAGCCTCCACACCTTAGTCACTGCAGCCCACTCCTATCAATCACTGCCACCCACTCCCCTCTGTCACCGCAGCCCACTTTACTCTGTCACTACAGCCCACTCCCCTCTGTCACTACACCTATTCCCCGGAGTCAATTCATCCCACTCCCCTCACACTTCTCCTCACCCTCTCTTCAGTCCTTGCATCCCATTGTTCTTGGTCTCCTTATACCCATTCAACAGTCAGTAAATCCCGCACCTCTCACGAAGATACTGGTTAAATCTGAGGACAGATTATTTCAGCAGTTACACTGGGTGAACAGGCTGCTTAAAATGGACCCCACAAAGCAGAGACCTGAGTCTGCAGACCCCGCTGGAATAGTGGATATACTGTTAGCTGATTCACGAGTCGATTGTTCCTCGGGTTCCTGATTTGGGACAGTCTTGGGATTTGCAATAAAGGAAGAGAGACATGGGAGAGTGCAGAGTGGAGAACACCAGAATAGGTCATTAGGCTGGTACTAGAGTCCAGAGAATGTCCAACAACAGTCTTTATAAATTCCATAATCATCCAACCCCATTCCCCGTGACCTGAAAAGCCTGAAGAGGGAGCGTGCGGTGCCCAGCGCTACATTGGGCGTCTATCGCGATCAGTGGGCACCGCAGGGAACAGAGTGTCCGATAGACACGGAGAACAGCGTCTGATTCGGCTCCCTATAGCTTTGGTGAAAAGTACACTTTGTGTTCCAGTTCCTTTGTGCGTTGTGTCCCTTACATCAAGGCGTGTAACTTTCTTATTTCTGTTGATGACAAGGGATATCCTAGAGTCACACTCCTGGATTACTTCAAATCGGACATGATTATTCGCAACACCAAAAGTTCTGATTGGTCCCCTTGGAGGACAAGTCCTGATTGCTCATTGGTCCCCTTGGAGGACAAGACTCACCAGCAGTGTCTCTGGAATGTGTAATCAGATCCTCTCTCTCGAGTTACGTTGCAAATTGTAATTCGAGCCATTCTAACTGCCTACTCCAGGCTGAACAGAGCTCACTTGGAACAGGCCGGGCTCACCCAAGCGGGTTAAGACCTTATCCAACCCGCAAACATGTTCCTTACCTCCTTGTCACCCTCGCCCAACTTCCTGACATCCTCCCGCTCACTGCCCAAGTGCCTGACCTACTCCCCCGCCCAATTTCCTGACATTCTCACCCCAGCCAAAGCTCCTGACCTATCCCCCACCTCAACGACCGTGATCTCCTCCACCTGACAAAGTTCCTGACCTTCATTGGTCTCATCCCCCAACTCCCACTAAGTTCCTGTGCTTTTCTCCCGTCTCCCGAGTTCCTGAACATCTCCCCCTGCCCAAGTTCCTAACCTTCCCTCCCACCAGCCCCTCCCAAATTTGTGAACTTCTCTGCCCCCCCACTGAGTTCCTTACCTTTGGCCCCCCACCGATTTCCTGAACTTTGCCCACACGGGGTTCCTGACATTCTCTCCAGCCCGAGTTCCTGAACTTTTCCCCCCCGCCCCTCCATGAGTTTTTGGCCTTTCCCGAGAATTCCTGACATTTTCTCCCTGAATTCCTGACCTTTGCGCCACGAATTCCTGAACTTTGCCCCCCTTAGTTCCTGACCTTTGCCCCCCCGAGTTCTAGGCCTTTGCCATTCTAGTTCCTAAACTTTGCCACCTCGATTTCCTGACCTTTGCACCCCCGAATTCCTGACCTTTCCCCACCCGAGTTCGTGACCTTTGCAGCCACGAGTTACTGAACTTTCCACCCGCCGAATTCCTGCCCTTTGCCCTCTCCGAGTACCTGAACTTTGCACCCCTGAATTCCTGACATTTGCCTCCAGAGTTCCTGACATTCTCCCCCCACCCTCTAGTTCCTGACCTTTGCCCTCCCCCATGTACCTGTGCAATAAGCCAAGCGACACTCGGTTGTCGGCTTCAACTCATAAACGAAGTAACTGGTGCAGTTTCTGATCTTTATCTCCCGGGCCCAGTAACAGAGATTTCCATCCCAGGTAAAACAAACTGTCCTCTCCACTTCTCCCTGCCCCACGGTGGGATGAGAACCTGAAACGAGGTTTGTAAATATTGAAGAATGTAACCGAGGTGAACAGTGCTGGACAGTGAATGTAAATCTGAGATTATAAAGTCTGAAATTACCCTTTAACCAGCCTGGGGCGTGTGTGGAGCAGCGATGCTTTGGAACCTGAGTCTCGGGAATCTGCCATCCACCAGAACTGGAACAACAATCACAGAGTCAGCCCCTGAACTGATGGCTCTTATTAACTGACACAAAGACTGGGAACTGGCTGGTTGGGAAAGGTCACACCGTGTTTCTGCTCTTCAAGTTAGAGACCGGGGTTAAATAGCTGGTTAGGGTTAAAGCAGGAGCTTGGAGATCAGTAACTGTTAGTACTATGTTAAATTAGTAACTGTTAATAATAATAATATGTTAAATTAGTAACAGTTAATACTCCATTAAATTAGTTACTTTTATTACTGTATTAAATTAGTAACTGTTAAAACTATATTATATTAGTAACAATTAATACTATATTAAATTAGTAACAGTTGATACTACATTAAATTAGTAACAGTTAATACTATATTAAATTAGTAACTTTTTACAACATTATATTAATAACCTGAATTAATTACTCATTATTCTTAATTTTCTGTAAATTAGTTAATAGTTGAATAAACAGTGGCATGGCAGGGCAGCTCAATCCCGCGGAATGCGCATCCTGTCCCATGTGGTTAATCCAGGGTGCTTCCCAAAATCAAATCAAAATCAAATCAAATCAACTTTTATTGTCATTGTTAGTGCACAAGTGCAGTACAACGAAATGTAGGCTTGCGGCTCCCGAGAGTGTACATTTAGATTAAGACATTTAAACATTCAACATACATTTGTCTTCTAATACATTAACATAAACATAACCATAATAAAGTGCATTGGCAGATGTGCAGGCTTTAGAGTTTATTTGTGGAGTTCAGTAGGATGACATCCCTGGGAAAGAAGCTGTTCCTAAATCTGGTCGTACGGGTGCGAATGCATCTGTATCGTCTCCCAGATGGCAGGAGGGCGAACAGACTGTGGCTGGGGTGGGTAGGGTCTTTGATGATGGACCGTGACCTCCGTAAACAGCGTTTCTGGTATATGTGCTCTATGGTCGGTAGCCGGGTGCCGGTAATGCGTTGGGCAGTTTTGACTACCCGCTGCAGGGCTTTCCGGTCATAGTAGCTACAGCTGCCATACCATACTGTGATACAGTTTGTCAGGATGCTCTCTATTGTGCAGCGGTAAAAGTTAGAGAGGATCAGGGGTGACAGGTTACATCCCTTCAGCCTCCTTAGGAAATATAGGCGCTGCTGGGCCGCCTTCACCAGAGAGGAGGTATTGAGGGACCAGGAGAGGTCTTCCGTGATGTGGACTCCAAGGAACTTAAAGCTGTGCACCCTTTCCACCACAGCCCCATTGATGAGGATGGGGGTGTGACTTCCGCCTTTAGACTTCCTGAAGTCCACAATGATTTCTTTGGTTTTCTTGATGTTAAGGGCCAGGTTGTTATTGGCGCACCACTTCACGAGATGCTGGACCTCCTCCCTGTAGGCTGACTCATCATTGTTGGTGATCTGGCCTACTACCGTGGTATCATCCGCAAACTTGATGATGGTGTTGGAACCATGAACAGCCACACAGTCGTGGGTGAAGAGGGAGTGGAGGAGGGGGCTCAGCACACATCCTTGTGGGGCCCCCGTGTTCAGGGTCGGGGCGGGAGGTGTGGTTACCTAATTTGACAGACTGGGGTCTGTTTGTTAGGAAGTCCAGGGTCCAGTTGCAGAGGGAAGTGTTCAGGCCAAGAGTTTGGAGTTTGGTGGCCAGCTTGTTGGGGATGATAGTGTTGATTGCTGAGCTGTAGTCTATGAACAGCATTCTGATGTAGGTCTCCTTACCATCTAAGTGATTCAGTGCCGAGTGTAGAGCAGTTGTGATTGCATCCTCCGTTGAACTGTTTGCACGATAGGCAAACTGGTGTTGATCAAGAGAGGCGGGAACACTGGCTTTGATGTGAGCCAGGACCAGTCTCTCGAAACTCTTCATTATGATGGGTGTGAATGCGACAGGTCGATAGTCGTTCAGGCACGTCACAGCCGTTTGTTTTGGCACAGGAATAATGGTAGCGGTCTTGAAGCATGTAGGGACTACTGCCTGGGCCAATGACAGATTGAAGATGGCGGTGAAGACATCAGCCAGCTGATCACATTCCTTGAGTACCCGTCCATGGATGCTATCCGGTCCAGCAGCCTTTCGTGTGTTCACTCCGCGTAGAACACCCCTTATGTCAGAGGTCACAATGTGTGCAGGTTGTGACATCAGCTGGAGGAGCTCGCACTCCAGGTTTCGGAGCTTGAGCAGCTGCTGGCGTCAATGTGGTGCAGCTGCGAGGCTGAGAGCTACGTGGATAGCACGTTTGAGGAGGTGGTCATCCCGCAGCTAATGAGTGCACCGGCAGAGAGGGATTGGGTGAATGCCAGACAGAAGAGGAGGATGGTTCCACTGGGGAGTACAGCAGGAGCCAATTCCATGGCACCATGGGCGTCTCAGCTGTACAGTGGGGGGGGCGGGGTGTGGGGTGGGAGGGAAGAGGAAGATAGTGAAAGCAATAGTTGCCGGCGATTCATGTTAGGCGAGCAGAAAGGCGTTTTTGCGGTTGCAGATGTGATTCCAGGATGGTATGTTACCTCCCTGGTGCCAGGGTTAAGGGTATCACCGAGTGGCTGCAGAACATTCTGAGGGGGGAGGTTGAACAGCCAGAGGTCATGCTTCATATTGGTATGGACAACATAGGTAGGAAGAGGAATGAGGTCCTGCAGGCAGATTTTAGGCAGTTAGGAATGAGGTTATAAAGCAGGATCTCAAATGTAATAATCTATGGATAACTCCCGGTGCCACGCGTGAGTATATAAATAGAAGGATAGAGCAGATGAATGCGTTGCTGGTGAGATGGTGCAGGAGAGACGGCTTCAGATTCCTGGGGCATTGAGTCCTTTTCTGGGCAATATGGGACCTGTACAGGCCGGACGGGTTGCACCTCAACAGAGCCGGTACCAATACCCTCGCGGGGAGGTTTGCTAGTGCTGTTTTGGAGGGTTGAAAATAATTTGTCAGGGGGATGGAAAACAGGATGTTACATTAGAATGGAGAAACACAAAGGTGTGTGAGAGACGGATAACGTTAAATTAATAAACAGTAAGATATCAGGTGGGGTCAGAATAAGAGAGAACACAGGATGGTCTAACACAGGTTTACAATGTATGTATGTGAACGCACAAAGCATAGTAAACAATGTTGGTGAGCTGCAGGCGCAAATAGCCACATGGGAATAAGATGTTGTGGCAATAACGGAGACCTGGCTCAAACAAGGGCAGGATTGTGTAATATATATTCCTGGATATAAGATGATCAGGAAAGATAGGGAAGGAAAGATAGGAGGTGGTGAAGGAGAATGTTCCAGTGCTGGAGAGAGAGGATGTCCTGGTGGGGTCAAGGACAGAATCTACATGGCTAGAGTTAAGAAATAATAATGGTTCCATTACACTACTAGGTGTATTCTATAGACCACCAACTATTGGTAAAAATATGGAGGAGCCAATTTTGCAGAGAAATTACAGTGAGATGCAAGAAATATAGAGTAGTAATTTTGGAGGATTTCAGCTAATAAAGGGCAGAGATAGAGAAGAATTTCTGAAATGTGTTCAGGAGAACTTTCTTAATCATTATGTTTCCCATCCAACGAGGAAGGAGACATTGTTGGATCTTGTTCTGGGGAATGAGGTAGGTCAAGTGGAGCAAGTGTCAGTACGTGAATATTTAGCAAACAGTGATCATATTATCATAAGATTTAGATTAGATATGGAAAACGATAGGGAACAATCTAGCTTTAAATTAGTTAATTGGAGGAAGTCCTATTTCAGTGGGATGAGAACGGATCTGGCCCAGGTAAACTGCATTCAAAGATTAGCATACAAAACTGTAATTGAACAATGGGCTGGCTTTAAAGAGTAAATAGTTCGAGTACAGTCGAGGTACATTCCCACTAGGGGAAAGGTAGGGCAACTAACATCAGCGCTCCCTGAATGACGAAAGAGAAAGAGAGTAAGATGAAGCAGAAACAGAGCGCATATGACTGATGTGAGTTCTAGCATAATTCTGAGAATCAGACTAAATATAAAAAGTTCAGAGGAGAAGTGAAGAACAAAATAAGAGGGGAAACGAGAGGGTTTGAGAATAGAATGTCAGTTAACAAAAAAGGTAATCCTAAAGTCTACTATAGGCATATAAATAGTAAACAGGTGGTAAGAGAAGGGGTGAGGCGAATTGGGGACCAAAAAGGAGAACTTCGCATGGAGGAAGAGGACATGGCTAAGGTGCTAAATGAGTACTTTGCATCTGTCTTCACCAAGGAAGAAGATGCTGCGATAGACGTAGTGAAGGAGGAGGTAGAGGAGATACTGGATGGGTTAAAATTGATAAAGATGAGGTACTAGATTCGCTGGCTGTGCTTAATATAGATAAATCACCAGGACCAGATGGGATGCATGCTAGGACGCTGCGGGAAGCGAAGGGGGAAATCACGGAGGTACAGGCCATAATCTTCCAATGCTCGTTAGAGACGGGGATAATGACAGAGGGCTGGAGAATTACAAATGTTACAACTTTGTTCAAAAAAGGGTGAAAAGATAAACTCAGCAACTACAGGCCAGTCAGTTTATACTCGTACGATAGCAAAATGCTGCAGATGCTGAAAATCTGAAATAACAACAGAAAATGCTGGAAAAACTCAGCAGGCCAGGCAACATCCGTGGAGAAAAATTAGAGTTGACGTTTCGGGTCGAAACCCTTTTTCAAAACTGGAAAGGAAATAAAATAGATCGAAGGCAGGGCTGCAATAGAACAAAAGAAGTAACAGAGACATTAAGAGGTAATCAAAACCAGACGAGATGGTAATAGGACAAGTGGAGACAAAAGACGGCTAGGATTAGGTGTGAAGTGTACTGGCAGGATGAGACACAGCTGCCATGTGGGAGAGAGAAAAAAAGGAGAGGGGGGGAAAGGGAAGACCCAAAACAAAGGGGTAGAAAAAAGTATAAGTAAAAATGTAAAAGGGCCCTTGTTTTGGGTCTTCCCTTTCCCCCCGCCTTTCCTTTTTTTCTCTCTCCCACATGACAGTGGTGTCCCCCAGATGTCAGTTCTAGGACCATTGCTTTTCTTGATATATATTGGACCAGAAATTCGGGTCGGGGGCTCCCCGTGGGTGCAAGCCCCCGACCTGCACTAAACTTGCGCGCCGGCCATTGAGCTGTGGGCTCCTGTGGAATTCCGCTCCGGGGTCTGGCCCAGCTGCCGACGCACTGTGCTTGCATATCCCAGGGGCATAGTTAGTGCGATGCATCCCCTGGGATCACGTGGGCCATGGGCAGCCAATCGGAGCAGGGAAAAGCCCATTCATAAGTAGTGACAGGAAGACCTGTCAAAACTTATACATACTACGGCCCCAAAATAGTAGTAAACCTTCAAATAAATTTTAAAAAATCATCACACTTTTTAAATAAGCTATAAATTACATTAAATAACTATTTTGAACAATAATTTAAATTTTTTTAAAATTTTTTTTATTAAAACGGGGCTAAAACGAAACTTACCTTGCTTTAAAGTATTTAAAAATAATAAATCTGTGGAAAAAAGTTTTAATTTTAATGAATTGACCACTTACCTTTTAAAATGCAGGCCTTACGCCTCGTTTTAACATTTCTAAAATCTAAAGACTTACCCTCACAGAAAAACCTGAAAAACAACGTAAGTTCAAAGCGCAAGCGCAGACTCCCGCGCGCACGCGTTCAACCTCTGAACCCCTTCGTTCAGAGGAACGGAAGTGCCGGTTTCCCGCCGCATGCGCAGTGCATGCAAGAAACCGGCACCTCCATCGGGCCCACGCGTGAGAACCCCGTGCGTACTCACCCGCGGAGACCCGAATTTCTGGGCCATTAATGACTTGGATCTGGGTGTACAGGGCATAATTTCAAAATTTGCAAATGACACAAACTTGGGTGGATAGTGAGCAGTGAGGAGGATGGTGAGAGATTTCAAGAGGATATATAAAGGCTGGTGGAATGGGTGGACACGTGGCACATGTAATTTAATGCAGAAAAGTGCGAAGTGATACATTTTTGTAGAAAGAAAGAGTAGATCAAATATAAACTAAAGGGTACAATCCTAAAGGAGGTCCATGAACAGAGAGATTGAGGGGTATATGTATGCAAATCGTTTAAGGTGGCAGGACAGATTGAAAAAGCGGTTGAAAAAGCTTACAGAATCATTGGCTTCCTCAATAGAGCTATAGAGGACAAAGCTTGGACATTATGGTGAACTGGTATAAACCACTCGTTTGGCCACAACTGGAGTTTGTGTCCAATTCAGGACACTGTACATTAGTAAGGATGTGAAGCTCTTAGAGAGGGTACAGGAAAGATTACGAGGTTGTTTCCAGGGATGAGGGACTTCAGTTACGTGGATAGACTGGAGAAGCTGGCGTTGTTCTCCTTGGAGTAGAACAAATTGAGAGGAGATTTGAAAGAGGCATTCAAAATCATGAGGGGTCTGGACAGAGTTGACAGAGAGAAATGGTTCCCATTGTAAGAGCGGTCGAGAACCAGAGGACACAGATTTAAGGTGATTGGCAGAAGAACCAAAGACGACGTTGGAAAAAAAAATACTCAGCGAGTGGATAGCATCTGGAAAGCAATGCCTGAAAGGGTGGTGGATGCAGACTCAATCACCGCTTTCAGAAGGGCATCGGATAAGCACCTGAAGAAAAGCATGCAGGTCTAAGAGGAAAGGGCGGGAAAATGGGATTACCTGAAGTGCTCTTGCAGAGAGCCGGCACGGGCTCGGCGGGGCGAATGGCCTTCTTCCGTGCTGTAACCGTTCTATGTTTCTAGGTTAGACTGGGACCCGCAGAGAGTACCTGAAACTGGGGCCCATCATTTACTCTCTGCCCCCGTTCTATATACCGCTTCATCCCGGGTATCTCCCTTTATTCTCTGTCCCCGTTCTATATTCCCCTCTATCCCGGGTATCTCCCTTTACTCTCTGTCCCCGTTCTATATTCCCCTCTGTCCCGGGTATCTCCCTTTACTCTCTGTCCCCGTTCTATATTCCCCTCTATCCCGGGTATCTCCCTTTACTCTCTGTCCCCGTTCTATATTCCCCTCTATCCCGGGTATCTCCCTTTACTCTCTGCCCCCGTTCTATATTCCCCTCTATCCCGGGTATCTCCCTTTACTCTCTGTCCCCGTTCTATATTCCCCTCTATCCCGGGTATCTCCCTTTACTCTCTTTCCCCGTTCTATATTCCCCTCTATCCCGGGTATCTCCCTTTACTCTCTGTCACCGTTCTTTATTCCCCTCTATCCCGGGTATCTCACTTTACTCTCTGTCCCCGTTCTATATTTCCCTCTATCCCGGGTATCTCCCTTTACTCTTTCCCACGTTCTATATTCCCCTCTATCGCGGGTATCTCCCTTTACTCTCTGTCCATGTTCTATATTCCCCTCTATCCCGGGTATCTCACTTTACTCTCTGTCCCCGTTCTATATTCCCCTACATCCCGTGTATCTCCCTTTACTCTCTGTCCCCGTTCTATATTCCACTCTATCCCGGGTATCTCCCTTTACTCTCTGTCCCCGTTCTATATTCCACTCTATCCCGGGTATCTCCCTTTACTCTCTGTCCCCGTTCTATATTCCCCTCTATCCCGGTTATCTCCCTTTACTCTCTGTCCTCGTTCTATATTCCCCTCTATCCCGGGTATCTCCCTTTACTCTCTGTCCCCGTTCTATATTCCCCTCTATCCCGGGTATCTCACTTTACTCTCTGTCCCTGTTTTTATTCCCCTCTATCCCGTGCATCTCCCTTTACTCTCTGTCCCCGTTCTATATTCCCCTCTATCCCGGGTATCTCCCTTTACTCTCTGTTCCCGTTCTATATTCCTCTCTCTCCCGTGTATCTCCCTTTACTCTCTTTCACTGTTCCAAATTCCTCTCTATCCCGGGTATCTCCCTTTACTCGCTGTCCCCGTTCTATATTCCCTCTATCCCGGGTATCTCCCTTTACTCTCTGTCCCCGTTCTATATTCCCCTCTATCCCGGGTATCTCCCTTTTCTCTCTCTCCCCGTTCTATATTCCTCTCTATCCCGGGTATCTCTCTTTACTCTCTGGCCCCTTTCTATATTCCCCTCTATACCGGGTATCTCCCTTTACTCTCTGTCCCTGTTCGATATTCCCCTCTATCCCGGGTATCTCCCTTTACTCTCTGTCCCCGTTCTATATACCCCGGTATCCAGGGTATCTCCCTTTCCTCTCTGCCCTCGTTCTGTATTCCCCTCTATCCCGGGTATCTCCCTTTACTCTCTGACCCCGTTCTATATTCCCCTCTATCTTGGATATCTCCCTTTACTCTCTGTCCCCGTTTTATATTCCCCTCTATCCCGGGTATCTCCCTTTACTCTCTGTCCTCGTTCTATATTCCCCTCTATCCCGGGTATCTCCCTTTACTCTCTGTCCCCGTTCTATATTCCCCTCTATCCCGGGAGCTCCCTTTACTGTCTGTCCCCGTTCTATATTCCCCTCTATCCCGGGTATCTCCCTTTACTCTCTGTCCCCGTTCTATATTCCCTCTATCCCAGGTATCTCCCTTTACTCTCTGTCCCCGTTCTATATCCCCCTCTATCCCGGGTATCTCCCTTTACTCTCTGTCCCCGTTCTATATTCCGCTCTCTCCCGGGTATCTCCGTTTACTCTCTGTCCCCATTCTATATCCCCCTCTATTCTGGGTATCCCCCTTTACTCTCTGTCACCGTTCTATATTCCCCTCCATCCCGGGTATCTCCCTTTACTCTGTGCCCGTTCTATATTCCACTCTATCCAGGGCATCTCCCTTTACTCTCTGCCCCCGTTCTATATTCCCCTCTATCCCGGGTATTTCCCTTTACTCTCTGGCCCCGTTCTATATTCCCCTCTATCCCGGGTATCTCCCTTTACTCTGTCCCCGTTCTATATTCCCCTCTATCCCGGGTATCTCGCTTTGCTCTCTGTCTCCGTTCTATATTCCCCGCGATCCCGGGTATCTCCCTTTACTCTCTGTCCCCGTTCTATATTCCACTCTATCCAGGGTACCTCCCTTTACTCTCTGTCCCCGTTCACTATTCCCCTCTATCCTGAGTATCTCACTTTACTCTCTGTCCCAGTTCCATATTCCCCTCTATCCTGGGTATCTCCCTATACTCTCTGTCCCCGTTCTATATTCCCCTCTATCCCGGGTATCTCCCTTTACTCTCTGTCCCCGTTCTATATTCCCCTCTATCCCGGGTATCCCCCTTTGCTCTCTGTCCCCGTTCTGTGTTCCACTCTATCCTGAGTATCTCACTTTACTCTCTTTCCCCATTGTACATTCCACTCTATCCAGAGTATTTCCCTTTAATCTCTGTCCCCGTTCTATATTCCCCTCTATCCCGGGTATCTCCCTTTTCTCTCTCTCCCCGTTCTATATTCCTCTCTATCCCGGGTATCTCTCTTTACTCTCTGTCCCCTTTCTATATTCCCCTCTATCCCGGGTATCTCCCTTTACTCTCTGTCCCTGTTCTATATTCCCCTCTATCCCGGGTATCTCCCTTTACTCTCTGTCCCCGTTCTATATACCCCGGTATCCAGGGTATCTCCCTTTCCTCTCTGCCCTCGTTCTATATTCCCCTCTATCCCGGGTATCTCCCTTTACTCTCTGACCCCGTTCTATATTCCCCTCTATCTTGAATATCTCCCTTTACTCTCTGTCCCCGTTCTATATTCCCCTCTATCCCGGGTATCTCCCTTTACTCTCTGTCCTCGTTCTATATTCCCCTCTATCCCGGATATCTCCCTTTACTCTCTGCCCCGTTCTATATTCCCCTCTATCCCGGGTATCTCACTTTACTCTCTGTCCCTGTTTTTATTCCCCTCTATCCCGTGCATCTCCCTTTACTCTCTGTCCCCGTTCTATATTCCCCTCTATCCCGGGTATCTCCCTTTACTCTCTGTTCCCGTTCTATATTCCTCTCTATCCCGTGTATCTCCCTTTACTCTCTGTCCCTGTTCCAAATTCCTCTCTATCCCGGGTATCTCCCTTTACTCGCTGTCCCCGTTCTATATTCCCTCTATCCCGGGTATCTCCCTTTACTCTCTGTCCCCGTTCTATATTCCCCTCTATCACGGGTATCTCCCTTTTCTCTCTCTCCCCGTTCTATATTCCTCTCTATCCCGGGTATCTCTCTTTACTCTCTGTCCCCTTTCTATATTCCCCTCTATACCGGGTATCTCCCTTTACTCTCTGTCCCTGTTCTATATTCCCCTCTATCCCGGGTATCTCCCTTTACTCTCTGTCCCCGTTCGATATTCCCCGCGATCCCGGGTATCTCCCTTTGCTCTCTGTCCCCGTTCTATATTCCACTCTATCCAGGGTATCTCCCTTTACTCTCTGTCCCCGTTCAATATTCCCCTCTATCCTGAGTATCTCACTTTACTCTCTGTCCCAGTTCCATATTCCCCTCTATCCTGGGTATCTCCCTATACTCTCTGTCCCCATTCTATATTCCCCTCTATCCCGGGTATCTCCCTTTACTCTCTGTCCCCGTTCTATATTCCCCTCTATCCCGGGTATCCCCCTTTGCTCTCTGTCCCCGTTCTGTGTTCCACTCTATCCTGAGTATCTCACTTTACTCTCTGTCCCCATTGTACATTCCACTCTATCCAGGGTATTTCCCTTTACTCTCTGTCCCCGTTCTATATTCCCCTCTATCCCGGGTATCTCCCTTTACTCTCTGTCCCCGTTCTATATTCCCCTCTATCCCGGGTATCTCCCTTTACTCTCTGTCCCCGTTCTATATTCCCCTCTATCCCGGGTATCTCACTTTACTCTCTGTCCCCGTTCTATATTCCACTCTATCCAGGGTATCTCCCTTTACTCTCTGTCCCCGTTCTATATTGCCCTCTATCCTGAGTATCTCACTTTGCTCTCTGTCCCCGTTCTATATTCCACTCGATTCCGGGTACCTCCTTTTACTCTCTGTCCCCGTTCTATATTCCCCTCTATCCCAGGTATCCCCCTTTACTCTCTGTCCCCGTTCTATATTCTCCTCTATCCTGGGTATCTCCCTTTACTCTCTGTCCCCGTTCTATATTCCCCCCTTATCCCGGGTATCTCCCTTTACTCTCTGTCCCCGTTCTATATTCCCCTCTATCCGGGTATCTCCCTTTACACTCTGCCCCTGTTCTATATTCCCCTCTATCCCAGGTATCTCCCTTTACACTCTGTCCCCGTTCTATATTCCCCTCTATCCCGGGTATCTCACTTTACTCTCTGTCCCCGTTCTATACACCCCTCTATCCCGGGTATCTCCCATTACTCTCTGTCCCCGTTCTATATTCCCCTCTATCCCGGGCATCTCCCTTTACTCTCTGTCCCCGTTCTATATTCCCCTCTATCCCGGGTATCTCCCTTTACTCTCTGTCCCCGTTCTATATTCCTCTCTATCCCGGGTATCTCTCTTTACTCTCTGTCCCCGTTCTATATTCCCCTCTATCCCGGGTATCTCCCTTTACTCTCTGTCCCCATTCTATATTCCCCTCTCTCCCGGGTAACTCCCTTTACTCTCTGTCCCCATTCTATATTCCCCTCTATCCCGGGTATCTCCCTGTACTCCCTGCCCCCATTCTATATTCCCCTCTATCCCGGGTATCTCCCTTTACTCTCTGTCCCCGTTCTATATTCCCCTCTATCCCGGGTATCTCCCTTTACTCTCTGTCCACGTTCTATATTCCCCTCTATCCCGGGTATATCCCTTTACTCTCTGTCCCTGTTCTATATTTCCCTCTATCCCAGGTATCTCCCTTTACTCTCTGTCCCCATTCTATATTCCCCTCTATCCCGTGTATCTCCCTATACTCCCTGTCCCCGTTCTATATTCCCCTCTTTCCCGGGTATCTCCCTTTACTCTCTGTCCCCGTTCTATATTCCCCTCTATCCCGGGTATCTCCCTTTACTCTCTGTCCCCGTTCTATATTTCCCTCTATCCCAGGTATCTCCCTTTACTCTCTGTCCTCGTTCTATATTCCCCTCTATCCCGGGTATCTCCCTAAACACTCTGTCCCTGATCTATATTCCCCTCTATCCCGGGTATCTCCCTTTCCTCTCGTGCCCCGTTCTATATTCCCCTCTGTCCCGGGTATCTCCCTTTACTCTCTGTCCCCATTCTATATTCCCCTCTATCCCGTGTATCTCCCTTTACGCTCTGTCCCCGTTCTATATTCCCCTCTATCTCGGGTATCTCCCTTTACTCTCTGTCCCCGTTCTATATTCCCCTCTATCCCGGGTATCTCCCTTTAATCTCTGTCACCGCTCTATATTCCCCTCTATCTCGGGTATCTCCCTTTACTCTCTGTCCCCGTTCTATATTCCCCTCTATCCCGGGTATCTCCCTTTACTCTCTGTCCCCGTTCTGTATTTCCCTCTATCCCGGGTATCTCCCTTTACTCTCTGTCCCCGTTCTTTATTCCCCTCTATCCTGGGTATCTCCCTTTACTCTCTGTCCACGTTTTATATTCCCCTCTATCCCGGGTATCTCCCTTTACTCTCTGTCCCCGTTCTA
The DNA here is from genome assembly GCF_052327205.1 of Somniosus microcephalus. Classification (NCBI taxonomy): domain Eukaryota; kingdom Metazoa; phylum Chordata; class Chondrichthyes; order Squaliformes; family Somniosidae; genus Somniosus; species Somniosus microcephalus. The sequence goes on along the minus strand of NW_028225181.1, from coordinate 5,116,930 downwards.
TATTCCCCTCTATCCCGGGTATCTCCCTTTACTCTCTTTCCCCGTTCTATATTCACCTCTATCCCGGGTATCTCCCTTTACTCTCTGTCACCGTTCTATATTCCCCTCTATCCCGGGTATCTCTCTTTACTCTCTGTCCCCGTTCTATATTCCCCTCTATCTCGGGTATCTCCCTTTACTCTCTGTCCCCGTTCTATATTCCCCTCTATCCCAGTTATCTCCCTTTACTCTCTGTCCCCGTTCTATATTCCCCTCTATCCCAGTTATCTCCCTTTACTCTCTGTCCTCGTTCTTTATCCCCCTCTATCCCGGGTATCTCCTTTTACTCTCTGTCCCTGCTCTATATTCCCGTCTATCCCGGGTATCTCACTTTACTCTCTGTCCCCGTTCTATATTCCCCTCCATCCCGTGTATCTCCCTATACTCTCCGTCCCCGTTCTATATTCCACTCTATCCCGGGTATCTCCCTTTACTCTCTGTCCCCGTGCTATATCCCCCACTATCCCGGGTATCTCCCTTTACTCTCTGTCCCCATTTTATATTCCCCTCTATCCCGGGTATCTCCCTTTACTCTCTGTCCCCGTTCTATATTCCGCTGTATCCCGGGTATCTCCCTTTACTCTCTGTCCCCATTCTATATTCCCCTCTCTCCCGGGTATCTCACTTTACTCTCTGTCCCCGTTCTATATTCCACTCTATCCCGTGTATCTCCCTTTACGCTCTGTCCCCGTTCTATATTCCCCTCTATCTCGGGTATCTCCCTTTACTCTCTGTCCCCGTTCTATATTCCCCTCTATCCCGGGTATCTCCCTTTAATCTCTGTCACCGCTCTATATTCCCCTCTATCTCGGGTATCTCCCTTTACTCTCTGTCCCCGTTCTATATTCCCCTCTATCCCGGGTATCTCCCTTTACTCTCTGTCCCCGTTCTGTATTTCCCTCTATCCCGGGTATCTCCCTTTACTCTCTGTCCCCGTTCTTTATTCCCCTCTATCCTGGGTATCTCCCTTTACTCTCTGTCCACGTTTTATATTCCCCTCTATCCCGGGTATCTCCCTTTACTCTCTGTCCCCGTTCTATATTCCCCTCTATCCCGGGTATCTCCCTTTACTCTCTTTCCCCGTTCTATATTCACCTCTATCCCGGGTATCTCCCTTTTCTCTCTGTCACCGTTCTATATTCCCCTCTATCCCGGGTATCTCTCTTTACTCTCTGTCCCCGTTCTATATTCCCCTCTATCTCGGGTATCTCCCTTTACTCTCTGTCCCCGTTCTATATTCCCCTCTATCCCAGTTATCTCCCTTTACTCTCTGTCCCCGTTCTATATTCCCCTCTATCCCAGTTATCTCCCTTTACTCTCTGTCCTCGTTCTTTATCCCCCTCTATCCCGGGTATCTCCTTTTACTCTCTGTCCCTGCTCTATATTCCCGTCTATCCCGGGTATCTCACTTTACTCTCTGTCCCCGTTCTATATTCCCCTCCATCCCGTGTATCTCCCTATACTCTCCGTCCCCGTTCTATATTCCACTCTATCCCGGGTATCTCCCTTTACTCTCTGTCCCCGTGCTATATCCCCCACTATCCCGGGTATCTCCCTTTACTCTCTGTCCCCATTTTATATTCCCCTCTATCCCGGGTATCTCCCTTTACTCTCTGTCCCCGTTCTATATTCCGCTGTATCCCGGGTATCTCCCTTTACTCTCTGTCCCCATTCTATATTCCCCTCTCTCCCGGGTATCTCACTTTACTCTCTGTCCCCGTTCTATATTCCACTCTATCCCGGGTACCTCCCTTTACTCTCTGTCCCCGTTCTATATTCCCCTCTATCCCGTGTATCTCCCTTTACTCTCTGTCCCCGTTCTATATTCAAATCTATCCCGGGTATCTCCCTTTACTCTCTGTCCCCGTTCTATATTTCCCTCTATCCCGGGTATCTCCCTTTACTCTCTCCCCCGTTCTATATTCCCCTCTATCCCGGGTATCTCCCTTTACTCTCTCTCCACGTTCTATATTCCCCTCTCTCCTGGGTATCTCCCTTTACTCTCTATCCCCGTTCTATATTCTCCTCTATCCCGGGTATCTCTCTTTACTCTCTGTCCCCGTTCTATATTCCCCTCTATCTCGGGTATCTCCCTTTACTCTCTGTCCCCGTTCTATATTCCCCTCTATCCCAGTTATCTCCCTTTACTCTCTGTCCCCGTTCTATATTCCCCCCTTTCCAGGGTATCTCCCTTTACTCTCTGTCCCCGTTCTATATTCCCCTCTATCCCAGTTATCTCCCTTTACTCTCTGTCCCCGTTCTTTATCTCCCTCTATCCCGGGTATCTCCTTTTACTCTCTGTCCCTGCTCTATATTCCCGTCTATCCCGGGTATCTGACTTTACTCTCTGTCCCCGTTCTATATTCCCCTCCATCCCGTGTATCTCCCTATACTCTCTGTCCCCGTTCTATATTCCACTCTATCCCGGGTATCTCCCTTTACTCTCTGTCCCCGTGCTATATCCCCCTCTATCCCGGGTATCTCCCTTTACTCTCTGTCCCCATTTTATATTCCCCTCTATCCCGGGTATCTCCCTTTACTCTCTGTCCCCGTTCTATATTCCGCTCTATCCCGGGTATCTCCCTTTACTCTCTGTCCCCGTTCTATATTCCCCTCTCTCCCGGGTATCTCACTTTACTCTCTTTACCCGTTCTATATTCCACTCTATCCCGGGTACCTCCCTTTACTCTCTGTCCCCGTTCTATATTCCCCTCTATCCCGGGTATCTCCCTTTACTATCTGTCACCTTCTATATTCCCCACTATCCCGGGTATATCCCTTTACTCTCTGTCCCCGTTCTATATTCCCCTCTATCCCGTGTATCTCCCTTTACTCTCTGTCCCCGTTCTATATTCCCCTCTATCCCGGGTATCTCCCTTTACTCACTGTCCCCGTTCTATATTCCCTCTATCCCGGGTATCTCCCTTTACTCTCTGTCCCCGTTCTATTTTCCCCTCTATCCCGGGTATCTCCCTTTACTCTCTGTCCCCGTTCTATATTCCCCTCTATCCCGGGTATCTCCCTTTACTCTCTGTCCCCGTTCTATTTTCCCCTCTATCTCGGGTATCTCCCTTTACTCTCTGTCCCCGTTCTATATTCCCCGCTATCCCGGGTATCTCCCTTTACTCTCTGTCCCCGTTCTATATTCCCCTCTGTCCCGGGTATCTCCCTTTACTCTCTTTCCCCGTCCTATATTCCCCTCTATCCCGTGTATCTCCCTTTACTCTCTGTCACCGTTCTATATTCCCCTCTATCTCGGGTATCTCCCTTTACTCTCTGTCCCCGTGTTATATTCCCCTCTATCCCGGGTATCTACCTTTACTCTCTTTCCCCGTTCTATATTCCCCTCTATCCCGGGTATCTCCCTTTACTCTCTGTCACCGTTCTATATTCCCCTCTATCCCGGCTATCTCACCTTACTCTCTGTCCCCGTTCTATATTTCCCTCTCTCCCGGGTATCTCCCTTTACTCTCTCCCACGTTCTATATTCCCCTCTATCCCGGGTATCTCCCTTTACTCTCTGTCCATGTTCTATATTCCCCTCTATCCCGGGTATCTCACTTTACTCTCTGTACACGTTCAATATTCCCCTCTATCCCGTGTATTTCCCTTTACTCTCTGACCCCGTTCTTTATTCCACTCTATGATTGGTATCTCCCTTTACTCTCTGTCCCCGTTCTATATTCCACTCTATCCCGGGTATCTCCCTTTACTCTCTGTCCCCGTTCTATATTCCCCTCTATCCCGAGTATCTCCCTTTACTCTCTGTCCCCGTTCGATATTCCCCTCTATCCCGGGTATCTCCCTTTATTTTCTGTCCCCGTTCTATATTCCCCTCTATCCCGGGTATCTCCCTTTACTCTCTGTCCCCGTTCTATATTCCCCTCTATCCCGGGTATCTCACTTTACTCTCTGTCCCTGTTTTTATTCCCCTCTATCCCGTGTATCTCCCTTTACTCTCTGTCCCCGTTCTATATTCCCCTCTATCCCGGGTATCTCCCTGTACTCTCTGTCCCCGTTCTATATTCCCCTCTATCCCGTGCATCTCCCTTTACTCTCTGTCCCCGTTCCAAATTCCCCTCTATCCCGCGTATCTCCCTTTACTCTCTGTCCCCGTTCTATATTCCCTCTATCCCGGGTATCTCCCTTTACTCTCTGTCCCCGTTCTATATTCAATCTATCCCGGATATCTCCCTTTACTCTCTCTCCCCGTTCTATATTCCTCTCTATCCCGGGTATCTCTCTTTACTCTCTGTCCCCTTTCTATATTCCCCTCTATCCCGAGTATCTCCCTTTACTCTCTGTCCCTGTTCTATATTCCCCTCTATCCCGGGTATCTCCCTTTACTCTCTGTCCCCGTTCTATATACCCCCCTATCCAGGGTATCTCCCTTTACTCTCTGCCCCCGTTCTATATTCCCCTCTATCCTGGCATCTCCCTTTACTCTCTGACCCCGTTCTATATTCCCCTCTATCTTGGGTATCTCCCTTTATTCTCTGTCCCCGTTCTATATTCCCCTCTATCCTGGGTAGCTCTCTTTACTCTCTGTCCCCGTTCTATATTCCCCTCTATCCTGGGTATCTCCCTTTACTCTCTGTCCTCGTTCTATATTCCCCTCTATCCCGGGTATCTCCCTTTACTCTCTGTCCCCGTTCTATATTCCCTCTCTCCCAGGTATCTCCCTTTACTCTCTGTCCCCGTTCTATATCCCCCTCTATCCCGGGTATCTCCCTTTACTCTCTGTCCCCGTTCGATATTCCGCTCGCTCCCGGGTATCTCCCTTTACTCTCTGTCCCCATTCTATATCCCCCTCTATCCTGGGTATCACCCTTTACTCTCTGTCACCGTTCTATATTCCGCTCTATCCCGGGTATCTCCCTTTACTCTGTCCCCGTTCTATATTCCACTCTATCCAGGGTATCTCCCTTTACTCTCTGCCCCCGTTCTATATTCCCCTCTATCCCGGGTATTTCCCTTTACTCTCTGTCCCCGTTCTATATTCCCCTCTATCCCGGGTATCTCCCTTTACTCTGTCCCTGTTCTATATTCCCCTCTATCCCGGGTATCTCCCTTTGCTCTCTGTCTCCGTTCTATATTCCCCGCTATCCCGGGTATCTCCCTTTACTCTCTGTCCCCGTTCTATATACCACTCTATCCAGGGTATCTCCCTTTACTCTCTGTCCCCGTTCTATATTACCCTCTATCCTGAGTATCTCACTTTACTCTCTGTCCCAGTTCCATATTCCCCTCTATCCTGGGTATCTCCCTATACTCTCTGTCCCTATTCTATATTCCCCTCTATCCCGGGTATCTCCCTTTACTCTCTGTCCCCGTTCTATATTCCCCTCTATCCCGGGTATCTCCCTTTACTCTCTGTCCCCGTTCTATGTTCCACTCTATCCTGAGTATCTCACTTTACTCTCTGTCCCCATTGTATATTCCACTCTATCCAGGGTATTTCCCTTTACTCTCTGCCCCGTTCTATATTCCCCTCTATCCCGGGTATCTCCCTTTACTCTCTGTCCCCGTTCTATATTCCGCTCTCTCCCGGGTATCTCCCTTTACTATCTGTCCCCGTTTTATATTCCCCCCTATCCCGGGTATCTCACTTTACTCTCTGTCCCCGTTCTATATTCCACTCTATCCAGGGTATCTCCCTTTACTCTCTGTCCCCGTTCTATATTCCCCTCTATCCTGAGTATCTCACTTTTCTCTCTGTCCCCGTTCTATGTTCCACTCTATTCCGGGTACCTCCCTTTACTCTCTGTCCCCGTTCTATATTCCCCTCTATCCCGGGAATCTCCCTTTACTCTGTCCCCGTTGTATATTCCGCTCTCTCCCGGGTATCTCCCTTTACTCTCTGTCCCCGTTCTATATTCCCCTCTATCCCAGTTATCTCCCTTTACTGTCTGTCCCCGTTCTTTATCCCCCTCTATCCCGGGTATCTCCTTTTACTCTCTGTCCCTGCTCTATATTCCCGTCTATCCCGGGTATCTCACTTTACTCTCTGTCCCCGTTCTATATTCCCCTCCATCACGTGTATCTCCCTATACTCTCTGTCCCCGTTCTATATTCCACTCTATCCCGGGTATCTCCCTTTACTCTCTGTCCCCGTGCTATATCCCCCTCTATCCTGGGTATCTCCCTTTACTCTCTGTCGCCATTTTATATTCCCCTCTATCCCGGGTATCTCCCTTTACTCTCTGTCCCCGTTCTATATTCCGCTCTATCCCGGGTATCTCACTTTACTCTCTGTCCCCGTTCTATATTCCCCTCTCTCCCGGGTATCTCACTTTACTCTCTGTCCCCGTTCTATATTCCACTCTATCCCGGGTGTCTCCCTTTACTCTCTGTCCCCGTTCTATATTCCCCTCTATCCCGGGTATCTCCCTTTACTATCTGTCACCGTTCTATATTCCCCACAATCCCTGGTATCTCCCTTTACTCTCTGTCCCCGTTCTATATTCCCCTCTATCCCGTGTATCTCCCTTTACTCTCTGTCCCCGTTCTATATTCCCCTCTATCCCGGGTATCTCCCTTTACTCACTGTCCCCGTTCTATATTCCCTCTATCCCGGGTATCTCCCTTTACTCTCTGTCCCCGTTCTATATTCCCTCTATCCCGGGTATCTCCCTTTACTCTCTGTCCCCGTGTTATATTCCCCTCTATCCCGGGTATCTCCCTTTACTCTCTTTCCCCGTTCTATATTCCCCTCTATCCCGGGTATCTCCCTTTACTCTCTGTCACCGTTCTATATTCCACTCTATCCCGGCTATCTCACTTTACTCTCTGTCCCCGTTCTATATTTCCCTCTATCCCGGGTATCTCCCTTTACTCTCTCCCACGTTCTATATTCCCCTCTATCCCGTGTATCTCCCTTTACTCTCTGTCCATGTTGTATATTCCCCTCTATCCCGGGTATCTCACTTTACTCTCTGTACCCGTTCTATATTCCCCTCCATCCCGTGTATCTCCCTTTACTCTCTGTCCCCGTTCTATATTCCACTCTATACCGGGTATCTCCCTTTACTCTCTGTCCCCGTTCTATATTCCACTCTATCCCGGGTATCTCCCTTTACTCTCTGTCCCCGTTCTATATTCCCCTCTATCCCGGGTATCTCCCTTTACTCTCTGTCCCCGTTCTATATTCCCCTCTATCCCGGGTATCTCCATTTACTCTCTGTCCCCGTTCTATATTCCCCTCTATCCCGGGTATCTCACTTTACTCTCTGTCCCTGTTTTAATTCCCCTCTATCCCGTGTATCTCCCTTTACTCTCTGTCCCCGTTCTATATTCCCCTCTATCCCGGGTATCTCCCTTTACTCTCTGACCCCGTTCTATATTCCCCTCTATCCCGTGCATCTCCCTTTACTCTCTGTCCCCGTTCCAAATTCCCCTCTATCCCGGGTATCTCCCTTTACTCGCTGTCCCCGTTCTATATTCCCTCTATCCCGGGTATCTCCCTTTACTCTCTGTCCCCGTTCTATATTCAATCTATCCCGGATATCTCCCTTTACTCTCTCTCCCCGTTCTATATTCCTCTCTATCCCGGGTATCTCTCTTTACTCTCTGACCCCTTTCTATATTCCACTCTATCCCGGGTATCTCCCTTTACTCTCTGTCCCTGTTCTATATTCCCCTCTATCCCGGGTATCTCCCTTTACTCTCTGTCCCCGTTCTATATACCCCTCTATCCAGGGTATCTCCCTTTACTCTCTGCCCCCGTTCTATATTCCCCTCTATCCCGTGTATCTCCCTTTACTCTCTGTCCTCGTTCTATATTCCCCTCTATCCCGGGTATCTCCCTTTACTCTCTGTCCCCGTTCTATATTCCCCTCTACCCCGGGAGCTCCCGTTACTGTCTGTCCCCGTTCTATATTCCCCTCTATCCCGAGTATCTCCCTTTACTCTCTGTCCCCGTTCTATATTCCCTCTATCCCAGGTATCTCCCTTTACTCTCTGTCCCCGTTCTATATCCCCCTCTATCCCGGGTATCTCCCTTTACTCTCTGTCCCCGTTCTATATTCCGCTCTCTCCCGGGTATCTCCCTTTACTCTCTGACCCCATTCTATATCCCCCTCTATCCTGGGTATCCCCCTTTACTCTCTGTCACCGTTCTATATTCCGCTCTATCCCGGGTATCTCCCTTTCCTCTGTCCCCGTTCTATATTCCACTCTATCCAGGGTATCTCCCTTTACTCTCTGCCCCCATTCTATATTCCCCTCTATCCCGGGTATCTCCCTTTACTCTCTGTCCCCGTTCTATATTCCCCACTATCCCGGGTATCTCCCTTTACTCTCTGTCCCCGTTCTATGTTCCACTCTATCCTGAGTATCTCACTTTACTCTCTGTCCCCATTGTATATTCCACTCTATCCAGGGTATTTCCCTTTACTCTCTGTCCCCGTTCTATATTCCCCTCTGTCCCGGGTATGTCCCTTTACTCTCTGTCCCCGTTCTATATACCCCTCTATCCCGGGTATCTCTCTTTACTCTCTGTCCCCGTTCTATATTCCCCTCTATCCCGGGTATCTCCCTTTACTCTCTGTCCTCGTTCTATATTCCCCTCTATCCCGTGTATCTCCCTTTACTCTCTGTCCCCGTTCTATATTCCCCTCTACCCCGGGAGCTCCCTTTACTGTCTGTCCCCGTTCTATATTCCCCTCTATCCCGGGTATCTCCCTTTACTCTCTGTCCCCGTTCTATATTCCCTCTATCCCAGGTATCTCCCTTTTCTCTCTGTCCCCGTTCTATATCCCCCTCTATCCCGAGTATCTCCCTTTACTCTCTGTCCCCGTTCTATATTCCGCTCTCTCCCGGGTATCTCCCTTTTCTCTCAGTCCCCATTCTGTATCCCCCTCTATCCTGGGTATCCCCCTTTACTCTCTGTCACCGTTCTATATTCCGCTCTATCCCGGGTATCTCCCTTTACTCTGTCCCCGTTCTATATTCCACTCTATCCAGGGTATCTCCCTTTACTCTCTGCCCCCGTTCTATATTCCCCTCTATCCCGGGTATTTCCCTTTACTCTCTGTCCCCGTTCTATATTCCCCTCTATCCCGGGTATCTCCCTTTACTCTGTCCCCGTTCTATATTCCCCTCTATCCCGGGTATCTCCCTTTGCTCTCTGTCTCCGTTCTATATTCCCCGCTATCCCGAGTATCTCCCTTTACTCTCTGTCCCCGTTCTATATTCCACTCGATCCAGGGTATCTCCCTTTACTCTCTGTCCCCGTTCTATATTACACTCTATCCTGAGTATCTCACTTTACTCTCTGTCCCAGTTCCATATTCCCCTCTATCCTGGGTATCTCCCTATACTCTCTGTCCCTATTCTATATTCCCCTCTATCCCGGGTATCTCCCTTTACTCTCTGTCCCCGTTCTATATTCCCCTCTATCCCGGGTATCTCCCTTTACTCTCTGTCCCCGTTCTATGTTCCACTCTATCCTGAGTATCTCACTTTACTCTCTGTCCCCATTGTATATTCCACTCTATCCAGGGTATTTCCCTTTACTCTCTGTCCCCGTTCTATATTCCCCTCTATCCCGGGTATCTCCCTTTACTCTCTGTCCCCGTTCTATATTCCGCTCTCTCCCGGGTATCTCCCTTTACTCTCTGTCCCCGTTTTATATTCCCCCCTATCCCGGGTATCTCACTTTACTCTCTGTCCCCGTTCTATATTCCACTCTATCCAGGGTATCTCCCTTTACTCTCTGTCCCCGTTCTATATTCCCCTCTATCCTGAGTATCTCACTTATCTCTCTGTCCCCGTTCTATGTTCCACTCTATTCCGGGTACCTCCCTTTACTCTCTGTCCCCGTTCTATATTCCCCTCTATCCCGGGAATCTCCCGTAACTCTGTCCCCGTTGTATATTCCGCTCTCTCCCGGGTATCTCCCTTTACTCTCTGTCCCCGTTCTATATTCCCCTCTATCCCAGTTATCTCCCTTTACTCTCTGTCCCCGTTCTTTATCCCCCTCTATCCCGGGTATCTCCTTTTACTCTCTGTCCCTGCTCTATATTCCCGTCTATCCCGGGTATCTCACTTTACTCTCTGTCCCCGTTCTATATTCCCCTCCATCACGTGTATCTCCCTATACTCTCTGTCCCCGTTCTATATTCCCCTCTATCCCGGGTATCTCCCTTTACTCTCTGTCCCCGTGCTATATCCCCCTCTATCCCGGGTATCTCCCTTTACTCACTGTCCCCGTTCTATATTCCCTCTATCCCGGGTATCTCCCTTTACTCTCTGTCCCCGTTCTATATCCCCTCTATCCCGGGTATCTCCCTTTACTCTCTGTCCCCGTGTTATATTCCCCTCTATCCCGGGTATCTCCCTTTACTCTCTTTCCCCGTTCTATATTCCCCTCTATCCCAGGTATCTCCCTTTACTCTCTGTCACCGTTCTATATTCCCCTCTATCCCGGCTATCTCACTTTACTCTCTGTCCCCGTTCTATATTTCCCTCTATCCCGGGTATCTCCCTTTACTCTCTCCCACGTTCTATATTCCCCTCTATCCCGGGTATCTCCCTTTACTCTCTGTCCATGTTCTATATTCCCCTCTATCCCGGGTATCTCACTTTACTCTCTGTACCCGTTCTATATTCCCCTCCATCCCGGGTATCTCCCTTTACTCTCTGTCCCCGTTCTATATTCCACTCTATCCCGGGTATCTCCCTTTACTCTCTGTACCCGTTCTATATTCCCCTCTATCCCGGGTATCTCCCTTTACTCTCTGTCCCCGTTCTATATTCCCCTCTATCCCGGGTATCTCCCTTTATTTTCTGTCCCCGTTCTATATTCCCCTCTATCCCGGGTATCTCCATTTACTCTCTGTCCCCGTTCTATATTCCCCTCTATCCCGGGTATCTCACTTTACTCTCTGTCCCTGTTTTTATTCCCCTCTATCCCGTGTATCTCCCTTTACTCTCTGTCCCCGTTCTATATTCCCCTCTATCCCGGGTATCTCCCTTTACTCTCTGTCCCCGTTCTATATTCCCCTCTATCCCGTGCATCTCCCTTTACTCTCTGTCCCCGTTCCAAATACCCCTCTATCCCGGGTATCTCCCTTTACTCGCTGTCCCCGTTCTGTATTCCCTCTTTCCCGGGTATCTCCCTTTTCTCTCTGTCCCCGTTCTATATTCAATCTCTCCCGGATATCTCCCTTTACTCTCTCTCCCCGTTCTATATTCCTCTCTATCCCGGGTATCTCTCTTTACTCTCTGTCCCCTTTCTATATTCCACTCTATCCCGGGTATCTCGCTTTACTCTCTGTCCCTGTTCTATATTCACCTCTATCCCGGGTATCTCCCTTTACTCTCTGTCCCCGTTCTATATACCCCTCTATCCAGGGTATCTCCCTTTACTCTCTGCCCCCGTTCTATATTCCCCTCTATCCCGGGTATCTCCCTTTACTCTCTGACCCCGTTCTATATTCCCCTCTATCTTGGGTATCTCCCTTTACTCTCTGTCCCCGTTCTATATTCCCCTCTATCCCGGGTATCTCTCTTTACTCTCTGTCCCCGTTCTATATTCCCCTCTATCCCTGGTATCTCTCTTTACTCTCTGTCCTCGTTCTATATTCCCCTCTATCCCGGGTATCTCCCTTTACTCTCTGTCCCCGTTCTATATTCCCCTGTACCCCGGGAGCTCCCTTTGCTGTCTGTCCCCTTTCTATATTCCCCTCTATCCCGGGTATCTCCCTTTACTCTCTGTCCCCGTTCTATATTCCCTCTATCCCAGGTATCTCCCTTTACTCTCTGTCCCCATTCTATATCCCCCTCTATCCCGGGTATCTCCCTTTACTCTCTGTCCCCGTTCTATATTCCGCTCTCTCCCGGGTATCTCCCTTTACTCTCTGTCCCCATTCTATATCCCCCTCTATCCTGGGTATCCCCCTTTACTCTCTGTCACCGTTCTATATTCCGCTCTATCCCGGGTATCTCCCTTTACTCTGTCCCCGTTCTGTATTCCACTCTATCCAGGGTATCTCCCTTTACTCTCTGCCCCCGTTCTATATTCCCCTCTATCCCGGGTATTTCCCTTTACTCTCTGTCCCCGTTCTATATTCCCCTCTATCCCGGGTATCTCCCTTTACTCTGTCCCCGTTCTATATTCCCCTCTATCCCGGGTATCTCCCTTTGCTCTCTGTCTACGTTCTATATTCCCCGCTATCCCGGGTATCTCCCTTTACTCTCTGTCCCCGTTCTATATTCCACTCTATCCAAGGTCTCTCCCTTTACTCTCTGTCCCCGTTCTATATTACTATCTATCCTGAGTATCTCACTTTACTCTCTGTCCCAGTTCCATATTCCCCTCTATCCTGGGTATCTCCCTTTCCTCTCTGTCCCTATACTATATTCCCCTCTATCCCGGGTATCTCCCTTTACTCTCTGTCCCCGTTCTATATTCCCCTCTATCCCGGGTATCTCCCTTTACTCTCTGTCCCCGTTCTATGTTCCACTCTATCCTGAGTATCTCACTTTACTCTCTGTCCCCATTGTATATTCCACTCTATCCAGGGTATTTCCCTTTACTCTCTGTCCCCGTTCTATATTCCCCTCTATCCCGGGTATCTCCCTTTACTCTCTCTCCCCGTTCTATATTCCACTCTATCCAGGGTATCTCCATTTACTCTCTGTCCCCGTTCTATTTTCCCCTCTATCCTGAGTATCTCACTTTACTCTCTGTCCCCGTTCTATGTTCCACTCTATTCCGGGTACCTCCCTTTACTCTCTGTCCCCGTTCTATATTCCCCTCCAACCAGGGTATCTCCCTTTACTCTGTCCCCGTTGTATATTCCGCTCTCTCGCGGGTATCTCCCTTTACTCTCTGTCCCCGTTTCAAATTCCCCTCTATCCCAGTTATCTCCCTATACTCTCTGTCCCCGTTCTTTATCCCCCTCTATCCCGGGTATCTCCTTTGACTCTCTGTCCCTGCTCTGTATTCCCCTCTATCCCGGGTATCTCACTTTACTCTCTGTCCCCGTTCTATATTCCCCTCCATCCCGTGTATCTCCCAATACGCTCTGTCCCCGTTCTATATTCCACTCTATCCCGGGTATCTCCCTTTACTCTCTGTCCCCGTGCTATATCCCCCTCTATCCCGGGTATCTCCCTTTACTCTCTGTCCCCATTTTATATTCCCCTCTATCCCGGGTATCTCCCTTTACTCTCTGTCCCCGTTCTATATTCCGCTCTATCCCGGGTATCTCCCTTTACTCTCTGTCCCCATTCTATATTCCCCTCTCTCCCGGGTATCTCACTTTACTCTGTGTCCCCGTTCTATATTCCACTCTATCCCAGGTACCTCCCTTTACTATCTGTCACCGTTCTATATTCCCCACTATCCCGGGTATCTCCCTTTACTCTCTGTCCCCGTTCTATATTCCCCTCTATCCCGTGTATCTCCCTTTACTCTCTGTTCCCGTTCTATATTCCCTCTATCCCGGGTATCTCCCTTTACTCTCTGTCCCCGTGCTATATCCCCCTCTATCCCGGGTATCTCCCTTTACTCTCTGTCCCCATTTTATATTTCCCTCTATCCCGGGTATCTCCCTTTACTCTCTGTCCCCGTTCTATATTCCGCTCTATCCCGGGAATCTCCCTTTACTCTCTGTCCCCGTTCTATATTCCCCTCTCTCCCGGGTATCTCACTTTACTCTCTGTCCCCGTTCTATATTCCACTCTATCCCGGGTACCTCCCTTTACTCTCTGTCCCCGTTCTATACTCCCCTCTATCCCGGGTATCTCCCTTTAATTTCTGTCACCGTTCTATATTCCCCACTATCCCGGGTATCTCCCTTTACTCTCCGTCCCCGTTCTATATTCCCCTCTATCCCGTGTATCTCCCTTAACTCTCTGTCCCCGTTCTATATTCCCCTCTATCCCGGGTATCTCCCTTTACTCACTGTCCCCGTTCTATATTCCCTCTATCCCGGGTATCTCCCTTTACTCTCTGTCCCCGTTCTATATTCCCTCTATCCCGGGTATCTCCCTTTACTCTCTGTCCCCGTGTTATATTCCCCTCTATCCCGGGTATCTCCCTTTACTCTCTTTCCCCGTTCTATATTCCCCTCTATCCCGGGTATCTCCCTTTACTCTCTGTCACCGTTCTATATTCCCCTCTATCCCGGCTATCTCACTTTACTCTCTGTCCCCGTTCTATATTTCCCTCTATCCCGGGTATCTCCCATTACTCTCTCCCACGTTCTATATTTCCCTCAATCCCGGGTATCTCCCATTACTCTCTCCCACGTTCTATATTCCTCTCTATCCCGGATATCTCCCTTTATTCTCTGTCCATGTTCTATATTCCCCTCTATCCCGGGTATCTCACTTTACTCTCTGTACCCGTTCTATATTCCCCTCCATCCCGTGTATCTCCCTTTACTCTCTGTCCCCGTTCTATATTCCACTCTATCCCGGGTATCTACTTTTACTCTCTGTCCCCGTTCTATATACCACTCTATCCCTGGTATCTCCCTTTACTCTCTGTCCCCGTTCTATATTCCCCTCTATCCCGGGTATCTCCCTTTACTCTCTGTCCACGTTCTATATTCCACTCTATCCCGGGTATCTCCCTTTACTCTCTGTCCCCGTTCTATATTCCCCTCTATCCCGGGTACCTCCCTTAACTATCTGTCCCCGTTCTATATTCCCCTCTATCCCGGGTATCTCACTTTACTCTCTGTCCCTGTTTTTATTCCCCTCCATCCCGTGTATCTCCCTTTACTCTCTGTCCCCGTTCTATATTCCCCTCTATCCCGGGTATCTCCCTTTACTCTCTGTCCCCGTTCTATATTCCCCTCTATCGCGTGTATCTCCCTTTACTCTCTGTCCCCGTTCCAAATTCCCCTCTATCCCGGGTATCTCCCTTTACTCGCTGTCCCCGTTCTATATTCCCTCTATCCCGGGTATCTCCCTTTACTCTCTGTCCCCGTTCTATATTCCCCTCTATCCCGGATATCTCCCTTTACTCTCTCTCCCCGTTCTATATTCCTCTCTATCCCGGGTATCTCTCTTTACTCTCTGTCCCCTTTCTATATTCCCCTCTATCCCGGGTATCTCCCTTTACTCTCTGTCCCTGTTCTATATTCCCCTCTATCCCGGGTATCTCCCTTTACTCTCTGTCCCCGTTCTATATACCCCTCTATCCAGGGTATCTCCCTTTACTCTCTGCCCCCGTTCTATATTCCCCTCTATCCCGGGTATCTCCCTTTACTCTCTGACCCCGTTCTTTATTCCCGTCTATCTTGGGTATCTCCCTTTACTCTCTGTCCCCGTTCTATATTCCCCTCTATCCCGGGTATCTCTCTTTACTCTTTGTCCCCGTTGTATATTCCCCTCTATCCCGGGTATCTCCCTTTACTCTCTGTTCTCGCTCTATATTCCCCTCTATCCCGGGTATCTCCCTTTACTCTCTGTCCCCGTTCCAAATACCCCTCTATCCCGGGTATCTCCCTTTACTCGCTGTCCCCGTTCTGTATTCCCTCTTTCCCGGGTATCTCCCTTTTCTCTCTGTCCCCGTTCTATATTCAATCTCTCCCGGATATCTCCCTTTACTCTCTCTCCCCGTTCTATATTCCTCTCTATCCCGGGTATCTCTCTTTACTCTCTGTCCCCTTTCTATATTCCACTCTATCCCGGGTATCTCGCTTTACTCTCTGTCCCTGTTCTATATTCACCTCTATCCCGGGTATCTCCCTTTACTCTCTGTCCCCGTTCTATATACCCCTCTATCCAGGGTATCTCCCTTTACTCTCTGCCCCCGTTCTATATTCCCCTCTATCCCGGGTATCTCCCTTTACTCTCTGACCCCGTTCTATATTCCCCTCTATCTTGGGTATCTCCCTTTACTCTCTGTCCCCGTTCTATATTCCCCTCTATCCCGGGTATCTCTCTTTACTCTATGTCCCCGTTCTATATTCCCCTCTATCCCTGGTATCTCTCTTTACTCTCTGTCCTCGTTCTATATTCCCCTCTATCCTGGGTATCTCCCTTTACTCTCTGTCCCCGTTCCAAATACCCCTCTACCCCGGGAGCTCCCTTTACTGTCTGTCCCCGTTCTATATTCCCCTCTATCCCGGGTATCTCCCTTTACTCTCTGTCCCCGTTCTATATTCCCTCTATCCCAGGTGTCTCCCTTTACTCCCTGTCCCCGTTCTATATCCCCCTCTATCCCGGGTATCTCCCTTTACTCTCTGTCCCCGTTCTATATTCCGCTCTATCCCGGGTATCTCCCTTTACTCTGTCCCCGTTCTATATTCCACTCTATCCAGGGTATCTCCCTTTACTCTCTGCCCCCGTTCTATATTCCCCTCTATCCCGGGTATTTCCCTTCACTCTCTGTCCCCGTTCTATATTCCCCTCTATCCCGGGTATCTCCCTTTACTCTGTCCCCGTTCTATATTCCCCTCTATCCCGGGTATTTCCCTTTGCTCTCTGTCTCCGTTCTATATTCCCCGCTATCCCGGGTATCTCCCTTTACTCTCTGTCCCCGTTCTACATTCCCCTCTATCCCGGGTATCTCCCTTTACTCTCTGTCCCCGTTCTATATTCCCCTCTATCCCGGGTACCTCCCTTTACTCTCTGTCCCCGTTCTATGTTCCACTCTATCCTGAGTATCTCACTTTACTGTCTGTCCCCATTGTATATTCCACTCTATCCAGGGTATTTCCCTTTACTCTCTGTCCCCGTTCTATATTCCCCTCTATCCCGGGTATCTCCCTTTACTCTCTATCCCCGTTCTATATTCCGCTCTCTCCCGGGTATCTCCCTTTACTCTCTGTCCCCGTTCTATATTCCCTCTATCCCGGGTATCTCACTTTACTCTCTGTCCCCGTTCTATATTCCAATCTATCCAGGGTATCTCCCTTTACTCTCTGTCCCCGTTCTATATTCCCCTCTATCCTGAGTATCTCACTTTACTCTCTGTCCCAGTTCTATATTCCCCTCTATCCTGGGTATCTCCCTATACTCTCTGTCCCCGTTCTATATTCCCCTCTATCCCGGGTATCTCCCTTTACTCTCTGTCCCCGTTCTATATTCCCCTCTATCCCGGGTATCTCCCTTTACTCTCTGTCCCTGTTCTGTATTCCCCTCTCTCCTGGGTATCTCCCTTTACTCTCTGTCCCCGTTCTATATGTCCCTCTATCCTGGGTATCTACCTTTACTCTCTGTCCCCGTTCTATATTCCCCTCTATCCCGGATATCTCCCTTTACTCTCTGTCCCCGTTCTATATTCTCCTCTATTCCGGGTATCTCACTTTACTCTCTGTCCCCGTTCTATATTCCACTCTATCCAGGGTATCTCCCTTTACTCTCTGTCCCCGTTCTATATTCCCCTCTATCCTGAGTATCTCATTTTACTCTCTGTCCCCGTTCTATGTTCCACTCTATTCCGGGTAACTCCCTTTACTCTCTGTCCCCGTTCTATATTCCCTCTATCCCGGGTATCTCCCTTTACTCTCTGTCCCCGTGCTATATCCCCCTCTATCCCGGGTATCTCCCTTTACTCTCTGTCCCCATTTTATATTTCCCTCTATCCCGGGTATCTCCCTTTACTCTCTGTCCCCGTTCTATATTCCGCTCTATCCCGGGAATCTCCCTTTACTCTCTGTCCCCGTTCTATATTCCCCTCTCTCCCGGGTATCTCACTTTACTCTCTGTCCCCGTTCTATATTCCACTCTATCCCGGGTACCTCCCTTTACTCTCTGTCCCCGTTCTATACTCCCCTCTATCCCGGGTATCTCCCTTTAATTTCTGTCACCGTTCTATATTCCCCACTATCCCGGGTATCTCCCTTTACTCTCCGTCCCCGTTCTATATTCCCCTCTATCCCGTGTATCTCCCTTAACTCTCTGTCCCCGTTCTATATTCCCCTCTATCCCGGGTATCTCCCTTTACTCACTGTCCCCGTTCTATATTCCCTCTATCCCGGGTATCTCCCTTTACTCTCTGTCCCCGTTCTATATTCCCTCTATCCCGGGTATCTCCCTTTACTCTCTGTCCCCGTGTTATATTCCCCTCTATCCCGGGTATCTCCCTTTACTCTCTTTCCCCGTTCTATATTCCCCTCTATCCCGGGTATCTCCCTTTACTCTCTGTCACCGTTCTATATTCCCCTCTATCCCGGCTATCTCACTTTACTCTCTGTCCCCGTTCTATATTTCCCTCTATCCCGGGTATCTCCCATTACTCTCTCCCACGTTCTATATTTCCCTCAATCCCGGGTATCTCCCATTACTCTCTCCCACGTTCTATATTCCTCTCTATCCCGGATATCTCCCTTTATTCTCTGTCCATGTTCTATATTCCCCTCTATCCCGGGTATCTCACTTTACTCTCTGTACCCGTTCTATATTCCCCTCCATCCCGTGTATCTCCCTTTACTCTCTGTCCCCGTTCTATATTCCACTCTATCCCGGGTATCTACTTTTACTCTCTGTCCCCGTTCTATATACCACTCTATCCCTGGTATCTCCCTTTACTCTCTGTCCCCGTTCTATATTCCCCTCTATCCCGGGTATCTCCCTTTACTCTCTGTCCACGTTCTATATTCCACTCTATCCCGGGTATCTCCCTTTACTCTCTGTCCCCGTTCTATATTCCCCTCTATCCCGGGTACCTCCCTTAACTATCTGTCCCCGTTCTATATTCCCCTCTATCCCGGGTATCTCACTTTACTCTCTGTCCCTGTTTTTATTCCCCTCCATCCCGTGTATCTCCCTTTACTCTCTGTCCCCGTTCTATATTCCCCTCTATCCCGGGTATCTCCCTTTACTCTCTGTCCCCGTTCTATATTCCCCTCTATCGCGTGTATCTCCCTTTACTCTCTGTCCCCGTTCCAAATTCCCCTCTATCCCGGGTATCTCCCTTTACTCGCTGTCCCCGTTCTATATTCCCTCTATCCCGGGTATCTCCCTTTACTCTCTGTCCCCGTTCTATATTCCCCTCTATCCCGGATATCTCCCTTTACTCTCTCTCCCCGTTCTATATTCCTCTCTATCCCGGGTATCTCTCTTTACTCTCTGTCCCCTTTCTATATTCCCCTCTATCCCGGGTATCTCCCTTTACTCTCTGTCCCTGTTCTATATTCCCCTCTATCCCGGGTATCTCCCTTTACTCTCTGTCCCCGTTCTATATACCCCTCTATCCAGGGTATCTCCCTTTACTCTCTGCCCCCGTTCTATATTCCCCTCTATCCCGGGTATCTCCCTTTACTCTCTGACCCCGTTCTTTATTCCCGTCTATCTTGGGTATCTCCCTTTACTCTCTGTCCCCGTTCTATATTCCCCTCTATCCCGGGTATCTCTCTTTACTCTTTGTCCCCGTTGTATATTCCCCTCTATCCCGGGTATCTCCCTTTACTCTCTGTTCTCGCTCTATATTCCCCTCTATCCCGGGTATCTCCCTTTACTCTCTGTCCCCGTTCCAAATACCCCTCTATCCCGGGTATCTCCCTTTACTCGCTGTCCCCGTTCTGTATTCCCTCTTTCCCGGGTATCTCCCTTTTCTCTCTGTCCCCGTTCTATATTCAATCTCTCCCGGATATCTCCCTTTACTCTCTCTCCCCGTTCTATATTCCTCTCTATCCCGGGTATCTCTCTTTACTCTCTGTCCCCTTTCTATATTCCACTCTATCCCGGGTATCTCGCTTTACTCTCTGTCCCTGTTCTATATTCACCTCTATCCCGGGTATCTCCCTTTACTCTCTGTCCCCGTTCTATATACCCCTCTATCCAGGGTATCTCCCTTTACTCTCTGCCCCCGTTCTATATTCCCCTCTATCCCGGGTATCTCCCTTTACTCTCTGACCCCGTTCTATATTCCCCTCTATCTTGGGTATCTCCCTTTACTCTCTGTCCCCGTTCTATATTCCCCTCTATCCCGGGTATCTCTCTTTACTCTATGTCCCCGTTCTATATTCCCCTCTATCCCTGGTATCTCTCTTTACTCTCTGTCCTCGTTCTATATTCCCCTCTATCCCGGGTATCTCCCTTTACTCTCTGTCCCCGTTCCAAATACCCCTCTACCCCGGGAGCTCCCTTTACTGTCTGTCCCCGTTCTATATTCCCCTCTATCCCGGGTATCTCCCTTTACTCTCTGTCCCCGTTCTATATTCCCTCTATCCCAGGTGTCTCCCTTTACTCCCTGTCCCCGTTCTATATCCCCCTCTATCCCGGGTATCTCCCTTTACTCTCTGTCCCCGTTCTATATTCCGCTCTATCCCGGGTATCTCCCTTTACTCTGTCCCCGTTCTATATTCCACTCTATCCAGGGTATCTCCCTTTACTCTCTGCCCCCGTTCTATATTCCCCTCTATCCCGGGTATTTCCCTTCACTCTCTGTCCCCGTTCTATATTCCCCTCTATCCCGGGTATCTCCCTTTACTCTGTCCCCGTTCTATATTCCCCTCTATCCCGGGTATTTCCCTTTGCTCTCTGTCTCCGTTCTATATTCCCCGCTATCCCGGGTATCTCCCTTTACTCTCTGTCCCCGTTCTACATTCCCCTCTATCCCGGGTATCTCCCTTTACTCTCTGTCCCCGTTCTATATTCCCCTCTATCCCGGGTACCTCCCTTTACTCTCTGTCCCCGTTCTATGTTCCACTCTATCCTGAGTATCTCACTTTACTGTCTGTCCCCATTGTATATTCCACTCTATCCAGGGTATTTCCCTTTACTCTCTGTCCCCGTTCTATATTCCCCTCTATCCCGGGTATCTCCCTTTACTCTCTATCCCCGTTCTATATTCCGCTCTCTCCCGGGTATCTCCCTTTACTCTCTGTCCCCGTTCTATATTCCCTCTATCCCGGGTATCTCACTTTACTCTCTGTCCCCGTTCTATATTCCAATCTATCCAGGGTATCTCCCTTTACTCTCTGTCCCCGTTCTATATTCCCCTCTATCCTGAGTATCTCACTTTACTCTCTGTCCCAGTTCTATATTCCCCTCTATCCTGGGTATCTCCCTATACTCTCTGTCCCCGTTCTATATTCCCCTCTATCCCGGGTATCTCCCTTTACTCTCTGTCCCCGTTCTATATTCCCCTCTATCCCGGGTATCTCCCTTTACTCTCTGTCCCTGTTCTGTATTCCCCTCTCTCCTGGGTATCTCCCTTTACTCTCTGTCCCCGTTCTATATGTCCCTCTATCCTGGGTATCTACCTTTACTCTCTGTCCCCGTTCTATATTCCCCTCTATCCCGGATATCTCCCTTTACTCTCTGTCCCCGTTCTATATTCTCCTCTATTCCGGGTATCTCACTTTACTCTCTGTCCCCGTTCTATATTCCACTCTATCCAGGGTATCTCCCTTTACTCTCTGTCCCCGTTCTATATTCCCCTCTATCCTGAGTATCTCATTTTACTCTCTGTCCCCGTTCTATGTTCCACTCTATTCCGGGTAACTCCCTTTACTCTCTGTCCCCGTTCTATATTCCCCTCTATCCCGGGTACCTCCCTTTACTCTGTCCCCGTTGTATATTCCGCTCTCTCCCGGGTATCTCCCTTTACTCTCTGTCCCCGTTCTATATTCCCCCCTTATCCCGGGTATCTCCCTTTACTCTCTGTCCCCGTTCTATATTGCCCTCTATCCGGTTATCTCCCTTTACACTCTGTCCCTGTTCTATATTCCCCTCTATCCAGGTTATCTCTCTTTACTCTCTGTCCCCGTTCTATATTCCCCTCTATCCCGGGTATCTCCCTTTACTCTCTGTCCCCGTTCTATATTCCCCTCTATCCTGAGTATCTCACTTTACTCTCTGTCCCAGTTCTATATTCCCCTCTATCCTGGGTATCTCCCTAAACTCTCTGTCCCCGTTCTATATTCCCCTCTATCCCGGGTATCTCCCTTTACTCTCTGTCCCCGTTCTATATTCCCCTCTATCCCGGGTATCTCCCTTTACTCTCTGTCCCTGTTCTGTATTCCCCTCTCTCCTGGGTATCTCCCTTTACTCTCTGTCCCCGTTCTATATGTCCCTCTATCCTGGGTATCTACCTTTACTCTCTGTCCCCGTTCTATATTCCCCTCTATCCCGGGTATCTCCCTTTACTCTCTGTCCCCGTTCTATATTCCCCTCTATCCCGGGTATCTCCCTTTACTCTCTGTCCCCGTTCTATATTCCGCTCTCTCCCGGGTATCTCCCTTTACTCTCTGTCCCCATTCTATATCCCCCTCTATCCTGGGTATCTCCCTTTACTCTCTGTCCCCGTTCTATATACCCCTCTGTCCCGGGTATCTCCCTTATTCTCTGTCCCCGTTCTATATTCCCCTGTATCCCGGGTATCTCCCTTTACTCTCTGTCCCCGTTCTATATTCCACTCTATCCAGGGTATCTCTCTTTACTCTCTGTCCCCATTCTATATTCCCCTCTATCCCGGGTATCTCCCTTCACTCTCTGTTCCTGTTAAATAATCACCTTTATCCCGGGTATCTCCCTTTATTCTGTCCCCGTTCTATATTCCACTCTATCCAGGGTATCTCCCTTTACTCTCTGTCCCCGTTCTATATTCCCCTCTATCCTGAGTATCTCACTTTACTCTCTGTCCCAGTTCTATATTCCCCTCTATCCAGGGTATCTCCCTTTACTCTCTGTCCCCATTCTATATTTCCCTCTCTCCCGGGTATCTCCCTTTACTCTCTGTCCCCGTTCTATATTCCCCTCCATCCCGGGTATCTCTCTTTACTCTCTGTCCCCGTTCTATATTCCCCTCTATCCCGGGTATATCCCTTTACTCTCTGTCCCCATTGTATATTCCACTCTATCCAGGGTATCTCCCTTTACTCCCTGTCCCCGTTCTATATTCCCCTCTATCCTGAGTATCTCACTTTACTCTCTGTCCCCGTTCTATATTCCACTCTATCCCGGGTATCTCCCTTTACTCTCTGTCCCCGTTCTATATTCCCCTCTGTCCTGAGTATCCCACTTTACTCTCTGTCCCCGTTCAATGTTCCACTCTATCCCGGGTATCTCCCTTTACTCTCTGTCCCCGTTCTATATTCCCCTCTATCCCGGGTATCTCCCTTTACTCTCTGTCCCCGTTCTATATTCCCCTCTATCCCGGGTATCTCCCTTTCCTCTCTGTCCCCGTTCTATATTCCCCTCTATCCCGGGTATCTCATCTTTACTCTCTGTCCCCATTCTATGTTCCCCTCTATCCCGGGTATCTCCCTTTACTCTCTGTCCCCGTTCTGTATTCCCTTTATCCCGGGTATCTACATTTACTCTCTGTCCTCGTTCTATATTCCCCTCTATCCCGGGTATCTCCCTTTACTCTCTGTCCCCATTCTATATTCCCCTCTATCCCGGGTATCTCCCTTTACTCTTTGTCCCCGTTCTATTTGCCCCTCTATCCGGGTATCTACCTTTACGCTCTGTCCCCGTTCGATATTCCCCTCTATCCCGGATATCTCACTTTACTCTCTGTCCCCATTCTATATTCCCCTCTATCCCGGGTATCTCCCTTTACTCTCTGTGCCCGTTCTATATTCCCCTCTATCCCAGGTATCTCCCTTTACTCTCTGTCCCCGTTCTATATTCCCCTCTATCCCGGGTATCTCCCTTTACTCTCTGTCCCCGTTCTATATTCGCCTCTATCCCGGGTATCTCTCTTTACTCTCTGTCCCCGTTCTATATTCCCCTCTATCCCGGGTATCTCCCTTTACTCTCTGTCCCCGTTCTATGCTCCCTCTATCCCGGGTATCTCCCTTTACTCTCTGTCCCCGTTCTATAGTCCCCTCTATCCCGGGTATCTCCCTTTACTCTCTGTCCCCGTTCAATACTCCCTCTATTCCGGGTATCTCCCTTTACTCTCTGTCCCGTTCTGTAGTCCCCTCTATCCCGGGTATCTCTCTTTACTCTCTGTCCCCATTCTATATTCCCCTCTATCCCGGGTATCTCCCTTTACTCTCTGTGCCCGTTCTATATTCCCCTCTATCCCAGGTATCTCCCTTTACTCTCTGTCCCCGTTCTATATTCCCCTCTATCCCGGGTATCTCCCTTTACTCTCTGTCCCCGTTCTATATTCCCCTCTATCCCGGGTATCTCCCTTTACTCTCTGTCGCCGTTCTATATTCACCTCTATCCCAGGTATCTCTCTTTACTCTCTGTCCCCGTTCTATATTCCCCTCTATCCCGGGTATCTCTCTTTACTCTTTGTCCCCGTTCTATATTCCCCTCTATCCCGGGTATCTCCCTTTACTCTCTGTCCCCGTTCTATATTCCCTCTATCCCAGGTATCTCTCTTTACTCTCTGTCCCCGTTCTATATTCCCCTCTATCCCAGGTATCCCCCTTTACTCTCTGTCCCCGTTCTATATTCCCCTCTATCCCGGGTATCTCCCTTTACTCTCTGACCCGTTCTATATTCCCTCTTTCCCGGGTATCTCACTTTACTCTCTGTCCACGTTCTATATTCCCCACTATCCCGGGTATCTCCCTTTATTCTCTGTCCCCGTTCTATATTCCCCTCTATCCTGGGTATCTCCCTTCACTCTCTGTCCCCGTTCAATATTCCCCTCTATCCTGGGTATCTCCCTTTACTCTCTGTCCCTGTTCTATATTGCCCTCTATCCCGGGTATCTCCCTTTACTCTCTGTCCACGTTCTATATTCCCCTCTATCCCGGGTATCTCCCTTTACTCTCTGTCCCCGTTCTGTATTCCCCTCTATCCCGTGTATCTCCCTTTACTCTCTGTCCCCGTTCTATATTCCCTCTATCCCGGGTATCTCTCTTTACTCTCTGTCCCCGTTCTATATTCCCCTCTATCCCGGGTATCTCCCTTTACTCTCTGTACCCGTTCTATATTGTCTCTATCCCGAGTATCTCACTTTACTCTCTGTCCCCATTCTATAGTCCCCTCTATCCCGGGTATCTCCCTTTACTGTCTGTCCCCGTTCTATATTCCCCTCTATCCCGGGTAACTCCCTTTACTGTCTGTCCCCGTTCTATATTCCCCTCTATCCCGGGTATCTCCCTTTACTCTCTGTCCCCGTTCTATATTCCCCTCTATCCCGGGTATCTCCCTTTACTCTCTGTCCCCGTTCTATATCCCCTCTATCCCGGGTATTTCCCTTTACTCTCTGTCCCCGTTCTATATTCCCCTCTATCCCGGGTATCTCACTTTACTCTCTGTCCCCGTTCTATTTTCCCTCTATCCCGGGTAACTCCCTTTACTCTCTGTCCCCGTTCTATATTCCCCTCTATCCCGGGTATCTCCCTTTACTCTCTGTCCCCGTTCTATATTCCCCTCTATCCCGGGTATCTCCCTTTACTCTCTGTGCCCGTTCTATATTCCCTCTATCCCGGGTATCTCACTTTACTCTCTGTCCCCATTCTATATTCCCCTCTATCCCGGGTATCTCCCTTGACTCTCTGTCCCCGTTCTATATTCCCCTCTATGCCGCATATCTCCCTTTACTCTCTGTGCCCGTTCTAAATTCCCCTCTATCCCGTGTATCTCCCTTTACTCTCTGTGCCCGTTCTATATTCCCTCTATCCCGGGTATCTCACTTTACTCTCTGTCCCCATTCTATATTCCCCTCTATCCCGGGTATCTCCCTTTACTCTCTGTCCCCGTTCTATATTCCCCTCTGTTCTGAGTATCTCACATTACTCTCTGTCCCCGTTCTATGTTCCACTCTATCCCGGGTATCTCTCTTTACTCTCTGTCCCCGTTCTAAATTCCCCTCTATCCCGGGTATCTCCCTTTACTCTCTGTCCCCGTTCTATATTTCCCTCTATCCCGGGTATCTCCCTTTACTCTCTGTCCCCGTTCTATATTCCCCTCTATCCCGGGTATCTCATTTTTACTCTCTGTCCCCGTTCTATATTCCCCTCTATCCCAGGTATCTCCCTTTACTCTCTGTCCCCGTTCTGTATTCCCTTTATCCCGGGTATCTACATTTACTCTCTGTCCTCGTTCTATATTCCCCTCTATCCCGCGTATCTCCCTTTACTCTCTGTCCCCATTCTATATTCCCCTTTATCCCGGGTATCTCCCTTTACTCTTTGTCCCCGTTCTATATGCACCTCTATCCGGGTATCTCCCTTTACGCTCTGTCCCCGTTCGATATTCCCCTCTATCCCGGGTATCTCACTTTACTCTCTGTCCCCCTGTCCCCATTCTATATTCCCCTCTATCCCGGGTATCTCCCTTTACTCTCTGTCCCCGTTCTATATTCCGCTCTATCCCAGGTATCTCCCTTTACTCTCTGTCCCCGTTCTATATTCCCCTCTATCCCGGGTATCTCCCTTTACTCTCTGTCCCCGTTCTATTTTCCCCTCTATCCCGGGTATCTCTCTTTACTCTCTGTCCCCGTTCTATATTCCCCTCTATCCCGGGTATCTCCCTTTACTCTCTGCCCCGTTCTATACTCCCTCTATCACGGGTATCTCCCTTTACTCTCTGTCCCCGTTCTATAGTCCCCTCTATCCCGGGTATCTCCCTTTACTCTCAGTCCCCGTTCTATACTCCCTCTATCCCGGGTATCTCCCTTTACTCTCTGTCCCCGTTCTATATTCCCCTCTATCCCGGGTATCTCCCTTTACTCTCTGTCCCCGTTCTATATTCCCCTCTATCCCGGGTATCTCCCATTACTCTCTGTCCCCGTTCTATATTCCACTCTATCCCGGGTATCTCTCTTTACTCTCTGTCCCCGTTCTATATTCCCCTCTATCCCGGGTATCTCCCTTTACTCTCTGTCCCTGTTCTATATTCCCCCTATCCCGGGTATCTCCCTTTACTCTCTGTCCCCGT
The DNA here is from genome assembly GCF_052327205.1 of Somniosus microcephalus. Lineage (NCBI taxonomy): Eukaryota > Metazoa > Chordata > Chondrichthyes > Squaliformes > Somniosidae > Somniosus > Somniosus microcephalus. Next base: position 5,090,128 of record NW_028225181.1, on the reverse strand, counting down.
TCTATATTCCCCTCTATCCCGGGTATCTCCCTTTACTCACTGTCCCCGTTCTATATTCCCCTCTATCCCGGGTATCTCCCTTTACCCACTGTCCCCGTTCTATATTCCCCTCTATCCCGGGCATCTCCCTTTACTCTCTGTCCCCGTTCTATATTCCCCTCTATCCCGGGTATCTCCCTTTACTCTCTGTCCCCGTTCTGTATTCCCCTCTATCCCGGGTATCTCTCTATACTCTCTGTCCCCGTTCTATATTCCCCTCTATCCCGGGTATCTCCCTTTACTCTCTGTCCCCGTTCTATATTCCCCTCTATCCCGGGTATCTCCCTTTACTCTCTGTCCCCGTTCTGTATTCCCCTCTATCCCGCGTATCTCCCTTTACTCTCTGTCCCTGTTCTATATTCACATCTATCCCGGGTATCTCCCTTTACTCTCTGTCCCCATTCTATATTCCCCTCTATCCCGGGTATCTCCCTTTACTCTCTGTCCCCGTTCAATATTCCCCTCTATCCCGGGTATCTCCCTTTACTCTGTGTGCCCGTTCTATATTCCCCTCTATCCCGGGTATCTCACTTTACTCTCTGTCCCCATTCTATATTCCCCTCTATCCCGGGTATCTCCCTTTGCTCTCTGTCCCCGTTCTATATTCCCCTCTATGCCGGGTATCTCCCTTTACTCTCTGTGCCCGTTCTAAATTCCCCTCTATCCCGTGTATCTCCCTTTACTCTCTGTCCCAGTTCTATATTCCCCCTATCCCGGGTATCTCTCTTTACTCTCTGTCCGCGTTCTATATTCCCCTCTATCCCGGGTATCTCGCTTTACTCTCTGTCCCCGTTCTATATTCCCTCTATCCCGGGTATCCCCCTTTACTCTCTGTCCCCGTTCTATATTCCCCTCTATCCCGGGTATCTCCCTTTACTCTCTGTCCCCGTTCTATATTCCCCTCTATCCCGGGTATCTCCCTTTACTCTCTGTCCCCGTTCTATATTTCCCTCTATCCCGGGTATCTCCCTTTACTCTCTGTCCCCGTTCTATATTCCCCTCTTTCCCGGGTATCTCCCTTACTCTCTGTCCCCGTTCTATATTCCCCTCTATCCCGGGTATCACTCTTTACTCTCTGTCACCGTTCTATATTCCCCTCTATCCCGGGTATCTCCCTTTACTCTCTGTCCCCGTTCTATATTCCACTCTATCCAGGGTATCTCTCTTTACTCTCTGTCCCCATTCTATTTTCCCCTCTATCCCGGGTATCTCCCTTTACTCTCTGTCCCCGTTAAATTTTCCCCTCTATCCAGGGTATCTCCCTTTACTCTCTGTCCCCGTTCTATATTCCCCTCTATCCTGAGTATCTCACTTTACTCTCTGTCCCAGTTCTATATTCCCCTCTATCCAGCGTATCTCCCTTTACTCTCTGTCCCCATTCTATATTTCCCTCTATCCCGGGTATCTCTCTTTACTCTCTGTCCCCGTTCTATATTCCCCTCTATCCCGGGTATCTCCCTTTACTCTCTGTCCCCGTTCTATATTTCCCTCTATCCCGGGTATCTCCCTTTACTCTCTGTCCCCGTTCTATATTCCCCTCTATCCCGGGTATCTCCCTTTACTCTCTGTCCCCGTTCTATATTCCCCTCCATCCCGGGTATCTCATTTTTACTCTCTGTCCCCGTTCTATATTCCCCTCTATCCCAGGTATCTCCCTTTACTCTCTGTCCCCGTTCTGTATTCCCTTTATCCCGGGTATCTACATTTACTCTCTGTCCTCGTTCTATATTCCCCTCTATCCCGCGTATCTCCCTTTACTCTCTGTCCCCATTCTATATTCCCCTTTATCCCGGGTATCTCCCTTTACTCTGTGTCCCCGTTCTATACGCCCCTCTATCCGGGTATCTCCCTTTACGCTCTGTCCCCGTTCGATATTCCCCTCTATCCCGGGTATCTCACTTTACTCTCTGTCCCCATTCTATATTCCCCTCTATCCCGGGTATCTCCCTTTACTCTCTGTCCCCGTTCTATATTCCGCTCTATCCCAGGTATCTCCCTTTACTCTCTGTCCCCGTTCTATATTCCCCTCTATCCCGGGTATCTCCCTTTACTCTCTGTCCCCGTTCTATATTCCCCTCTATCCCGGGTATCTCTCTTTACTCTCTGTCCCCGTTCTATATTCCCCTCTATCCCGGGTATCTCCCTTTACTCTCAGCCCCGTTCTATACTCCCTCTATCCCGGGTATCTCCCTTTACTCTCTGTCCCCGTTCTATATTCCCCTCTATCCCGGGTATCTCACTTTACTCTCTGTCCCCGTTCTATATTCCCCTCTATCCCGGGTATCTCCCTTTACTCTCTGTCCCCGTTCTATATTCCCCTCTATCCTGGGTATCTCCCTTCACTCTCTGTCCCCGTTCAATATTCCCCTCTATCCTGGGTATCTCCCTTTACTCTCTGTCCCTGTTCTATATTCCCCTCTATCCCGGGTATCTCCCTTTAATCTCTGTCCCCGTTCTATATTCCCCTCTATCCCGGGTATCCCCCTTTACTCACTGTCCCCGTTCTATATTCCCCTCTATCCCGGGTATCTCCCTTTACTCACTGTCCCCGTTCTATATTCCCCTCTATCCCGGGCATCTCCCTTTACTCTCTGTCCCCGTTCTATATTCCCCTCTATCCCGGGTATCTCCCTTTACTCTCTGTCCCCGTTCTGTATTCCCCTCTATCCCGGGTATCTCCCTTTACTCTCTGTCCCCTTTCTATATTCCCTCTATCCCGGGTATCTCTCTTTACTCTCTGTCCCCGTTCTATATTCCCCTCTATCCCGGGTATCTCCCTTTACTCTCTGTGCCCGTTCTATATTCCCTCTATCCCGGGTATCTCACTTTACTCTCTGTCCCCATTCTATATTCCCCTCTATCCCGGGTATCTCCCTTTACTCTCTGTCCCCGTTCTATTTTCCCTCTATCCCGGGTAACTCCCTTTCCTCTCTGGCCCCGTTCTATATTCCCCTCTATCCCGGGTATCTCCCTTTACTCTCTGTCCCCGTTCTATATTCCCCTCTATCCCGGGTAACTCCCTTTACTCTCTGTCCCTGTTCTATATGCCCCTCTATCCCGGGTATCTCCCTTTACTCTCTGTCCCCGTTCTATATTCCCTCTATCCCGGTTATCTCTCTTTACTCTCTGTCCCCGTTCTATATTCCCCTCTATCCCGGGTATCTCCCTTTACTCTCTGTCCCCGTTCTATATTCCCCTCTATCCCGGGTATCTCCCTTTACTCTCTGTCCCCGTTCTATATTCCCCTCTATCCCGGGTATCTCCCTTTACTCTCTGTCCCCGTTCTATATTCCCCTCTATCCCGGGTATCTCCCTTTACTCTCTGTCCCCGTTCTATATTCCCCTCTATCCCGGGTATCTCCCTTTACTCTGTGTGCCCGTTCTATATTCCCCTCTATCCCGGTTATCTCACTTTACTCTCTGTCCCCATTCTATATTCCCCTCTATCCCGGGTATCTCCCTTTGCTCTCTGTCCCCGTTCTATATTCCCCTCTATGCCGGGTATGTCCCTTTACTCTCTGTGCCCGTTCTAAATTCCCCTCTATCCCGTGTATCTCCCTTTACTCTCTGTCCCAGTTCTATATTCCCCCTATCCCGGGTATCTCTCTTTACTCTCTGTCCGCGTTCTATATTCCCCTCTATCCCGGGTATCTCGCTTTACTCTCTGTCCCCGTTCTATATTCCCTCTATCCCGGGTATCCCCCTTTACTCTCTGTCCCCGTTCTATATTCCCCTCTATCCCGGGTATCTCCCTTTACTCTCTGTCCCCATTCTATATTTCCCTCTATCCCGGGTATCTCCCTTTACTCTCTGTCCCCGTTCTATATTCCCCTCTGTCCCGGGTATCTCCCTTACTCTCTGTCCCCGTTCTATATTCCCCTCTATCCCGGGTATCACCCTTTACTCTCTGTCACCGTTCTATATTCCCCTCTATCCCGGGTATCTCCCTTTACTCTCTGTCCCCGTTCTATATTCCACTCTATCCAGGGTATCTCTCTTTACTCTCTGTCCCCATTCTATATTCCCCTCTCTCCCGGGTATCTCCCTTTACTCTCTGTCCCCGTTCTATATTCCCCTCTGTCGCGGGTATCTCCCTTACTCTCTGTCCCCGTTCTATATTCCCCTCTATCCCGGGTATCACCCTTTACTCTCTGTCACCGTTCTATATTCCCCTCTGTCCCGGGTATCTCCCTTTACTCTCTGTCCCCGTTCTATATTCCACTCTATCCAGGGTATCTCTCTTTACTCTGTCCCCGTTCTATATTCCACTCTATCCAGGGTATCTCCCTTTACTCTCTGTCCCCGTTCTATATTCCCCTCTATCCTGAGTATCTCACTTTACTCTCTGTCCCAGTTCTATATTCCCCTCTATCCAGGGTATCTCCCTTTTCTCTCTGTCCCCATTCTATATTTCCCTCTATCCCGGGTATCTCCCTGTACTCTCTTTTCCCTGTTCTATATTCCCCTCTATCCCAGCTATCTCCCTTTACTCTCTGTCCCCGTTCTATATTCCCCTCTATCCCGGGTATCTGCCTTTACTCTCTGTCCCCGTTCTATATTCCCCTCTATCCCGGGTATCTCCCTTTACTCTCTGTCCCCGTTCTATATTCCCTCTATCCCGGGTATCTCCCTTTACTCTCTGTCCCCGTTCTATATTCCCCTCTATCCCGGGTATCTCTCTTTACTCTCTGTCCCCGTTCTATATTCCCCTCTATCCCGGGTATCTCCCTTTACTCTCTGTGCCCGTTCTATATTCCCTCTATCCCGGGTATCTCACTTTACTCTCTGTCCCCATTCTATATTCCCCTCTATCCCGGGTATCTCCCTTTACTCTCTGTCCCCGTTCTATTTTCCCACTATCCCGGCTAACTCCCTTTACTCTCTGTCCCCGTTCTATATCCCCCTCTATCCCGGGTATCTCCCTTTACTCTCTGTCCCCGTTCTATATTCCCCTCTATCCCGGGTAACTCCCTTTACTCTCTGTCACTATTCTATATGCCCCTCTATCCCGGGTATCTCCCTTTACTCTCTGTCCCCGTTCTATATTCCCTCTATCCCGGGTATCTCTCTTTACTCTCTGTCCCCGTTCTATATTCCCCTCTATCCCGGGTATCTCCCTTTATTCTCTGTCCCCGTTCTATATTCCCCTCTAGACCGGGTATCTCCCTTTACTCTCTGTCCCCGTTCTATATTCCCCTCTATCCCGGGTATCTCCCTTTACTCTCTGTCCCTGTTCTATATTCACATCTATCCCGGGTATCTCCCTTTACTCTCTGTCCCCATTCTATATTCCCCTCTATCCCGGGTATCTCCCTTTACTCTCTGTCCCCGTTCTATATTCCCTTCTATCCTGGGTATCTCCCTTTACTCTGTGTGCCCGTTCTATATTCCCCTCTATCCCGGGTATCTCACTTTACTCTCTGTCCCCATTCTATATTCCCCTCTATCCTGGGTATCTCCCTTTGCTCTCTGTCCCCGTTCTATATTCCCCTCTATGCCGGGTATCTCCCTTTACTCTCTGTGCCCGTTCTAAATTCCCCTCTATCCCGTGTATCTCCCTTTACTCTCTGTCCCAGTTCTATATTCCCCCTATCCCGGGTATCTCTCTTTACTCTCTGTCCGCGTTCTATATTCCCCTCTATCCCGGGTATCTCGCTTTACTCTCTGTCCCCGTTCTATATTCCCTCTATCCCGGGTATCCCCCTTTACTCTCTGTCCCTGTTCTATATTCCCCTCTATCCCGGGTATCTCCCTTTACTCTCTGTCCCCGCTCTATATTCCCCTCTATCCCGGGTATCTCCCTTTACTCTCTGTCCCCGTTCTATATTTCCCTCTATCCCGGGTATCTCTCTTTACTCTCTGTCCCCGTTCTATATTCCCCTCTGTCCCGGGTATCTCCCTTACTCTCTGTCCCCGTTCTGTATTCCCCTCTATCCCGGGTATCACCCTTTACTCTCTGTCCCCGTTCTATATTCCCCTCTATCCCGGGTATCACCCTTTACTCTCTGTCACCGTTCTATATTCCCCTCTATCCCGGGTATCTCCCTTTACTCTCTGTCCCCGTTCTATATTCCACTCTATCCAGGGTATCTCTCTTTACTCTCTGTCCCCATTCTATATTCCCCTCTATCCCGGGTATCTCCCTTTACTCTCTGTCCCCGTTAAATATTCCCCTCTATCCCGGGTATCTCCCTTTACTCTGTCCCCGTTCTATATTCCACTCTATCCCGGGTATCTCCCTTTATTCACTGTCCCCGTTCTATATTCCCCTCTATCCCGGGCATCTCCCTTTACTCTCTGTCCCCGTTCTATATTCCCCTCTATCCCGGGTATCTCCCTTTACTCTCTGTCCCCGTTCTGTATTCCCCTCTATCCCGGGTATCTCCCTTTACTCTCTGTCCCCGTTCTATATTCCCTCTATCCCGGGTATCTCTCTTTACTCTCTGTCCCCGTTCTATATTCCCCTCTATCCCGGGTATCTCCCTTTACTCTCTGTGCCCGTTCTATATTCCCTCTATCCCGGGTATCTCACTTTACTCTCTGTCCCCATTCTATATTCCCCTCTATCCCGGGTATCTCCTTTTACTCTCTGTCCCCGTTCTATTTTCCCTCTATCCTGGGTAACTCCCTTTATTCTCTGTCCCCGTTCTATATTCCCCTCTATCCCGGGTATCTCCCTTTACTCTCTGTGCCCGTTCTATATTCCCCTCTATCCCGGGTAACTCCCTTTACTCTCTGTCCCTATTCTATATGCCCCTCTATCCCGGGTATCTCCCTTTACTCTCTGTCCCCGTTCTATATTCCCTCTATCCCGGGTATCTCTCTTTACTCTCTGTCCCCGTTCTATATTCCCCTCTATCCCGGGTATCTCCCTTTACTCTCTGTCCCCGTTCTATATTCCCCTCTATCCCGGGTATCTCCCTTTACTCTCTGTCCCCGTTCTATATTCCCCTCTATCCCGGGTATCTCCCTTTACTCTCTGTCCCTCTTCTATATTCACATCTATCCCGGGTATCTCCCTTTACTTTCTGTCCCCATTCTATATTCCCCTCTATCCCGGGTATCTCCCTTTACTCTCTGTCCCCGTTCTATATTCCCCTCTATCCCGGGTATCTCCCTTTGCTCTGTGTGCCCATTCTATATTCCCCTCTATCCCGGGTATCTCACTTTACTCTCTGTCCCCATTCTATATTCCCCTCTATCCCGGGTATCTCCCTTTGCTCTCTGTCCCCGTTCTATGTTCCCCTCTATGCCGGGTATCTCCCTTTACTCTCTGTGCCCGTTCTAAATTCCCCTCTATCCCGTGTATCTCCCTTTACTCTCTGTCCCAGTTCTATATTCCCCCTATCCCGGGTATCTCTCTTTACTCTCTGTCCGTGTTCTATATTCCCCCTATCCCGGGTATCTCGCTTTACTCTCTGTCCCCGTTCTATATTCCCTCTATCCCGGGTATCCCCCTTTACTCTGGGTCCCCGTTCTATATTCCCCTCTATCCCGGGTATCTCCCTTTACTCTCTGTCCCCGTTCTATATTCCCCTCTATCACGGGTATCTCCCTTTACTCTCTGTCCCCGTTCTATATTTCCCTCTATCCCGGGTATCTCCCTTTACTCTCTGTCCCCCTTCTTTTTTCCCCTCTGTCCCGGGTATCTCCCTTACTCTCTGTCCCCGTTCTATATTCCCCTCTATCCCGGGTATCACCCTTTATTCTCTGTCACCGTTCTATATTCCCCTCTATCCCGGGTATCTCCCTTTACTCTCTGTCCCCGTTCTATATGCCACTCTATCCAGGGTATCTCTCTTTACTCTCTGTCCCCATTCTATATTCCCCTCTATCCCGGGTATCTCCCTTTACTCTCTGTCCCCGTTAAATATTCCCCTCTATCCCGGGTATCTCCCTTTACTCTGTCCCCGTTCTATATTCCACTCTATCCAGGGTATCTCCCTTTACTCTCTGTCCCCGTTCTATATTCCCCTCTATCCTGAGTATCTCACTTTACTCTCTGTCCCAGTTCTATATTCCCCTCTATCCAGTGTATCTCCCTTTACTCTCTGTCCCCATTCTATATTTCCCTCTATCCCGGGTATCTCCCTTTACTCTCTGTCCCCGTTCTATATTCCCCTCTATCCCGGCTATCTCCCTTTACTCTCTGTCCCCGTTCTATATTCCCCTCTATCCCGGGTATCTGCCTTTACTCTCTGTCCCCGTTATATATTCCCCTCTATCCCGGGTATCTCCCTTTACTCTCTGTCCCCGTTCTATATTCCACTCTATCCCGGGTATCTCCCTTTACTCTCTGTGCCCGTTCTATATTCCCTCTATCCCGAGTATCTCACTTTACTCTCTGTCCCCATTCTATATTCCCCTCTATCTCGGGTATCTCCCTTTACTGTCTGTCCCCGTTCTATATTCCCCTCTATCCCGGGTAACTCCCTTTACTGACTGTCCCCGTTCTATATTCCCCTCTATCCCGGGTATCTCCCTTTACTCTCTGTCCCCGTTCTAAATTCCCCTCTATCCCGGGTATCTACCTTTACTCTCTGTCCCCGTTCTATATTCCCCTCTATCCCGGGTATCTCTCTTTACTCTCTGTCCCCTTTCTATATTCCCCTCTATCCCGGGTACTTCCCTTTACTCTCTGTCCCCGTTCTATATTCCCCTCTATCCCGGGTATCTCCCTTTACTCTCTTTCCCCGTTCTATTTTCCCTCTATCCCGGGTAACTCCCTTTACTCTCTGTCCCCGTTCTATATTCCCCTCTATCCCGGGTATCTCCCTTTAATCTCTGTCCCCGTTCGATATTCCCCTCTATCCCGGGTATCAACCTTTACTCTCTGTGCCCGTTCTATATTCCCTCTATCCCGGGTATCTCACTTTACTCTCTGTCCCCATTCTATATTCCCCTCTATCCCGGGTATCTCCCTTTACTCTCTGTCCCCGTTCTATATTCCCCTCTATGCCGGGTATCTCCCTTTACTCTCTGTGCCCGTTCTAAATTCCCCTCTATCCCGGGTATCTCCCTTTACTCTATGTCCCCGTTCTATATTCACCTCTATCCCGGGTATCTCCCTTTACTCTCTGTCCCCGTTCTATATTTCCCTCTATCCCGGGTATTTCCCTTTACTCTCTGTCCCCGTTCTATATTCCCCTCTGTCCCGGGTATCTCCCTTACAATCTGTCCCCATTCTATATTCCCCTCTATGCCGGGTATCTCCCTTTACTCTCTGTGCCCGTTCTAAATTCCCCTCTATCCCGGGTATCTCCCTTTACTCTCTGTCCCCGTTCTATATTCACCTCTATCCCGGGTATCTCCCTTTACTCTCTGTCCCCGTTCTATATTTCCCTCTATCCCGGGTATCTCCCTTTACTCTCTGTCCCCGTTCTATATTCCCCTCTGTCCCGGGTATCTCCCTTACTCTCTGTCCCCATTCTATATTCCCCTCTATCCCGGGTATCACCCTTTACTCTCTGTCACCGTTCTATATTCCCCTCTATCCCGGGTATCTCCCTTTACTCTCTGTCCCCGTTCTATATTCCACTCTATCCAGGGTATCTCTCTTTACTCTCTGTCCCCATTCTATATTCCCCTCTATCCCGGGTATCTCCCTTTACTCTCTGTCCCCGTTAAATATTCCCCTCTATCCCGGGTATCTCCCTTTACTCTCTGTCCCAGTTCTATATTCCCCCTATCCCGGGTATCTCTCTTTACTCTCTGTCCGTGTTCTATATTCCCCCTATCCCGGGTATCTCGCTTTACTCTCTGTCCCCGTTCTATATTCCCTCTATCCCGGGTATCCCCCTTTACTCTGGGTCCCCGTTCTATATTCCCCTCTATCCCGGGTATCTCCCTTTACTCTCTGTCCCCGTTCTATATTCCCCTCTATCACGGGTATCTCCCTTTACTCTCTGTCCCCGTTCTATATTTCCCTCTATCCCGGGTATCTCCCTTTACTCTCTGTCCCCCTTCTTTTTTCCCCTCTGTCCCGGGTATCTCCCTTACTCTCTGTCCCCGTTCTATATTCCCCTCTATCCCGGGTATCACCCTTTATTCTCTGTCACCGTTCTATATTCCCCTCTATCCCGGGTATCTCCCTTTACTCTCTGTCCCCGTTCTATATTCCACTCTATCCAGGGTATCTCTCTTTACTCTCTGTCCCCATTCTATATTCCCCTCTATCCCGGGTATCTCCCTTTACTCTCTGTCCCCGTTAAATATTCCCCTCTATCCCGGGTATCTCCCTTTACTCTGTCCCCGTTCTATATTCCACTCTATCCAGGGTATCTCCCTTTACTCTCTGTCCCCGTTCTATATTCCCCTCTATCCTGAGTATCTCACTTTACTCTCTGTCCCAGTTCTATATTCCCCTCTATCCAGTGTATCTCCCTTTACTCTCTGTCCCCATTCTATATTTCCCTCTATCCCGGGTATCTCCCTTTACTCTCTGTCCCCGTTCTATATTCCCCTCTATCCCGGCTATCTCCCTTTACTCTCTGTCCCCGTTCTATATTCCCCTCTATCCCGGGTATCTGCCTTTACTCTCTGTCCCCGTTATATATTCCCCTCTATCCCGGGTATCTCCCTTTACTCTCTGTCCCCGTTCTATATTCCACTCTATCCCGGGTATCTCCCTTTACTCTCTGTGCCCGTTCTATATTCCCTCTATCCCGAGTATCTCACTTTACTCTCTGTCCCCATTCTATATTCCCCTCTATCTCGGGTATCTCCCTTTACTGTCTGTCCCCGTTCTATATTCCCCTCTATCCCGGGTAACTCCCTTTACTGACTGTCCCCGTTCTATATTCCCCTCTATCCCTGGTATCTCCCTTTACTCTCTGTCCCCGTTCTAAATTCCCCTCTATCCCGGGTATCTACCTTTACTCTCTGTCCCCGTTCTATATTCCCCTCTATCCCGGGTATCTCTCTTTACTCTCTGTCCCCTTTCTATATTCCCCTCTATCCCGGGTACTTCCCTTTACTCTCTGTCCCCGTTCTATATTCCCCTCTATCCCGGGTATCTCCCTTTACTCTCTTTCCCCGTTCTATTTTCCCTCTATCCCGGGTAACTCCCATTACTCTCTGTCCCCGTTCTATATTCCCCTCTATCCCGGGTATCTCCCTTTAATCTCTGTCCCCGTTCGATATTCCCCTCTATCCCGGGTATCAACCTTTACTCTCTGTGCCCGTTCTATATTCCCTCTATCCCGGGTATCTCACTTTACTCTCTGTCCCCATTCTATATTCCCCTCTATCCCGGGTATCTCCCTTTACTCTCTGTCCCCGTTCTATATTCCCCTCTATGCCGGGTATCTCCCTTTACTCTCTGTGCCCGTTCTAAATTTCCCTCTATCCCGGGTATCTCCCTTTACTCTCTGTCCCCGTTCTATATTCACCTCTATCCCGGGTATCTCCCTTTACTCTCTGTCCCCGTTCTATATTTCCCTCTATCCCGGGTATCTCCCTTTACTCTCTGTCCCCGTTCTATATTCCCCTCTGTCCCGGGTATCTCCCTTACTCTCTGTCCCCATTCTATATTCCCCTCTATGCCGGGTATCTCCCTTTACTCTCTGTGCCCGTTCTAAATTCCCCTCTATCCCGGGTATCTCCCTTTACTCTCTGTCCCCGTTCTATATTCACCTCTATCCCGGGTATCTCCCTTTACTCTCTGTCCCCGTTCTATATTTCCCTCTATCCCGGGTATCTCCCTTTACTCTCTGTCCCCGTTCTATATTCCCCTCTGTCCCGGGTATCTCCCTTACTCTCTGTCCCCATTCTATATTCCCCTCTGTCCCGGGTATCACCCTTTACTCTCTGTCACCGTTCTATATTCCCCTCTATCCCGGGTATCTCCCTTTACTCTCTGTCCCCGTTCTATATTCCACTCTATCCAGGGTATCTCTCTTTACTCTCTGTCCCCATTCTATATTCCCCTCTATCCCGGGTATCTCCCTTTACTCTCTGTCCCCGTTAAATATTCCCCTCTATCCCGGGTATCTCCCTTTACTCTGTCCCCGTTCGAAATTCCACTCTATCCAGGGTATCTCCCTTTACTCTCTGTCCCCGTTCTATATTCCCCTCTATCCTGAGTATCTCACTTTACTCTCTGTCCCAGTTCTATATTCCCCTCTATCCAGGGTATCTCCCTTTACTCTCTGTCCCCATTCTATATTTCCCTCTATCCCGGGTATCTCTCTTTAATCTCTGTCCCCGTTCCATATTCCCCTCTATCCCGGGTATCTCCCTTTACTCTCTGTCCCCGTTCTATATTTCCCTCTATCCCGGGTATCTCCCTTTACTCTCTGTCCCCGTTCTATATTCCCCTCTATCCCGGGTATCTCCCTTTACTCTCTGTCCCCGTTCTATATTCCCCTCTATCCCGGGTATCTCATTTTTACTCTCTGTCCCCGTTCTATATTCCCCTCTATCCCAGGTATCTCCCTTTACTCTCTGTCCCCGTTCTGTATTCCCTTTATCCCGGGTATCTACATTTACTCTCTGTCCTCGTTCTATATTCCCCTCTATCCCGCGTATCTCCCTTTACTCTCTGTCCCCATTCTATATTCCCCTTTATCCCGGGTATCTCCCTTTACTCTTTGTCCCCGTTCTATATGCCCCTCTATCCGGGTATCTCCCTTTACGCTCTGTCCCCGTTCGATATTCCCCTCTATCCCGGGTATCTCACTTTACTCTCTGTCCCCATTCTATATTCCCCTCTATCCCGGGTATCTCCCTTTACTCTCTGTCCCCGTTCGAAATTCCGCTCTATCCCAGGTATCTCCCTTTACTCTCTGTCCCCGTTCTATATTCCCCTCTATCCCGGGTATCTCCCTTTACTCTCTGTCCCCGTTCTATATTCCCCTCTATCCCGGGTATCTCTCTTTACTCTCTGTCCCCGTTCTATATTCCCCTCTATCCCGGGTATCTCCCTTTACTCTCTGCCCCGTTCTATACTCCCTCTATCCCGGGTATCTCCCTTTACTCTCTGTCCCCGTTCTATAGTCCCCTCTATCCCGGGTATCTCCCTTTACTCTCTGTCCCCGTTCTATATTCCCCTCTATCCCGGGTATCTCCCTTTACTCTCTGTCCCCGTTCTATATTCCCCTCTATCCCGGGTATCTCCCTTTACTCTCTGTCCCCGTTCTATATTCCACTCTATCACGGGTATCTCTCTTTACTCTCTGTCCCTGTTCTATATTCCCCTCTATCCCGGGTATCTCCCTTTACTCTCTGTCCCCATTCTATATTCCCTCTATCCCAGGTATCTCTCTTTACTCTCTGTCCCCGTTCGATATTCCCCTCTATCCCAGGTATCCCCCTTTACTCTCTGTCCCCGTTCTATATTCCCCTCTATCCCGGGTATCTCCCTTTACTCTCTGTCCCCGTTCTATATTCCCTCTATCCCGGGTATCTCCCTTTACTCTCTGTCCCCGTTCTATATTCCCCTCTATCCTGGGTATCTCCCTTCACTCTCTGTCCCCGTTCAATATTCCCCTCTATCCTGGGTATCTCCCTTTACTCTCTGTCCCTGTTCTATATTCCCCTCTATCCCGGGTATCTCCCTTTACTCTCTGTCCCCGTTCTATATTCCCCTCTATCCCGGGTATCTCCCTTTACTCACTGTCCCCGTTCTATATTCCCCTCTATCCCGGGTATCTCCCTTTACTCACTGTCCCCGTTCTATATTCCCCTCTATCCCGGGCATCTCCCTTTACTCTCTGTCCCCGTTCTATATTCCCCTCTATCCCGGGTATCTCCCTTTACTCTCTGTCCCCGTTCTGTATTCCCCTCTATCCCGGGTATCTCCCTTTACTCTCTGTCCCCGTTCTATATTCCCTCTATCCCGGGTATCTCTCTTTACTCTCTGTCCCCGTTCTATATTCCCCTCTATCTCGGGTATCTCCCTTTACTCTCTGTGCCCGTTCTATATTCCCTCTATCCCGAGTATCTCACTTTACTCTCTGTCCCCATTCTATATTCCCCTCTATCCCGGGTATCTCCCTTTACTCTCTGTTCCCGTTCTATTTTCCCTCTATCCCGGGTAACTCCCTTTACTCTCTGTCCCCGTTCTATATGCCCCTCTATCCCGGGTATCTCCCTTTACTCTCTGTCCCCGTTCTATATTCCCTCTATCCCGGGTATCTCTCTTTACTCTCTGTCCCCGTTCTATATTCCCCTCTATCCCGGGTATCTCCCTTTACTCTCTGTCCCCGTTCTATATTTCCCTCTATCCCGGGTATCTCCCTTTACTCTCTGTCCCCGTTCTATATTCCCCTCTATCCCGGGTATCTCCCTTTGCTCTGTGTGCCCGTTCTATATTCCCCTCTATCCCGGGTATCTCTCTTTACTCTCTGTCCCCATTCTTTTTTCCCCTCTATCCCGGGAATCTCCCTTTGCTCTCTGTCCCCGTTCTATATTCCCCTCTATGCCGGGTATCTCCCTTTACTCTCTGTGCCCGTTCGAAATTCCCCTCTATCCCGTGTATCTCCCTTTACTCTCTGTCCCAGTTCTATATTCCCCCTATCCCGGGTATCTCTCTTTACTCTCTGTCCGCGTTCTATATTCCCCTCTATCCCGGGTATCTCGCTTTACTCTCTGTCTCCGTTCTATATTCCCTCTATCCCGGGTATCCCCCTTTACTCTCTGTCCCCGTTCTATATTCCCCTCTATCCCGGGTATCTCCCTTTACTCTCTGTCCCCGTTCTATATTCCCCTCTATCACGGGTATCTCCCTTTAATCTCTGTCCCCGTTCTATATTTCCCTCTATCCCGGGTATCTCCCTTTACTCTCTGTCCCCGTTCTATATTCCCCTCTGTCCCGGGTATCTCCCTTACTCTCTGTCCCCGTTCTATATTCCCCTCTATCCCGGGTATCACCCTTTATTCTCTGTCACCGTTCTATATTCCCCTCTATCCCGGGTATCACCCTTTACTCTCTGTCCCCGTTCTATATTCCACTCTATCCAGGGTATCTCTCTTTACTCTCTGTCCCCATTCTATTTTCCCCTCTATCCCGGGTATCTCCCTTTACTCTCTGTCCCCGTTAAATATTCCCCTCTATCCCGGGTATCTCCCTTTACTCTGTCCCCGTTCTATATTCCACTCTATCCAGGGTATCTCCCTTTACTCTCTGTCCCCGTTCTATATTCCCCTCTATCCTGAGTATCTCACTTTACTCTCTGTCCCAGTTCTATATTCCCCTCTATCCAGGGTATCTCCCTTTACTCTCTGTCCCCATTCTATATTTCCCTCTATCCCGGGTATCTCCCTTTACTCTCTGTCCCCGTTCTGTATTCCCCTCTATCCCGGCTATCTCCCTTTACTCTCTGTCCCCGTTCTATATTCCCCTCTATCCCGGGTATCTCCCTTTACTCTCTGTTCCCGTTCTATATTCCCTCTATCCCGAGTATCTCACTTTACTCTCTGTCCCCATTCTATATTCCCCTCTATCCCGGGTATCTCCCTTTACTGTCTGTCCCCGTTCTATATTCCCCTCTATCCCGGGTAACTCCCTTTACTGTCTGTCCCCGTTCTATATTCCCCTCTATCCCGGGTATCTCCCTTTACTCTCTGTCCCCGTTCTAAATTCCCCTCTATCCCGGGTATCTCCCTTTACTCTCTGTCCCCGTTCTATATTCCCCTCTATCCCGGGTATCTCTCTTTACTCTCTGTCCCCGTTCTATATTCCCCTCTATCCCGGGTATCTCCCTTCACTCTCTGTGCCCGTTCTATATTCCCTCTATCCCGGGTATCTCACTTTACTCTCTGTCCCCATTCTATATTCCCCTCTATCCCGGGTATCTCCCTTTACTCTCTGTCCCCGTTCTATATTCCCCTCTATGCCGGGTATCTCCCTTTTCTCTCTGTGTCCGTTCTAAATTCCCCTCTATCCCGTGTATCTCCCTTTACTCTCTGTGCCCGTTCTATATTCCCTCTATCCCGGGTATCTCACTTTACTCTCTGTCCCCATTCTATATTCCCCTCTATCCCGGGTGTCTCCCTTTACTCTCTGTCCCCGTTCTGTATTCCCCTCTGTTCTGAGTATCTCACTTTACTCTCTGTCCCCGTTCTATGTTCCACTCTCTCCCGGGTATCTCCCTTTACTCTCTGTCCCCGTTCTATATTCCCCTCTATCCCGGGTATCTCTCTTTACTCTCTGTCCCCGTTCTATATTCCCCTCTATCCCGGGTATCTCCCTTTACTCTCTGTCCCCGTTCTATATTTCCCTCTATCCCGGGTATCTCCCTTTACTCTCTGTCCCCGTTCTATATTCCCCTCTATCCCGGGTATCTCCCTTTACTCTCTGTCCCCGTTCTATATTCCCCTCTATCCCGGGTATCTCATCTTTACTCTCTGTCCCCGTTCTATATTCCCCTCTATCCCGGGTGTCTCCCTTTACTCTCTGTCCCCGTTCTGTATTCCCTTTATCCCGGGTATCTACATTTACTCTCTGTCCTCGTTCTATATTCCCCTCTATCCCGCGTATCTCCCTTTTCTCTCTGTCCCCATTCTATATTCCCCTCTATCCCGGGTATCTCCCTTTACTCTTTGTCCCCGTTCTATATGCCCCTCTATCCGGGTATCTCCCTTTACGCTCTGTCCCCGTTCGATATTCCCCTCTATCCCGGGTATCTCACTTTACTCTCTGTCCCCATTCTATATTCCCCTCTATCCCGCGTATCTCCCTTTACTCTCTGTCCCCGTTCTATATTCCGCTCTATCCCAGGTATCTCCATTTACTCTCTGTCCCCGTTCTATATTCCCCTCTATCCCGGGTATCTCCCTTTACTCTCTGTCCCCGTTCTATATTCCCCTCTATCCCGGGTATCTCCCTTTACTCTCTGCCCCGTTCTATACTCCCTCTATCCTGGGTATCTCCCTTTACTCTCTGTCCCCGTTCTATAATCCCCTCCATCCCGGGTATCTCCCTTTACTCTCTGTCCCCGTTCTATACTCCCTCTATCCCGGGTATCTCCCTTTACTCTCTGTCCCCGTTCTATATTCCCCTCTATCCCGGGTATCTCCCTTTACTCTCTGTCCCCGTTCTATATTCCCCTCTATCCCGGGTATCTTCCTTTACTCTCTGTCCCCGTTCTATATTCCCCTCTATCCCGGTTATCTCTCTTTACTCTCTGTCCCCGTTCTATATTCCCCTCTATCCCGGGTATCTCCCTATACTCTCTGTCCCCATTCTATATTCCCTCTATCCCAGGTATCTCTCTTTACTCTCTGTCCCCGTTCTGTATTCCCCTCTATGCCAGGTATCCCCCTTTACTCTCTGTCCCCGTTCTATATTCCCCTCTATCCCGGGTATCTCCCTTTACTCTCTGTCCCCGTTCTATATTCCCTCTATCCCGGGTATCTCACTTTACTCTCTGTCCCCGTTCTATATTCCCCTCTATCCCGGGTATCTCCCTTTACTCTCTGTCCCCGTTCTATATTCCCCTCTATCCCGGGTAACTCCCTTTACTCTCTGTCCCTATTCTATATGTCCCTCTATCCCGGGTATCTCCCTTTACTCTCTGTCCCCGTTCTATATTCCCTCTATCCCGGGTATCTCTCTTTACTCTCTGTCCCCGTTCTATATTCCCCTCTATCCCGGATATCTCCCTTTACTCCCTGTCCCCGTTCTATATTCCCCTCTATCCCGGGTATCTCCCTTTACTCTCTGTCCCCGTTCTATATTCCCCTCTATCCCGGGTATCTCCCTTTACTCTCTGTCCCTGTTCTATATTCACATCTATCCCGGGTATCTCCCTTTACTCTCTGTCCCCATTCTATATTCCCCTCTATCCCGGGTATCTCCCTTTACTCTCTGTCCCCGTTCTATATTCCCCTCTATCCCGGGTATCTCCCTTCACTCTCTGTGCCCGTTCTATATTCCCTCTTTCCCGGGTATCTCACTTTACTCTCTGTCCCCATTCTATATTCCCCTCTATCCCGGGTATCTCCCTTTACTCTCTGTCCCCGTTCTATATTCCCCTCTATGCAGGGTATCTCCCTTTACTCTCTGTGCCCGTTCTAAATTCCCCTCTATCCCGTGTATCTCCCTTTACTCTCTGTCCAAATTCTATATTCCCCCTATCCCGGGTATCTCTCTTTACTCTCTGTCCCCGGTCTATATTCCTCTCTATCCCGGATATCTCGCTTTACTCTCTGTCCCCGTTCTATATTGCCTCTATCCTGGGTATCCCCCTTTACTCTCTGTCCCCGTTCTATATTCCCCTCTATCCCGGGTATCTGTCTTTACTCTCTGTCCCCGTTCTATATTCCCCTCTATCCCGGGTATCTCCCTTTACTCTCTGTCCCCGTTCTATATTTCCCTCTATCCCGGGTATCTCCCTTTACTCTCTGTCCCCGTTCTATATTCCCCTCTGTCCCGGGTATCTCCCTTACTCTCTGTCCCCGTTCTATATTCCCCTCTATCCCGGGTATCACCCTTTACTCTCTGTCACCGTTCTATATTCCCCTCTATCCCGGGTATCTTCCTTTACTCTCTGTACCCGTTCTATATTCCACTCTATCCAGGGTATCTCTCTTTACTCTCTGTCCCCATTCTATATTCCCCTCTATCCCGGGTATCTCCCTTTACTCTCTGTCCCCGTTAAATATTCCCCTCTATCCCGGGTATCTACTTTACTCTGTCCCCGTTCTATATTCCACTCTATCCAGGGTATCTCCCGTTACTCTCTGTCCCCGTTCTATATTCCCCACTATCCTGAGTATCTCACTTTACTCTCTGTCCCAGTTCTATATTCCCCTCTATCCAGGGTATCTCCCTTTACTCTCTGTCCCCATTCTATATTTCCCTCTATCCCGGGTATCTCCCTTTACTCTCTGTCCCCGTTCTATATTCCCCTCTATCCCGGCTATCTCCCTTTACTCTCTGTCCCCGTTCTATATTCCCCTCTTTCCCGGGTATCTGCCTTTACTCTCTGTCCCCGTTCTATATTCCCCTCTATCCCGGGTATCTCCCTTTACTCTCTGTCCCCGTTCTATATTCCCCTCTATGCCGGGTATCTCCCTTTACTCTCTGTGCCCGTTCTAAATTCCCCTCTATCACGGGTATCTCCCTTTACTCTCTGTCCCCGTTCTATATTCCCCTCTATCCCGGGTATCTCCCTTTACTCTCTGTCCCCGTTCTATATTTCCCTCTATCCCGGGTATCTCCCTTTACTCTCTGTCCCCGTTCTATATTGCCCTCTGTCCCGGGTATCTCCCTTACTCTCTGTCCCCGTTCTATATTCCCCTCTATCCCGGGTATCACCCTTTACTCTCTGTCACCGTTCTATATTCCCCTCTATCCCGGGTATCTCCCTTTACTCTCTGTCCCCGTTCTATATTCCACTCTATCCAGGGTTTCTCTCTTTACTCTCTGTCCCCATTCTATATTCCCCTCTATCCCGGGTAGCTCCCTTTACTCTCTGTCCCCGTTAAATATTCCCCTCTATCCCGGGTATCTCCCTTTACTCTGTCCCCGTTCGAAATTCCACTCTATCCAGGGTATCTCGCTTTACTCTCTGTCCCCGTTCTATATTCCCCTCTATCCTGAGTATCTCACTTTACTCTCTGTCCCAGTTCTATATTCCCCTCTATCCAGGGTATCTCCCTTTACTCTCTGTCCCCATTCTATATTTCCCTCTATCCCGGGTATCTCTCTTTAATCTCTGTCCCCGTTCCATATTCCCCTCCTATCCCGGGTATCTCCCTTTACTCTCTGTCCCCGTTCTATATTTCCCTCTATCCCGGGTATCTCCCTTTACTCTCTGTCCCCGTTCTATATTCCCCTCTATCCCGGGTATCTCCCTTTACTCTCTGTCCCCGTTCTATATTCCCCTCTATCCCGGGTATCTAATTTTTACTCTCTGTGCCCGTTCTATATTCCCTCTATCCCGGGTATCTCACTTTACTCTCTGTCCCCATTCTATATTCCCCTCTATCCCGAGTATCTCCCTTTACTCTCTGTCCCCGTTCTATTTTCCCTCTATCCCGGGTAACTCCCTTTACTCTCTGCCCCGTTCTATACTCCCTCTATCCCGGGTATCTCCCTTTACTCTCTGTCCCCGTTCTATAGTCCCCTCCATCCCGGGTATCTCCCTTTACTCTCTGTCCCCGTTCTATACTCCCTCTATCCCGGGTATCTCCCTTTACTCTCTGTCCCCGTTCTATATTCCCCTCTATCCCGGGTATCTCCCTTTACTCTCTGTCCCCGTTCTATATTCCCCTTTATCCCGGGTATCTCCCTTTACTCTCTGTCCCCGTTCTATATTCCACTCTATCACGGGTATCTCTCTTTACTCTCTGTCCCTGTTCTATATTCCCCTCTATCCCGGGTATCTCCCTTTACTCTCTGTCCCCATTCTATATTCCCTCTATCCCAGGTATCTCTCTTTACTCTCTGTCCCCGTTCTATATTCCCCTCTATCCCAGGTATCCCCCTTTACTCTCTGTCCCCGTTCTATATTCCCCTCTATCCCGGGTATCTCCCTTTACTCTCTGTCCCCGTTCTATATTCCCTCTATCCCGGGTATCTCACTTTACTCTCTGTCCCCGTTCTATATTCCCCTCTATCCCGTGTATCTCCCTTTACTCTCTGTCCCCGTTCTATATTCCCCTCTATCCTGGGTATCTCCCTTCACTCTCTGTCCCCGTTCAATATTCCCCTCTATCCTGGGTATCTCCCTTTACTCTCTGTCCCTGTTCTATATTCCCCTCTATCCCGGGTATCTCCCTTTACTCTCTGTCCCCGTTCTATATTCCCCTCTATCCCGGGTATCTCCCTTTACTCACTGTCCCCGTTCTATATTCCCCTCTATCCCGGGTATCTCCCTTTACTCACTGTCCCCGTTCTATATTCCCCTCTATCCCGGGCATCTCCCTTTACTCTCTGTCCCCGTTCTATATTCCCCTCTATCCCGGGTATCTCCCTTTACTCTCTGTCCCCGTTCTGTATTCCCCTCTATCCCGGGTATCTCCCTTTACTCTCTGTCCCCGTTCTATATTCCCTCTATCCCGGGTATCACTCTTTACTCTCTGTCCCCGTTCTATATTCCCCTCTATCTCGGGTATCTCCCTTTACTCTCTGTGCCCGTTCTATATTCCCTCTATCCCGGGTATCTCACTTTACTCTATGTCCCCATTCTATATTCCCCTCTATCCCGGGTAACTCCCTTTACTGTCTGTCCCCGTTCTATATTCCCCTCTATCCCGGGTATCTCCCTTTACTCTCTGTCCCCGTTCTAAATTCCCCTCTATCCCGGGTATCTCCCTTTACTCTCTGTCCCCGTTCTATATTCCCCTCTATCCCGGGTATCTCTCTTTACTCTCTGTCCCCGTTCTATACTCCCTCTATCCCGGGTATCTCCCTTTACTCTCTGTCCCCGTTCTATATTCCCCTCTATCCCGGGTATCTCCCTTTACTCTCTGTCCCCGTTCTATATTTCCCTCTATCCCGGGTATCTCCCTTTACTCTCTGTCCCCGTTCTATATTCCCCTCTATCCCGGGTATCTCCCTTTACTCTCTGTCCCCGTTCTATATTCCCCTCTATCCCGGGTATCTAATTTTTACTCTCTGTGCCGGTTCTATATTCCCTCTATCCCGGGTATCTCACTTTACTCTCTGTCCCCATTCTATATTCCCCTCTAACCCGAGTATCTCCCTTTACTCTCTGTCCCCGTTCTATTTTCCCTCTATCCCGGGTAACTCCCTTTACTCTCTGCCCCGTTCTATACTCCCTCTATCCCGGGTATCTCCCTTTACTCTCTGTCCCAGTTCTATAGTCCCCTCTATCCCGGGTATCTCCCTTTACTCTCTGTCCCCGTTCTATACTCCCTCTATCCCGGGTATCTCCCTTTACTCTCTGTCCCCGTTCTATATTCCCCTCTATCCCGGGTATCTCCCTTTACTCTCTGTCCCCGTTCTATATTCCCCCCTATCCCGGGTATCTCCCTTTACTCTCTGTCCCCGTTCTATATTCCACTCTATCACGGGTATCTCTCTTTACTCTCTGTCCCTGTTCTATATTCCCCTCTATCCCGGGTATCTCCCTTTACTCTCTGTCCCCATTCTATATTCCCTCTATCCCAGGTATCTCTCTTTACTCTCTGTCCCCGTTCTATATTCCCCTCTATCCCAGGTATCCCCCTTTACTCTCTGTCCCCGTTCTATATTCCCCTCTATCCCGGGTATCTCCCTTTACTCTCTGTCCCCGTTCTATATTCCCTCTATCCCGGGTATCTCACTTTACTCTCTGTCCCCGTTCTATATTCCCCTCTATCCCTGGTATCTCCCTTTACTCTCTGTCCCCGTTCTATATTCCCCTCTATCCTGGGTATCTCCCTTCACTCTCTGTCCCCGTTCAATATTCCCCTCTATCCTGGGTATCTCCCTTTACTCTCTGTCCCTGTTCTATATTCCCCTCTATCCCGGGTATCTCCCTTTACTCTCTGTCCCCGTTCTATATTCCCCTCTATCCCGGGTATCTCCCTTTACTCACTGTCCCCGTTCTATATTCCCCTCTATCCCGGGTATCTCCCTTTACTCACTGTCCCCGTTCTATATTCCCCTCTATCCCGGGCATCTCCCTTTACTCTCTGTCCCCGTTCTATATTCCCCTCTATCCCGGGTATCTCCCTTTACTCTCTGTCCCCGTTCTGTATTCCCCTCTATCCCGGGTATCTCCCTTTACTCTCTGTCCCCGTTCTATATTCCCTCTATCCCGGGTATCTCTCTTTACTCTCTGTCCCCGTTCTATATTCCCCTCTATCTCGGGTATCTCCCTATACTCTCTGTGCCCGTTCTATATTCCCTCTATCCCGGGTATCTCACTTTACTCTATGTCCCCATTCTATATTCCCCTCTATCCCGGGTAACTCCCTTTACTGTCTGTCCCCGTTCTATATTCCCCTCTATCCCGGGTATCTCCCTTTACTCTCTGTCCCCGTTCTAAATTCCCCACTATCCCGGGTATCTCCCTTTACTCTCTGTCCCCGTTCTATATTCCCCTCTATCCCGGGTATCTCTCTTTACTCTCTGTCCCCGTTCTATACTCCCTCTATCCCGGGTATCTCCCTTTACTCTCTGTCCCCGTTCTATATTCCCCTCTATCCCGGGTATCTCCCTTTACTCTCTGTCCCCGTTCTATATTCCCCTCTATCCCGGGTATCTCCCTTTACTCTCTGTCCCCGTTCTATATTCCACTCTATCACGGGTATCTCTCTTTACTCTCTGTCCCTGTTCTATATTCCCCTCTATCCCGGGTATCTCCCTTTACTCTCTGTCCCCATTCTATATTCCCTCTATCCCAGGTATCTCTCTTTACTCTCTGTCCCCGTTCTATATTCCCCTCTATCCCAGGTATCCCCCTTTACTCTCTGTCCCCGTTCTATATTCCCCTCTATCCCGGGTATCTCCCTTTACTCTCTGTCCCCGTTCTATATTCCCCCCTATCCCGGGTATCTCCCTTTACTCTCTGTCCCCGTTCTATATTCCACTCTATCACGGGTATCTCTCTTTACTCTCTGTCCCTGTTCTATATTCCCCTCTATCCCGGGTATCTCCCTTTACTCTCTGTCCCCATTCTATATTCCCTCTATCCCAGGTATCTCTCTTTACTCTCTGTCCCCGTTCTATATTCCCCTCTATCCCAGGTATCCCCCTTTACTCTCTGTCCCCGTTCTATATTCCCCTCTATCCCGGGTATCTCCCTTTACTCTCTGTCCCCGTTCTATATTCCCTCTATCCCGGGTATCTCACTTTACTATCTGTCCCCGTTCTATATTCCCCTCTATCCCTGGTATCTCCCTTTACTCTCTGTCCCCGTTCTATATTCCCCTCTATCCTGGGTATCTCCCTTCACTCTCTGTCCCCGTTCAATATTCCCCTCTATCCTGGGTATCTCCCTTTACTCTCTGTCCCTGTTCTATATTCCCCTCTATCCCGGGTATCTCCCTTTACTCTCTGTCCCCGTTCTATATTCCCCTCTATCCCGGGTATCTCCCTTTACTCACTGTCCCCGTTCTATATTCCCCTCTATCCCGGGTATCTCCCTTTACTCACTGTCCCCGTTCTATATTCCCCTCTATCCCGGGCATCTCCCTTTACTCTCTGTCCCCGTTCTATATTCCCCTCTATCCCGGGTATCTCCCTTTACTCTCTGTCCCCGTTCTGTATTCCCCTCTATCCCGGGTATCTCCCTTTACTCTCTGTCCCCGTTCTATATTCCCTCTATCCCGGGTATCTCTCTTTACTCTCTGTCCCCGTTCTATATTCCCCTCTATCTCGGGTATCTCCCTATACTCTCTGTGCCCGTTCTATATTCCCTCTATCCCGGGTATCTCACTTTACTCTATGTCCCCATTCTATATTCCCCTCTATCCCGGGTAACTCCCTTTACTGTCTGTCCCCGTTCTATATTCCCCTCTATCCCGGGTATCTCCCTTTACTCTCTGTCCCCGTTCTAAATTCCCCACTATCCCGGGTATCTCCCTTTACTCTCTGTCCCCGTTCTATATTCCCCTCTATCCCGGGTATCTCTCTTTACTCTCTGTCCCCGTTCTATACTCCCTCTATCCCGGGTATCTCCCTTTACTCTCTGTCCCCGTTCTATATTCCCCTCTATCCCGGGTATCTCCCTTTACTCTCTGTCCCCGTTCTATATTCCCCTCTATCCCGGGTATCTCCCTTTACTCTCTGTCCCCGTTCTATATTCCACTCTATCACGGGTATCTCTCTTTACTCTCTGTCCCTGTTCTATATTCCCCTCTATCCCGGGTATCTCCCTTTACTCTCTGTCCCCATTCTATATTCCCTCTATCCCAGGTATCTCTCTTTACTCTCTGTCCCCGTTCTATATTCCCCTCTATCCCAGGTATCCCCCTTTACTCTCTGTCCCCGTTCTATATTCCCCTCTATCCCGGGTATCTCACTTTACTCTCTGTCCCCGTTCTATACTCCCTCTATCCCGGGTATCTCCCTTTACTCTCTGTCCCCGTTCTATATTCCCCTCTATCCCGGGTATCTCCCTTTACTCTCTGTCCCCGTTCTATATTCCCCTCTATCCCGGGTATCTCCCTTTACTCTCTGTCCCCGTTCTATATTCCACTCTATCACGGGTATCTCTCTTTACTCTCTGTCCCTGTTCTATATTCCCCTCTATCCCGGGTATCTCCCTTTACTCTCTGTCCCCATTCTATATTCCCTCTATCCCAGGTATCTCTCTTTACTCTCTGTCCCCGTTCTATATTCCCCTCTATCCCAGGTATCCCCCTTTACTCTCTGTCCCCGTTCTATATTCCCCTCTATCCCGGGTATCTCACTTTACTCTCTGTCCCCGTTCTATATTCCCCTCTATCCCGGGTATCTCCCTTTACTCTCTGTCCCCGTTCTATATTCCCCTCTATCCTGGGTATCTCCCTTCACTCTCTGTCCCCGTTCAATATTCCCCTCTATCCTGGGTATCTCCCTTTACTCTCTGTCCCTGTTCTATATTCCCCTCTATCCCGGGTATCTCCCTTTACTCTCTGTCCGCGTTCTATATTCCCCTCTATCCCGGGTATCTCCCTTTACTCACTGTCCCCGTTCTATATTCCCCTCTATCCCGGGTATCTCCCTTTACTCACTGTCCCCGTTCTATATTCCCCTCTATCCCGGGCATCTCCCTTTACTCTCTGTCCCCGTTCTATATTCCCCTCTATCCCGGGTATCTCCCTTTACTCTCTGTCCCCGTTCTGTATTCCCCTCTATCCCGGGTATCTCCCTTTACTCTCTGTCCCCGTTCTATATTTCCTCTATGCCGGGTATCTCTCTTTACTCTCTGTCCCCGTTCTATATTCCCCTCTATCCCGGGTATCTCCCTTTACTCTCTGTCCCCGTTCTATTTTCCCTCTATCCCGGGTAACTCCCTTTACTCTCTGTCCCCGTTCTATATTCCCCTCTATCCCGGGTATCTCCCTTTACTCTCTGTCCCCGTTCTATATTCCCCTCTATCCCGGGTAACTCCCTTTACTCTCTGTCCCTATTCTATATGCCCCTCTATCCCGGGTATCTCCCTTTACTCTCTGTCCCCGTTCTATATTCCCTCTATCCCGGGTATCTCTCTTTACTCTCTGTCCCCGTTCTATATTCCCCTCTATCCCGGGTATCTCCCTTTACTCTCTGTCCCCGTTCTATATTCCCCTCTATCCCGGGTATCTCCCTTTACTCTCTGTCCCCGTTCTATATTCCCCTCTATCCCGGGTATCTCCCTTTGCTCTGTGTGCCCGTTCTATATTCCCCTCTATCCCGGGTATCTCACTTTACTCTCTGTCCCCATTCTTTTTTCCCCTCTATCCCGGGAATCTCCCTTTGCTCTCTGTCCCCGTTCTATATTCCCCTCTATGCCGGGTATCGGCCTTTACTCTCTGTGCCCGTTCGAAATTCCCCTCTATCCCGTGTATCTCCCTTTACTCTCTGTCCCAGTTCTATATTCCCCCTATCCCGGGTATCTCTCTTTACTCTCTGTCCGCGTTCTATATTCCCCTCTATCCCGGGTATCTCGCTTTACTCTCTGTCTCCGTTCTATATTCCCTCTATCCCGGGTATCCCCCTTTACTCTCTGTCCCCGTTCTATATTCCCCTCTATCCCGGGTATCTCCCTTTACTCTCTGTCCCCGTTCTATATTCCCCTCTATCACGGGTATCTCCCTTTACTCTCTGTCCCCGTTCTATATTTCCCTCTATCCCGGGTATCTCCCTTTACTCTCTGTCCCCGTTCTATATTCCCCTCTGTCCCGGGTATCTCCCTTACTCTCTGTCCCCGTTCTATATTCCCCTCTATCCCGGGTATCACCCTTTATTCTCTGTCACCGTTCTATATTCCCCTCTATCCCGGGTATCTCCCTTTACTCTCTGTCCCCGTTCTATATTCCACTCTATCCAGGGTATCTCTCTTTACTCTCTGTCCCCATTCTATTTTCCCCTCTATCCCGGGTATCTCCCTTTACTCTCTGTCCCCGTTAAATATTCCCCTCTATCCCGGGTATCTCCCTTTACTCTGTCCCCGTTCTATATTCCACTCTATCCAGGGTATCTCCCTTTACTCTCTGTCCCCGTTCTATATTCCCCTCTATCCTGAGTATCTCACTTTACTCTCTGTCCCAGTTCTATATTCCCCTCTATCCAGGGTATCTCCCTTTACTCTCTGTCCCCATTCTATATTTCCCTCTATCCCGGGTATCTCCCTTTACTCTCTGTCCCCGTTCTGTATTCCCCTCTATCCCGGCTATCTCCCTTTACTCTCTGTCCCCGTTCTATATTCCCCTCTATCCCGGGTATCTGCCTTTACTCTCTGTCCCCGTTCTATATTCCCCTCTATCCCGGGTATCTCCCTTTACTCCCTGTCCCCGTTCTATATTCCCCTCTATCCCGGGTATCTCCCTTTACTCTCTGTGCCCGTTCTATATTCCCTCTATCCCGAGTATCTCACTTTACTCTCTGTCCCCATTCTATATTCCCCTCTATCCCGGGTATCTCCCTTTACTGTCTGTCCCCGTTCTATATTCCCCTCTATCCCGGGTAACTCCCTTTACTGTCTGTCCCCGTTCTATATTCCCCTCTATCCCGGGTATCTCCCTTTACTCTCTGTCCCCGTTCTAAATTCCCCTCTATCCCGGGTATCTCCCTTTACTCTCTGTCCCCGTTCTATATTCCCCTCTATCCCGGGTATCTCTCTTTACTCTCTGTCCCCGTTCTATATTCCCCTCTATCCCGGGTATCTCCCTTCACTCTCTGTGCCCGTTCTATATTCCCTCTATCCCGGGTATCTCACTTTACTCTCTGTCCCCATTCTATATTCCCCTCTATCCCCGGTATCTCCCTTTACTCTCTGTCCCCGTTCTATATTCCCCTCTATGTCGGGTATCTCCCTTTTCTCTCTGTGCCCGTTCTAAATTCCCCTCTATCCCGTGTATCTCCCTTTACTCTCTGTCCCCGTTCTATATTCCCTCTATCCCGGGTATCTCACTTTACTCTCTGTCCCCGTTCTATATTCCCCTCTATCCCGGGTATCTCCCTTTACTCTCTGTCCCCGTTCTATATTCCCCTCTATCCTGGGTATCTCCCTTCACTCTCTGTCCCCGTTCAATATTCCCCTCTATCCTGGGTATCTCCCTTTACTCTCTGTCCCTGTTCTATATTCCCCTCTATCCCGGGTATCTCCCTTTACTCTCTGTCCCCGTTCTATATTCCCCTCTATCCCGGGTATCTCCCTTTACTCACTGTCCCCGTTATATATTCACCTCTATCCCGGGTATCTCCCTTTACTCACTGTCCCCGTTCTATATTCCCCTCTATCCCGGGCATCTCCCTTTACTCTCTGTCCCCGTTCTATATTTCCCTCTATCCCGGGTATCTCCCTTTACTCTCTGTCCCCGTTCTGTATTCCCCTCTATCCCGGGTATCTCCCTTTACTCTCTGTCCCCGTTCTATATTCCCTCTATCCCGGGTATCTCTCTTTACTCTCTGTCCCCGTTCTATATTCCCCTCTATCTCGGGTATCTCCCTTTACTCTCTGTGCCCGTTCTATATTCCCTCTATCCCGGGTATCTCACTTTACTCTCTGTCCCCATTCTATATTCCCCTCTATCCCGGGTATCTCCCTTTACTCTCTGTCCCCGTTCTATTTTCCCTCTATCCCGGGTAACTCCCCTTACTCTCTGTCCCCGTTCTATATTCCCCTCTATCCCGGGTATCTCCCTTTACTCTCTGTCCCCGTTCTATATTCCCCTCTATCCCGGGTAACTCCCTTTACTCTCTGTCCCTATTCTATATGCCCCTCTATCCCGGGTATCTCCCTTTACTCTCTGTCCCCGTTCTATATTCCCTCTATCCCGGGTATCTCTCTTTACTCTCTGTCTCCGTTCTATATTCCCCTCTATCCCGGGTATCTCCCTTTACTCTCTGTCCCCGTTCTATATTCCCCTCTATCCCGGGTATCTCCCTTTACTCTCTGTCCCCGTTCTATATTCCCCTCTATCCCGGGTATCTCCCTTTGCTCTGTGTGCCCGTTCTATATTCCCCTCTATCCCGGGTATCTCACTTTACTCTCTGTCCCCATTCTTTTTTCCCCTCTATCCCGGGAATCTCCCTTTGCTCTCTGTCCCCGTTCTATATTCCCCTCTATGCCGGGTATCTCCCTTTACTCTCTGTGCCCGTTCGAAATTCCCCTCTATCCCGTGTATCTCCCTTTACTCTCTGTCCCAGTTCTATATTCCGCCTATCCCGGGTATCTCTCTTTACTCTCTGTCCGCGTTCTATATTCCCCTCTATCCCGGGTATCTCGCTTTACTCTCTGTCTCCGTTCTATATTCCCTCTATCCCGGGTATCCCCCTTTACTCTCTGTCCCCGTTCTATATTCCCCTCTATCCCGGGTATCTCCCTTTACTCTCTGTCCCCGTTCTATATTCCCCTCTATCACGGGTATCTCCCTTTACTCTCTGTCCCCGTTCTATATTTCCCTCTATCCCGGGTATCTCCCTTTACTCTCTGTCCCCGTTCTATATTCCCCTCTGTCCCGGGTATCTCCCTTACTCTCTGTCCCCGTTCTATATTCCCCTCTATCCCGGGTATCACCCTTTATTCTCTGTCACCGTTCTATATTCCCCTCTATCCCGGGTATCTCCCTTTACTCTCTGTCCCCGTTCTATATTCCACTCTATCCAGGGTATCTCTCTTTACTCTCTGTCCCCATTCTATTTTCCCCTCTATCCCGGGTATCTCCCTTTACTCTCTGTCCCCGTTAAATATTCCCCTCTATCCCGGGTATCTCCCTTTACTCTGTCCCCGTTCTATATTCCACTCTATCCAGGGTATCTCCCTTTACTCTCTGTCCCCGTTCTATATTCCCCTCTATCCTGAGTATCTCACTTTACTCTCTGTCCCAGTTCTATATTCCCCTCTATCCAGGGTATCTCCCTTTACTCTCTGTCCCCATTCTATATTTCCCTCTATCCCGGGTATCTCCCTTTACTCTCTGTCCCCGTTCTGTATTCCCCTCTATCCCGGCTATCTCCCTTTACTCTCTGTCCCCGTTCTATATTCCCCTCTATCCCGGGTATCTGCCTTTACTCTCTGTCCCCGTTCTATATTCCCCTCTATCCCGGGTATCTCCCTTTAATCTCTGTCCCCGTTCTATATTCCCCTCTATCCCGGGTATCTCCCTTTACTCTCTGTGCCCGTTCTATATTCCCTCTATCCCGAGTATCTCACTTTACTCTCTGTCCCCATTCTATATACCCCTCTATCCCGGGTATCTCCCTTTACTGTCTGTCCCCGTTCTATATTCCCCTCTATCCCGGGTAACTCCCTTTACTGTCTGTCCCCGTTCTATATTCCCCTCTATCCCGGGTATCTCCCTTTACTCTCTGTCCCCGTTCTAAATTCCCCTCTATCCCGGGTATCTCCCTTTACTCTCTGTCCCCGTTCTATATTCCCCTCTATCCCGGGTATCTCTCTTTACTCTCTGTCCCCGTTCTATATTCCCCTCTATCCCGGGTATCTCCCTTCATTCTCTGTGCCCGTTCTATATTCCCTCTATCCCGGGTATCTCACTTTACTCTCTGTCCCCATTCTATATTCCCCTCTATCCCGGGTATCTCCCTTTACTCTCTGTCCCCGTTCTATATTCCCCTCTATGCCGGGTATCTCCCTTTTCTCTCTGTGCCCGTTCTAAATTCCCCTCTATCCCGTGTATCTCCCTTTACTCTCTGTGCCCGTTCTATATTCCCTCTATCCCGGGTATCTCACTTTACTCTCTGTCCCCATTCTATATTCCCCTCTATCCCGGGTGTCTCCCTTTACTCTCTGTCCCCGTTCTGTATTCCCCTCTGTTCTGAGTATCTCACTTTACTCTCTGTCCCCGTTCTATGTTCCACTCTCTCCCGGGTATCTCCCTTTACTCTCTGTCCCCGTTCTATATTCCCCTCTATCCCGGGTATCTCTCTTTACTCTCTGTCCCCGTTCTATATTCCCCTCTATCCCGGGTATCTCCCTTTACTCTCTGTCCCCGTTCTATATTTCCCTCTATCCCGGGTATCTCTCTTTACTCTCTGTCCCCGTTCTATATTCCCCTCTATCCCGGGTATCTCCCTTTACTCTCTGTCCCCGTTCTATATTCCCCTCTATCCCGGGTATCTCATCTTTACTCTCTGTCCCCGTTCTATATTCCCCTCTATCCCGGGTGTCTCCCTTTACTCTCTGTCCCGTTCTATATTCCCCTCTATGCCGGGTATCTCCCTTTACTCTCTGTGCCCGTTCGAAATTCCCCTCTATCCCGTGTATCTCCCTTTACTCTCTGTCCCAGTTCTATATTCCGCCTATCCCGGGTATCTCTCTTTACTCTCTGTCCGCGTTCTATATTCCCCTCTATCCCGGGTATCTCGCTTTACTCTCTGTCTCCGTTCTATATTCCCTCTATCCCGGGTATCCCCCTTTACTCTCTGTCCCCGTTCTATATTCCCCTCTATCCCGGGTATCTCCCTTTACTCTCTGTCCCCGTTCTATATTCCCCTCTATCACGGGTATCTCCCTTTACTCTCTGTCCCCGTTCTATATTTCCCTCTATCCCGGGTATCTCCCTTTACTCTCTGTCCCCGTTCTATATTCCCCTCTGTCCCGGGTATCTCCCTTACTCTCTGTCCCCGTTCTATATTCCCCTCTATCCCGGGTATCACCCTTTATTCTCTGTCACCGTTCTATATTCCCCTCTATCCCGGGTATCTCCCTTTACTCTCTGTCCCCGTTCTATATTCCACTCTATCCAGGGTATCTCTCTTTACTCTCTGTCCCCATTCTATTTTCCCCTCTATCCCGGGTATCTCCCTTTACTCTCTGTCCCCGTTAAATATTCCCCTCTATCCCGGGTATCTCCCTTTACTCTGTCCCCGTTCTATATTCCACTCTATCCAGGGTATCTCCCTTTACTCTCTGTCCCCGTTCTATATTCCACTCTATCCAGGGTATCTCTCTTTACTCTCTGTCCCCATTCTATTTTCCCCTCTATCCCGGGTATCTCCCTTTACTCTCTGTCCCCGTTAAATATTCCCCTCTATCCCGGGTATCTCCCTTTACTCTGTCCCCGTTCTATATTCCCCTCTATCCTGAGTATCTCACTTTACTCTCTGTCCCAGTTCTATATTCCCCTCTATCCAGGGTATCTCCCTTTACTCTCTGTCCCCATTCTATATTTCCCTCTATCCCGGGTATCTCCCTTTACTCTCTGTCCCCGTTCTGTATTCCCCTCTATCCCGGCTATCTCCCTTTACTCTCTGTCCCCGTTCTATATTCCCCTCTATCCCGGGTATCTGCCTTTACTCTCTGTCCCCGTTCTATATTCCCCTCTATCCCGGGTATCTCCCTTTACTCTCTGTCCCCGTTCTATATTCCCCTCTATCCCGGGTATCTCCCTTTACTCTCTGTGCCCGTTCTATATTCCCTCTATCCCGAGTATCTCACTTTACTCTCTGTCCCCATTCTATATACCCCTCTATCCCGGGTATCTCCCTTTACTGTCTGTCCCCGTTCTATATTCCCCTCTATCCCGGGTAACTCCCTTTACTGTCTGTCCCCGTTCTATATTCCCCTCTATCCCGGGTATCTCCCTTTACTCTCTGTCCCCGTTCTAAATTCCCCTCTATCCCGGGTATCTCCCTTTACTCTCTGTCCCCGTTCTATATTCCCCTCTATCCCGGGTATCTCTCTTTACTCTCTGTCCCCGTTCTATATTCCCCTCTATCCCGGGTATCTCCCTTCATTCTCTGTGCCCGTTCTATATTCCCTCTATCCCGGGTATCTCACTTTACTCTCTGTCCCCATTCTATATTCCCCTCTATCCCGGGTATCTCCCTTTACTCTCTGTCCCCGTTCTATATTCTCCTCTATGCCGGGTATCTCCCTTTTCTCTCTGTGCCCGTTCTAAATTCCCCTCTATCCCGTGTATCTCCCTTTACTCTCTGTGCCCGTTCTATATTCCCTCTATCCCGGGTATCTCACTTTACTCTCTGTCCCCATTCTATATTCCCCTCTATCCCGGGTGTCTCCCTTTACTCTCTGTCCCCGTTCTGTATTCCCCTCTGTTCTGAGTATCTCACTTTACTCTCTGTCCCCGTTCTATGTTCCACTCTCTCCCGGGTATCTCCCTTTACTCTCTGTCCCCGTTCTATATTCCCCTCTATCCCGGGTATCTCTCTTTACTCTCTGTCCCCGTTCTATATTCCCCTCTATCCCGGGTATCTCCCTTTACTCTCTGTCCCCGTTCTATATTTCCCTCTATCCCGGGTATCTCTCTTTACTCTCTGTCCCCGTTCTATATTCCCCTCTATCCCGGGTATCTCCCTTTACTCTCTGTCCCCGTTCTATATTCCCCTCTATCCCGGGTATCTCATCTTTACTCTCTGTGCCCGTTCTATATTCCCCTCTATCCCGGGTGTCTCCCTTTACTCTCTGTCCCGTTCTGTATTCCCTTTATCCCGGGTATCTACATTTACTCTCTGTCCTCGTTCTATATTCCCCTCTATCCCGCGTATCTCCCTTTTCTCTCTGTCCCCATTCTATATTCCCCTCTATCCCGGGTATCTCCCTTTACTCTTTGTCCCCGTTCTATATGCCCCTCTATCCGGGTATCTCCCTTTATGCTCTGTCCCCGTTCGATATTCCCCTCTATCCCGGGTATCTCACTTTACTCTCTGTCCCCATTCTATATTCCCCTCTATCCCGGGTATCTCCCTTTACTCTCTGTCCCCATTCTATATTCCGCTCTATCCCAGGTATCTCCATTTACTCTCTGTCCCCGTTCTATATTCCCCTCTATCCCGGGTATCTCTCTTTACTCTCAGTCCCCGTTCTATATTCCCCTCTATCCCGGGTATCTCCCTTTACTCTCTGCCCCGTTCTATACTCCCTCTATCCCGGGTATCTCCCTTTAC
Source organism: Somniosus microcephalus (assembly GCF_052327205.1). Lineage (NCBI taxonomy): Eukaryota > Metazoa > Chordata > Chondrichthyes > Squaliformes > Somniosidae > Somniosus > Somniosus microcephalus. The sequence goes on along the minus strand of NW_028225181.1, from coordinate 5,056,137 downwards.
TCTCTGTCCCCGTTCTATAATCCCCTCCATCCCGGGTATCTCCCTTTACTCTCAGTCCCCGTTCTATACTCCCTCTATCCCGGGTATCTCCCTTTACTCTCTGTCCCCGTTCTATATTCCCCTCTATCCCGGGTATCTCCCTTTACTCTCTGTCCCCGTTCTATATTCCCCTCTATCCCGGGTATCTTCCTTTACTCTCTGTCCCCGTTCTATATTCCCCTCCATCCCGGTTATCTCTCTTTACTCTCTGTCCCCGTTCTATATTCCCCTCTATCCCGGGTATCTCCCTTTACTCTCTGTCCCCATTCTATATTCCCTCTATCCCAGGTATCTCTCTTTACTCTCTGTCCCCGTTCTCTATTCCCCTCTATGCCAGGTATCCCCCTTTACTCTCTGTCCCCGTTCTATATTCCCCTCTATCCCGGGTATCTCCCTTTACTCTCTGTCCCCGTTCTATATTCCCTCTATCCCGGGTATCTCCCTTTACTCTCTTTCCCCGTTCTATATTCCCCTCTATCCCGGGTATCTCCCTTTACTCTCTGTCCCCGTTCTATATTCCCCTCTATCCTGGGTATCTCCCTTCACTCTCAGTCCCCATTCTATATTCCCCTCTATCCCGGGCATCTCCCTTTACTCTCTGTCCCCGTTCTATATTCCCCTCTATCCCGGGTATCTCCCTTTAATCTCTGTCCCCGTTCTGCATTCCCCTCTATCCCGGGTATCTCCCTTTACTCTCTGTCCCCGTTCTATATTCCCTCTATCCCGGGTATCTCTCTTTACTCTCTGTCCCCGTTCTATATTCCCCTCTATCCCGGGTATCTCCCTTTACTCTCTGTGCCCGTTCGATATTCCCTCTATCCCGGTTATCTCACTTTACTCTCTGTCCCCATTCTATATTCCCCTCTATCCCGGGTATCTCCCTTTAATCTCTGTCCCCGTTCTATTTTCCCTCTATCCCGGGTAACTCCCTTTACTCTCTGTCCCCGTTCTATATTCCCCTCTATCCCGGGTATCTCCCTTTACTCTCTGTCCCCGTTCTATATTCCCCTCTATCCCGGGTAACTCCCTTTACTCTCTGTCCCTATTCTATATGTCCCTCTATCCCGGGTATCTCCCTTTACTCTCTGTCCCCGTTCTATATTCCCTCTATCCCGAGTATCTCTCTTTACTCTCTGTCCCCGTTCTATATTCCCCTCTATCCCGGGTATCTCCCTTTACTCTCTGTCCCCGTTCTATATTCCCCTCTATCCCGGGTATCTCCCTTTACTCTCTGTCCCCGTTCTATATTCCCCTCTATCCCGGGTATCTCCCTTTACTCTCTGTCCCTGTTCTATATTCACATCTATCCCGGGTATCTCCCTTTACTCTCTGTCCCCATTCTATATTCCCCTCTATCCCGGGTATCTCCCTTTACTCTCTGTCCCCGTTCTATATTCCCCTCTATCCCGGGTATCTCCCTTCACTCTCTGTGCCCGTTCTATATTCCCTCTATCCCGGGTATCTCACTTTACTCTCTGTCCCCATTCTATATTCCCCTCTATCCCGGGTATCTCCCTTTACTCTCTGTCCCCGTTCTATATTCCCCTCGATGCCGGGTATCTCCCTTTACTCTCTGTGCCCGTTCTAAATTCCCCTCTATCCCGTGTATCTCCCTTTACTCTCTGTCCAAATTCTATATTCCCCCTATCCCGGGTATCTCTCTTTACTCTCTGTCCCCGGTCTATATTCCCCTCTATCCCGGATATCTCGCTTTACTCTCTGTCCCCGTTCTATATTCCCCTCTATCCCGGGTATCTCCCTTTACTCTCTGTCCCCGTTCTATATTCTCCTCTATCCCGGGTATCTCCCTTTACTCTCTGTCCCCGTTCTATATTTCCCTCTATCCCGGGTATCTCCCTTTACTCTCTGTCCCCGTTCTATATTCCCCTCTGTCCCGGGTATCTCCCTTACTCTCTGTCCCCGTTCTATATTCCCCTCTATCCCGGGTATCACACTTTACTCTCTGTCACCGTTCTATATTCCCCTCTATCCCGGGTATCTTCCTTTACTCTCTGTCCCCGTTCTATATTCCACTCTATCCAGGGTATCTCTCTTTACTCTCTGTCCCCATTCTATATTCCCCTCTATCCCGGGTATCTCCCTTTACTCTCTGTCCCCGTTAAATATTCCCCTCTATCCCGGGTATCTACTTTACTCTGTCCCCGTTCTATATTCCACTCTATCCAGGGTATCTCCCGTTACTCTCTGTCCCCGTTCTATATTCCCCTCTATCCTGAGTATCTCACTTTACTCTCTGTCCCAGTTCTATATTCCCCTCTATCCAGGGTATCTCCCATTACTCTCTGTCCCCATTCTATATTTCCCTCTATCCCGGGTATCTCCCTTTACTCTCTGTCCCCGTTCTATATTCCCCTCTATCCCGGCTATCTCCCTTTACTCTCTGTCCCCGTTCTATATTCCCCTCTATCCCGGGTATCTGCCTTTACTCTCTGTCCCCGTTCTATATTCCCCTCTATCCCGGGTATCTCCCTTTACTCTCTGTCCCTGTTCTATATTCCCCTCTATCCCGGGTATCTCTCTTTACTCTCTGTCCCCTTTGTGTATTCCACTCTATCCAGGGTATCTCCCTTTACTCTCTGTCCCCGTTCTATATTCCCCTCCATCCTGAGTATCTCACTTTACTCTCTGACGCCGTTCTATAGTCCACTCTATCCCGGGTATCTCCCTTTACTCTCTGTCCCCGTTCTATATTCCCCTCTATCCTGAGTATCTCACTTTACTCTCTGTCCCCGTTCTATGTTCCACTCTATCCCGGATATCTCCCTTTACTCTCTGTCCCCGTTCTATATTCCCCTCTATCCCGGGTATCTCTCTTTACTCTCTGTCCCCGTTCTATATTCCCCTCTATCCCGGGTATCTCCCTTTACTCTCTGTCCTCGTTCTATATTTCCCTCTATCCCGGGTATCTCCCTTTACTCTCTCTCCCCGTTCTATATTCCCCTCTATCCCGGGTATTTCCCTTTACTCTCTGTCCCCATTCTATATTCCCCTCTATCCCGGGAATCTCATCTTTACTCTCTGTCCCCGTTCTATATTCCCCTCTATCCCGGGTATCTCCCTTTACTCTCTGTCCCCGTTCTGTATTCCCTTTATCCCCGGTATCTACATTTACTCTCTGTCCTCATTCTATATTCCCCTCTATCCCGGGTATCTCCCTTTACTCTCTGTCCGCATTCTATATTCCCCTCTATCCCGGGTATCTCCCTTTACTCTTTGTCCCCGTTCTATATGCCACTCTATCCGGGTATCTCCCTTTACGCTCTGTCCCCGTTCGATATTCCCCTCTATCCCGGGTATCTCACTTTACTCTCTGTCCCCATTCTATATTCCCCTCTATCCCGGGGAACTCCCTTTACTCTCTGTCCCCGTTCTATATTTCCCTCTATCCCAGGTATCACCCTTTACTCTCTGTCCCCGTTCTATATTCCCCTCTATCCCGGGTATCTCCCTTTACTCTCTGTCCCCGTTCTATATTCCCCTCTATCCCGGGTATCTCTCTTTACTCTCTGTCCCCGTTCTATATTCCCCTCTATCCCGGTTATCTCCCTTTACTCTCTGTCCCCGTTCTATACTCCCTCTATCCTGGGTATCTCCCTTTACTCTCTGTCCCCGTTCCATATTCCCTCTATCCCGGGTATCTCTCTTTACTCTCTGTCCCCGTTCCATATTCCCCTCCAACCCGGGTATCTCCCTTTACTCTCTGTGCCCGTTCTATATTCCCTCTATCCCGGGTATCTCACTTTACTCTCTGTCCCCATTCTATATTCCCCTCTATCCCGGGTATCTCCCTTTACTGTCTGTCCCCGTTCTATATTCCCCTCTATCCCGGGTAACTCTCTTTACTCTCTGTCCCCATTCTATATTCCCTCTATCCCAGGTATCTCTCTTTACTCTCTGTCCCCGTTCTATATTCCCCTCTATCCCAGGTATCCCCCTTTACTCTCTGTCCCCGTTCTATATTCCCCTCTATCCTGGGTATCTCCCTTTACTCTCTGTCCCCGTTCTATATTCCCTCTATCCCGGGTATCTCACTTTACTCTCTGTCCCCGTTCTATATTCCCCTCTATCCCGGGTATCTCCCTTTACTCTCTGTCCCCGTTCAAAATTCCCCTCTATCCTGGGTATCTCCCTTCACTCTCTGTCCCCGTTCAATATTCCCCTCTATCCTGGGTATCTCCCTTTACTCTCTGTCCCTGTTCTATATTCCCCTCTATCCCGGGTATCTCCCTTTACTCTCTGTCCCCGTTCTATATTCCCCTCTATCCCGGGTATCTCCCTTTACTCACTGTCCCCGTTCTATATTCCCCTCTATCCCGGGTATCTCCCTTTACTCACTGTCCCCGTTCTATATTCCCCTCTATCCCGGGCATCTCCCTTTACTCTCTGTCCCCGTTCTATATTCCCCTCTATCCCGGGTATCTCCCATTCCTCTCCGTCCTCGTTCTGTATTCCCCTCTATCCCGGGTATCTCCCTTTACTCTCTGTCCCCGTTCTATATTCCCTCTATCCCGGGTATCTCTCTTTACTCTCTGTCCCCGTTCTATATTCCCCTCGAGCCCGGGTATCTCCCTTTACTCTCTGTGCCCGTTCTATATTCCCTCTATCCCGGGTATCTCACTTTCCTCTCTGTCCCCATTCTATATTCCCCTCTATCCCGGGTATCTCCCTTTATTCTCTGTCCCCGTTCTATTTTCCCTCTATCCCGGGTTACTCCCTTTACTCTCTGTCCCCGTTCTATATTCCCCTCTATCCCGGGTATCTCCCTTTACTCTCTGTCCCCGTTCTATATTCCCCTCTATCCCGGGTAACTCCCTTTACTCTCTGTCCCTATTCTATATGCCCCTCTATCCCGGGTATCTCCCTTTACTCTCTGTCCCCGTTCTATATTCCCTCTATCCCGGGTATCTCTCTTTACTCTCTGTCCCCGTTCTATATTCCCCTCTATCCCGGGTATCTCCCTTTACTCTCTGTCCCCGTTCTATATTCCCCTCTATCCCGGGTATCTCCCTTTACTCTCTGTCCCCGTTCTATATTCCCCTCTATCCCGGGTATCTGCCTTTACTCTCTGTCCCCGTTCTATATTCCCCTCTATCCCGGGTATCTCCCTTTACTCTCTGTCCAAATTCTATATTCCCCCTATCCCGGGTATCTCTCTTTACTCTCTGTCCCCGGTCTATATTCCCCTCTATCCCGGATATCTCGCTTTACTCTCTGTCCCCGTTCTATATTCCCCTCTATCCCGGGTATCTCCCTTTACTCTCTGTCCCCGTTCTATATTCTCCTCTATCCCGGGTATCTCCCTTTACTCTCTGTCCCCGTTCTATATTTCCCTCTATCCCGGGTATCTCCCTTTACTCTCTGTCCCCGTTCTATATTCCCCTCTGTCCCGGGTATCTCCCTTACTCTCTGTCCCCGTTCTATATTCCCCTCTATCCCGGGTATCACACTTTACTCTCTGTCACCGTTCTATATTCCCCTCTATCCCGGGTATCTTCCTTTACTCTCTGTCCCCGTTCTATATTCCACTCTATCCAGGGTATCTCTCTTTACTCTCTGTCCCCATTCTATATTCCCCTCTATCCCGGGTATCTCCCTTTACTCTCTGTCCCCGTTAAATATTCCCCTCTATCCCGGGTATCTACTTTACTCTGTCCCCGTTCTATATTCCACTCTATCCAGGGTATCTCCCGTTACTCTCTGTCCCCGTTCTATATTCCCCTCTATCCTGAGTATCTCACTTTACTCTCTGTCCCAGTTCTATATTCCCCTCTATCCAGGGTATCTCCCATTACTCTCTGTCCCCATTCTATATTTCCCTCTATCCCGGGTATCTCCCTTTACTCTCTGTCCCCGTTCTATATTCCCCTCTATCCCGGCTATCTCCCTTTACTCTCTGTCCCCGTTCTATATTCCCCTCTATCCCGGGTATCTGCCTTTACTCTCTGTCCCCGTTCTATATTCCCCTCTATCCCGGGTATCTCCCTTTACTCTCTGTCCCCGTTCTATATTCCCCTCTATCCCGGGTATCTCTCTTTACTCTCTGTCCCCTTTGTGTATTCCACTCTATCCAGGGTATCTCCCTTTACTCTCTGTCCCCGTTCTATATTCCCCTCCATCCTGAGTATCTCACTTTACTCTCTGACGCCGTTCTATAGTCCACTCTATCCCGGGTATCTCCCTTTACTCTCTGTCCCCGTTCTATATTCCCCTCTATCCTGAGTATCTCACTTTACTCTCTGTCCCCGTTCTATGTTCCACTCTATCCCGGATATCTCCCTTTACTCTCTGTCCCCGTTCTATATTCCCCTCTATCCCGGGTATCTCTCTTTACTCTCTGTCCCCGTTCTATATTCCCCTCTATCCCGGGTATCTCCCTTTACTCTCTGTCCTCGTTCTATATTTCCCTCTATCCCGGGTATCTCCCTTTACTCTCTCTCCCCGTTCTATATTCCCCTCTATCCCGGGTATTTCCCTTTACTCTCTGTCCCCATTCTATATTCCCCTCTATCCCGGGAATCTCATCTTTACTCTCTGTCCCCGTTCTATATTCCCCTCTATCCCGGGTATCTCCCTTTACTCTCTGTCCCCGTTCTGTATTCCCTTTATCCCCGGTATCTACATTTACTCTCTGTCCTCATTCTATATTCCCCTCTATCCCGGGTATCTCCCTTTACTCTCTGTCCGCATTCTATATTCCCCTCTATCCCGGGTATCTCCCTTTACTCTTTGTCCCCGTTCTATATGCCACTCTATCCGGGTATCTCCCTTTACGCTCTGTCCCCGTTCGATATTCCCCTCTATCCCGGGTATCTCACTTTACTCTCTGTCCCCATTCTATATTCCCCTCTCTCCCGGGTATCTCCCTTTATTCTCTGTCCCCGTTCTATTTTCCCTCTATCCCGGGTTACTCCCTTTACTCTCTGTCCCCGTTCTATATTCCCCTCTATCCCGGGTATCTCCCTTTACTCTCTGTCCCCGTTCTATATTCCCCTCTATCCCGGGTAACTCCCTTTACTCTCTGTCCCTATTCTATATGCCCCTCTATCCCGGGTATCTCCCTTTACTCTCTGTCCCCGTTCTATATTCCCTCTATCCCGGGTATCTCTCTTTACTCTCTGTCCCCGTTCTATATTCCCCTCTATCCCGGGTATCTCCCTTTACTCTCTGTCCCCGTTCTATATTCCCCTCTATCCCGGGTATCTCCCTTTACTCTCTGTCCCCGTTCTATATTCCCCTCTATCCCGGGTATCTGCCTTTACTCTCTGTCCCCGTTCTATATTCCCCTCTATCCCGGGTATCTCCCTTTACTCTCTGTCCAAATTCTATATTCCCCCTATCCCGGGTATCTCTCTTTACTCTCTGTCCCCGGTCTATATTCCCCTCTATCCCGGATATCTCGCTTTACTCTCTGTCCCCGTTCTATATTCCCCTCTATCCCGGGTATCTCCCTTTACTCTCTGTCCCCGTTCTATATTCTCCTCTATCCCGGGTATCTCCCTTTACTCTCTGTCCCCGTTCTATATTTCCCTCTATCCCGGGTATCTCCCTTTACTCTCTGTCCCCGTTCTATATTCCCCTCTGTCCCGGGTATCTCCCTTACTCTCTGTCCCCGTTCTATATTCCCCTCTATCCCGGGTATCACACTTTACTCTCTGTCACCGTTCTATATTCCCCTCTATCCCGGGTATCTTCCTTTACTCTCTGTCCCCGTTCTATATTCCACTCTATCCAGGGTATCTCTCTTTACTCTCTGTCCCCATTCTATATTCCCCTCTATCCCGGGTATCTCCCTTTACTCTCTGTCCCCGTTAAATATTCCCCTCTATCCCGGGTATCTACTTTACTCTGTCCCCGTTCTATATTCCACTCTATCCAGGGTATCTCCCGTTACTCTCTGTCCCCGTTCTATATTCCCCTCTATCCTGAGTATCTCACTTTACTCTCTGTCCCAGTTCTATATTCCCCTCTATCCAGGGTATCTCCCATTACTCTCTGTCCCCATTCTATATTTCCCTCTATCCCGGGTATCTCCCTTTACTCTCTGTCCCCGTTCTATATTCCCCTCTATCCCGGCTATCTCCCTTTACTCTCTGTCCCCGTTCTATATTCCCCTCTATCCCGGGTATCTGCCTTTACTCTCTGTCCCCGTTCTATATTCCCCTCTATCCCGGGTATCTCCCTTTACTCTCTGTCCCCGTTCTATATTCCCCTCTATCCCGGGTATCTCTCTTTACTCTCTGTCCCCTTTGTGTATTCCACTCTATCCAGGGTATCTCCCTTTACTCTCTGTCCCCGTTCTATATTCCCCTCCATCCTGAGTATCTCACTTTACTCTCTGACGCCGTTCTATAGTCCACTCTATCCCGGGTATCTCCCTTTACTCTCTGTCCCCGTTCTATATTCCCCTCTATCCTGAGTATCTCACTTTACTCTCTGTCCCCGTTCTATGTTCCACTCTATCCCGGATATCTCCCTTTACTCTCTGTCCCCGTTCTATATTCCCCTCTATCCCGGGTATCTCTCTTTACTCTCTGTCCCCGTTCTATATTCCCCTCTATCCCGGGTATCTCCCTTTACTCTCTGTCCTCGTTCTATATTTCCCTCTATCCCGGGTATCTCCCTTTACTCTCTCTCCCCGTTCTATATTCCCCTCTATCCCGGGTATTTCCCTTTACTCTCTGTCCCCATTCTATATTCCCCTCTATCCCGGGAATCTCATCTTTACTCTCTGTCCCCGTTCTATATTCCCCTCTATCCCGGGTATCTCCCTTTACTCTCTGTCCCCGTTCTGTATTCCCTTTATCCCCGGTATCTACATTTACTCTCTGTCCTCATTCTATATTCCCCTCTATCCCGGGTATCTCCCTTTACTCTCTGTCCGCATTCTATATTCCCCTCTATCCCGGGTATCTCCCTTTACTCTTTGTCCCCGTTCTATATGCCACTCTATCCGGGTATCTCCCTTTACGCTCTGTCCCCGTTCGATATTCCCCTCTATCCCGGGTATCTCACTTTACTCTCTGTCCCCATTCTATATTCCCCTCTATCCCGGGGAACTCCCTTTACTCTCTGTCCCCGTTCTATATTTCCCTCTATCCCAGGTATCACCCTTTACTCTCTGTCCCCGTTCTATATTCCCCTCTATCCCGGGTATCTCCCTTTACTCTCTGTCCCCGTTCTATATTCCCCTCTATCCCGGGTATCTCTCTTTACTCTCTGTCCCCGTTCTATATTCCCCTCTATCCCGGTTATCTCCCTTTACTCTCTGTCCCCGTTCTATACTCCCTCTATCCTGGGTATCTCCCTTTACTCTCTGTCCCCGTTCTATAGTCCCCTCAATCCCGGGTATCTCCCTTTACTCTCTGTCCCCGTTCTATATTCCCCTCTATCCCGGGTATCTCCCTTTAGTCTCTGTCCCCGTTCTGTATTCCCCTCTATCCCGGGTATCTCCCTTTACTCTCTGTCCCCGTTCTATATTCCCTCTATCCCGGGTATCTCACTTTACTCTCTGTCCCCATTCTATATTCCCCTCTATCCCGGGTATCTCCCTTTACTGTCTGTCCCCGTTCTATATTCCCCTCTATCCCGGGTAACTCTCTTTACTCTCTGTCCCCATTCTATATTCCCTCTATCCCAGGTATCTCTCTTTACTCTCTGTCCCCGTTCTATATTCCCCTCTATCCCAGGTATCCCCCTTTACTCTCTGTCCCCGTTCTATATTCCCCTCTATCCTGGGTATCTCCCTTTACTCTCTGTCCCCGTTCTATATTCCCTCTATCCCGGGTATCTCACTTTACTCTCTGTCCCCGTTCTATATTCCCCTCTATCCCGGGTATCTCCCTTTACTCTCTGTCCCCGTTCAAAATTCCCCTCTATCCTGGGTATCTCCCTTCACTCTCTGTCCCCGTTCAATATTCCCCTCTATCCTGGGTATCTCCCTTTACTCTCTGTCCCTGTTCTATATTCCCCTCTATCCCGGGTATCTCCCTTTACTCTCTGTCCCCGTTCTATATTCCCCTCTATCCCGGGTATCTCCCTTTACTCACTGTCCCCGTTCTATATTCCCCTCTATCCCGGGTATCTCCCTTTACTCACTGTCCCCGTTCTATATTCCCCTCTATCCCGGGCATCTCCCTTTACTCTCTGTCCCCGTTCTATATTCCCCTCTATCCCGGGTATCTCCCATTCCTCTCTGTCCTCGTTCTGTATTCCCCTCTATCCCGGGTATCTCCCTTTACTCTCTGTCCCCGTTCTATATTCCCTCTATCCCGGGTATCTCTCTTTACTCTCTGTCCCCGTTCTATATTCCCCTCGAGCCCGGGTATCTCCCTTTACTCTCTGTGCCCGTTCTATATTCCCTCTATCCCGGGTATCTCACTTTCCTCTCTGTCCCCATTCTATATTCCCCTCTATCCCGGGTATCTCCCTTTATTCTCTGTCCCCGTTCTATTTTCCCTCTATCCCGGGTTACTCCCTTTACTCTCTGTCCCCGTTCTATATTCCCCTCTATCCCGGGTATCTCCCTTTACTCTCTGTCCCCGTTCTATATTCCCCTCTATCCCGGGTAACTCCCTTTACTCTCTGTCCCTATTCTATATGCCCCTCTATCCCGGGTATCTCCCTTTACTCTCTGTCCCCGTTCTATATTCCCTCTATCCCGGGTATCTCTCTTTACTCTCTGTCCCCGTTCTATATTCCCCTCTATCCCGGGTATCTCCCTTTACTCTCTGTCCCCGTTCTATATTCCCCTCTATCCCGGGTATCTCCCTTTACTCTCTGTCCCCGTTCTATATTCCCCTCTATGCCGGGTATCTCCCTTTACTCTCTGTGCCCGTTCTAAATTCCCCTCTATCCCGTGTATCTCCCTTTACTCTCTGTCCCAGTTCTATATTCCCCCTATCCCGGGTATCTCTCTTTACTCTCTGTCCGCGTTCTATATTCCCCTCTATCCCGGGTATCTCGCTTTACTCTCTGTCCCCGTTCTATATTCCCTCTATCCCGGGTATCCCCCTTTACTCTCTGTCCCCGTTCTATATTCCCCTCTATCCCGGGTATCTCCCTTTACTCTCTGTCCCCGTTCTATATTCCCCTCTATCACGGGTATCTCCCTTTACTCTCTGTCCCCGTTCTATATTTACCTCTATCCCGGGTATCTCCCTTTACTCTCTGTCCCCGTTCTATATTCCCCTCTGTCCCGGGTATCTCCCTTACTCTCTGTCCCCGTTCTATATTCCCCTCTATCCCGGGTATCACCCTTTATTCTCTGTCACCGTTCTATATTCCCCTCTATCCCGGGTATCTCCCTTTACTCTCTGTCCCCGTTCTATATTCCACTCTATCCAGGGTAGCTCTCTTTACTCTCTGTCCCCATTCTATATTCCCCTCTATCCCGGGTATCTCCCTTTACTCTCTGTCCCTGTTAAATATTCCCCTCTATCCCGGGTATCTCCCTTTACTCTGTCCCCGTTCTATATTCCCCTCTATCCAGGGTATCTCCCTTTACTCTCTGTCCCCATTCTATATTTCCCTCTATCCCGGGTATCTCCCTTTACTCTCTGTCCCCGTTCTATATTCCCCTCTATCCCGGGTATCTCCCTTTACTCTCTGTCCCCATTCTATATTCCCCTCTATCCCGGGTATCTCCCTTTACTGTCTGTCCCCGTTCTATATTCCCCTCTATCCCGGGTAACTCCCTTTACTGTCTGTCCCCGTTCTATATTCCCCTCTATCCCGGGTATTTCCCTTTACTCTCTGTGCCCGTTCTAAATTCCCCTCTATCCCGTGTATCTCCCTTTACTCTCTGTCCCCGTTCTATATTCCCCTCTATCCTGGGTATCTCCCTTTACTCTCTGTGCCCGTTCTATATTCCCTCTATCCCGGGTATCTCACTTTACTCTCTGTGCCCGTTCTATATTCCCTCTATCCCGGGTATCTCACTTTACTCTCTGTCCCCATTCTATATTCCCCTCTATCCCGGGTGTCTCCCTTTACTCTCTGTCCCCGTTCTATATTCCCCTCTGTTCTGAGTATCTCACTTTACTCTCTGTCCCCGTTCTATGTTCCACTCTCTCCCGGGTATCTCTCTTTACTCTCTGTCCCCGTTCTATATTCCCCTCTATCCCGGGTATCTCCCTTTACTCTCTGTCCCCGTTCTATATTTCCCTCTATCCCGGGTATCTCCCTTTACTCTCTGTCCCCGTTCTATATTCCCCTCTATCCCGGGTATCTCCCTTTACTCTCTGTCCCCGTTCTATATTCCCCTCTATCCCGGGTATCTCATCTTTACTCTCTGTCCCCGTTCTGTATTCCCCTCTATCCCGGGTGTCTCCCTTTACTCTCTGTCCCCGTTCTGTATTCCCTTTATCCCGGGTATCTACATTTACTCTCTGTCCTCGTTCTATATTCCCCTCTATCCCGCGTATCTCCCTTTTCTCTCTGTCCCCATTCTATATTCCCCTCTATCCCGGGTATCTCCCTTTACTCTTTGTCCCCGTTCTATATGCCCCTCTATCCGGGTATCTCCCTTTACGCTCTGTCCCCGTTCGATATTCCCCTCTATCCCGGGTATCTCACTTTACTCTCTGTCCCCATTCTATATTCCCCTCTATCCCGGGTATCTCCCTTTACTCTCTGTCCCCGTTCTATATTCCGCTCTATCCCAGGTATCTCCATTTACTCTCTGTCCCCGTTCTATATTCCCCTCTATCCCGGGTATCTCCCTTTACTCTCTGTCCCCGTTCTATATTCCCCTCTATCCCGGGTATCTCCCTTTGCTCTCTGTCCCCATTCTATATTCCCTCTATCCCGGGTATCTCCCTTTACTCTCTGTCCCCGTTCTATATTCCACTCTATCCAGGGTATCTCTCTTTACTCTCTGTCCCCATTCTATATTCCCCTCTATCCCGGGTATCTCCCTTTACTCTCTGTCCCCGTTAAATATTCCCCTCTATCCCGGGTATCTCCCTTTACTCTGTCCCCGTTCTATATGCCACTCTATCCAGGGTATCTCCCTTTACTCTCTATCCCCGTTCTATATTCCCCTCTATCCTGAGTATCTCACTTTACTCTCTGTCCCAGTTCTATATTCCCCTCTATCCAGAGTATCTCCCTTTACTCTCTGTCCCCGTTCTATATTCCCCTCTATCCTGAGTATCTCACTTTACTCTCTGTCCCCGTTCTATATTCCCCTCTATCCCGGCTATCTCCCTTTACTCTCTGTCCCCGTTCTATATTCCCCTCTATCCCGGGTATCTGCCTTTACTCTCTGTCCCCGTTCTATATTCCCCTCTATCCCGGGTATCTCCCTTTACTCTCTGTCCCCGTTCTATATTCCCCTCTATCCCGGGTATCTCCCTTTACTCTCTGTGCCCGTTCTATATTCCCTCTATCCCGAGTATCTCACTTTACTCTCTGTCCCCATTCTATATTCCCCTCTATCCCGGGTATCTCCCTTTACTGTCTGTCCCCGTTCTATATTCCCCTCTATCCCGGGTAACTCCCTTTACTGTCTGTCCCCGTTCTATATTCCCCTCTATCCCGGGTATTTCCCTTTACTCTCTGTCCCCGTTCTAAATTCCCCTCTATCCCGGGTATCTCCCTTTACTCTCTGTCCCCGTTCTATATTCCCCTCTATCCCGGGTATCTCTCTTTACTCTCTGTCCCCATTCTATATTCCCCTCTATCCCGGGTATTTCCCTTTACTCTCTGTCCCCGTTCTATATTCCCCTCTATCCCGGGTATCTCCCTTTACTCTCTTTCCCCGTTCTATTTTCCCTCTATCCCGGGTAACTCCCTTTACTCTCTGTCCCCGTTCTATATTCCCCTCTATCCCGGGAATCTCCCTTTACTCTCTGTCCCCGTTCTATATTCCCCTCTATCCCGGGTATCTCCCTTTACTCTCTGTGCCCGTTCTATATTCCCTCTATCCCGGGTATCTCACTTTACTCTCTGTCCCCATTCTATATTCCCCTCTATCCCGAATATCTCCCTTTACTCTCTGTCCCCGTTCTATATTCCCCTCTATGCCGGGTATCTCCCTTTACTCTCTGTGCCCGTTCTAAATTCCCCTCTATCCCGTGTATCTCCCTTTACTCTCTGTGCCCGTTCTATATTCCCTCTATCCCGGGTATCTCACTATACTCTCTGTCCCCATTCTATATTCCCCTCTATCCCGGGTGTCTCCCTTTACTCTCTGTCCCCGTTCTATATTCCCCTCTGTTCTGAGTATCTCACTTTACTCTCTGTCCCCGTTCTATGTTCCACTCTCTCCCGGGTATCTCCCTTTACTCTCTGTCCCCGTTCTATATTCCCCTCTATCCCGGGTATCTCTCTTTACTCTCTGTCCCCGTTCTATATTCCCCTCTATCCCGGGTATCTCCCTTTACTCTCTGTCCCCGTTCTATATTTCCCTCTATCCCGGGTATCTCCCTTTACTCTCTGTCCCCGTTCTATATTCCCCTCTATCCCGGGTATCTCCCTTTACGATCTGTCCCCGTTCTATATTCCCCTCTATCCCGGGTATCTCATCTTTACTCTCTGTCCCCGTTCTATATTCCCCTCTATCCCGGGTGTCTCCCTTTACTCTCTGTCCCCGTTCTGTATTCCCTTTATCCCGGGTATCTACATTTACTCTCTGTCCTCGTTCTATATTCCCCTCTATCCCGCGTATCTCCCTTTTCTCTCTGTCCCCATTCTATATTCCCCTCTATCCCGGTTATCTCCCTTTACTCTTTGTCCCCGTTCTATATGCCCCTCTATCCGGGTATCTCCCTTTACGCTCTGTCCCCGTTCGATATTCCCCTCTATCCCATGTATCTCACTTTACTCTCTGTCCCCATTCTATATTCCCCTCTATCCCGGGTATCTCCCTTTACTCTCTGTCCCCGTTCTACATTCCGCTCTATCCCAGGTATCTCCATTTACTCTCTGTCCCCGTTCTATATTCCCCTCTATCCCGGGTATCTCCCTTTACTCTCTGTCCCCGTTCTATATTCCCCTCTATCCCGGGTATCTCTCTTTACTCTCAGTCCCCGTTCTATATTCCCCTCTATCCCGGGTATCTCCCTTTATTCTCTGCCCCATTCTACACTCCCTCTATCCCGGGTATCTCCCTTTACTCTCTGTCCCCGTTCTCTTGTCCCCTCCATCCCGGGTATCTCCCTATACTCTCTGTCCCCGTTCTATACTCCCTCTATCCCGGGTATCTCCCTTTACTCTCTGTCCCCGTTCTATATTCCCCTCTATCCCGGGTATCTTCCTTTACTCTCTGTCCCCGTTCTATATTCCCCTCTATCCCGGGTATCTCCCTTTACTCTCTGTCCCCATTCTATATTCCCTCTATCCCAGGTATCTCTCTTTACTCTCTGTCCCCGTTCTCTATTCCCCTCTATGCCAGGTATCCCCCTTTACTCTCTGTCCCCGTTCTATATTCCCCTCTATTCCGGGTATCTCCCTTTACTCTCTGTCCCCATTCTATATTCCCCTCTATCCCGGGTGTCTCCCTTTACTCTCTGTCCCCGTTCTATATTCCCCTCTGTTCTGAGTATCTCACTTTACTCTCTGTCCCCGTTCTATGTTCCACTCTCTCCCGGGTATCTCCCTTTACTCTCTGTCCCCGTTCTATATTCCCCTCTATCCCGGGTATCTCTCTTTACTCTCTGTCCCCGTTCTATATTCCCCTCTATCCCGGGTATCTCCCTTTACTCTCTGTCCCCGTTCTATATTTCCCTCTATCCCGGGTATCTCCCTTTACTCTCTGTCCCCGTTCTATATTCCCCTCTATCCCGGGTATCTCCCTTTACTCTCTGTCCCCGTTCTATATTCCCCTCTATCCCGGGTATCTCATCTTTACTCTCTGTCCCCGTTCTATATTCCCCTCTATCCCGGGTGTCTCCCTTTACTCTCTGTCCCCGTTCTGTATTCCCTTTATCCCGGGTATCTACATTTACTCTCTGTCCTCGTTCTATATTCCCCTCTATCCCGCGTATCTCCCTTTTCTCTCTGTCCCCATTCTATATTCCCCTCTATCCCGGTTATCTCCCTTTACTCTTTGTCCCCGTTCTATATGCCCCTCTATCCGGGTATCTCCCTTTACGCTCTGTCCCCGTTCGATATTCCCCTCTATCCCGGGTATCTCACTTTACTCTCTGTCCCCATTCTATATTCCCCTCTATCCCGGGTATCTCCCTTTACTCTCTGTCCCCGTTCTATATTCCGCTCTATCCCAGGTATCTCCATTTACTCTCTGTCCCCGTTCTATATTCCCCTCTATCCCGGGTATCTCCCTTTACTCTCTGTCCCCGTTCTATATTCCCCTCTATCCCGGGTATCTCTCTTTACTCTCAGTCCCCGTTTTATATTCCCCTCTATCCCGGGTATCTCCCTTTATTCTCTGCCCCGTTCTACACTCCCTCTATCCCGGGTATCTCCCTTTACTCTCTGTCCCCGTTCTCTTGTCCCCTCCATCCCGGGTATCTCCCTTTACTCTCTGTCCCCGTTCTATATTCCCCTCTATCCCGGGTATCTCCCTTTACTCACTGTCCCCGTTCTATATTCCCCTCTATCCCGGGCATCTCCCTTTACTCTCTGTCCCCGTTCTATATTCCCCTCTATCCCGGGTATCTCCCATTCCTCTCTGTCCTCGTTCTGTATTCCCCTCTATCCCGGGTATCTCCCTTTACTCTCTGTCCCCGTTCTATATTCCCTCTATCCCGGGTATCTCTCTTTACTCTCTGTCCCCGTTCTATATTCCCCTCGAGCCCGGGTATCTCCCTTTACTCTCTGTGCCCGTTCTATATTCCCTCTATCCCGGGTATCTCACTTTCCTCTCTGTCCCCATTCTATATTCCCCTCTATCCCGGGTATCTCCCTTTATTCTCTGTCCCCGTTCTATTTTCCCTCTATCCCGGGTTACTCCCTTTACTCTCTGTCCCCGTTCTATATTCCCCTCTATCCCGGGTATCTCCCTTTACTCTCTGTCCCCGTTCTATATTCCCCTCTATCCCGGGTAACTCCCTTTACTCTCTGTCCCTATTCTATATGCCCCTCTATCCCGGGTATCTCCCTTTACTCTCTGTCCCCGTTCTATATTCCCTCTATCCCGGGTATCTCTCTTTACTCTCTGTCCCCGTTCTATATTCCCCTCTATCCCGGGTATCTCCCTTTACTCTCTGTCCCCGTTCTATATTCCCCTCTATCCCGGGTATCTCCCTTTACTCTCTGTCCCCGTTCTATATTCCCCTCTATGCCGGGTATCTCCCTTTACTCTCTGTGCCCGTTCTAAATTCCCCTCTATCCCGTGTATCTCCCTTTACTCTCTGTCCCAGTTCTATATTCCCCCTATCCCGGGTATCTCTCTTTACTCTCTGTCCGCGTTCTATATTCCCCTCTATCCCGGGTATCTCGCTTTACTCTCTGTCCCCGTTCTATATTCCCTCTATCCCGGGTATCCCCCTTTACTCTCTGTCCCCGTTCTATATTCCCCTCTATCCCGGGTATCTCCCTTTACTCTCTGTCCCCGTTCTATATTCCCCTCTATCACGGGTATCTCCCTTTACTCTCTGTCCCCGTTCTATATTTACCTCTATCCCGGGTATCTCCCTTTACTCTCTGTCCCCGTTCTATATTCCCCTCTGTCCCGGGTATCTCCCTTACTCTCTGTCCCCGTTCTATATTCCCCTCTATCCCGGGTATCACCCTTTATTCTCTGTCACCGTTCTATATTCCCCTCTATCCCGGGTATCTCCCTTTACTCTCTGTCCCCGTTCTATATTCCACTCTATCCAGGGTAGCTCTCTTTACTCTCTGTCCCCATTCTATATTCCCCTCTATCCCGGGTATCTCCCTTTACTCTCTGTCCCTGTTAAATATTCCCCTCTATCCCGGGTATCTCCCTTTACTCTGTCCCCGTTCTATATTCCCCTCTATCCAGGGTATCTCCCTTTACTCTCTGTCCCCATTCTATATTTCCCTCTATCCCGGGTATCTCCCTTTACTCTCTGTCCCCGTTCTATATTCCCCTCTATCCCGGGTATCTCCCTTTACTCTCTGTCCCCATTCTATATTCCCCTCTATCCCGGGTATCTCCCTTTACTGTCTGTCCCCGTTCTATATTCCCCTCTATCCCGGGTAACTCCCTTTACTGTCTGTCCCCGTTCTATATTCCCCTCTATCCCGGGTATTTCCCTTTACTCTCTGTGCCCGTTCTAAATTCCCCTCTATCCCGTGTATCTCCCTTTACTCTCTGTCCCCGTTCTATATTCCCCTCTATCCTGGGTATCTCCCTTTACTCTCTGTGCCCGTTCTATATTCCCTCTATCCCGGGTATCTCACTTTACTCTCTGTGCCCGTTCTATATTCCCTCTATCCCGGGTATCTCACTTTACTCTCTGTCCCCATTCTATATTCCCCTCTATCCCGGGTGTCTCCCTTTACTCTCTGTCCCCGTTCTATATTCCCCTCTGTTCTGAGTATCTCACTTTACTCTCTGTCCCCGTTCTATGTTCCACTCTCTCCCGGGTATCTCTCTTTACTCTCTGTCCCCGTTCTATATTCCCCTCTATCCCGGGTATCTCCCTTTACTCTCTGTCCCCGTTCTATATTTCCCTCTATCCCGGGTATCTCCCTTTACTCTCTGTCCCCGTTCTATATTCCCCTCTATCCCGGGTATCTCCCTTTACTCTCTGTCCCCGTTCTATATTCCCCTCTATCCCGGGTATCTCATCTTTACTCTCTGTCCCCGTTCTGTATTCCCCTCTATCCCGGGTGTCTCCCTTTACTCTCTGTCCCCGTTCTGTATTCCCTTTATCCCGGGTATCTACATTTACTCTCTGTCCTCGTTCTATATTCCCCTCTATCCCGCGTATCTCCCTTTTCTCTCTGTCCCCATTCTATATTCCCCTCTATCCCGGGTATCTCCCTTTACTCTTTGTCCCCGTTCTATATGCCCCTCTATCCGGGTATCTCCCTTTACGCTCTGTCCCCGTTCGATATTCCCCTCTATCCCGGGTATCTCACTTTACTCTCTGTCCCCATTCTATATTCCCCTCTATCCCGGGTATCTCCCTTTACTCTCTGTCCCCGTTCTATATTCCGCTCTATCCCAGGTATCTCCATTTACTCTCTGTCCCCGTTCTATATTCCCCTCTATCCCGGGTATCTCCCTTTACTCTCTGTCCCCGTTCTATATTCCCCTCTATCCCGGGTATCTCCCTTTGCTCTCTGTCCCCATTCTATATTCCCTCTATCCCGGGTATCTCCCTTTACTCTCTGTCCCCGTTCTATATTCCACTCTATCCAGGGTATCTCTCTTTACTCTCTGTCCCCATTCTATATTCCCCTCTATCCCGGGTATCTCCCTTTACTCTCTGTCCCCGTTAAATATTCCCCTCTATCCCGGGTATCTCCCTTTACTCTGTCCCCGTTCTATATGCCACTCTATCCAGGGTATCTCCCTTTACTCTCTATCCCCGTTCTATATTCCCCTCTATCCTGAGTATCTCACTTTACTCTCTGTCCCAGTTCTATATTCCCCTCTATCCAGAGTATCTCCCTTTACTCTCTGTCCCCGTTCTATATTCCCCTCTATCCTGAGTATCTCACTTTACTCTCTGTCCCCGTTCTATATTCCCCTCTATCCCGGCTATCTCCCTTTACTCTCTGTCCCCGTTCTATATTCCCCTCTATCCCGGGTATCTGCCTTTACTCTCTGTCCCCGTTCTATATTCCCCTCTATCCCGGGTATCTCCCTTTACTCTCTGTCCCCGTTCTATATTCCCCTCTATCCCGGGTATCTCCCTTTACTCTCTGTGCCCGTTCTATATTCCCTCTATCCCGAGTATCTCACTTTACTCTCTGTCCCCATTCTATATTCCCCTCTATCCCGGGTATCTCCCTTTACTGTCTGTCCCCGTTCTATATTCCCCTCTATCCCGGGTAACTCCCTTTACTGTCTGTCCCCGTTCTATATTCCCCTCTATCCCGGGTATTTCCCTTTACTCTCTGTCCCCGTTCTAAATTCCCCTCTATCCCGGGTATCTCCCTTTACTCTCTGTCCCCGTTCTATATTCCCCTCTATCCCGGGTATCTCTCTTTACTCTCTGTCCCCATTCTATATTCCCCTCTATCCCGGGTATTTCCCTTTACTCTCTGTCCCCGTTCTATATTCCCCTCTATCCCGGGTATCTCCCTTTACTCTCTTTCCCCGTTCTATTTTCCCTCTATCCCGGGTAACTCCCTTTACTCTCTGTCCCCGTTCTATATTCCCCTCTATCCCGGGAATCTCCCTTTACTCTCTGTCCCCGTTCTATATTCCCCTCTATCCCGGGTATCTCCCTTTACTCTCTGTGCCCGTTCTATATTCCCTCTATCCCGGGTATCTCACTTTACTCTCTGTCCCCATTCTATATTCCCCTCTATCCCGAATATCTCCCTTTACTCTCTGTCCCCGTTCTATATTCCCCTCTATGCCGGGTATCTCCCTTTACTCTCTGTGCCCGTTCTAAATTCCCCTCTATCCCGTGTATCTCCCTTTACTCTCTGTGCCCGTTCTATATTCCCTCTATCCCGGGTATCTCACTATACTCTCTGTCCCCATTCTATATTCCCCTCTATCCCGGGTGTCTCCCTTTACTCTCTGTCCCCGTTCTATATTCCCCTCTGTTCTGAGTATCTCACTTTACTCTCTGTCCCCGTTCTATGTTCCACTCTCTCCCGGGTATCTCCCTTTACTCTCTGTCCCCGTTCTATATTCCCCTCTATCCCGGGTATCTCTCTTTACTCTCTGTCCCCGTTCTATATTCCCCTCTATCCCGGGTATCTCCCTTTACTCTCTGTCCCCGTTCTATATTTCCCTCTATCCCGGGTATCTCCCTTTACTCTCTGTCCCCGTTCTATATTCCCCTCTATCCCGGGTATCTCCCTTTACGATCTGTCCCCGTTCTATATTCCCCTCTATCCCGGGTATCTCATCTTTACTCTCTGTCCCCGTTCTATATTCCCCTCTATCCCGGGTGTCTCCCTTTACTCTCTGTCCCCGTTCTGTATTCCCTTTATCCCGGGTATCTACATTTACTCTCTGTCCTCGTTCTATATTCCCCTCTATCCCGCGTATCTCCCTTTTCTCTCTGTCCCCATTCTATATTCCCCTCTATCCCGGTTATCTCCCTTTACTCTTTGTCCCCGTTCTATATGCCCCTCTATCCGGGTATCTCCCTTTACGCTCTGTCCCCGTTCGATATTCCCCTCTATCCCATGTATCTCACTTTACTCTCTGTCCCCATTCTATATTCCCCTCTATCCCGGGTATCTCCCTTTACTCTCTGTCCCCGTTCTACATTCCGCTCTATCCCAGGTATCTCCATTTACTCTCTGTCCCCGTTCTATATTCCCCTCTATCCCGGGTATCTCCCTTTACTCTCTGTCCCCGTTCTATATTCCCCTCTATCCCGGGTATCTCTCTTTACTCTCAGTCCCCGTTCTATATTCCCCTCTATCCCGGGTATCTCCCTTTATTCTCTGCCCCATTCTACACTCCCTCTATCCCGGGTATCTCCCTTTACTCTCTGTCCCCGTTCTCTTGTCCCCTCCATCCCGGGTATCTCCCTATACTCTCTGTCCCCGTTCTATACTCCCTCTATCCCGGGTATCTCCCTTTACTCTCTGTCCCCGTTCTATATTCCCCTCTATCCCGGGTATCTTCCTTTACTCTCTGTCCCCGTTCTATATTCCCCTCTATCCCGGGTATCTCCCTTTACTCTCTGTCCCCATTCTATATTCCCTCTATCCCAGGTATCTCTCTTTACTCTCTGTCCCCGTTCTCTATTCCCCTCTATGCCAGGTATCCCCCTTTACTCTCTGTCCCCGTTCTATATTCCCCTCTATTCCGGGTATCTCCCTTTACTCTCTGTCCCCATTCTATATTCCCCTCTATCCCGGGTGTCTCCCTTTACTCTCTGTCCCCGTTCTATATTCCCCTCTGTTCTGAGTATCTCACTTTACTCTCTGTCCCCGTTCTATGTTCCACTCTCTCCCGGGTATCTCCCTTTACTCTCTGTCCCCGTTCTATATTCCCCTCTATCCCGGGTATCTCTCTTTACTCTCTGTCCCCGTTCTATATTCCCCTCTATCCCGGGTATCTCCCTTTACTCTCTGTCCCCGTTCTATATTTCCCTCTATCCCGGGTATCTCCCTTTACTCTCTGTCCCCGTTCTATATTCCCCTCTATCCCGGGTATCTCCCTTTACTCTCTGTCCCCGTTCTATATTCCCCTCTATCCCGGGTATCTCATCTTTACTCTCTGTCCCCGTTCTATATTCCCCTCTATCCCGGGTGTCTCCCTTTACTCTCTGTCCCCGTTCTGTATTCCCTTTATCCCGGGTATCTACATTTACTCTCTGTCCTCGTTCTATATTCCCCTCTATCCCGCGTATCTCCCTTTTCTCTCTGTCCCCATTCTATATTCCCCTCTATCCCGGTTATCTCCCTTTACTCTTTGTCCCCGTTCTATATGCCCCTCTATCCGGGTATCTCCCTTTACGCTCTGTCCCCGTTCGATATTCCCCTCTATCCCGGGTATCTCACTTTACTCTCTGTCCCCATTCTATATTCCCCTCTATCCCGGGTATCTCCCTTTACTCTCTGTCCCCGTTCTATATTCCGCTCTATCCCAGGTATCTCCATTTACTCTCTGTCCCCGTTCTATATTCCCCTCTATCCCGGGTATCTCCCTTTACTCTCTGTCCCCGTTCTATATTCCCCTCTATCCCGGATATCTCTCTTTACTCTCAGTCCCCGTTTTATATTCCCCTCTATCCCGGGTATCTCCCTTTATTCTCTGCCCCGTTCTACACTCCCTCTATCCCGGGTATCTCCCTTTACTCTCTGTCCCCGTTCTCTTGTCCCCTCCATCCCGGGTATCTCCCTTTACTCTCTGTCCCCGTTCTATACTCCCTCTATCCCGGGTATCTCCCTTTACTCTCTGTCCCCGTTCTATATTCCCCTCTATCCCGGGTATCTCCCTTTACTCTCTGTCCCCATTCTATATTCCCTCTAACCCAGGTTTCTCTCTTTACTCTCTGTCCCCGTTCTCTATTCCCCTCTATGCCAGGTATCCCCCTTTACTCTCTGTCCCCGTTCTATATTCCCCTCTATTCCGGGTATCTCCCTTTACTCTCTGTCCCCGTTCTATATTCCCTCTATCGCGGGTATCTCACTTTACTCTCTGTCCCCGTTCTATATTCCCCTCTATCCCGGGTATCTCCCTTTACTCTCTGTCCCCGTTCTATATTCCCCTCTATCCTGGGTATCTCCCTTCACTCTCAGTCCCCGTTCTATATTCCCCTCTATCCCGGGCATCTCCCTTTACTCTCTGTCCCCGTTCTATATTCCCCTCTATCCCGGGTATCTCCCTTTAATCTCTGTCCCCGTTCTGTATTCCCCTCTATCCCGGGTATCTCCCTTTACTCTCTGTCCCCGTTCTATATTCCCTCTATCCCGGGTATCTCTCTTTACTCTCTGTCCCCGTTCTATATTCCCCTCTATCCCGGGTATCTCCCTTTACTCTCTCTGCCCGTTCTATATTCCCTCTATCCCGGGTATCTCACTTTACTCTCTGTCCCCATTCTATATTCCCCTCTATCTCGGGTATCTCCCTTTACTCTCTGTCCCCGTTCTATATTCCCCTCTATGCCGGGTATCTCCCTTTACTCTCTGTGCCCGTTCTAAATTCCCCTCTATCCCGTGTATCTCCCTTTACTCTCTGTCCAAATTCTATATTCCCCCTATCCCGGGTATCTCTCTTTACTCTCTGTCCCCGGTCTATATTCCCCTCTATCCCGGATATCTCGCTTTACTCTCTGTCCCCGTTCTATATTCCCTCTATCCTGGGTATCCCCCTTTACTCTCTGTCCCCGTTCTATATTCCCCTCTATCCCGGGTATCTCCCTTTACTCTCTGTCCCCGTTCTATATTCCCCTCTATCCCGGGTATCTCCCTTTACTCTCTGTCCCCGTTCTATATTTCCCTCTATCCCGGTTATCTCCCTTTACTCTCTGTCCCCGTTCTATATTCCCCTCTGTCCCGGGTATCTCCCTTACTCTCTGTCCCCGTTCTATATTCCCCTCTATCCCGGGTATCACCCTTTACTCTCTGTCACCGTTCTATATTCCCCTCTATCCCGGGTATCTTCCTTTACTCTCTGTCCCCGTTCTATATTCCACTCTATCCAGGGTATCTCTCTTTACTCTCTGTCCCCATTCTATATTCCCCTCTATCCCGGGTATCTCCCTTTACTCTCTGTCCCCGTTAAATATTCCCCTCTATCCTGAGTATCTCACTTTACTCTCTGTCCCAGTTCTATATTCCCCTCTATCCAGGGTATCTCCCTTTACTCTCTGTCCCCATTCTATATTTCCCTCTATCCCGGGTATCTCCCTTTACTCTCTGTCCCCGTTCTCTATTCCCCTCTATCCCGGCTATCTCCCTTTACTCTCTGTCCCCGTTCTATATTCCCCTCTATCCCGGGTATCTGCCTTTACTCTCTGTCCCCGTTCTATATTCCCCTCTATCCCGGGTATCTCCCTTTACTCTCTGTCCCCGTTCTATATTCCCCTCTATCCCGGATATCTCCCTTTACTCTCTGTCCCCTTTGTATATTCCACTCTATCCAGGGTATCTCCCTTTACTCTCTGTCCCCGTTCTATATTCCCCTCCATCCTGAGTATCTCACTTTACTCTCTGACCCCGTTCTATATTCCACTCTATCCCGGGTATCTCCCTTTACTCTCTGTCCCCGTTCTATATTCCCCTCTATCCTGAGTATCTCACTTTACTCTCTGTCCCCGTTCTATGTTCCACTCTATCCCGGATATCTCCGTTTACTCTCTGTCCCTGTTCTATATTCCCCTCTATCCCGGGTATCTCTCTTTACTCTCTGTCCCCGTTCTATATTCCCCTCTATCCCGGGTATCTCCCTTTACTCTCTGTCCTCGTTCTATATTTCCCTCTATCCCGGGTATCTCCCTTTACTCTCTCTCCCCGTTCTATATTCCCCTCTATCCCGGGTATTTCCCTTTACTCTCTGTCCCCATTCTATATTCCCCTCTATCCCGGGAATCTCATCTTTACTCTCTGTCCCCGTTCTATATTCCCGTCTATCCCGGGTATCTCCCTTTACTCTCTGTCCCCGTTCTGTATTCCCTTTATCCCGGGTATCTACATTTATTCTCTGTCCTCATTCTATATTCCCCTCTATCCCGGGTATCTCCCTTTACTCTCTGTCCCCATTCTATATTCCCCTCTATCCCGGGTATCTCCCTTTACTCTCTGTCCCCGTTCTATATGCCACTCTATCCGGGTATCTCCCTTTACGCTCTGTCCCCGTTCGATATTCCCCTCTATCCCGGTTATCTCACTTTACTCTCTGTCCCCATTCTATATTCCCCTCTATCCCGGGGAACTCCCTTTACTCTCTGTCCCCGTTCTATATTCCCCTCTATCCCAGGTATCTCCCTTTACTCTCTGTCCCCGTTCTATATTCCCCTCTATCCCGGGTATCTCCCTTTACTCTCTGTCCCCGTTCTATATTCCCCTCTATCCCGGGTATCTCTCTTTACTCTCTGTCCCCGTTCTATATTCCCCTCTATCCCGGGTATCTCCCTTTACTCTCTGTCCCCGTTCTATACTCCCTCTATCCCGGGTATCTCCCTTTACTCTCTGTCCCCGTTCTATAGTCCCCTCTATTCCGGGTATCTCCCTTTACTCTCTGTCCCCGTTCTGTATTCCCCTCTATCCCGGGTATCTCCCTTTACTCTCTGTCCCCGTTCTATATTCCCTCTATCCCGGGTATCTCTCTTTACTCTCTGTCCCCGTTCCATATTCCCCTCCAACCCGGGTATCTCCCTTTACTCTCTGTGCCCGTTCTATATTCCCTCTATCCCGGGTATCTCACTTTACTCTCTGTCCCCATTCTATATTCCCCTCTATCCCGGGTATCTCCCTTTACTGTCTGTCCCCGTTCTATATTCCCCTCTATCCCAGGTAACTCCCTTTACTGTCTGTCCCCGTTCTATATTCCCCTCTATCCCGGGTATCTCCCTTTACTCTCTGGCCCCGTTCTATATTCCCCTCTATCCCGGATATCTCCCTTTACTCTCTGTCCCATTTCTATATTCCCCTCTATCCCGGGTATCTCTCTTTACTCTCTGTCCCCGTTCTATATTCCCCTCTATCCCTGGTAACTCCCTTTACTCTCTGTCCCCGTTCTATATTCCCCTCTATCCCGGGTATCTCCCTTTACTCTCTGTCCCCGTTCTATATTCCCCTCTATCCCGGGTAACTCCCTTTACTCTCTGTCCCTATTCTATATGCCCCTCTCTCCCGGGTATCTCCCTTTACTCTCTGTCCCCGTTCTATATTCCCTCTATCCCGGGTATCTCTCTTTACTCTCTGTCCCCGTTCTATAATCCTCTCTATCCCGGGTATCTCACTTTACTCTCTGTCCCCGTTCTATATTCCCCTCTATCCCGGGTATCTCCCTTTACTCTCTGTCCCTGATCTATATTAACCTCTATCCCGGATATCTCCCTTTACTCTCTGTCCCCATTCTATATTCCCCTCTATCCCGGGTATCTCCCTTTACTCTCTGTCCCCCTTCTATATTCCCCTCTATCCCGGGTATCTCCCTTCCCTCTCTGTGCCCGTTCTATATTCCCTCTATCCCGGGTATCTCACTTTACTCTCTGTCCCCATTCTATATTCCCCTCTATCCCGGGTATCTCCCTTTACTCTCTGTCCCCGTTCTATATTCCCCTCTATGCTGGGTATCTCCCTTTACTCTCTGTGCCCATTCTAAATTCCCCTCTATCCCGTGTATCTCCCTTTACTCTCTGTCCCCGTTCTATATTCCCCCTATCCCGGGTATCTCTCTTTACTCTCTGTCCCCGTTCTATATTCCCCTCTATCCCGGGTATCTCGCTTTACTCTCTGTCCCCGTTCTATATTCCCTCTATCCCGGATATCCCCCTTTACTCTCTGGCCCCGTTCTATATTCCCCTCTATCCCGGGTATCTCCCTTTACTCTCTGTCCCCGTTCTATATTCCCCTCTATCCCGGGTATCTCCCTTTACTCTCTGTCCCCGTTCTATATTTCCCTCTATCCCGGGTATCTCCCTTTACTCTCTGTCCCCGTTCTATATTCCCCTCTGTCCCGGGTATCTCCCTTACTCTCTGTCCCCGTTCTATATTCCCCTCTATCCCGGGTATCACCCTTTACTCTCTGTCACCGTTCTATATTCCTCTCTATCCCGGGTATCTCCCTTTACTCTCTGTCCCCGTTCTATATTCCACTCTATCCAGGGTATCTCTCTTTACTCTCTGTCCCCATTCTATATTCCCCTCTATCCCGGGTATCTCCCTTTACTCTCTGTCCCCGTTAAATATTCCCCTCTATCCCGGGTATCTCCCTTTACTCTGTCCCCGTTCTATATTCCGCTCTATCCAGGGTATCTCCCTTTACTCTCTGTCCCCGTTCTATATTCCCCTCTATCCTGAGTATCTCACTTTACTCTCTGTCCCAGTTCTATATTCCCCTCTATCCAGGGTATCTCCCTTTACTCTCTGTCCCCATTCTATATTTCCCTCTATCCCGGGTATCTCCCTTTACTCTCTGTCCCCGTTCTATATTCCCCTCTATTCCGGCTATCTCCCTTTACTCTCTGTCCCCGTTCTATATTCCCCTCTATCCCGGGTATCTGCCTTTACTCTCTGTCCCCGTTCTATATTCCCCTCTATCCCGGGTATCTCCCTTTACTCTCTGTCCCCGTTCTATATTCCCCTCTATCCCGGGTATCTCCCTTTACTCTCTGTCCCCTTTGTGTATTCCACTCTATCCAGGGTATCTCCCTTTACTCTCTGTCCCCGTTCTATATTCCCCTCTATCCTAAGTATCTCACTTTACTCTCTGTCCCCGTTCTATATTCCACTCTATCCCTGGTATCTCCCTTTACTCTCTGTCCCCGTTCTATATTCCCCTCTATCCTGATTATCTCACTTTACTCTTTTTCCCGTTCTATATTCCCCTCTTTCCCGGGTATCTCACTTTACTCTCTGTCCCCGTTCTATATTTCCCTCTGTCCCGGGTTTCTCCCTTTACTCTCTGTCCCCGTTCTATATTCCCCTCTATCCTAAGTATCTCACTTTACTCTCTGTCCCCGTTCTATGTTCCACTCTATCCCGGGTATCTCCCTTTACTCTCTGTCCCCGTTCTATATTCCCCTCTATCCCGGGTATCTCTCTTTACTCTTTTTCCCGTTCTATATTCCCCTCTTTCCCGGGTATCTCACTTTACTCTCTGTCCCCGTTCTATATTTCCCTCTGTCCCGGGTTTCTCCCTTTACTCTCTGTCCCCGTTCTATATTCCCCTCTATCCCATGTATCTCCCTTTACTCTCTGTCCCCATTCTATATTCCCCTCTATCCCGGGAATCTCATCTTTACTCTCTGTCCCCGTTCTATATTCCCCTCTATCCCGGGTATCTCCCTTTACTCTCTGTCCCCGTTCTGTATTCCCTTTATCCCGGGTATCTACATTTACTCTCTGTCCTCATTCTATATTCCCCTCTATCCCGGGTATCTCCCTTTACTCTCTGTCCCCATTCTATATTCCCCTCTATCCCGGGTATCTCCCTTTACTCTTTGTCCCCGTTCTATATGCCACTCTATCCGGGTATCTCCCTTTACGCTCTGTCCCCGTTCGATATTCCCCACTATCCCGGGTATCTCACTTTACTCTCTGTCCCCATTCTATATTCCCCTCTATCCCGGGTATCTCCCTTTACTCTATGTCCCCGTTCTATATTCCCCTCTATCCCAGGTATCTCCCTTTACTCTCTGCCCCCGTTCTATATTCCCCTCTATCCCGGGTATCTCCCTTTACTCTCTGTCCCCGTTCTATATTCCAATCTATCCCGGGTATCTCTCTTTACTCTCTGTCCCCGTTCTATATTCCCCTCTATCCCGGGTATCTCCCTTTACTCTCTGTCCCCGTTCTATACTCCCTCTATCCCGGGTATCTCCCTTTACTCTCTGTCCCCGTTCTATAGTCCCCTCTATCCCGTGTATCTCCCTTTACTCTCTGTCCCCGTTCTATACTCCCTCTATCCCGGGTATCTCCCTTTACTCTCTGTCCCCGTTCTATATTCCCCTCTATCCCGGGTATCTCCCTTTACTCTCTGTCCCCGTTCTATATTCCCCTCTATCCCGGGTATCTCCCTTTACTCTCTGTCCCCGTTCTATATTCCCCTCTATCCAGGGTATCTCTCTTTACTCTCTGTCCCCGTTCTATATTCCCCTCTATCCCGGGTATCTCCCTTTACTCTCTGTCCCCGTTCTATATTCCCTCTATCCCAGGTATCTCACTTTACTCTCTGTCCCCGTTCTATATTCCCCTCTATCCCAGGTATCTCCCTTTACTCTCTGTCACCGTTCTATATTCCCCTCTATCCCGGGTATTTCCCTTTACTCTCTGTCCCCTTTTTATATTCCCTCTATCCCGGGTATCTCACTTTACTCTCTGTCCCCGTTCTATATTCCCCTCTATCCCGGGTATCTCCCTTTACTCTGTCCCAGTTCTATATTCCACTCTATCCAGGGTATCTCCCTTTACTCTCTGTCCCCGGTCTATATTCCCCTCTATCCTGAGTATCTCACTTTACTCTCTGTCCCAGTTCTATATTCCCCTCTATCCAGGGTATCTCCCTTTACTCTCTGTCCCCATTCTATATTTCCCTCTATCCTGGGTATCTCCCTTTACTCTCTGTCCCCGTTCCATATTCCCCTCTATCCCGGCTATCTCCCTATACTCTCTGTCCCGTTCTATATTCCCCTCTATCCCGGGTATCTGCCTTTACTCTCTGTCCCCGTTCTATATTCCCCTCTATCCTGATTATCTCACTTTACTCTCTGTCCCCGTTCTATGTTCCACTCTATCCCGGGTATCTCCCTTTACTCTCTGTCCCCGTTCTATATTCCCCTCTATCCCGGGTATCTCTCTTTACTCTCTGTCCCCGTTCTATATTCCCCTCATTCCCGGGTATCTCCCTTTACTCTATGTCCCCGTTCTATATTTCCCTCTATCCCGGGTATCTCCCTTTACTCTCTGTCCCCGTTCTATATTCCCCTCTATCCCGTGTATCTCCCTTTGCACTCTGTCCCCGTTCTATACTCCCCTCTATCCCGGGTATCTCATCTTTACTCTCTGTCCCTGTTCTATATTCCCCTCTATCCCGGGTATCTCCCTTTACTCTCTGTCCCCGTTCTGTATTCCCTTTATCCCGGGTATCTACATTTACTCTCTGTCCTCATTCTATATTCCCCTCTATCCCGGGTATCTCCCTTTACTCTCTGTCCCCATTCTGTGTTCCCCTCTATCCCGGGTATCTCCCTTTACTCTTTGTCCCCGTTCTATATGCCCGTCTATCCGGGTATCTCCCTTTACGCTCTGTCCCCGTTCGATATTCCCCTCTATCCCGGGTATCTCACTTTACTCTCTGTCCCCATTCTATATTCCCCTCTATCCCGGGTATCTCCCTTTACTCTCTGTCCCCGTTCTATATTCCCCTCTATCCCGGGTATCTCCCTTTACTCTCTGTCCCCGTTCTATATTCCCCTCTATCCCGGGTATCTCCCTTTACTCTCTGTCCCTGTTCTATATTAACCTCTATCCCGGGTATCTCCCTTTACTCTCTGTCCCCATTCTATGTTCCCCTCTATCCCGGGTATCTCTCTTTACTCTCTGTCCCCGTTCTATATTCCCCTCTATCCCGGCTATCTCCCTTTACTCTCTGTCCCCGTTCTATATTCCCTCTATCCCAGGTATCTCACTTTACTCTCTGTCCCCGTTCTATATTCCCCTCTATCCCAGGTATCTCCCTTTACTCTCTGTCACCGTTCTATATTCCCCTCTATCCCGGGTAATTCCCTTTAGTCTCTGTCCCCGTTCTGTATTCCCTCTATCCCGGGTATCTCACTTTACTCTCTGTCCCCGTTCTATATTCCCCTCTATCCCGGGTATCTCCCTTTACTCTGTCCCCGTTCTATATTCCACTCTATCCAGGGTATCTCCCTTTACTCTCTGTCCCCGTTCTATATTCCCCTCTATCCTGAGTATCTCACTTTACTCTCTGTCCCAGTTCTATATTCCCCTCTATCCAGGGTATCTCCCTTTACTCTCTATCCCCATTCTATATTTCCCTCTATCCCGGGTATCTCCCTTAACTCTCTTTCCCCGTTCTATATTCCCCTCTATCCCGGCTATCTCCCTATACTCGCTGTCCCCGTTCTATATTCCCCTCTATCCCGGGTATCTGCCTTTACTCTCTGTCCCCGTTCTATATTCCCCTCAATCTGGGTATCTCCCTTTACTCTCTGTCCCCATTGTATATTCCACTCTATCCAGGGTATCTCCCTTTACTCTCTGTCCCCGTTCTATATTCCCCTCTATCCTGAGTATCTCACTTTAATCTCTGTCCCCGTTCTATATTCCACTCTATCCCGGGTATCTCCCTTTACTCTCTGTCCCCGTTCTATATTCCCCTCTATCCTGAGTATCTCATTTTACTCTCTGTCCCCGTTCTATGTTCCACTCTATCCCGGGTATCTCCCTTTCCTCTCTGTCCCCGTTCTATATTCCCCTCTATCCCGGGTATCTCTCTTTACTCTCTGTCCCCGTTCTATATTCCCCTCATTCCCGGGTATCTCCCTTTACTCTCTGTCCCCGTTCTATATTTCCCTCTATCCCGGGTATCTCCCTTTACTCTCTGTCCCCGTTCTATATTCCCCTCTATCCCGGGCATCTCCCTTTACTCTCTGTCCCCGTTCTATACTCCCCTCTATCCCGGGCATCTCATCTTTACTCTCTGCCCCGTTCTATATTCCCCTCTATCCCGGGTATCTCCCTTTACTCTCTGTCCCCATTCTATATTCCCCTCTATCCCGGGTATCTCCCTTTACTCTTTGTCCCCGTTCTATATGCCCGTCTATCCGGGTATCTCCCTTTACGCTCTGTCCCCGTTCGATATTCCCCTCTATCCCGGGTATCTCACTTTACTCTCTGTCCCCATTCTATATTCCTCTCTATCCCGGGTATCTCCCATTACTCTCTGTCGCCGTTCTATATTCCCCTTTATCCCAGGTATCTCCCTTTACTCTCTGTCCACGTTCTATATTCCCCTCTATCCTGGGTATCTCCCTTTACTCTCTGTC
The DNA here is from genome assembly GCF_052327205.1 of Somniosus microcephalus. Lineage (NCBI taxonomy): Eukaryota > Metazoa > Chordata > Chondrichthyes > Squaliformes > Somniosidae > Somniosus > Somniosus microcephalus. Next base: position 5,023,822 of record NW_028225181.1, on the reverse strand, counting down.
CCCGTTCTATATTCCCCTCTATCCCGGGTATCTCTCTTTACTCTCTGTCCCCGTTCTATATTCCCCTCTATCCCGGGTATCTCCCTTTACTCTCTGTCCCCGTTCTATACTCCCTCTATCCCGCGTATCTCCATTTACTCTCTGTCCCCGTTCTATAGTCCCCTCTATCCCGGGTATCTCCCTTTACTCTCTGTCCCCGTTCTATACTCCCTCTATCCCGGGTATCTCCCTTTACTCTCTGTCCCCGTTCTATATTCCCCTCTATCCCGGGTATCTCCCTTTACTCTCTGTCCCCGTTCTATATTTCCCTCTATCCCGGGTATCTCCCTTTACTCTCTGTCCCCGTTCTATATTCCCCTCTATCCCGGGTATCTCTCTTTACTCTCTGTCCCCGTTCTATATTCCCCTCTATCCCGGGTATCTCCCTTTACTCTCTGTCCCCGTTCTATATTCCCTCTATCCCAGGTATCTCTCTTTACTCTCTGTCCCCGTTCTATATTCCACTCTATCCCAGGTATCTCCCTTTACTCTCTGTCCCCGTTCTATATTCCCCTCTATCCCGGGTATCTCCCTTTACTCTCTGTCCCCGTTCTAGATTCCCTCTATCCCGGGTATCTCACTTTACTCTCTGTCCCCGTTCTATATTCCCCTCTATCCTGGGTATCTCCCTTCACTCTCTGTCCCCGTTCAATATTCCCCTCTATCCTGGGTATCTCCCTTTACTCTCTGTCCCTGTTCTATATTCCCCTCTATCCCGGGTATCTCCCTTTACTCTCTGTCCCCGTTCTATATTCCCCTCTATCCCGGGTATCTCCCTTTGCTCACTGTCCCCGTTCTATATTCCCCTCTATCCCGGGTATCTCCCTTTACTCACTGTCCCCGTTCTATATTCCCCTCTATCCCGGGCACCTCCCTTTACTCTCTGTCCCCGTTCTATATTCCCCTCTATCCCGGGTATCTCCCTTTACTCTCTGTTCCGTTCTGTATTCCCCTCTATCCCGGGTATCTCCCTTTACTCTCTGTCCCCGTTCTATATTCCCCTCTATCCCGGGTATCTCCCTTTACTCTCTGTTGCCGTTCTATACTCCCTCTATCCCGGGTATCTCACTTTACTCTCTGTCCCCATTCTATATTCCCCTCTATCCCGGGTATCTCCCTTTACTGTCTGTCCCCGTTCTATATTCCCCTCTATCCCGGGTAACTCCCTTTACTGTCTGTCCCCGTTCTATATTCCCCTCTATCCCGGGTATCTCACTTTACTCTCTGTCCCCGTTCTATATTCCCCTCTATCCCGGGTATCTCCCTTTACTCTCTGTCCCCGTTCTATATTCCCCTCCATCCCGGGCATCTCCCTTTACTCTCTGTCCCCGTTCTATAATCCCCTCTATCCCGGGTATCTCCCTTTACTCTCTGTCCCCGTTCTGTATTCCCTCTATCCCGGGTATCTCACTTTACTCTCTGTCCCCGTTCTATATTCCCCTCTATCCCGGGTATCTCCTTTTACTCTCTGTCCCCGTTCTATATTCCGCTCTATCCTGGGTATCTCCCTTCACTCTCTGTCCCCGTTCAATATTCCCCTCTATCCTGGGTATCTCCCTTTACTCTCTGTCCCCGTTCTATATTCCCTCTATCCCGGGTATCTCTCTTTACTCTCTGTCCCCGTTCTATATTCCCCTCTATCCCGGGTATCTCCCTTTTCTCTCTGTGCCCGTTCTATATTCCCTCTATCCCGGGTATCTCACTTTACTCTCTGTCCCCATTCTATATTCCCCTCGATCCTGGGTATCTCCCTTTACTGTCTGTCCCCGTTCTATATTCCCCTCTTTCCCGTGTAACTCCCTTTACTGTCTGTCCCCGTTCTATATTCCCCTCTATCCCGGGTATCTCCCTTTACTCTCTGTCCCCGTTCTATATTCCCCTCTATCCCGGGTATCTCCCTTTACTCTCTGTCCCCGTTCTAAATTCCCCTCTATCCCGGGTATCTCTCTTTACTCTCTGTCCCCGTTCTATATTCCCCTCTATCCCGGGTAACTCCCTTTACTCTCTGTCCCCGTTCTATATTCCCCTCTATCCCGGGTATCTCCCTTTACTCTCTGTCCCCGTTCTATATTCGCCTCTATCCCGGGTATCTCCCTTTACTCTCTGTCCCCGTTCCATATTCCCCTCTATCCCGGGTATCTCATCTTTACTCTCTGTCCCCGTTCTATATTCCCCTCTATCCCGGGTATCTCCCTTTAGTCTCTGTCCCCGTTCTGTATTCCCTTTATCCCGGGTATCTACATTTTCTCTCTGTCCTCATTCTATATTCCCCTCTATCCCGGGTATCTCCCTTTACTCTCTGTCCCCATTCTATATTCCTCTCTATCCCTGGTATCTCCCTTTACTCTTTGTCCCCGTTCTATATGCCCCTCTATCCGGGTATCTCCCTTTACGCTCTGTCCCCGTTCGATATTCCCCTCTATCCCGGGTATCTCACTTTACTCTCTGTCCCCATTCTATATTCCCCTCTATCCCGGGTATCTCCCTTTACTCTCTGTCTCCGTTCTATATTCCCCTCTATCCCAGGTATCTCCCTTTACTCTCAGTCCCCGTTCTATATTCCCCTCTATCCCGGGTATCACCCTTTACTCTCTGTCACCGTTCTATATTCCCCTCTATCCCGGGTATCTCCCTTTACTCTCTGTCCCCGTTCTATATTCCACTCTATCCAGGGTATCTCTCTTTACTCTCTGTCCCCATTCTCTATTCCCCTCTATCCCGGGTATCTCCCTTTACTCTCTGTCCCCGTTCTGTATTCCCTTTATCCCGGGTATCTACATTTACTCTCTGTCCTCATTCTATATTCCCCTCTATCCCGGGTATCTCCCTTTACTCTCTGTCCCCATTCTATATTCCCCTCTATCCCGGGTATCTCCCTTTACTCTTTGTCCCCGTTCTATATGCCACTCTATCCGGGTATCTCCCTTTACGCTCTGTCCCCGTTCGATATTCCCCACTATCCCGGGTATCTCACTTTACTCTCTGTCCCCATTCTATATTCCCCTCTATCCCGGGTATCTCCCTTTACTCTATGTCCCCGTTCTATATTCCCCTCTATCCCAGGTATCTCCCTTTACTCTCTGCCCCCGTTCTATATTCCCCTCTATCCCGGGTATCTCCCTTTACTCTCTGTCCCCGTTCTATATTCCACTCTATCCCGGGTATCTCTCTTTACTCTCTGTCCCCGTTCTATATTCCCCTCTATCCCGGGTATCTCCCTTTACTCTCTGTCCCCGTTCTATACTCCCTCTATCCCGGGTATCTCCCTTTACTCTCTGTCCCCGTTCTATAGTCCCCTCTATCCCGTGTATCTCCCTTTACTCTCTGTCCCCGTTCTATACTCCCTCTATCCCGGGTATCTCCCTTTACTCTCTGTCCCCGTTCTATATTCCCCTCTATCCCGGGTATCTCCCTTTACTCTCTGTCCCCGTTCTATATTCCCCTCTATCCCGGGTATCTCCCTTTACTCTCTGTCCCCGTTCTATATTCCCCTCTATCCAGGGTATCTCTCTTTACTCTCTGTCCCCGTTCTATATTCCCCTCTATCCCGGGTATCTCCCTTTACTCTCTGTCCCCGTTCTATATTCCCTCTATCCCAGGTATCTCACTTTACTCTCTGTCCCCGTTCTATATTCCCCTCTATCCCAGGTATCTCCCTTTACTCTCTGTCACCGTTCTATATTCCCCTCTATCCCGGGTATTTCCCTTTACTCTCTGTCCCCTTTTTATATTCCCTCTATCCCGGGTATCTCACTTTACTCTCTGTCCCCGTTCTATATTCCCCTCTATCCCGGGTATCTCCCTTTACTCTGTCCCAGTTCTATATTCCACTCTATCCAGGGTATCTCCCTTTACTCTCTGTCCCCGTTCTATATTCCCCTCTATCCTGAGTATCTCACTTTACTCTCTGTCCCAGTTCTATATTCCCCTCTATCCAGGGTATCTCCCTTTACTCTCTGTCCCCATTCTATATTTCCCTCTATCCTGGGTATCTCCCTTTACTCTCTGTCCCCGTTCCATATTCCCCTCTATCCCGGCTATCTCCCTATACTCTCTGTCCCCGTTCTATATTCCCCTCTATCCCGGGTATCTGCCTTTACTCTCTGTCCCCGTTCTATATTCCCCTCTATCCTGATTATCTCACTTTACTCTCTGTCCCCGTTCTATGTTCCACTCTATCCCGGGTATCTCCCTTTACTCTCTGTCCCCGTTCTATATTCCCCTCTATCCCGGGTATCTCTCTTTACTCTCTGTCCCCGTTCTATATTCCCCTCATTCCCGGGTATCTCCCTTTACTCTATGTCCCCGTTCTATATTTCCCTCTATCCCGGGTATCTCCCTTTACTCTCTGTCCCCGTTCTATATTCCCCTCTATCCCGTGTATCTCCCTTTGCACTCTGTCCCCGTTCTATACTCCCCTCTATCCCGGGTATCTCATCTTTACTCTCTGTCCCCGTTCTATATTCCCCTCTATCCCGGGTATCTCCCTTTACTCTCTGTCCCCGTTCTGTATTCCCTTTATCCCGGGTATCTACATTTACTCTCTGTCCTCATTCTATATTCCCCTCTATCCCGGGTATCTCCCTTTACTCTCTGTCCCCATTCTGTGTTCCCCTCTATCCCGGGTATCTCCCTTTACACTTTGTCCCCGTTCTATATGCCCGTCTATCCGGGTATCTCCCTTTACGCTCTGTCCCCGTTCGATATTCCCCTCTATCCCGGGTATCTCACTTTACTCTCTGTCCCCATTCTATATTCCCCTCTATCCCGGGTATCTCCCTTTACTCTCTGTCCCCGTTCTATATTCCCCTCTATCCCGGGTATCTCCCTTTACTCTCTGTCCCCGTTCTATATTCCCCTCTATCCCGGGTATCTCCCTTTACTCTCTGTCCCTGTTCTATATTAACCTCTATCCCGGGTATCTCCCTTTACTCTCTGTCCCCATTCTATGTTCCCCTCTATCCCGGGTATCTCTCTTTACTCTCTGTCCCCGTTCTATATTCCCCTCTATCCCGGGTATCTCCCTTTACTCTCTGTCCCCGTTCTATATTCCCTCTATCCCAGGTATCTCACTTTACTCTCTGTCCCCGTTCTATATTCCCCTCTATCCCAGGTATCTCCCTTTACTCTCTGTCACCGTTCTATATTCCCCTCTATCCCGGGTAATTCCCTTTAGTCTCTGTCCCCGTTCTGTATTCCCTCTATCCCGGGTATCTCACTTTACTCTCTGTCCCCGTTCTATATTCCCCTCTATCCCGGGTATCTCCCTTTACTCTGTCCCCGTTCTATATTCCACTCTATCCAGGGTATCTCCCTTTACTCTCTGTCCCCGTTCTATATTCCCCTCTATCCTGAGTATCTCACTTTACTCTCTGTCCCAGTTCTATATTCCCCTCTATCCAGGGTATCTCCCTTTACTCTCTATCCCCATTCTATATTTCCCTCTATCCCGGGAATCTCCCTTAACTCTCTTTCCCCGTTCTATATTCCCCTCTATCCCGGCTATCTCCCTATACTCGCTGTCCCCGTTCTATATTCCCCTCTATCCCGGGTATCTGCCTTTACTCTCTGTCCCAGTTCTATATTCCCCTCTATCCCGCGTATCTCCCTTTACTCTCTGTCCCCGTTCTATATTCCCCTCTATCCTGGGTATCTCCCTTTACTCTCTGTCCCCATTGTATATTCCACTCTATCCAGGGTATCTCCCTTTACTCTCTGTCCCCGTTCTATATTCCCCTCTATCCTGAGTATCTCACTTTAATCTCTGTCCCCGTTCTATATTCCACTCTATCCCGGGTATCTCCCTTTACTCTCTGTCCCCGTTCTATATTCCCCTCTATCCTGAGTATCTCATTTTACTCTCTGTCCCCGTTCTATGTTCCACTCTATCCCGGGTATCTCCCTTTCCTCTCTGTCCCCGTTCTATATTCCCCTCTATCCCGGGTATCTCTCTTTACTCTCTGTCCCCGTTCTATATTCCCCTCATTCCCGGGTATCTCCCTTTACTCTCTGTCCCCGTTCTATATTTCCCTCTATCCCGGGTATCTCCCTTTACTCTCTGTCCCCGTTCTATATTCCCCTCTATCCCGGGCATCTCCCTTTACTCTCTGTCCCCGTTCTATACTCCCCTCTATACCGGGCATCTCATCTTTACTCTCTGTCCCCGTTCTATATTCCCCTCTATCCCGGGTATCTCCCTTTACTCTCTGTCCCCGTTCTGTATTCCCTTTATCCCGGGTATCTACATTTACTCTCTGTCCTCATTCTATATTCCCCTCTATCCCGGGTATCTCCCTTTACTCTCTGTCCCCATTCTATATTCCCCTCTATCCCAGGTATCTCCCTTTACTCTTTGTCCCCATTCTATATGCCCGTCTATCCGGGTATCTCCCTTTACGCTCTGTCCCCGTTCGATATTCCCCTCTATCCCGGGTATCTCACTTTACTCTCTGTCCCCATTCTATATTCCTCTCTATCCCGGGTATCTCCCATTACTCTCTGTCGCCGTTCTATATTCCCCTTTATCCCAGGTATCTCCCTTTACTCTCTGTCCACGTTCTATATTCCCCTCTATCCTGGGTATCTCCCTTTACTCTCTGTCCCCGTTCTATATTCCCCTCTATCCCGGGTATCTCTCTTTACTCTCTGTCCCCGTTCTATATTCCCCTCTATCCCGGGTATCTCCCTTTACTCTCTGTCCCCGTTCTATACTCCCTCTATCCCGCGTATCTCCATTTACTCTCTGTCCCCGTTCTATAGTCCCCTCTATCCCGGGTATCTCCCTTTACTCTCTGTCCCCGTTCTATACTCCCTCTATCCCGGGTATCTCCCTTTACTCTCTGTCCCCGTTCTATATTCCCCTCTATCCCGGGTATCTCCCTTTACTCTCTGTCCCCGTTCTATATTCCCCTCTATCCCGGGTATCTCCCTTTACTCTCTGTCCCCGTTCTATATTCCCCTCTATCCCGGGTATCTCTCTTTACTCTCTGTCCCCGTTCTATATTCCCCTCTATCCCGGGTATCTCCCTTTACTCTCTGTCCCCGTTCTATATTCCCTCTATCCCAGGTATCTCTCTTTACTCTCTGTCCCCGTTCTATATTCCACTCTATCCCAGGTATCTCCCTTTACTCTCTGTCCCCGTTCTATATTCCCCTCTATCCCGGGTATCTCCCTTTACTCTCTGTCCCCGTTCTAGATTCCCTCTATCCCGGGTATCTCACTTTACTCTCTGTCCCCGTTCTATATTCCCCTCTATCCTGGGTATCTCCCTTCACTCTCTGTCCCCGTTCAATATTCCCCTCTATCCTGGGTATCTCCCTTTACTCTCTGTCCCTGTTCTATATTCCCCTCTATCCCGGGTATCTCCCTTTACTCTCTGTCCCCGTTCTATATTCCCCTCTATCCCGGGTATCTCCCTTTGCTCACTGTCCCCGTTCTATATTCCCCTCTATCCCGGGTATCTCCCTTTACTCACTGTCCCCGTTCTATATTCCCCTCTATCCCGGGCACCTCCCTTTACTCTCTGTCCCCGTTCTATATTCCCCTCTATCCCGGGTATCTCCCTTTACTCTCTGTTCCGTTCTGTATTCCCCTCTATCCCGGGTATCTCCCTTTACTCTCTGTCCCAGTTCTATATTCCCTCTATCCCGGGTATCTCTCTTTACTCTCTGTCCCCGTTCTATATTCCCCTCTATCCCGGGTATCTCCCTTTACTCTCTGTTGCCGTTCTATACTCCCTCTATCCCGGGTATCTCACTTTACTCTCTGTCCCCATTCTATATTCCCCTCTATCCCGGGTATCTCCCTTTACTGTCTGTCCCCGTTCTATATTCCCCTCTATCCCGGGTAACTCCCTTTACTGTCTGTCCCCGTTCTATATTCCCCTCTATCCCGGGTATCTCCCTTTACTCTCTGTCCCCGTTCTATATTCCCCTCTATCCCGGGTATCTCCCTTTACTCTCTGTCCCCGTTCTATATTCCCCTCCATCCCGGGCATCTCCCTTTACTCTCTGTCCCCGTTCTATAATCCCCTCTATCCCGGGTATCTCCCTTTACTCTCTGTCCCCGTTCTGTATTCCCTCTATCCCGGGTATCTCACTTTACTCTCTGTCCCCGTTCTATATTCCCCTCTATCCCGGGTATCTCCTTTTACTCTCTGTCCCCGTTCTATATTCCGCTCTATCCTGGGTATCTCCCTTCACTCTCTGTCCCCGTTCAATATTCCCCTCTATCCTGGGTATCTCCCTTTACTCTCTGTCCCCGTTCTATATTCCCTCTATCCCGGGTATCTCTCTTTACTCTCTGTCCCCGTTCTATATTCCCCTCTATCCCGGGTATCTCCCTTTTCTCTCTGTGCCCGTTCTATATTCCCTCTATCCCGGGTATCTCACTTTACTCTCTGTCCCCATTCTATATTCCCCTCGATCCTGGGTATCTCCCTTTACTGTCTGTCCCCGTTCTATATTCCCCTCTTTCCCGTGTAACTCCCTTTACTGTCTGTCCCCGTTCTATATTCCCCTCTATCCCGGGTATCTCCCTTTACTCTCTGTCCCCGTTCTATATTCCCCTCTATCCCGGGTATCTCCCTTTACTCTCTGTCCCCGTTCTAAATTCCCCTCTATCCCGGGTATCTCTCTTTACTCTCTGTCCCCGTTCTATATTCCCCTCTATCCCGGGTAACTCCCTTTACTCTCTGTCCCCGTTCTATATTCCCCTCTATCCCGGGTATCTCCCTTTACTCTCTGTCCCCGTTCTATATTCGCCTCTATCCCGGGTATCTCCCTTTACTCTCTGTCCCCGTTCCATATTCCCCTCTATCCCGGGTATCTCATCTTTACTCTCTGTCCCCGTTCTATATTCCCCTCTATCCCGGGTATCTCCCTTTAGTCTCTGTCCCCGTTCTGTATTCCCTTTATCCCGGCTATCTACATTTTCTCTCTGTCCTCATTCTATATTCCCCTCTATCCCGGGTATCTCCCTTTACTCTCTGTCCCCATTCTATATTCCTCTCTATCCCTGGTATCTCCCTTTACTCTTTGTCCCCGTTCTATATGCCCCTCTATCCGGGTATCTCCCTTTACGCTCTGTCCCCGTTCGATATTCCCCTCTATCCCGGGTATCTCACTTTACTCTCTGTCCCCATTCTATATTCCCCTCTATCCCGGGTATCTCCCTTTACTCTCTGTCTCCGTTCTATATTCCCCTCTATCCCAGGTATCTCCCTTTACTCTCAGTCCCCGTTCTATATTCCCCTCTATCCCGGGTATCACCCTTTACTCTCTGTCACCGTTCTATATTCCCCTCTATCCCGGGTATCTCCCTTTACTCTCTGTCCCCGTTCTATATTCCACTCTATCCAGGGTATCTCTCTTTACTCTCTGTCCCCATTCTCTATTCCCCTCTATCCCGGGTATCTCCCTTTACTCTCTGTCCCCGTTAAATATTCCCCTCTATCCCGGGTATCTCCCTTTACTCTGTCCCCGTTCTATATTCCACTCTATCCAGGGTATCTCCCTTTACTCTCTGTCCCCGTTCTGTATTCCCCTCTATCCTGAGTATCTCACTTTACTCTCTGTCCCAGTTCTATATTCCCCTCTATCCAGGGTATCTCCCTTTACTCTCTGTCCCCATTCTATATTTCCCTCTATCCCGAGTATCTCCCTTTACTCTCTGTCCCCGTTCTATATTCCCCTCTATCCCGGCTATCTCCCTTTACTCTCTGTCCCCGTTCTATATTCCCCTCTATCCCGGGTATCTGCCTTTACTCTCTGTCCCCGTTCTATATTCCCCTCTATCCCGGGTATCTCCCTTTACTCTCTGTCCCCGTTCTATATTCCCCTCTATCCCGGGTATCTCCCTTTACTCTCTGTCCCCTTTGTGTATTCCACTCTATCCAGGGTATCTCCCTTTACTCTCTGTCCCCGTTCTATATTCCCCTCTATCCTGAGTATCTCACTTTACTCTCTGTCCCCGTTCTATATTCCACTCTATCCCGGGTATCTCCCTTTACTCTCTGTCCCCGTTCTATATTCCCCTCTATCCTGAGTATCTCACTTTACTCTCTGTCCCCGTTCTATGTTCCACTCTATCCCGGGTATCTCCCTTTACTCTCTGTCCCCGTTCTATATTCCCCTCTATCCCGGGTATCTCTCCTTACTCTCTGTCCCCGTTCTATATTCCCCTCTATCCCGGGTATCTCCCTTTACTCTCTGTCCCCGTTCTATATTTCCCTCTGTCCCGGGTATCTCTCTTTACTCTCTGTCCCCGTTCTATATTCCCCTCTATCCCGGGTATCTCCCTTTACTCTCTGTCCCCATTCTATATTCCCCTCTATCCCGGGAATCTCATCTTTACTCTCTGTCCCCGTTCTGTATTCCCTTTATCCCGGGTATCTACATTTACTCTCTGTCCTCATTCTATATTCCCCTCTATCCCGGGTATCTCACTTTACTCTCTGTCCCCATTCAATATTCCCCTCTATCCCGGGTATCTCCCTTTACTCTCTGTCCCCGTTCTATATTCCCCTCTATCCCAGGTATCTCCCTTTACTCTCTGTCCCCGTTCTATATTCCCCTCTATCCCGGGTATCTCCCTTTACTCTCTGTCCCCGTTCTATATTCCACTCTATCCCGGGTATCTCTCTTTACTCTCTGTCCCCGTTCTATATTCCCCTCTATCCCGGTATCTCCCTTTACTCTCTGTCCACGTTCTATACTCCCTCTATCCCGGGTATCTCCCTTGACTCTCTGTCCCCGTTCGATAGTCCCCTCTATCCCGTGTATCTCCCTTTACTCTCTGTCCCCGTTCTATACTCACTCTATCCCGTGTATCTCCCTTTACTCTCTGTCCCCGTTCTATATTCCCCTCTATCCCGGGTATCTCCCTTTACTCTCTGTCCCCGTTCTATATTCCCCTCTATCCCGGGTATCTCCCTTTACTCTCTGTCCCCGTTCTATATTCCCCTCTATCCCGTGTATCTCTCTTTACTCTCTGTCCCCGTTCTATATTCCACTCTATCCCGGGAATCTCCCTTTACTCTCTGTCCCCGTTCTATATTCCCTCTATCCCAGGTATCTCTCTTTACTCTCTGTCCCCGTTCTATATTCCACTCTATCCCAGGTATCTCCCTTTACTCTCTGTCCCCGTTCTATATTCCCCTCTATCCCGGGTATCTCCCTTTACTCTCTGTCCCCGTTCTATAATCCCCTCTATCCCGGGTATCTCCCTTTACTCTCTGTCCCCGTTCTGTATTCCCTCTATCCCGGGTATCTCACTTTACTCTCTGTCCCCGTTCTATATTCCCCTCTATCCCGGGTATCTCCTTTTACTCTCTGTCCCCGTTCTATATTCCGCTCTATCCTGGGTATCTCCCTTCACTCTCTGTCCCCGTTCAATATTCCCCTCTATCCTGGGTATCTCCCTTTACTCTCTGTCCCCGTTCTATATTCCCCTCTATCCCGGGTATCTCCCTTTACACTCTGTCCCCGTTCTATATTCCCCTCTATCACGGGTATCTCCCTTTACTCTCTGTCCCCGTTCTATATTCCCCTCTATCCCGGGTATCTCCCTTTACTCTCTGTCCCCGTTCTATATTCCCCTCTATCCCGGGTATCTCCCTTTACTCACTGTCCCCGTTCTATATTCCCCTCTGTCCCGGGTATCTCCCTTACTCTCTGTCCCCGTTCTATATTCCCCTCTATCCCGGGTATCACCCTTTACTCTCTGTCACTGTTCTATATTCCCCTCTATCCCGGGTATCTTCCTTTACTCTCTGTCCCCGTTCTATATTCCACTCTATCCAGGGTATCTCTCTTTACTCTCTGTCCCCATTCTATATTCCCCTCTATCCCGGGTATCTCCCTTTACTCTCTGTCCCCGTTAAATATTCCCCTCTATCCTGAGTATCTCACTTTACTCTCTGTCCCAGTTCTATATTCCCCTCTATCCAGGGTATCTCCCTTTACTCTCTGTCCCCATTCTATATTTCCCTCTATCCCGGGTATCTCCCTTTACTCTCTGTCCCCATTCTCTATTCCCCTCTATCCCGGCTATCTCCCTTTACTCTCTGTCCCCGTTCTATATTCCCCTCTATCCCGGGTATCTGCCTTTACTCTCTGTCCCCGTTCTATATTCCCCTCTATCCCGGGTATCTCCCTTTACTCTCTGTCCCCGTTCTATATTCCCCTCTATCCCGGGTATCTCCCTTTACTCTCTGTCCCCTTTGTATATTCCACTCTATCCAGGGTATCTCCCTTTACTCTCTGTCCCCGTTCTATATTCCCCTCCATCCTGAGTATCTCACTTTACTCTCTGAACCCGTTCTATATTCCACTCTATCCCGGGTATCTCCCTTTACTCTCTGTCCCCGTTCTATATTCCCCTCTATCCTGAGTATCTCACTTTACTCTCTGTCCCCGTTCTATGTTCCACTCTATCCCGGATATCTCCCTTTACTCTCTGTCCCCGTTCTATATTCCCCTCTATCCCGGGTATCTCTCTTTACTCTCTGTCCCCGTTCTATATTCCCCTCTATCCCGGGTATCTCCCTTTACTCTCTGTCCTCGTTCTATATTTCCCTCTATCCCGGGTATCTCCCTTTACACTCTCTCCCCGTTCTATATTCCCCTCTATCCCGGGTATTTCCCTTTACTCTCTGTCCCCATTCTATATTCCCCTCTATCCCGGGAATCTCATCTTTACTCTCTGTCCCCGTTCTATATTCCCCTCTATCCCGGGTATCTCCCTTTACTCTCTGTCCCCGTTCTGTATTCCCTTTATCCCGGGTATCTACATTTACTCTCTGTCCTCATTCTATATTCCCCTCTATCCCGGGTATCTCCCTTTACTCTCTGTCCCCATTCTATATTCCCCTCTCTCCCGGGTATCTCCCTTTACTCTCTGTCCCCGTTCTATATGCCACTCTATCCCGGTATCTCCCTTTACTCTCTGTCCCCGTTCTTTATTCCCCTCTATCCCAGGTATCTCCCTTTACTCTCTGTCCCCGTTCTATATTCCCCTCTATCCCGGGTATCTCCCTTTATTCTCTGTCCCCGTTCTATATTCCCCTCTATCCCGGGTATCTCTCTTTACTCTCTGTCCCCGTTCTATATTCCCCTCTATCCCGGGTATCTCCCTTTACTCTCTGTCCCCGTTCTATACTCCCTCTATCCCGGGTATCTCCCTTTACTCTCTGTCCCCGTTCTATAGTCCCCTCTATCCCGGTTATCTCCCTTTACTCTCTGTCCCCGTTCTATATTCCCCTCTATCCCGGGTATCTCCCTTTACTCTCTGTCCCCGTTCTGTATTCCCCTCTATCCCGGGTATCTCCCTTTACTCTCTGTCCCCGTTCTATATTCCCTCTATCCCGGGTATCTCTCTTTACTCTCTGTCCCCGTTCCATATTCCCCTCCAACCCGGGTATCTCCCTTTACTCTCTGTGCCCGTTCTATATTCCCTCTATCCCGGGTATCTCACTTTACTCTCTGTCCCCATTCTATATTCCCCTCTATCCCGGGTATCTCCCTTTACTGTCTGTCCCCGTTCTATATTCCCCTGTATCCCGGGTAACTCCCTTTACTGTCTGTCCCCGTTCTATATTCCCCTCTATCCCGGGTATCTCCCTTTACTCTCTGTCCCCGTTCTATATTCCCCTCTATCCCGGGTATCTCCCTTTACTCTCTGTCCCCGTTCTATATTCCCCTCTATCCCGGGTATCTCTCTTTACTCTCTGTCCCCGTTCTATATTCCCCTCTATCCCGGGTATCTCCCTTTACTCTCTGTCCCCGTTCTATTTTCCCTCTATCCCTGGTAACTCCCTTTACTCTCTGTCCCCGTTCTATATTCCCCTCTATCCCGGGTATCTCCCTTTACTCTCTGTCCCCGTTCTATATTCCCCTCTATCCCGGGTAACTCCCTTTACTCTCTGTCCCTATTCTATATGCCCCTCTATCCCGGGTATCTCCCTTTACTCTCTGTCCCCGTTCTATATTCCCTCTATCCCGGGTATCTCTCTTTACTCTCTGTCCCCGTTCTATAATACCCTCTATCCCGGGTATCTCACTTTACTCTCTGTCCCCGTTCTATATTCCCCTCTATCCCGGGTATCTCCCTTTACTCTCTGTCCCTGATCTATATTAACCTCTATCCCGGATATCTCCCTTTACTCTCTGTACCCATTCTATATTCCCCTCTATCCCGGGTATCTCCCTTTACTCTCTGTCCCCGTTCTATATTCCCCTCTATCCCGGGTATCTCCCTTTCCTGTCTGTGCCCGTTCTATATTCCCTCTATCCCGGGTATCTCACTTTACTCTCTGTCCCCATTCTATATTCCCCTCTATCCCGGGTATCTCCCTTTACTCTCTGTCCCCGTTCTATATTCCCCTCTATGCTGGGTATCTCCCTTTACTCTCTGTGCCCATTCTAAATTCCCCTCTATCCCGTGTATCTCCCTTTACTCTCTGTCCCCGTTCTATATTCCCCCTATCCCGGGTATCTCTCTTTACTCTCTGTCCCCGTTCTATATTCCCCTCTATCCCGGGTATCTCGCTTTACTCTCTGTCCCCGTTCTATATTCCCTCTATCCCGGGTATCCCCCTTTACTCTCTGGCCCCGTTCTGTATTCCCCTCTATCCCGGGTATCTCCCTTTACTCTCTTTCCCCGTTCTATATTCCCCTCTATCCCGGGTATCTCCCTTTACTCTCTGTCCCCGTTCTATATTTCCCTCTATCCCGGGTATCTCCCTTTACTCTCTGTCCCCGTTCTATATTCCCCTCTGTCCCGGGTATCTCCCTTACTCTCTGTCCCCGTTCTATATTCCACTCTATCCAGGGTATCTCTCTTTACTCTCTGTCCCCATTCTATATTCCCCTCTATCCCGGGTATCGCCCTTTACTCTCTGTCCCCGTTAAATATTCCCCTCTATCCCGGGTATCTCCCTTTACTCTGTCCCCGTTCTATATTCCGCTCTATCCAGGGTATCTCCCTTTACTCTCTGTCCCCGTTCTATATTCCCCTCTATCCTGAGTATCTCACTTTACTCTCTGTCCCAGTTCTATATTCCCCTCTATCCAGGGTATCTCCCTTTACTCTCTGTCCCCATTCTATATTTCCCTCTATCCCGGGTATCTCCCTTTACTCTCTGTCCCCGTTCTATATTCCCCTCTATTCCGGCTATCTCCCTTTACTCTCTGTCCCCGTTCTATATTCCCCTCTATCCCGGGTATCTGCCTTTACTCTCTGTCCCCGTTCTATATTCCCCTCTATCCCGGGTATCTCCCTTTACTCTCTGTCCCCGTTCTATATTCCCCTCTATCCCTGGTATCTCCCTTTACTCTCTGTCCCCTTTGTGTATTCCACTCTATCCAGGGTATCTCCCTTTACTCTCTGTCCCCGTTCTATATTCCCCTCTATCCTGAGTATCTCACTTTACTCTCTGTCCCCGTTCTATATTCCACTCTATCCCTGGTATCTCCCTTTACTCTCTGTCCCCGTTCTATATTCCCCTCTATCCTGATTATCTCACTTTACTCTCTGTCCCCGTTCTATGTTCCACTCTATCCCGGGTATCTCCCTTTACTCTCTGTCCCCGTTCTATATTCCCCTCTATCCCGGGTATCTCTCTTTACTCTCTGTCCCCGTTCTATATTCCCCTCTTTCCCGGGTATCTCACTTTACTCTCTGTCCCCGTTCTATATTTCCCTCTGTCCCGGGTATCTCCCTTTACTCTCTGTCCCCGTTCTATATTCCCCTCTATCCCAGGTATCTCCCTTTACTCTCTGTCCCCATTCTATATTCCCCTCTATCCCGGGAATCTCATCTTTACTCTCTGTCCCCGTTCTATATTCCCCTCTATCCCGGGTATCTCCCTTTACTCTCTGTCCCCGTTCTGTATTCCCTTTATACCGGGTATCTACATTTACTCTCTGTCCTCATTCTATATTCCCCTCTATCCCGGGTATCTCCCTTTACTCTCTGTCCCCATTCTATATTCCCCTCTATCCCGGGTATCTCCCTTTACTCTTTGTCCCCGTTCTATATGCCACTCTATCCGGGTATCTCCCTTTACGCTCTGTCCCCGTTCGATATTCCCCTCTATCCCGGGTATCTCACTTTACTCTCTGTCCCCATTCTATATTCCCCTCTATCCCGTGTATCTCCCTTTACTCTATGTCCCCGTTCTATATTCCCCTCTATCCCAGGTATCTCCCTTTAATCTCTGCCCCCGTTCTATATTCCCCTCTATCCCGGGTATCTCCCTTTACTCTCTGTCCCCGTTCTATATTCCACTCTATCCCGGGTATCTCTCTTTACTCTCTGTCCCCGTTCTATATTCCCCTCTATCCCGGGTATCTCCCTTTACTCTCTGTCCCCGTTCTATACTCCCTCTATCCCGGGTATCTCCCTTTACTCTCTGTCCCCGTTCTATAGTCCCCTCTATCCCGTGTATCTCCCTTTACTCTCTGTCCCCGTTCTATACTCCCTCTATCCCGGGTATCTCCCTTTACTCTCTGTCCCCGTTCTATATTCCCCTCTATCCCGGGTATCTCCCTTTACTCTCTGTCCCCGTTCTATATTCCCCTCCATCCCGGGTATCTCCCTTTACTCTCTGTCCCCGTTCTATATTCCCCTCTATCCAGGGTATCTCTCTTTACTCTCTGTCCCCGTTCTATATTCCCCTCTATCCCGGGTATCTCCCTTTACTCTCTGTCCCCGTTCTATATTCCCTCTATCCCAGGTATCTCACTTTACTCTCTGTCCCCGTTCTATATTCCCCTCTATCCCAGGTATCTCCCTTTACTCTCTGTCACCGTTCTATATTCCCCTCTATCCCGGGTATTTCCCTTTACTCTCTGTCCCCTTTTTATATTCCCCTCTATCCCGGGTATCTCTCTTTACTCTCTGTCCCCGTTCTATATTCCCCTCTTTCCCCGGTATCTCACTTTACTCTCTGTCCCCGTTCTATATTTCCCTCTGTCCCGGGTATCTCCCTTTACTCTCTGTCCCCGTACTATATTCCCCTCTATCCCAGGTATCTCCCTTTACTCTCTGTCCCCATTCTATATTCCCCTCTATCCCGGGAATCTCATCTTTACTCTCTGTCCCCGTTCTATATTCCCCTCTATCCCGGGTATCTCCCTTTACTCTCTGTCCCCGTTCTGTATTCCCTTTATCCCGGGTATCTACATTTACTCTCTGTCCTCATTCTATATTCCCCTCTATCCCGGGTATCTCCCTTTACTCTCTGTCCCCATTCTATATTCCCCTCTATCCCGGGTATCTCCCTTTACTCTTTGTCCCCGTTCTATATGCCACTCTATCCGGGTATCTCCCTTTACGCTCTGTCCCCGTTCGATATTCCCCTCTATCCCGGGTATCTCACTTTACTCTCTGTCCCCATTCTATATTCCCCTCTATCCCGGGTATCTCCCTTTACTCTATGTCCCCGTTCTATATTCCCCTCTATCCCAGGTATCTCCCTTTACTCTCTGCCCCCGTTCTATATTCCCCTCTATCCCGGGTATCTCCCTTTACTCTCTGTCCCCGTTCTATATTCCACTCTATCCCGGGTATCTCTCTTTACTCTCTGTCCCCGTTCTATATTCCCCTCTATCCCGGGTATCTCCCTTTACTCTCTGTCCCCGTTCTATACTCCCTCTATCCCGGGTATCTCCCTTTACTCTCTGTCCCCGTTCTATAGTCCCCTCTATCCCGTGTATCTCCCTTTACTCTCTGTCCCCGTTCTATACTCCCTCTATCCCGGGTATCTCCCTTTACTCTCTGTCCCCGTTCTATATTCCCCTCTATCCCGGGTATCTCCCTTTACTCTCTGTCCCCGTTCTATATTCCCCTCCATCCCGGGTATCTCCCTTTACTCTCTGTCCCCGTTCTATATTCCCCTCTATCCAGGGTATCTCTCTTTACTCTCTGTCCCCGTTCTATATTCCCCTCTATCCCGGGTATCTCCCTTTACTCTCTGTCCCCGTTCTATATTCCCTCTATCCCAGGTATCTCACTTTACTCTCTGTCCCCGTTCTATATTCCCCTCTATCCCAGGTATCTCCCTTTACTCTCTGTCACCGTTCTATATTCCCCTCTATCCCGGGTATTTCCCTTTACTCTCTGTCCCCTTTTTATATTCCCTCTATCCCGGGTATCTCCCTTTAATCTCTGCCCCCGTTCTATATTCCCCTCTATCCCGGGTATCTCCCTTTACTCTCTGTCCCCGTTCTATATTCCACTCTATCCCGGGTATCTCTCTTTACTCTCTGTCCCCGTTCTATATTCCCCTCTATCCCGGGTATCTCCCTTTACTCTCTGTCCCCGTTCTATACTCCCTCTATCCCGGGTATCTCCCTTTACTCTCTGTCCCCGTTCTATAGTCCCCTCTATCCCGTGTATCTCCCTTTACTCTCTGTCCCCGTTCTATACTCCCTCTATCCCGGGTATCTCCCTTTACTCTCTGTCCCCGTTCTATATTCCCCTCTATCCCGGGTATCTCCCTTTACTCTCTGTCCCCGTTCTATATTCCCCTCCATCCCGGGTATCTCCCTTTACTCTCTGTCCCCGTTCTATATTCCCCTCTATCCAGGGTATCTCTCTTTACTCTCTGTCCCCGTTCTATATTCCCCTCTATCCCGGGTATCTCCCTTTACTCTCTGTCCCCGTTCTATATTCCCTCTATCCCAGGTATCTCACTTTACTCTCTGTCCCCGTTCTATATTCCCCTCTATCCCAGGTATCTCCCTTTACTCTCTGTCACCGTTCTATATTCCCCTCTATCCCGGGTATTTCCCTTTACTCTCTGTCCCCTTTTTATATTCCCCTCTATCCCGGGTATCTCTCTTTACTCTCTGTCCCTGTTCTATATTCCCCTCTTTCCCGGGTATCTCACTTTACTCTCTGTCCCCGTTCTATATTTCCCTCTGTCCCGGGTATCTCCCTTTACTCTCTGTCCCCGTTCTATATTCCCCTCTATCCCAGGTATCTCCCTTTACTCTCTGTCCCCATTCTATATTCCCCTCTATCCCGGGAATCTCATCTTTACTCTCTGTCCCCGTTCTATATTCCCCTCTATCCCGGGTATCTCCCTTTACTCTCTGTCCCCGTTCTGTATTCCCTTTATCCCGGGTATCTACATTTACTCTCTGTCCTCATTCTATATTCCCCTCTATCCCGGGTATCTCCCATTACTCTCTGTCCCCATTCTATATTCCCCTCTATCCCGGGTATCTCCCTTTACTCTTTGTCCCCGTTCTATATGCCACTCTATCCGGGTATCTCCCTTTACGCTCTGTCCCCGTTCGATATTCCCCTCTATCCCGGGTATCTCACTTTACTCTCTGTCCCCATTCTATATTCCCCTCTATCCCGGGTATCTCCCTTTACTCTATGTCCCCGTTCTATATTCCCCTCTATCCCAGGTATCTCCCTTTACTCTCTGCCCCCGTTCTATATTCCCCTCTATCCCGGGTATCTCCCTTTACTCTCTGTCCCCGTTCTATATTCCACTCTATCCCGGGTATCTCTCTTTACTCTCTGTCCCCGTTCTATATTCCCCTCTATCCCGGGTATCTCCCTTTACTCTCTGTCCCCGTTCTATACTCCCTCTATCCCGGGTATCTCCCTTTACTCTCTGTCCCCGTTCTATAGTCCCCTCTATCCCGTGTATCTCCCTTTACTCTCTGTCCCCGTTCTATACTCCCTCTATCCCGGGTATCTCCCTTTACTCTCTGTCCCCGTGCTATATTCCCCTCTATCCCGGGTATCTCCCTTTACTCTCTGTCCCCGTTCTATATTCCCCTCCATCCCGGGTATCTCCCTTTACTCTCTGTCCCCGTTCTATATTCCCCTCTATCCAGGGTATCTCTCTTTACTCTCTGTCCCCGTTCTATATTCCCCTCTATCCCGGGTATCTCCCTTTACTCTCTGTCCCCGTTCTATATTCCCTCTATCCCAGGTATCTCACTTTACTCTCTGTCCCCGTTCTATATTCCCCTCTATCCCAGGTATCTCCCTTTACTCTCTGTCACCGTTCTATATTCCCCTCTATCCCGGGTATTTCCCTTTACTCTCTGTCCCCTTTTTATATTCCCTCTATCCCGGGTATCTCACTTTACTCTCTGTCCCCGTTCTATATTCCCCTCTATCCCGGGTATCTCCCTTTACTCTGTCCCAGTTCTATATTCCACTCTATCCAGGGTATGTCCCTTTACTCTCTGTCCCCGTTCTATATTCCCCTCTATCCTGAGTATCTCACTTTACTCTCTGTCCCAGTTCTATATTCCCCTCTATCCAGGGTATCTCCCTTTACTCTCTGTCCCCATTCTATATTTCCCTCTATCCTGGGTATCTCCCTTTACTCTCTGTCCCCGTTCCATATTCCCCTCTATCCCGGCTATCTCCCTATACTCTCTGTCCCCGTTCTATATTCCCCTCTATCCCGGGTATCTGCCTTTACTCTCTGTCCCCGTTCTATATTCCGCTCTATCCCGGGTATCTCCCTTTACTCTCTGTCCCCGTTCCATATTCCCCTCTATCCCGGGTATCTCCCTTTACTCTCTGTCCCCATTGTATATTCCACTCTATCCAGGGTATCTCCCTTTACTCTCTGTCCCCGTTCTATATTCCCCTCTATCCTGATTATCTCACTTTACTCTCTGTCCCCGTTCTAAGTTCCACTCTATCCCGGGTATCTCCCTTTACTCTCTGTCCCCGTTCTATATTCCCCTCTATCCCGGGTATCTCTCTTTACTCTCTGTCCCCGTTCTATATTCCCCTCATTCCCGGGTATCTCCCTTTACTCTATGTCCCCGTTCTATATTTCCCTCTATCCCGGGTATCTCCCTTTACTCTCTGTCCCCGTTCTATATTCCCCTCTATCCCGTGTATCTCCCTTTGCACTCTGTCCCCGTTCTATACTCCCCTCTATCCCGGGTATCTCATCTTTACTCTCTGTCCCCGTTCTATATTCCCCTCTATCCCGGGTATCTCCCTTTACTCTTTGTCCCCATTCTGTATTCCCTTTATCCCGGGTATCTACATTTACTCTCTGTCCTCATTCTATATTCCCCTCTATCCCGGGTATCTCCCTTTACTCTCTGTCCCCATTCTGTGTTCCCCTCTATCCCGGGTATCTCCCTTTACTCTTTGTCCCCGTTCTATATGCCCGTCTATCCAGGTATCTCCCTTTACGCTCTGTCCCCGTTCGATATTCCCCTCTATCCCGGGTATCTCACTTTACTCTCTGTCCCCATTCTATATTCCCCTCTATCCCGGGTATCTCCCTTTACTCTCTGTCCCCGTTCTATATTCCCCTCTATCCCGGGTATCTCCCTTTACTCTCTGTCCCCGTTCTATATTCCCCTCTATCCCGGGTATCTCCCTTTACTCTCTGTCCCTGTTCTATATTAACCTCTATCCCGGGTATCTCCCTTTACTCTCTGTCCCCATTCTATATTCCCCTCTATCCCGGGTATCTCTCTTTACTCTCTGTCCCCGTTCTATATTCCCCTCTATCCCGGGTATCTCCCTTTACTCTCTGTCCCCGTTCTATATTCCCTCTGTCCCAGGTATCTCACTTTACTCTCTGTCCCCGTTCTATATTCCCCTCTATCCCAGGTATCTCCCTTTACTCTCTGTCACCGTTCTATATTCCCCTCTATCCCGGGTATTTCCCTTTAGTCTCTGTCCCCGTTCTATATTCCCTCTATCCCGGGTATCTCACTTTACTCTCTGTCCCCGTTCTATATTCCCCTCTATCCCGGGTATCTCCCTTTACTCTGTCCCCGTTCTATATTCCACTCTATCCAGGGTATCTCCCTTTACTCTCTGTCCCCGTTCTATATTCCCCTCTATCCTGAGTATCTCACTTTACTCTCTGTCCCAGTTCTATATTCCCCTCTCTCCAGGGTATCTCCCTTTACTCTCTATCCCCATTCTATATTTCCCTCTATCCCGGGTATCTCCCTTTACTCTCTGTCCCCGTTCTATATTCCCCTCTATCCCGGCTATCTCCCTATACTCGCTGTCCCCGTTCTATATTCCCCTCTATCCCGGGTATCTGCCTTTACTCTCTGTCCCCGTTCTATATTCCCCTCTATCCCGGGTATCTCCCTTTACTCTCTGTCCCCGTTCTATATTCCCCTCTATCCCGGGTATCTCCCTTTACTCTCTGTCCCCATTGTATATTCCACTCTATCCAGGGTATCTCCCTTTACTCTCTGTCCCCGTTCTATATTCCCCTCTATCCTGAGTATCTCACTTTAATCTCTGTCCCCGTTCTATATTCCACTCTATCCCGGGTATCTCCCTTTACTCTCTGTCCCCGTTCTATATTCCCCTCCATCCCGGGTATCTCCCTTTACTCTCTGTCCCCGTTCTATACTCCCCTCTATCCCGGGCATTTCATCTTTACTCTCTGTCCCCGTTCTATATTCCCCTCTATCCCGGGTATCTCCCTTTACTCTCTGTCCCCGTTCTGTATTCCCTTTATCCCGGGTATCTACATTTACTCTCTGTCCTCATTCTATATTCCCCTCTATCCCGGGTATCTCCCTTTACTCTCTGTCCCCATTCTATATTCCCCTCTATCCCTTCTATCTCCCTTTACTCTTTGTCCCCGTTCTATATGCCCGTCTATCCGGGTATCTCCCTTTACGCTCTGTCCCCGTTCGATATTCCCCTCTATCCCGGGTATCTCACTTTACTCTCTGTCCCCATTCTATATTCCTCTCTATCCCGGGTATCTCCCATTACTCTCTGTCGCCGTTCTATATTCCCCTTTATCCCAGGTATCTCCCTTTACTCTCTGTCCCCGTTCTATATTCCCCTCTATCCTGGGTATCTCCCTTTACTCTCTGTCCCCGTTCTATATTCCCCTCTATCCCGGGTATCTCTCTTTACTCTCTGTCCCCGTTCTATATTCCCCTCTATCCCGGGTATCTCCCTTTACTCTCTGTCCCCGTTCTATACTCCCTCTATCCCGGGTATCTCCATTTACTCTCTGTCCCCGTTCTATAGTCCCCTCTATCCCGGGTATCTCCCTTTACTCTCTGTCCCCGTTCTATACTCCCTCTATCCCGGGTATCTCCCTTTACTCTCTGTCCCCGTTCTATATTCCCCTCTATCCCGGGTATCTCCCTTTACTCTCTGTCCCCGTTCTATATTCCCCTCTATCCCGGGTATCTCCCTTTACTCTCTGTCCCCGTTCTATATTCCTCTCTATCCCGGGTATCTCTCTTTACTCTCTGTCCCCGTTCTATATTCCCCTCTATCCCGGGTATCTCCCTTTACTCTCTGTCCCCGTTCTATATTCCCTCTATCCCAGGTATCTCTCTTTACTCTCTGTCCCCGTTCTATATTCCACTCTATCCCAGGTATCTCCCTTTACTCTCTGTCCCCGTTCTATATTCCCCTCTATCCCGGGTATCTCCCTTTACTCTCTGTCCCTGTTCTAGATTCCCTCTATCCCGGGTATCTCACTTTACTCTCTGTCCCCGTTCTATATTCCCCTCTATCCTGGGTATCTCCCTTCACTCTCTGTCCCCGTTCAATATTCCCCTCTATCCTGGGTATCTCCCTTTACTCTCTGTCCCTGTTCTATATTCCCCTCTATCCCGGGTATCTCCCTTTACTCTCTGTCCCCGTTCTATATTCCCCTCTATCCCGGGTATCTCCCTTTACTCACTGTCCCCGTTCTATATTCCCCTCTATCCCGGGTATCTCCCTTTACTCACTGTCCCCGTTCTATATTCCCCTCTATCCCGGGCACCTCCCTTTACTCTCTGTCCCCGTTCTATATTCCCCTCTATCCCGGGTATCTCCCTTTACTCTCTGTCCCCGTTCTGTATTCCCCTCTATCCCGGGTATCTCCCTTTACTCTCTGTCCCAGTTCTATATTCCCTCTATCCCGGGTATCTCTCTTTACTCTCTGTCCCCGTTCTATATTCCCCTCTATCCCGGGTATCTCCCTTTACTCTCTGTTGCCGTTCTATACTCCCTCTATCCCGGGTATCTCACTTTACTCTCTGTCCCCATTCTATATTCCCCTCTATCCCGGGTATCTCCCTTTACTGTCTGTCCCCGTTCTATATTCCCCTCTATCCCGGGTAACTCCCTTTACTGTCTTTCCCCGTTCTATATTCCCCTCTATCCCGGGTATCTCCCTTTACTCTCTGTCCCCGTTCTATATTCCCCTCTATCCCGGGTATCTCCCTTTACTCTCTGTCCCCGTTCAATATTCCCCTCCATCCCGGGCATCTCCCTTTACTCTCTGTCCCCGTTCTATAATCCCCTCTATCCCGGGTATCTCCCTTTACTCTCTGTCCCCGTTCTGTATTCCCTCTATCCCGGGTATCTCACTTTACTCTCTGTCCCCGTTCTATATTCCCCTCTATCCCGGGTATCTCCTTTTAATCTCTGTCCCCGTTCTATATTCCGCTCTATCCTGGGTATCTCCCTTCACTCTCTGTCCCCGTTCAATATTCCCCTCTATCCTGGGTATCTCCCTTTACTCTCTGTCCCCGTTCTATATTCCCCTCTATCCCGGGTATCTCCCTTTACACTCTGTCCCCGTTCTATATTCCCCTCTATCACGGGTATCTCCCTTTACTCTCTGTCCCCGTTCTATATTCCCCTCTATCCCGGGTATCTCCCTTTACTCACTGTCCCCGTTCTATATTCCCCTCTATCCCGGGTATCTCCCTTTACTCACTGTCCCCGTTCTATATTCCGCTCTATCCCGGGCATCTCCCTTTACTCTCTGTCCCCGTTCTATATTCCCCTCTATCCCGGGTATCTCCCTTTACTCTCTGTCCCCGTTCTGTATTTCCCTCTATCCCGGGTATCTCCCTTTACTCTCTGTCCCCGTTCTATATTCCCTCTATCCCGGGTATCTCTCTTTACTCTCTGTCCCCGTTCTATATTCCCCTCTATCCCGGGTATCTCCCTTTTCTCTC
This sequence comes from Somniosus microcephalus, assembly GCF_052327205.1. Classification (NCBI taxonomy): domain Eukaryota; kingdom Metazoa; phylum Chordata; class Chondrichthyes; order Squaliformes; family Somniosidae; genus Somniosus; species Somniosus microcephalus. The sequence continues at coordinate 4,998,826 of NW_028225181.1, read as the reverse complement.
TGTGCCCGTTCTATATTCCCTCTATCCCGGGTATCTCACTTTACTCTCTGTCCCCATTCTATATTCCCCTCGATCCTGGGTATCTCCCTTTACTGTCTGTCCCCGTTCTATATTCCCCTCTATCCCGGGTAACTCCCTTTACTGTCTGTCCCCGTTCTATATTCCCCTCTATCCCGGGTATCTCCCTTTACTCTCTGTCCCCGTTCTATATTCCCCTCTATCCCGGGTATCTCCCTTTACTCTCTGTCCCCGTTCTAAATTCCCCTCTATCCCGGGTATCTCTCTTTACTCTCTGTCCCCGTTCTATATTCCCCTCTATCCCGGGTAACTCCCTTTACTCTCTGTCCCCGTTCTATATTCCCCTCTATCCCGGGTATCTCCCTTTACTCTCTGTCCCCGTTCTATATTCGCCTCTATCCCGGGTATCTCCCTTTACTCTCTGTCCCCGTTCTATATTCCCCTCTATCCCGGGTATCTCATCTTTACTCTCTGTCCCCGTTCTATATTCCCCTCTATCCCGGGTATCTCCCTTTAGTTTCTGTCCCCGTTCTGTATTCCCTTTATCCCGGGTATCTACATTTTCTCTCTGTCCTCATTCTATATTCCCCTCTATCCCGGGTATCTCCCTTTACTCTCTGTCCCCATTCTATATTCCTCTCTATCCCTGGTATCTCCCTTTACTCTTTGTCCCCGTTCTATATGCCCCTCTATCCGGGTATCTCCCTTTACGCTCTGTCCCCGTTCGATATTCCCCTCTATCCCGGGTATCTCACTTTACTCTCTGTCCCCATTCTATATTCCCCTCTATCCCGGGTATCTCCCTTTACTCTCTGTCTCCGTTCTATATTCCCCTCTATCCCAGGTATCTCCCTTTACTCTCAGTCCCCGTTCTATATTCCCCTCTATCCCGGGTATCACCCTTTACTCTCTGTCACCGTTCTATATTCCCCTCTATCCCGGGTATCTCCCTTTACTCTCTGTCCCCGTTCTATATTCCACTCTATCCAGGGTATCTCTCTTTACTCTCTGTCCCCATTCTATATTCCCCTCTATCCCGGGTATCTCCCTTTACTCTCTGTCCCCGTTAAATATTCCCCTCTATCCCGGGTATCTCCCTTTACTCTGTCCCCGTTCTATATTCCACTCTATCCAGGGTATCTCCCTTTACTCTCTGTCCCCGTTCTGTATTCCCCTCTATCCTGAGTATCTCACTTTACTCTCTGTCCCAGTTCTATATTCCCCTCTATCCAGGGTATCTCCCTTTACTCTCTGTCCCCATTCTATATTTCCCTCTATCCCGAGTATCTCCCTTTACTCTCTGTCCCCGTTCTATATTCCCCTCTATCCCGGGTATCTGCCTTTACTCTCTGTCCCCGTTCTATATTCCCCTCTATCCCGGGTATCTCCCTTTACTCTCTGTCCCCGTTCTATATTCCCCTCTATCCCGGGTATTTCCCTTTACTCTCTGTCCCCTTTGTGTATTCCACTCTATCCAGGGTATCTCCCTTTACTCTCTGTCCCCGTTCTATATTCCCCTCTATCCTGAGTATCTCACTTTACTCTCTGTCCCCGTTCTATATTCCACTCTATCCCGGGTACCTCCCTTTACTCTCTGTCCCCGTTCTATATTCCCCTCTATCCTGAGTATCTCACTTTACTCTCTGTCCCCGTTCTATGTTCCACTCTATCCCGGGTATCTCCCTTTACTCTCTGTCCCCGTTCTATATTCCCCTCTATCCCGGGTATCTCTCCTTACTCTCTGTCCCCGTTCTATATTCCCCTCTATCCCGGGTATCTCCCTTTACTCTCTGTCCCCGTTCTATATTTCCCTCTGTCCCGGGTATCTCCCTTTACTCTCTGTCCCCGTTCTATATTCCCCTCTATCCCGGGTATCTCCCTTTACTCTCTGTCCCCATTCTATATTCCCCTCTATCCCGGGAATCTCATCTTTACTCTCTGTCCCCGTTCTGTATTCCCTTTATCCCGGGTATCTACATTTACTCTCTGTCCTCATTCTATATTCCCCTCTATCCCGGGTATCTCACTTTACTCTCTGTCCCCATGCAATATTCCCCTCTATCCCGGGTATCTCCCTTTACTCTCTGTCCCCGTTCTATATTCCCCACTATCCCAGGTATCTCCCTTTACTCTCTGTCCCCGTTCTATATTCCCCTCTATCCCGGGTATCTCCCTTTACTCTCTGTCCCCGTTCTATATTCCACTCTATCCCGGGTATCTCTCTTTACTCTCTGTCCCCGTTCGATAGTCCCCTCTATCCCGTGTATCTCCCTTTACTCTCTGTCCCCGTTCTATACTCACTCTATCCCGGGTATCTCCCTTTACTCTCTGTCCCCGTTCTATATTCCCCTCTATCCCGGGTATCTCCCTTTACTCTCTGTCCTCGTTCTATATTCCCCTCTATCCCGGGTATCTCCCTTTACTCTCTGTCCCCGTTCTATATTCCCCTCTATCCCGGGTATCTCTCTTTACTCTCTGTCCCCGTTCTATATTCCCCTCTATCCCGGGAATCTCCCATTACTCTCTGTCCCCGTTCTATATTCCCTCTATCCCAGGTATCTCTCTTTACTCTCTGTCCCCGTTCTATATTCCACTCTATCCCAGGTATCTCCCTTTACTCTCTGTCCCCATTCTATATTCCCCTCTATCCCGGGTATCTCCCTTTACTCTCTGTCCCCGTTCTATAATCCCCTCTATCCCGGGTATCTCCCTTTACTCTCTGTCCCCGTTCTGTATTCCCTCTATCCCGGGTATCTCACTTTACTCTCTGTCCCCGTTCTATATTCCCCTCTATCCCGGGTATCTCCTTTTACTCTCTGTCCCCGTTCTATATTCCGCTCTATCCTGGGTATCTCCCTTCACTCTCTGTCCCCGTTCAATATTCCCCTCTATCCTGGGTATCTCCCTTTACTCTCTGTCCCCGTTCTATATTCCCCTCTATCCCGGGTATCTCCCTTTACACTCTGTCCCCGTTCTATATTCCCCTCTATCACGGGTATCTCCCTTTACTCTCTGTCCCCGTTCTATATTCCCCTCTATCCCGGGTATCTCCCTTTACTCACTGTCCCCGTTCTATATTCCCCTCTATCCCGGGTATCTCCCTTTACTCACTGTCCCCGTTCTATATTCCCCTCTATCCCGGGCATCTCCCTTTACTCTCTGTCCCCGTTCTATATTCCCCTCTATCCCGGGTATCTTCTTTTACTCTCTGTCCCCGGTCTGTATTCCCCTCTATCCCGGGTATCTCCCTTTACTCTCTGTCCCCGTTCTATATTCCCTCTATCCCGGGTATCTCTCTTTACTCTCTGTCCCCGTTCTATATTCCCCTCTATCCCGGGTATCTCCCTTTACTCTCTGTGCCCGTTCTGTATTCCCTCTATCCCGGGTATCTAACTTTACTCTCTGTCCCCATTCTATATTCCCCTCTATCCTGGGTATCTCCCTTTACTGTCTGTCCCCTTTCTATATTCCCCTCTATCCCGGGTAACTCCCTTTACTGTCTGTCCCCGTTCTATATTCCCCTCTATCCCGGGTATCTCCCTTTACTCTCTGTCCCCGTTCTATATTCCCGTCTATCCCGGGTATCTCCCTTTACTCTCTGTCCCCGTTCTATATTCCCCTCTATCCCGGGTATCTCTCTTTACTCTCTGTCCCCGTTCTATATTCCCCTCTATCCCGGGTAACTCCCTTTACTCTCTGTCCCCGTTCTATATTCCCCTCTATCCCGGGTATCTCCCTTTACTCTCTGTCCCCGTTCTATATTCGCCTCTATCCCGGGTATCTCCCTTTACTCTCTGTCCCCGTTCTATATTCCCCTCTATCCCGGGTATCTCATCTTTACTCTCTGCCCCGTTCTATATTCCCCTCTATCCCGGGTATCTCCCTTTACTCTCTGTCCCCGTTCTGTATTCCCTTTATCCCGGGTATCTACATTTACTCTCTGTCCTCATTCTATATTCCCCTCTATCCCGGGTATCTCCCTTTACTCTCTGTCCCCATTCTATATTCCTCTCTATCCCTGGTATCTCCCTTTAATCTTTGTCCCCGTTCTATATGCCCCTCTATCCGGGTATCTCCCTTTACGCTCTGTCCCCGTTCGATATTCCCCTCTATCCCTGGTACCTCCCTTTACTCTCTGTCTCCGTTCTATATTCCCCTCTATCCCAGGTATCTCCCTTTACTCTCAGTCCCCGTTCTATATTCCCCTCTATCCCGGGTATCACCCTTTACTCTCTGTCACCGTTCTATATTCCCCTCTATCCCGGGTATCTCCCTTTACTCTCTGTCCCCGTTCTATATTCCACTCTATCCAGGGTATCTCTCTTTACTCTCTGTCCCCATTCTATATTCCCCTCTATCCCGGGTATCTCCCTTTACTCTCTGTCCCCGTTAAATATTCCCCTCTATCCCGGGTATCTCCCTTTACTCTGTCCCCGTTCTATATTCCACTCTATCCAGGGTATCTCCCTTTACTCTCTGTCCCCGTTCTGTATTCCCCTCTATCCTGAGTATCTCACTTTACTCTCTGTCCCAGTTCTATATTCCCCTCTATCCAGGGTATCTCCCTTTACTCTCTGTCCCCATTCTATATTTCCCTCTATCCCGAGTATCTCCCTTTACTCTCTGTCCCCGTTCTATATTCCCCTCTATCCCGGGTATCTGCCTTTACTCTCTGTCCCCGTTCTATATTCCCCTCTATCCCGGGTATCTCCCTTTACTCTCTGTCCCCGTTCTATATTCCCCTCTATCCCGGGTATTTCCCTTTACTCTCTGTCCCCTTTGTGTATTCCACTCTATCCAGGGTATCTCCCTTTACTCTCTGTCCCCGTTCTATATTCCCCTCTATCCTGAGTATCTCACTTTACTCTCTGTCCCCGTTCTATATTCCACTCTATCCCGGGTATCTCCCTTTACTCTCTGTCCCCGTTCTATATTCCCCTCTATCCTGAGTATCTCACTTTACTCTCTGTCCCCGTTCTATGTTCCACTCTATCCCGGGTATCTCCCTTTACTCTCTGTCCCCGTTCTATATTCCCCTCTCTCCCGGGTATCTCTCCTTACTCTCTGTCCCCGTTCTATATTCCCCTCTATCCCGGGTATCTCCCTTTACTCTCTGTCCCCGTTCTATATTTCCCTCTGTCCCGGGTATCTCCCTTTACTCTCTGTCCCCGTTCTATATTCCCCTCTATCCCGGGTATCTCCCTTTACTCTCTGTCCCCATTCTATATTCCCCTCTATCCCGGGAATCTCATCTTTACTCTCTGTCCCCGTTCTGTATTCCCTTTATCCCGGGTATCTACATTTACTCTCTGTCCTCATTCTATATTCCCCTCTATCCCGGGTATCTCACTTTACTCTCTGTCCCCATTCAATATTCCCCTCTATCCCGGGTATCTCCCTTTACTCTCTGTCCCCGTTCTATATTCCCCACTATCCCAGGTATCTCCCTTTACTCTCTGTCCCCGTTCTATATTCCCCTCTATCCCGGGTATCTCCCTTTACTCTCTGTCCCCGTTCTATATTCCACTCTATCCCGGGTATCTCTCTTTACTCTCTGTCCCCGTTCGATAGTCCCCTCTATCCCGTGTATCTCCCTTTACTCTCTGTCCCCGTTCTATACTCACTCTATCCCGGGTATCTCCCTTTACTCTCTGTCCCCGTTCTATATTCCCCTCTATCCCGGGTATCTCCCTTTACTCTCTGTCCCCGTTCTATATTCCCCTCTATCCCGGGTATCTCCCTTTACTCTCTGTCCCCGTTCTATATTCCCCTCTATCCCGGGTATCTCTCTTTACTCTCTGTCCCCGTTCTATATTCCCCTCTATCCCGGGAATCTCCCATTACTCTCTGTCCCCGTTCTATATTCCCTCTATCCCAGGTATCTCTCTTTACTCTCTGTCCCCGTTCTATATTCCACTCTATCCCAGGTATCTCCCTTTACTCTCTGTCCCCATTCTATATTCCCCTCTATCCCGGGTATCTCCCTTTACTCTCTGTCCCCGTTCTATAATCCCCTCTATCCCGGGTATCTCCCTTTACTCTCTGTCCCCGTTCTGTATTCCCTCTATCCCGGGTATCTCACTTTACTCTCTGTCCCCGTTCTATATTCCCCTCTATCCCGGGTATCTCCTTTTACTCTCTGTCCCCGTTCTATATTCCGCTCTATCCTGGGTATCTCCCTTCACTCTCTGTCCCCGTTCAATATTCCCCTCTATCCTGGGTATCTCCCTTTACTCTCTGTCCCCGTTCTATATTCCCCTCTATCCCGGGTATCTCCCTTTACACTCTGTCCCCGTTCTATATTCCCCTCTATCACGGGTATCTCCCTTTACTCTCTGTCCCCGTTCTATATTCCCCTCTATCCCGGGTATCTCCCTTTACTCACTGTCCCCGTTCTATATTCCCCTCTATCCCGGGTATCTCCCTTTACTCACTGTCCCCGTTCTATATTCCCCTCTATCCCGGGCATCTCCCTTTACTCTCTGTCCCCGTTCTATATTCCCCTCTATCCCGGGTATCTTCTTTTACTCTCTGTCCCCGGTCTGTATTCCCCTCTATCCCGGGTATCTCCCTTTACTCTCTGTCCCCGTTCTATATTCCCTCTATCCCGGGTATCTCTCTTTACTCTCTGTCCCCGTTCTATATTCCCCTCTATCCCGGGTATCTCCCTTTACTCTCTGTGCCCGTTCTGTATTCCCTCTATCCCGGGTATCTAACTTTACTCTCTGTCCCCATTCTATATTCCCCTCTATCCTGGGTATCTCCCTTTACTGTCTGTCCCCTTTCTATATTCCCCTCTATCCCGGGTAACTCCCTTTACTGTCTGTCCCCGTTCTATATTCCCCTCTATCCCGGGTATCTCCCTTTACTCTCTGTCCCCGTTCTATATTCCCGTCTATCCCGGGTATCTCCCTTTACTCTCTGTCCCCGTTCTATATTCCCCTCTATCCCGGGTATCTCTCTTTACTCTCTGTCCCCGTTCTATATTCCCCTCTATCCCGGGTAACTCCCTTTACTCTCTGTCCCCGTTCTATATTCCCCTCTATCCCGGGTATCTCCCTTTACTCTCTGTCCCCGTTCTTTATTCGCCTCTATCCCGGGTATCTCCCTTTACTCTCTGTCCCCGTTCTATATTCCCCTCTATCCCGGGTATCTCATCTTTACTCTCTGTCCCCGTTCTATATTCCCCTCTATCCCGGGTATCTCCCTTTACTCTCTGTCCCCGTTCTGTATTCCCTTTATCCCGGGTATCTACATTTACTCTCTGTCCTCATTCTATATTCCCCTCTATCCCGGGTATCTCCCTTTACTCTCTGTCCCCATTCTATATTCCTCTCTATCCCTGGTATCTCCCTTTACTCTTTGTCCCCGTTCTATATGCCCCTCTATCCGGGTATCTCCCTTTACGCTCTGTCCCCGTTCGATATTCCCCTCTATCCCTGGTACCTCCCTTTACTCTCTGTCTCCGTTCTATATTCCCCTCTATCCCAGGTATCTCCCTTTACTCTCAGTCCCCGTTCTATATTCCCCTCTATCCCGGGTATCACCCTTTACTCTCTGTCACCGTTCTATATTCCCCTCTATCCCGGGTATCTCCCTTTACTCTCTGTCCCCGTTCTATATTCCACTCTATCCAGGGTATCTCTCTTTACTCTCTGTCCCCATTCTATATTCCCCTCTATCCCGGGTATCTCCCTTTACTCTCTGTCCCCGTTAAATATTCCCCTCTATCCCGGGTATCTCCCTTTACTCTGTCCCCGTTCTATATTCCACTCTATCCAGGGTATCTCCCTTTACTCTCTGTCCCCGTTCTATATTCCCCTCTATCCTGAGTATCTCACTTTACTCTCTGTCCCAGTTCTATATTCCCCTCTATCCAGGGTATCTCCCTTTACTCTCTGTCCCCATTCTATATTTCCCTCTATCCCGAGTATCTCCCTTTACTCTCTGTCCCCGTTCTATATTCCCCTCTATCCCGGGTATCTGCCTTTACTCTCTGTCCCCGTTCTATATTCCATTCTTTCCCGGGTATCTCCCTTTACTCTCTGTCCCCGTTCTATATTGCCCTCTATCCCGGGTATCTCCCTTTACTCTCTGTCCCCTTTGTGTATTCCACTCTATCCAGGTATCTCCCTTTACTCTCTGTCCCCGTTCTATATTCCCCTCTATCCTGAGTATCTCACTTTACTCTCTGTCCCCGTTCTATATTCCCCTCTATCCTGAGTATCTCACTTTACTCTCTGTCCCCGTTCTATGTCCCACTCTATCCCGGGTATCTCCCTTTACTCTCTGTCCCCGTTCTATATTCCCCTCTATCCCGGGTATCTCTCCTTACTCTCTGTCCCCGTTCTATATTCCCCTCTATCCCGGGTATCTCCCTTTACTCTCTGTCCCCGTTCTATATTACCCTCTGTCCCGGGTATCTCCCTTTACTCTCTGACCCCGTTCTATATTCCCCTCTATCCCGGGTATCTCCCTTTACTCTCTGTCCCCATTCTATATTCCCCTCTATCCCGGGAATCTCATCTTTACTCTCTGTCCCCGTTCTATATTCCCCTCTATCCCGGGTATCTCCCTTTACTCTCTGTCCCCGTTCTGTATTCCCTTTATCCCGGGTATCTACATTTACTCTCTGTCCTCATTCTATATTCCCCTCTATCCCGGGTATCTCCCTTTACTCTCTGTCCCCATTCTATATTCCCCTCTATCCCGGGTATCTCCCTTTACTCTTAGTCCCCGTTCTATATGCCACTCTATCCGGGTATCTCCCTTTACGCTCTGTCCCCGTTCGATATTCCCCTCTATCCCGGGTATCTCACTTTAATCTCTGTCCCCATTCAATATTCCCCTCTATCCCGGGTATCTCCCTTTACTCTCTGTACCCGTTCTATATTCCCCTCTATCCCAGGTATCTCCCTTTACTCTCTGTCCCCGTTCTATATTCCCCTCTATCCCGGGTATCTCCCTTTACTCTCTGTCCCCGTTCTATATTCCACTCTATCCCGGGTATCTCTCTTTACTCTCTGTCCCCGTTCTATATTCCCCTCTATCCCGGGTATCTCCCTTTACTCTCTGTCCACGTTCTATACTCCCTCTAACCCGGGTATCTCCCTTTACTCTCTGTCCCCGTTCGATAGTCCCCTCTATCCCGTGTATCTCCCTTTACTCTCTGTCCCCGTTCTATATTCCCTCTATCCCAGGTATCTCACTTTACTCTCTGTCCCCGTTCTATATTCCCCTCTATCCCAGGTATCTCCCTTTACTCTCTGTCACCGTTCTATATTCCCCTCTATCCCGGGTATTTCCCTTTACTCTCTGTCCCCATTCTATTTTCCCTCTATCCCGGGTATCTCACTTTACTTTCTGTCCCCGTTCTATATTCCCCTCTATCCCGGGAATCTCCCTTTGCTCTGTCCCCGTTCTATATTCCACTCTATCCAGGGTATCTCCCTTTACTCTCTGTCCCCGTTCTATATTCCCCTCTATCCTGAGTATCTCACTTTACTCTCTGTCCCAGTTCTATATTCCCCTCTATCCAGGGTATCTCCCTTTACTCTCTGTCCCCATTCTATATTTCCCTCTATCCCGGGTATCTCCCTTTACTCTCTGTCCCCGTGCGATATTCCCCTCTATCCCGGCTATCTCCCTATACTCTCTGTCCCCGTTCTATATTCCCCTCTATCCCGGGTATCTGCCTTTACTCTCTGTCCCCGTTCTATATTCCCCTCTATCCCGGGTATCTCCCTTTACTCTCTGTCCCCGTTCTATATTCCCCTCTATCCCGGGTATCTCCCTTTACTCTCTGTCCCCATTGTATATTCCACTCTATCCAGGGTATCTCCCTTTACTCTCTGTCCCCGTTCTATATCCCCCCCCTATCCTGATTATCTCACTTTACTCTCTGTCCCCGTTCTATATTCCACTCTATCCCGGGTATCTCCCTTTACTCTCTGTCCCCGTTCTATATTCCCCTCTATCCTGAGTATCTCATTTTACTCTCTGTCCCCGTTCTATGTTCCACTCTATCCCGGGTATCTCCCTTTACTCTCTGTCTCCGTTCTATATTCCCCTCTATCCCGGGTATCTCTCTTTACTCTCTGTCCCCGTTCTATATTCCCCTCATTCCCGGGTATCTCCCTTTACTCTATGTCCCCGTTCTATATTTCCCTCTATCCCGGGTATCTCCCATTATTCTCTGTCCCCGTTCTATATTCCCCTTTATCCCGGGTATCTCCCTTTGCTCTCTGTCCCCGTTCTATACTCCCCTCTATCCCGGGTATCTCATCTTTACTCTCTGTCCCCGTTCTATATTCCCCTCTATCCCGGGTATCTCCCTTTACTCTCTGTCCCCGTTCTGTATTCCCTTTATCCCGGGTATCTACATTTACTCTCTGTCCTCATTCTATATTCCCCTCTATCCCGGGTATCTCCCTTTACTCTCTGTCCCCATTCTATATTCCCCTCTATCCCGGGTATCTCCCTTTACTCTTTGTCCCCGTTCTATATTCCCGTCTATCCGGGTATCTCCCTTTACGCTCTGTCCCCGTTCGATATTCCCCTCTATCCCGGGTATCTCACTTTACTCTCTGTCCCCATTCTATATTCCCCTCTATCCCGGGTATCTCCCTTTACTCTCTGTCCCCGTTCTATATTCCCCTCTATCCCGGGTATCTCCCTTTACTCTCTGTCCCCGTTCTATATTCCCCTCTATCCCGGGTATCTCCCTTTACTCTCTGTCTAAGTTCTATATTCACCTCTATCCCGGGTATCTCCCTTTGCTCTCTGTCCCCGTTCTATACTCCCCTCTATCCCGGGTATCTCATCTTTACTCTCTGTCCCCGTTCTATATTCCCCTCTATCCCGGGTATCTCCCTTTACTCTCTGTCCCCGTTCTGTATTCCCTTTATCCCGGGTATCTACATTTACTCTCTGTCCTCATTCTATATTCCCCTCTATCCCGGGTATCTCCCTTTACTCTCTGTCCCCATTCTATATTCCCCTCTATCCCGGGTATCTCCCTTTACTCTTTGTCCCCGTTCTATATTCCCGTCTATCCGGGTATCTCCCTTTACGCTCTGTCCCCGTTCGATATTCCCCTCTATCCCGGGTATCTCACTTTACTCTCTGTCCCCATTCTATATTCCCCTCTATCCCGGGTATCTCCCTTTACTCTCTGTCCCCGTTCTATATTCCCCTCTATCCCGGGTATCTCCCTTTACTCTCTGTCCCCGTTCTATATTCCCCTCTATCCCGGGTATCTCCCTTTACTCTCTGTCTAAGTTCTATATTCACCTCTATCCCGGGTATCTCCCTTTGCTCTCTGTCCCCGTTCTATACTCCCCTCTATCCCGGGTATCTCATCTTTACTCTCTGTCCCCGTTCTATATTCCCCTCTATCCCGGGTATCTCCCTTTACTCTCTGTCCCCGTTCTGTATTCCCTTTATCCCGGGTATCTACATTTACTCTCTGTCCTCATTCTATATTCCCCTCTATCCCGGGTATCTCCCTTTACTCTCTGTCCCCATTCTATATTCCCCTCTATCCCGGGTATCTCCCTTTACTCTTTGTCCCCGTTCTATATTCCCGTCTATCCGGGTATCTCCCTTTACGCTCTGTCCCCGTTCGATATTCCCCTCTATCCCGGGTATCTCACTTTACTCTCTGTCCCCATTCTATATTCCCCTCTATCCCGGGTATCTCCCTTTACTCTCTGTCCCCGTTCTATATTCCCCTCTATCCCGGGTATCTCCCTTTACTCTCTGTCCCCGTTCTATATTCCCCTCTATCCCGGGTATCTCCCTTTACTCTCTGTCTAAGTTCTATATTCACCTCTATCCCGGGTATCTCCCTTTACTCTCTGTCCCCATTCTATATTCCCCTCTATCCCGGGTATCTCCCTTTACTCTCTGTGGCCGTTCTATATTCCCTCTATCCCGGGTATCTCACTTTACTCTCTGTCCCCATTCTATATTCCCCTCTATCCCGGGTATCTCCCTTTACTCTCTGTCCCCGTTCTATATTCCCCTCTATGCTGGGTATCTCCCTTTACTCTCTGTGCCCGTTCTAAATTCCCCTCTTCCCGTGTATCTCCCTTTACTCTCTGTCCCCGTTCTATATTCCCCCTATCCCGGGTATCTCTCTTTACTCTCTGTCCCCGTTCTATATTCCCCTCTATCCTGGGTATCTCGCTTTACTCTCTGTCCCCGTTCTATATTCCCTCTATCCCGGTTATCCCCCTTTACTCTCTGTCCCCGTTCTATATTACCCTCTATCCCGGGTGTCTCCCTTTACTCTCTGCCCCCGTTCTATATTCCCCTCTATCCCGGGTATCTCCCTTTACTCTCTGTCCCCGTTCTGTATTTCCCTCTATCCCGGGTATCTCCCTTTACTCTCCGTCCCCGTTCTATATTCCCCTCTGTCCCGGGTATCTCCCTTACTCTCTGTCCCCGTTCTATATTCCCCTCTATCCCGGGTATCACCTTTTACTCTCTGTCACCGTTCTATATTCCCCTCTATCCCGGGTATCTCCCTTTACTCTCTGTCCCCGTTCTATATTCCACTCTATCCAGGGTATCTCTCTTTACTCCAATTCCAATTCCAATTCCAATTAAAATGCTTTATTGGCATGAAAGTTTACAGAGAACCATATTGCCAAAGCTTACATAGCAAAAAGGTACAGTTTTCCAACATTCTGTAGGTGTCAATCGATTTGACATTTGTTGGGTACATACAATATTACTTTTAAACAATATTAATTTTAAACAGTCTTTGTACTTCATTTGGTACGTTCAATATTAATTTTAAACAGTCTTAATTTTAAACAGTCCTCAGGTTGTGACATGTTGTTACATATTTGGCCCCAAGGTATGGTCTGTCTCCTTCTCCTAGGACTAATCTCAATTTTGACAGATCATCCAATTCCTTGAAATCTGGGGTTGTTTGGCTTAGCTTGTTGAATAATATGTTTCTTGATGTGTTGAATTTTTCGCATTTTAGGAGGAAATGCATTTCTGTTTCAACCTCGCCAGCCAGACATTGATCGCATATTCTATTCTCTCTAGGCTGCCAGGATTTCTTGTATCTGCCTTTTTCAATTTCCAGTTGGTGGTCGCTTAGTCTGTACCTGGTGAGGGTCTGTCTCTGTTTTGTGTCTCTGATGGTCGTGAGGTAGTCTGCCAGTTTATATTCTCTTTTTAGGGCCTCTCTGTCCCCATTCTATATTCCCCTCTATCCCGGGTATCTCCCTTTACTCTCTGTCCCCGTTAAATATTCCCCTCTATCCCGGTTATCTCCCTTTACTCTGTCCCCGTTCTATATTCCACTCTATCCAGGGTATCTCCCTTTACTCTCTGTCCCCGTTCTATATTCCCCTCTATTCTGAGTATCTCCCTTTACTCTCTGTCCCCGTTCTATATTCCACTCTATCCCGGGTATCTCTCTTTACTCTCTGTCCCCGTTCTATATTCCCCTCTATCCCGGGTATCTCCCTTTACTCTCTGTCCACGTTCTATACTCCCTCTAACCCGGGTATCTCCCTTTACTCTCTGTCCCCGTTCGATAGTCCCCTCTATCCCGTGTATCTCCCTTTACTCTCTGTCCCCGTTCTATATTCCCTCTATCCCAGGTATCTCACTTTACTCTCTGTCCCCGTTCTATATTCCCCTCTATCCCAGGTATCTCCCTTTACTCTCTGTCACCGTTCTATATTCCCCTCTATCCCGGGTATTTCCCTTTACTCTCTGTCCCCATTCTATTTTCCCTCTATCCCGGGTATCTCACTTTACTTTCTGTCCCGTTCTATATTCCCCTCTATCCCGGGAATCTCCCTTTACTCTGTCCCCGTTCTATATTCCACTCTATCCAGGGTATCTCCCTTTACTCTCTGTCCCCGTTCTATATTCCCCTCTATCCTGAGTATCTCACTTTACTCTCTGTCCCAGTTCTATATTCCCCTCTATCCAGGGTATCTCCCTTTACTCTCTGTCCCCATTCTATATTTCCCTCTATCCCGGGTATCTCCCTTACTCTCTGTCCCCGTGCGATATTCCCCTCTATCCCGGCTATCTCCCTATACTCTCTGTCCCCGTTCTATATTCCCCTCTATCCCGGGTATCTGCCTTTACTCTCTGTCCCCGTTCTATATTCCCCTCTATCCCGGGTATCTCCCTTTACTCTCTGTCCCCGTTCTATATTCCCCTCTATCCCGGGTATCTCCCTTTACTCTCTGTCCCCATTGTATATTCCACTCTATCCAGGGTATCTCCCTTTACTCTCTGTCCCCGTTCTATATCCCCCCCCTATCCTGATTATCTCACTTTACTCTCTGTCCCCGTTCTATATTCCACTCTATCCCGGGTATCTCCCTTTACTCTCTGTCCCCGTTCTATATTCCCCTCTATCCTGAGTATCTCATTTTACTCTCTGTCCCCGTTCTATGTTCCACTCTATCCCGGGTATCTCCCTTTACTCTCTGTCTCCGTTCTATATTCCCCTCTATCCCGGGTATCTCTCTTTACTCTCTGTCCCCGTTCTATATTCCCCTCATTCCCGGGTATCTCCCTTTACTCTATGTCCCCGTTCTATATTTCCCTCTATCCCGGGTATCTCCCATTATTCTCTGTCCCCGTTCTATATTCCCCTTTATCCCGGGTATCTCCCTTTGCTCTCTGTCCCCGTTCTATACTCCCCTCTATCCCGGGTATCTCATCTTTACTCTCTGTCCCCGTTCTATATTCCCCTCTATCCCGGGTATCTCCCTTTACTCTCTGTCCCCGTTCTGTATTCCCTTTATCCCGGGTATCTACATTTACTCTCTGTCCTCATTCTATATTCCCCTCTATCCCGGGTATCTCCCTTTACTCTCTGTCCCCATTCTATATTCCCCTCTATCCCGGGTATCTCCCTTTACTCTTTGTCCCCGTTCTATATTCCCGTCTATCCGGGTATCTCCCTTTACGCTCTGTCCCCGTTCGATATTCCCCTCTATCCCGGGTATCTCACTTTACTCTCTGTCCCCATTCTATATTCCCCTCTATCCCGGGTATCTCCCTTTACTCTCTGTCCCCGTTCTATATTCCCCTCTATCCCGGGTATCTCCCTTTACTCTCTGTCCCCGTTCTATATTCCCCTCTATCCCGGGTATCTCCCTTTACTCTCTGTCTAAGTTCTATATTCACCTCTATCCCGGGTATCTCCCTTTGCTCTCTGTCCCCGTTCTATACTCCCCTCTATCCCGGGTATCTCATCTTTACTCTCTGTCCCCGTTCTATATTCCCCTCTATCCCGGGTATCTCCCTTTACTCTCTGTCCCCGTTCTGTATTCCCTTTATCCCGGGTATCTACATTTACTCTCTGTCCTCATTCTATATTCCCCTCTATCCCGGGTATCTCCCTTTACTCTCTGTCCCCATTCTATATTCCCCTCTATCCCGGGTATCTCCCTTTACTCTTTGTCCCCGTTCTATATTCCCGTCTATCCGGGTATCTCCCTTTACGCTCTGTCCCCGTTCGATATTCCCCTCTATCCCGGGTATCTCACTTTACTCTCTGTCCCCATTCTATATTCCCCTCTATCCCGGGTATCTCCCTTTACTCTCTGTCCCCGTTCTATATTCCCCTCTATCCCGGGTATCTCCCTTTACTCTCTGTCCCCGTTCTATATTCCCCTCTATCCCGGGTATCTCCCTTTACTCTCTGTCTAAGTTCTATATTCACCTCTATCCCGGGTATCTCCCTTTACTCTCTGTCCCCATTCTATATTCCCCTCTATCCCGGGTATCTCCCTTTACTCTCTGTGGCCGTTCTATATTCCCTCTATCCCGGGTATCTCACTTTACTCTCTGTCCCCATTCTATATTCCCCTCTATCCCGGGTATCTCCCTTTACTCTCTGTCCCCGTTCTATATTCCCCTCTATGCTGGGTATCTCCCTTTACTCTCTGTGCCCGTTCTAAATTCCCCTCTTCCCGTGTATCTCCCTTTACTCTCTGTCCCCGTTCTATATTCCCCCTATCCCGGGTATCTCTCTTTACTCTCTGTCCCCGTTCTATATTCCCCTCTATCCTGGGTATCTCGCTTTACTCTCTGTCCCCGTTCTATATTCCCTCTATCCCGGTTATCCCCCTTTACTCTCTGTCCCCGTTCTATATTACCCTCTATCCCGGGTATCTCCCTTTACTCTCTGCCCCCGTTCTATATTCCCCTCTATCCCGGGTATCTCCCTTTACTCTCTGTCCCCGTTCTGTATTTCCCTCTATCCCGGGTATCTCCCTTTACTCTCCGTCCCCGTTCTATATTCCCCTCTGTCCCGGGTATCTCCCTTACTCTCTGTCCCCGTTCTATATTCCCCTCTATCCCGGGTATCACCTTTTACTCTCTGTCACCGTTCTATATTCCCCTCTATCCCGGGTATCTCCCTTTACTCTCTGTCCCCGTTCTATATTCCACTCTATCCAGGGTATCTCTCTTTACTCTCTGTCCCCATTCTATATTCCCCTCTATCCCGGGTATCTCCCTTTACTCTCTGTCCCCGTTAAATATTCCCCTCTATCCCGGTTATCTCCCTTTACTCTGTCCCCGTTCTATATTCCACTCTATCCAGGGTATCTCCCTTTACTCTCTGTCCCCGTTCTATATTCCCCTCTATTCTGAGTATCTCACTTTACTCTCTGTCCCAGTTCTATATTCCCCTCTATCCAGGGTATCTCCCTTTACTCTCTGTCCCCATTCTATATTTCCCTCTATCCCGGGTATCTCCCTTTACTCTCTGTCCCCGTTCTATATTCCCCTCTATCCCGGCTATCTCCCTTTACTCTCTGTCCCCGTTCTATATTCCCCTCTATCCCGGGTATCTGCCTTTACTCTCTGTCCCCGTTCTATATTCCCCTCTATCCCGGGTATCTCCCTTTACTCTCTGTCCCCGTTCTATATTCCCCTCTATCCCGGGTATCTCCCTTTACTCTCTGTCCCATTTGTGTATTCCACTCTATCCAGGGTATCTCCCTTTTCTCTCTGTCCCCGTTCTATATTCCCCTCTATCCTGAGTATGTCACTTTACTCTCTGTCCCCGTTCTATATTCCACTCTATCCCGGGTATCTCCCTTTACTCTCTGTCCCCGTTCTATATTCCCCTCTATCCTGAGTATCTCACTTTACTCTCTGTCCCCGTTCTATGTTCCACTCTATCCCGGGTATCTCCCTTTACTCTCTGTCCCCGTTCTACTTTCCCCTCTATGCCGGGTATCTCTCTTTACTCTCTGTCCCCGTTCTATATTCCCCTCTATCCCGGGTATCTCCCTTTATTCTCTGTCCCCGTTATATATTTCCCTCTGTCCCGGGTATCTTCCCTTACTCTCTGTCCCCGTTCTATATTCCCCTCTATCCCGGGTATCTCCCTTTACTCTCTGTCCCCATTCTATATTCCCCTCTATCCCGGGAATCTCATCTTTACTCTCTGTCCCCGTTCTATATTCCCCTCTATCCCGGGTATCTCCCTCTACTCTCTGTCCCCGTTCTGTATTCCCTTTATCCCGGGTATCTACATTTACTCTCTGTCCTCATTCTATATTTCCCTCTATCCCGGATATCTCCCTTTACTCTCTGTCCCCATTCTATATTCCCCTCTATCCCGGGTATCTCCCTTTACTCTTTGTCCCCGTTCTATATGCCACTCTATCCGGGTATCTCCCTTTACGCTCTGTCCCCGTTCGATATTCCCCTCTATCCCGGGTATCTCACTTTACTCTCGGTCCCCATTCTATATTCCCCTCTATCCCGGGTATCTCCCTTTACTCTCTGTCCCCGTTCTATATTCCCCTCTATCCCAGGTATCTCCCTTTACTCTCTGTCCCCGTTCTTTTTTCCTCTCTATCCCGGGTATCTCCCTTTACTCTCTGTCCCCGTTCTATATTCCACTCTATCCCGGGTATCTCTCTTTACTCTCTGTCCCCGTTCTATATTCCCCTCTATCCTGGGTATCTCCCTTTACTCTCTGTCCCCGTTCTATACTCCCTCTATCCTGGGTACCTCCCTTTACTCTCTGTCCCCGTTCTATAGTCCCCTCTATCCCGTGTATCTCCCTTTACTCTCTGTCCCCGTTCTATACACCCTCTATCCCGGGTATCTCCCTTTACTCTCTGTCCCCGTTCTATATTCCCCTCTATCCCGGGTATCTCCCTTTACTCTCTGTCCCCGTTCTATATTCCCCTCTATCCCGGGTATCTCCCTTTACTCTCTGTCCCCGTTCTATATTCCCCTCTATCCCGGGTATCTCTCTTTACTCTCTGTCCCCGTTCTATATTCCCCTCTATCCCGGGTATCTCCCTTTACTCTCTGTCCCCGTTCTATATTCCCTCTATCCCAGGTATCTCACTTTACTCTCTGTCCCCGTTCTATATTCCCCTCTATCCCAGGTATCTCCCTTTACTCTCTGTCACCGTTCTATATTCCCCTCTGTCCCGGGTATTTCCCTTTGCTCTCTGTCCCCGTTCTATATTTCCTCTATCCCGGGTATCTCACTTTACTCTCTGTCCCCGTTCTATATTCCCCTCTATCCCGGGTATCTCCCTTTACTCTGTCCCCGTTCTATATTCCACTCTATCCAGGGTATCTCCCTTTACTCTCAGTCCCCGTTCTATATTCCCCTCTATCCTGAGTATCTCACTTTACTCTCTGTCCCAGTTCTATATTCCCCTCTATCCAGGGTATCTCCCTTTACTCTCTGTCACCATTCTATATTTCCCTCTATCCCGGGTATCTCCCTTTACTCTCTGTCCCCGTTCTATATTCCCCTCTATCCCGGCTATCTCCCTATACTCTCTGTCCCCGTTCTATATTCCCCTCTATCCCGGGTATCTGCCTTTACTCTCTGTCCCCGTTCTATATTCCCCTCTATCCCGGGTATCTCCCTTTACTCTCTGTCCCCGTTCTATATTCCCCTCTATCCCGGGTATCTCCCTTTACTCTCTGTCACCATTGTATATTCCACTCTATCCAGGGTATCTCCCTTTACTCTCTGTCCCCGTTCTATATTCCCCTCTATCCTGAGTATCTCACTTTACTCTCTGTCCCCGTTCCATATTCCACTCTATCCCGGGTATCTCCCTTTACTCTCTGTCCCCGTTCTATATTCCCCTCTATCCTGAGTATCTCACTTTACTCTCTGTCCCAGTTCTATATTCCCCTCTATCCAGGGTATCTCCCTTTACTCTCTGTCCCCGTTCTATATTCCCCTCTATCCCGGGTATCTCTCTTTACTCTCTGTCCCCGTTCTATATTCCCCTCATTCCCGGGTATCTCCCTTTACTCTCTGTCCCCGTTCTATATTTCTCTCTATCCAGGGTATCTCCCTTTACTCTCTGTCCCCGTTCTATATTCCCCTCTATCCCGGGTATCTCCCTTTACTCTCTGTCCTCGTTCTATACTCCCCTCTATCCCGGGTATCTCATCTTTACTCTCTGTCCCCGTTCTATATTCCCCTCTATCCCGGGTATCTCCCTTTACTCTCTGTCCCCGTTCTGTATTCCCTTTATCCCGGGTATCTACATTTACTCTCTGTCCTCATTCTATATTCCCCTCTATCCCGGGTATCTCCCTTTACTCTCTGACCCCATTCTATATTCCCCTCTATCCCGGGTATCTCCCTTTACTCTTTGTCCCCGTTCTATATGCCCGTCTATCCGGGTATCTCCCTTTACGCTCTGTCCCCGTTCGATATTCCCCTCTATCCCGGGTATCTCACTTTACTCTCTGTCCCCATTCTATATTCCTCTCTATCCCGGGTATCTCCCATTACTCTCTGTCCCCGTTCTATATTCCCCTCTATCCCAGGTATCTCCCTTTACTCTCTGTCCCCGTTCTATACTCCCTCTATCCCGGGTATCTCCCTTTACTGTCTGTCCCCGTTCTATAGCCCCCTCTATCCCGGGTATCTCCCTTTACTCTCTGTCCCCGTTCTATACTCCCTCTATCCCGGGTATCTCCCTTTACTCTCTGTCCCCGTTCTATATTCCCCTCTATCCCGGGTATCTCCCTTTCCTCTCTGTCCCCGTTCTATATTCCCCTCTATCCCGGGTATCTCCCTTTACTCTCTGTCCCCGTTCTATATTCCCCTCTATCCCGGGTATCTCTCTTTACTCTCTGTCCCCGTTCTATATTCCCCTCTATCCCGGGTATCTCCCTTTACTCTCTGTCCCCGTTCTATATTCCCTCTATCCCAGGTATCTCTCTTTACTCTCTGTCCCCGTTCTATATTCCCCTCTATCCAAGATATCTCCCTTTACTCTCTGTCCCCGTTCAATATTCCCCTCTATCCCGGGTATCTCCCTTTACTCTCTGTCCCCGTTCTATATTCCCTCTATCCCGGGTATCTCACTTTACTCTCTGTCCCCGTTCTATATTCCCCTCTATCCTGGGTATCTCCCTTCACTCTCTGTCCCCGTTCAATATTCCCCTCTATCCTGGGTATCTCCCTTTACTCTCTGTCCCTGTTCTATATTCCCCTCTATCCCGGGTATCTCCCTTTACTCTCTGTCCCCGTTCTATATTCCCCTCTATCCCGGGTATCTCCCTTTACTCACTGTCCCCGTTCTATATTCCCCTCTATCCCGGGTATCTCCCTTTACTCACTGTCCCCGTTCTATATTCCCCTCTATCCCTGGCATCTTCCATTACTCTCTGTCCCCGTTCTATATTCCCCTCTATCCCGGGTATCTCCCTTTACTCTCTGTCCCCGTTCTGTATTCCGCTCTATCCCGGGTATCTCCCTTTACTCTCTGTCCCCGTTCTATATTCCCCTCTATCCCGGGTATCTCCCTTTACTCTCTGTGCCCGTTCTATACTCCCTCTATCCCGGGTATATCACTTAACTCTCTGTCCCCATTCTATATTCCCCTCTATCCCGGGTATCTCCCTTTACTGTCTGTCCCCGTTCTATATTCCCCTCTATTCCGGGTAACTCCCTTTACTGTCTGTCCCCGTTCTATATTCCCCTCTATCCCGGGTATCTCCCTTTACTCTCTGTCCCCGTTCTATATTCCCCTCTATCCTGGGTATCTCTCTTTACTCTCTGTCCCCGTTCTATATTGCCCTCTATCCCGGGTATCTCCCTTTACTCTCTGTCCCCGTTCTATAATCCCCTCTATCCCGGGTATCTCCCTTTACTCTCTGTCCCCGTTCTGTATTCCCTCTATCCCGGTTATCTCACTTTACTCTCTGTCCCCGTTCTATATTCCCCTCTATCCTGTGTATCTCCTTTTACTTTCTGTCCCCGTTCTATATTCCGCTCTCTCCTGGGTATCTCCCTTCACTCTCTGTCCCCGTTCAATATTCCCCTCTATCCTGGGTATCTCCCTTTACTCTCTGTCCCCGTTCTATATTCCCCTCTATCCCGGGTATCTCCTTTTACTCTCTGTCCCCGTTCTATATTCCCCTCTATCCCGGGTATCTCCCTTTAATCTCTGTCCCCGTTCTATAATCCCCTCTTTCCCGGGTATCTCCCTTTACTCTCTGTCCCCGTTCTGTATTCCCTCTATCCCGGGTCTCTCACTTTACTCTCTGTCCCCGTTCTATATTCCACTCTATCCCGTGTATCTCCTTTTACTCTCTGTCCCCGTTCTATATTCCGCTCTATCCTGGGTATCTCCCTTCACTCTCTGTCCCAGTTCAATATTCCCCTCTATCCTGGGTATCTCGCTTTACTCTCTGTCCCTGTTCTATATTCCCCTCTATCCCGGGTATCTCCCTTTACTCTCTGTCCCCGTTCTATATTCCCCTCTATCCCGGGTATCTCCCTTTACTCACTGTCCCCGTTCTATATTCCCCTCTATCCCGGGTATCTCCCTTTACTCACTGTCCCCGTTCGATATTCCCCTCTATCCCGGGCATCTCCCTTTACTCTCTGTCCCCGTTCTATATTCCCCTCTATCCCGGGTATCTCCCTTTACTCTCTGTCCCCGTTCTATATTCCCCTCTATCCCGGGTATCTCCCTTTACTCTCTGTCACCATTGTATATTCCACTCTATCCAGGGTATCTCCCTTTACTCTCTGTCCCCGTTCTATATTCCCCTCTATCCTGAGTATCTCACTTTACTCTCTGTCCCCGTTCCATATTCCACTCTATCCCGGGTATCTCCCTTTACTCTCTGTCCCCGTTCTATATTCCCCTCTATCCTGAGTATCTCACTTTACTCTCTGTCCCAGTTCTATATTCCCCTCTATCCAGGGTATCTCCCTTTAATCTCTGTCCCCGTTCTATATTCCCCTCTATCCCGGGTATCTCTCTTTACTCTCTGTCCCCATTCTATATTCCCCTCATTCCCGGGTATCTCCCTTTACTCTCTGTCCCCGTTCTATATTTCTCTCTATCCAGGTTATCTCCCTTTACTCTCTGTCCCCGTTCTATATTCCCCTCTATCCCGGGTATCTCCCTTTACTCTCTGTCCTCGTTCTATACTCCCCTCTATCCCGGGTATCTCATCTTTACTCTCTGTCCCCGTTCTATATTCCCCTCTATGCCGGGTATCTCCCTTTACTCTCTGTCCCCGTTCTGTATTCCCTTTATCCCGGGTATCTACATTTACTCTCTGTCATCATTCTATATTCCCCTCTATCCCGGGTATCTCCCTTTACTCTCTGTCCCCATTCTATATTCCCCTCTATCCCGGGTATCTCCCTTTACTCTTTGTCCCCGTTCTATATGCCCGTCTATCCGGGTATCTCCCTTTACGCTCTGTCCCCGTTCGATATTCCCCTCTATCCCGGGTATCTCACTTTACTCTCTGTCCCCATTCTATATTCCTCTCTATCCCGGGTATCTCCCATTACTCTCTGTCCCCGTTCTATATTCCCCTCTATCCCAGGTATCTCCCTTTACTCTCTGTCCCCGTTCTATATTCCCCTCTATCCCGGGTATCTCCCTTTACTCTCTGTCCCCGTTCTATATTCCCCTCTATCCCGGGTATCTCTCTTTACTCTCTGTCCCCGTTCTATATTCCCCTCTATCCCGGGTATCTCCCTTAACTATCTGTCCCCGTTCTATACTCCCTCTATCCCGGGTATCTCCCTTTACTCTCTGTCCCCGTTCTATATTCCCCTCTATCCCGGATATCTCCCTTTACTCTCTGTCCCTGTTCTATATTCACCTCTATCCCGGGTATCTCCCTTTACTCTCTGTCCCCGTTCTATATTCCCCTCTATCCCGGGTATCTCCCTTTACTCTCTGACCCCGTTCTATATTTCCCTCTATCCCGGGTATCTCCCTTTACTCTCTGTCCCCGTTCTATATTCACCTCTATTCCGGGTATCTCCCTTTACTCTCTGTCCCCGTTCTATATTCCCCTCTATCCCGGGTATCTCCCTTTACTCTCTGTCCCCGTTCTATTTTCCCTCTATCCCGGGTAACTCCCTTTACTCTCTGTCCCCGTTCTATATTCCCCTCTATCCCGGGTATCTCCCTTTACTCTCTGTCCCCGTTCTATATTTCCCTCTATCCCGGGTATGTCCCTTTACTCTCTGTCCCCGTTCTATTTTCCCTCTATCCCGGGTAAATCCCTTTACTCTCTGTCCCCGTTCTATATTCCCCTCTATCCCGGGTATCTCCCATTAATCTCTGTCCCCATTCTATATTCCCTCTATCCCGGGTATCTCCCTTTGCTCTCTGTCCCCGTTCTATATTCACCTCTATCCCGGGTATCTCCCTTTATTCTCTGTCCCCGTTCTTTTTTCCCCTCTATCCCGAGTATCTCCCTTTACTCACTGTCCCCGTTCTATATTCCCCTCTATCCCGGGTATTTCCCTTTACTCTCTGTCACCGTTCTATATTCCCCCTCTATCCCGGGTATCTCCCTTTACTCTCTGTCCCCGTACTATATTCCCCTCTATCCCGGGTATCTCCCTTTACTCTCTGTCCCCGTTCTATATTTCCCTCTATCCCGGGTATCTTACTTTACTCTCTGTCCCCGTTCTATATTCCCTCTATCCCGGGTATCTCCCTTTACTCTCTGTCCCCATTCTATGTTCCCCTCTATCCCGGGTATCTCCCTTTATTCTCTGTCCCCGTTCTATATTCCCCACTATCCCGGGTGTCTCCCTTTATTCTCTGTCCCCGTTCTATATTCCCGTCTATCCCGGCTATCTCCCTTTACTCTCTGTCCCCGTACTATATTCCCCTCTATCCCGGGTATCTCCCTTTACTCTCTGTCCCCGTTCTATATTCCCGTCTATCCCGGCTATCTCCCTTTACTCTCTGTCCCCGTTCTATATTCCCCTCTATCCCGGGTATCTCCCTTTACTCTCTGTCCCCGTTCTATATTTCCCTCTATCTCAGGTACCTCCCTTTAGTCTCTGTCCCCGTTCTATATTCCCCTCTATCCCGGGTGTCTCCCTTTACTCTCTGTCCCCGTTCTATATTCCCCTCTATCCCGGGTAACTCCCTTTACTCTCTGCCCCCGTTCTATATTCACCTCTATCCCGGGTGTCTCCCTTTACTCACTGTCCCCGTTCTATATTCCCCTCTATCCCGGGTATCTCCCTTTACTCACTGTCCCCGTTCTATATTCCTCTCTATTCCGGGTATCTCCCTTTACTCTCTGTCCCCGTTCTATATTCCCCTCTATCCCGGGTATCTCCCTTTACTCACTGTCCCCGTTCTATATTCCCCTCTATCCCGGATATCTCCCTTTACTCACTGTCCCCATTCTATATTCCCCTCTATCCCGGGTATCTCCCTTTACTCTCTGTCTCCGTTCTATATTCCCCTCTATCCCGGGTTTCTCCCTTTACTCTTTGTCCCCGTTCCATATGCCCCTCTATCCGGGTATCTCCCTTTACGCTCTGTCCCCGTTCGATATTCCCCTCTATCCCGGGTGTCTCCCTTTACTCACTGCCCCGTTCTATATTCCCCTCTATCCCGGGTATCTCCTTTTACTCTCTGTCCACGTTCTATATTCCCCTCTATCCCGGGTATCTCCCTTTACTCTCTGTCCCAGTTCTATATTCCCCTCTATCTCGGGTATCTCCCTTTACTCTCTGTGCCCGTTCTATATTCCCCTCTCTCCCGGGTATCTCCCTTTACTCTCTGTCTCCATTCTATATTCCCCTCTATCCGGGTATTCCCCTTTACTCTCTGTCCCCGTTCTATATTCCCCGCTATCCCGGGTATCTCCCTTTACTCTCTGTCCCCGTTCTATATTCCCCTCTATCCGGGTATTCCCCTTCACTCTCTGACCCCGTTCTATATTCCCCTCTATCCTGGGTATCTCCCTTTACTCTCTGTCCCCGTTCTATATTCCCCTTTATCCCGGGTATCTCCCTTTACTGTCTGTCCCCGTTCTTTATTCCCCTCTATCCCGGGTATCTCCCTTTACTCTCTGTCCCCGTTCTATATTCCCCTCTATCCCGGTTATTTCCCTTTACTCTCTGTCCCCGTTCTATATTCCCCTATATCCCGGATATCTCCCTTTACTCTCTGTCCCCGTTCTATATTCCCCTCTATCCCGCGTATCTCCCTTTACTCACTGTCCCCGTTCTATATTCCACTCTATCCCGGGTATCTCCCTTTACTCACTGTCCCCATTCTATATTCCCCTCTATCCCGGGTATCTCCCTTTACTCTCTGTCCCAGTTCTATATTTCCCTCTATCCCGGGTATCTCCCTTTATTCTCTGTCCCCGTTCTATATTCCCCTCTATCCCGGGTATCTCCCTTTACTCTCTGTCCCCGTTCATTATTTCCCTCTATCCCGGGTATCTCTTTTTACTCTCTGTCCCCGTTCCATATTCCCCTCTATCCCGGGTATCTCCCTTTTCTCTCTGTCCCCGTTCTATATTCTCCTCTATCCCCGGTATCTCCCTTTATCTCTGTCCCCGTTCTATATTCCCCTCTATCCCGGGTATCTCCCTTTACTCTCTGTCCACGTTCTATATTACCCTCTATCCCATGTATCTCCCTTTACTCTCTGTCCCCGTTCTATATTTCCATCTATCCCGGGTATCTCCCTTTACTCTCTGTCCCCGTTCTATATTCCCCTCTATCCCGGGTATCTCCCTTTACTCTCTGTCCCCATTCTATATTTCCCTCTATCCCGGGTATCTCCCTTTACTCTCTGTCCCCGTTCTATATTCCTGTCTATTATGGGTATCTCCCTTTTCTCTCTGTCCCCGTTCTATATTCCCCTCTATCCCGGGTATCTCCCTTTACTTTCTGTCCCCGTTCTATATTCCCCTCTATCCCGGGTATCTCCCTTTATTCTCTGTGCCCGTTCTATATTCCCCTCTCTCCCGGGTATCTCCCTTTACTCTCTGTCTCCGTTCTATATTCCCCTCTGTCCGGGTATTCCCCTTTACTCTCTGTCCCCGTTCTATATTCCCCTCTATCCCGGGTATCTCCCTTTACTCTATGTCCCCGTTCTATGTTCCCCGCTTTCCCGGGTATCTCCCTTTAATCTCTGTCCCCGTTCTATATTCCCCTCTATCCGGGTATTCCACTTTACTCTCTGTCTCTGTTCTATATTCCCCTCTATCCCGGGTATCTCCCTTTACTCTCTGTATCCGTTCTATATTCCCCTCTATCCGGGTTTTCCCCTTTACTCTCTGACCCCGTTCTATATTCCCCTCTATGCCGGGTATCTCCCTTTACTCTCTGTCCCCATTCTATATTCCCCATTATCCCGGGTATCTCCCTTTACTTTCTGTCCCCGTTCTTTATTCCCCTCTATCCCGGGTATCTCCCTTTACTCTCTGTCCCCATTCTATATTCCCCTCTATCCCGGGTATCTCCCTTTACTCTCTGTCCCCGTTCTATATTCCCCTCTATCCCGGGTATCTCCCTTTACTCTCTGTCCCCGTTCTATATTCCCCTCTATCCCGGGTATCTCCCTTTACTCACTGTCCCCATTCTATATTTCCCTCTATCCCGGGTACCTCCCTTTACTCTCTGTCCCCGTTCTATATTCCCCTCCAACCCGGGTATCTCCCTTTACTCTCTGTCCCTATTCTATATGCCCCTCTATCCCGGGTATCTCCCTTTACTCTCTGTCCCCGTTCTGTATTCACTCTATCCCAGGTATCTCTCTTTACTCTCTGTCCCCGTTCTATATTCCCCTCTATCCCGGGTATCTCCCTTTACTCTCTGTCCCCGTTCTATATTCCCCTCTATCCCGGGTATCTCCCTTTACTCTCTGTCCCCGTTCTATATTCCCCTCTATCCCGGGTATCTCCCTTTACTCTCTGTCCCTGTTCTATATTCACCTCTATCCCGGGTATCTCCCTTTACTCTCTGTCCCCGTTCTATATTCCCCTCTATCCCGGGTATCTCCCTTTACTCTCTGAAGCGTTCTATATTTCCCTCTATCCCGGGTATCTCCCTTTACTCTCTGTCCCCGTTCTATATTCCCCTCTATTCCGGGTATCTCCCTTTACTCTCTGTTCCCGTTCTATATTCCCCTCTATCCCGGGTATCTCCCTTTACTCTCTGTCCCCGTTCTATTTTCCCTCTATCCCGGGTAACTCCCTTTACTCTCTGTCCCCGTTCTATATTCCCCTCTATCCCGGGTATCTCCCTTTACTCTCTGTCCCCGCTCTATATTCCCCTCTATCCCGGGTATCTCCCTTTACTCTCTGTCCCCGTTCTATTTTCCCTCTATCCCGGGTAAATCCCTTTACTCTCTGTCCCCGTTCTATATTCCCCTCTATCCCGGGTATCTCCCATTAATCTCTGTCCCCATTCTATATTCCCTCTATCCCGGGTATCTCCCTTTGCTCTCTGTCCCCGTTCTATATTCACCTCTATCCCGGGTATCTCCCTTTATTCTCTGTCCCTGTTCTTTTTTCCCCTCTATCCCGAGTATCTCCCTTTACTCACTGTCCCCGTTCTATATTCCCCTCTATCCCGGGTATTTCCCTTTACTCTCTGTCACCGTTCTATATTCCCCCTCTATCCCGGGTATCTCCCTTTATTCTCTGTCCCCGTACTATATTCCCCTCTATCCCGGGTATCTCCCTTTACTCTCTGTGCCCGTTCTATATTCCCTCTATCCCGGGTATCTCCCTTTACTCTCTGTCCCCATTCTATGTTCCCCTCTATCCCGGGCATCTCCCTTTATTCTCTGTCCCCGTTCTATATTCCCCTCTATCCCGGGTGTCTCCCTTTATTCTCTGTCCCCGTTCTATATTCCCGTCTATCCCGGCTATCTCCCTTTACTCTCTGTCCCCGTACTATATTCCCCTCTATCCCGGGTATCTCCCTTTACTCTCTGTCCCCGTTCTATATTCCCGTCTATCCCGGCTATCTCCCTTTACTCTCTGTCCCCGTTCTATATTCCCCTCTATCCCGGGTATCTCCCTTTACTCTCTGTCCCCGTTCTATATTTCCCTCTATCTCAGGTACCTCCCTTTAGTCTCTGTCCCCGTTCTATATTCCCCTCTATCCCGGGTGTCTCCCTTTACTCTCTGTCCCCGTTCTATATTCCCCTCTATCCCGGGTAACTCTCTTTACTCTCTGTCCCCGTTCTATATTCACCTCTATCCCGGGTGTCTCCCTTTACTCACTGTCCCCGTTCTATATTCCCCTCTATCCCGGGTATCTCCCTTTACTCACTGTCCCCGTTCTATATTCCTCTCTATTCCGGGTATCTCCCTTTACTCCCTGTCCCCGTTCTATATTCCCCTCTATCCCGGGTATCTCCCTTTACTCACTGTCCCCGTTCTATATTCCCCTCTATCCCGGGTATCTCCCTTTACTCACTGTCCCCATTCTATATTCCCCTCTATCCCGGGTATCTCCCTTTACTCTCTGTCTCCGTTCTATATTCCCCTCTATCCCGGGTATCTCCCTTTACTCTTTGTCCCCGTTCCATATGCCCCTCTATCCGGGTATCTCCCTTTACGCTCTGTCCCCGTTCGATATTCCCCTCTATCCCGGGTGTCTCCCTTTACTCACTGTCCCCGTTCTATATTCCCCTCTATCCCGGGTATCTCCCTTTACTCTCTGTCCCAGTTCTATATTCCCCTCTATCTCGGGTATCTCCCTTTACTCTCTGTGCCCGTTCTATATTCCCCTCTCTCCCGGGTATCTCCCTTTACTCTCTGTCTCCGTTCTATATTACCCTCTATCCGGGTATTCCCCTTTACTCTCTGTCCCCGTTCTATATTCCCCGCTATCCCGGGTATCTCCCTTTACTCTCTGTCCCCGTTCTATATTCCCCTCTATCCGGGTATTCCCCTTTACTCTCTGACCCCGTTCTATATTCCCCTCTATCCCGGGTATCTCCCTTTACTCTCTGTCCCCGTTCTATATTCCCCTTTATCCCGGGTATCTCCCTTTACTGTCTGTCCCCGTTCTTTATTCCCCTCTATCCCGGGTATCTCCCTTTACTCTCTGTCCCCGTTCTATATTCCCCTCTATCCCGGTTATTTCCCTTTACTCTCTGTCCCCGTTCTATATTCCCCTATATCCCGGATAGCTCCCTTTACTCTCTGTCCCCGTTCTATATTCCCCTCTATCCCGCGTATCTCCCTTTACTCACTGTCCCCGTTCTCTATTCCACTCTATCCCGGGTATCTCCCTTTACTCACTGTCCCCATTCTATATTCCCCTCTATCCCGGGTATCTCCCTTTACTCTCTGTCCCAGTTCTATATTTCCCTCTATCCCGGGTATCTCCCTTTATTCTCTGTCCCCGTTCTATATTCCCCTCTATCCCGGGTATCTCCCTTTACTCTCTGTCCCCGTTCATTATTGCCCTCTATCCCGGGTATCTCTTTTTACTCTCTGTCCCCGTTCCATATTCCCCTCTATCCCGGGTATCTCCCTTTTCTCTCTGTCCCCGTTCTATATTCTCCTCTATCCCCAGTATCTCCCTTTATCTCTGTCCCCGTTCTATATTCCCCTCTATCCCGGGTATCTCCCTTTACTCTCTGTCCACGTTCTATATTACCCTCTATCCCATGTATCTCCCTTTACTCTCTGTCCCCGTTCTATATTTCCATCTATCCCGGGTATCTCCCTTTACTCTCTGTCCCCGTTCTATATTCCCCTCTATCCCGGTATCTCCCTTTACTCTCTGTCCCCATTCTATATTCCCCTCTATCCCGGGTATCTCCCTTTACTCTCTGTCCCCGTTCTATATTCCCGTCTATTATGGGTATCTCCCTTTTCTCTCTGTCCCCGTTCTATATTCCCCTCTATCCCGGGTATCTCCCTTTACTTTCTGTGCCCGTTCTATATTCCCCTCTCTCCCGGGTATCTCCCTTTACTCTCTGTCTCCGTTCTATATTCCCCTCTGTCCGGGTATTCCCCTTTACTCTCTGTCCCCGTTCTATATTCCCCTCTATCCCGGGTATCTCCCTTTACTCTATGTCCCCGTTCTATGTTCCCCGCTTTCCCGGGTATCTCCCTTTAATCTCTGTCCCCGTTCTATATTCCCCTCTATCCGGGTATTCCACTTTACTCTCTGTCTCTGTTCTATATTCCCCTCTATCCCGGGTATCTCCCTTTACTCTCTGTATCCGTTCTATATTCCCCTCTATCCGGGTTTTCCCCTTTACTCTCTGACCCCGTTCTATATTCCCCTCTATGCCGGGTATCTCCCTTTACTCTCTGTCCCCGTTCTATATTCCCCATTATCCCGGGTATCTCCCTTTACTTTCTGTTCCCGTTCTTTATTCCCCTCTATCCCAGGTATCTCCCTTTACTCTCTGTCCCCGTTCTATATTCCCCTCTATCCCGGGTATCTCCCTTTACTCTCTGTCCCCGTTCTATATTCCCCTCTATCCCGGGTATCTCCCTTTACTCTCTGTCCCCGTTCTATATTCCCCACTATCCCGGGTATCTCCCTTTACTCACTGTCCCCGTTCTATATTCCCCTCTATCCCGGGAATCTCCCTTTACTCACTGTCCCCATTCTATATTCCCCTCTATCACGGGTATCTCCCTTTACTCTCTGTCCCAGTTCTATATTTCCCTCTATCCCGGGTACCTCCCTTTACTCTCTGTCCCCGTTCTATATTCCCCTCTATCCCGGGTATCTCCCTTTACTCTCTGTCCCCGTTCTATATTTCCCTCTATCCCGGGTATCTCTTTCTACTCTCTGTCCCCGTTCTATATTCCCCTCTATCCCGGGTATCTCTTTCTACTCTCTGTCCCCGTTCTATATTCCCCTCTATCCCGGGTATCTCCCTTTACTCTCTGTCCCCGTTCTATATTCCCCTCTATCCCGGGTATCTCCCTTTTCTCTCTGTCCCCGTTCTATATTACACTCTATCCCATGTATCTCCCTTTACTCTCTGTCCCCGTTCTATATTTCCATCTATCCCGGGTATCTCCCTTTACTCTCTGTCCCCGTTCTATATTTCCCTCTGTCCCGGTATCTCCCTTTACTCTGTCCCCGTTCTATATTCCCCTCTATCCCGTGTAACTCACTTTACTCTCTGTCCCCGTTCTATATTTCCCTCTATCCCGGGTATCTCCCTTTACTCTCTGTCCCCGTTCTATATTCCCCTCTATCCCGGGTATCTCCCTTTACTCTCTGTCCCCGTTCTATATTCCCCTCTATCCCGGGTGTCTCCCTTTACTCTCTGTCCCCGTTCTATATTCCCCTCTATCCCGGGTATCTCCCTTTACTCTCTGTCCCCGTTCTATATTCCCGTCTATTATGGGTATCTCCCTTTTCTCTCTGTCCCCGTTCTATATTCCCCTCTATCCCGGGTATCTCCCTTTACTCTCTGTCCCCGTTCTATATTCCCCTCTATCCCGGTTATCTCCCTTTACACTCTGTCCCCGTTCTATATTCCCCTCTATCCCGGGTATCTCCCTTTATTTTCTGTCGCTGTTCTATATTTCCCTCTATCCCAGGTATCTCCCTTTACACTCTGTCCCCGTTCTATATTCCCCTCTATCCCGGGTACCTCCCTTTATTTTCTGTCCCCGTTCTCTTTTCCCCTCTATCCCGGAAACCTCCCTTTTTTCTCTGTCCCCATTCTATATTCCCCTCTATCCCGGGTACCTCCCTTTATTCTCCCCCTTTCTCTGTGCGGAGTCCGTTTGCTCCCCTTCCCCTGGATGAACTCACTGCCCCATTGCTCTGATTGATGATCCCTGTCTCTCTGCGGTTCCCATTCCTACTCTCACACTTTGATCTGTTTTGTACATTTACTCCTCGCTTATCAAGTAGTTTATCTAATTTCCCCCTCACGTTACCTTTTAAATCTGTACCATCCTTGAACAAGATTGTAATCACACTTCCAATTCAGATCACCGACGCACTCAGTCTCAATGCAGTCCGTGCTCCTCCAGGTGTCCTCCAGGAGTGTGTGATGTTCACACGGGCCAGTGAGTGCGGAGTCTGCGACTGAGTGACAGAAATTTATTTACTATTAATATAAAGTACAGTTAATGTTACACAGCGACTTGTACTACCTGAAGCACCAATAAATCCAGTCTCACTCTCTTTCCTTGTAGAAAATCCCGCAAATGAAAGCGGGAAACTTTCGTCCTTCTCTCAACCAGGATTCAATCTGTCTCCCATCACAGCCTCGCTCTAACTCACTGCTCACAGACAGTCTTCCCTGTTCTAGATTCACCCTTAGCTCTCAGGAAACACAAAGCTGCAAATACCTCAGCTGCACGTCGCCCAATTGAAAGCAGCAAATTTAAAGCTGGAGTTTAGCGATTCTGTAAACCAGGCTTCGATCTGAGTCACTGAAATTTGGTTTCCGTTTTACTTCCATTAACACAGAGACTCAGGATGTCCGGCTCACTCTCACCCTCTCCGTTCCACCTCGCAGGCTGATCACTCTGTTCTGCATTAATTGTTCTGTCCCAGCTACAGAACGCAGTGTGCGCGGGTAAGTTTCAAGCTGCAGTTCCTGCGGGCACCTCCAACAGTGTGGAACTGCCTCCGCCACCTGCAGATTGAGCTGGTGAACACAGTTCAGATGGTGAGGGACACTCGACGGTCAGTGAGACATATCATGGGGTATCTCAGTCCCCAGGTGAACACTGAGTGCAGATGGTGAGGGAATCTCGATGGTCAGTGAGAGATATCATGGGGTATCTCAGTCCCCAGGTGAACACTGAGTGCAGATGGTGAGGGACACTCGATGGTCAGTGAGAGATATCATGGGGTATCTCAGTCCCCAGTTGAACACTGAGTGCAGATGGTGAGGGACTCTCGATGGTCAGTGAGAGATATCATGGGGTATCTCAGTCCCCAGGTGAACACTGAGTGCAGATGGTGAGGGACACTCGATGGTCAATGAGAGATATCATGTGGTATCTCTGTCCCCAGGTGAACACTGAGTGCAGATGGTGAGGGGCACTCGATGGTCAGTGAGAGATATCATGGGGTAACTCAGTCCCCAGGTGAACATTGAGTGCAGATGGTGAGGGACACTCGATGGTCAGTGAGAGATATCATGGGGTATCTCAGTCCCCAGTTGAACACTGAGTGCAGATGGTGAGGGACTCTCGATGTTCAGTGAGAGATATCATGGGGTATCTCAGTCCCCAGGTGAACACTGAGTGCAGATGGTGAGGGACACTCGATGGTCAGTGAGAAATATCATGGGGTATCTCGGTCCCCAGGTGAACACTGAGTGCAGATGGTGAGGGAAACTCGAGGGTCAGTGAGAGATATCATGCGGTATCTCAGTCCCCAGGTGAACACTGAGTGCAGATGGTGAGGGACTCTCGATGGTCAGCGAGAGATATCATGGGGTATCTCAGTCCCCAGGTGAACACTGAGTGCAGATGGTGAGGGACACTCGATGGTCTGTGAGAGATATCATGGGGTACCTCTGTCCCCAGGTGAACACTGAGTGCAGATGGTGAGGGACTCTCGATGGTCAGTGAGAGATATCATGGGGTATCTCAGTGCCCAGGTGAACACTGAGTGCAGATGGTGAGGGACATTCGATGGTCAGTGAGATATATCATGGGTTACCTCTGTCCCCAGGTGAACACTGAGTGCAGATGGTGAGGGACACTCGATGGTCAGTGAGAGACATCATGGGGTATCTCAGTCCCCAGGTGAACACTGAGTGCAGATGGTGAGGTACACTCGATGGTCAGTGAGAGATATCATGGGGTATCTCAGTCCCCAGGTGAACACTGAGTGCAGATGGTGAGGTACACTCGATGGTCAGTGAGAGATATCATGGGGTACCTCTGTCCCCAGGTGAACACTGAGTGCAGATGGTGAGGGACACTCGATGGTCAGTGAGAGATATCATGGGGTATCTCAGTCCCCAGGTGAACACTGAGTGCAGGTGGTGAGGGACACTCGATGGCCAGTGAGAGACATCATGGGGTAGCTCAGTCCCCAGGTGAACACTGAGTGCAGATGGTGAGGTACACTCGATGGTCAGTGAGAGATATCATGGGGTATCTCAGTCCCCAGGTGAACACTGAGTGCAGATGGTGAGGGACTCTCGATGGTCAGTGAGAGATATCATGGGGTATCTCAGTCCCCAGGTGAACACTGAGTGCAGATGGTGAGGGACACTCGATGGTCAATGAGACATGTCATGTGGCATCACAGCCCCCAGATGAACAGTGAGTGCAGATGGTTGGGAAATCTCGGTGGTCAGTGAGAGATATCAGGGAGTGTCTCCGTCCTCAGAGGAACACTGAATACAGATGGTGATGTACACTTTGTCAAACGCCTTCCTAAAAGACATGTAAACAACATCCATTGCATTCCCTTCATCAATCCTCCACGTTACTACATCAAAAAATTCACTTAGATTCGTCAAACACGACCTGCCTTTTACAAATCTATGTTTGATCTCCTTAATTAGGTTAAACCTCTCCAAGTGCCCGTTATTTTTTACTTGATTATTGATTATTGTTTCCAAAACTATACCCACCACTGATGTTAAACTGACCAGCCTGTAGTTACTAGGATTGTCCTTACACCCTTTCTTGAACAATTGTGACACATTTGCCACTTTCCAATCCTCAGGCACCTCCCCCGCATCTAGGGAAGATTGGAAATTATGGCAAGCCCTTCTGTTATCTCCTCCCCCATTACCTTAGCAACCTGGGATGCAAGCCATCTGGACCAGGGACTTATACACTCTCAGGATACCCAGTTTTTCTAGTACATCCTGTCTATCAATTTTCACCCCTTCCATTGCTCTATCTTTTCCAATTCTACCGATATTTTGTCAGCATTCACCTCCTTAGTAAACACCGATACAAAGTACGCATTGAGTAATCTGGCATTGCCCTGCGCCTCTCAGCATATATCACATCATTTGTCCCTAACAGGCCCCACCCAACCTCTTAGTACCTGCTTACTGTTTACATGCCGGTAGATGATTTTTGGGTTCCCTTTTATGTTGACCGCCATTCTACTCTCATATTCCCTCTTTGCCAATCTTATTTGCATCTTCACACCCCCTCTCAACTTATTGTAGTTGGTCTGGTTCTCACTTGAAGAATTCACCTGATATTCATTATACACCCTCTTTTATTGTTTCATCATCTCCATCTCCCTCATCATCCACGGAGCCCTTTATTTGATTCCTTTACCCTTCCCTCTTGTTGGAATGTACCTAGCCTGTACTTTGAATATTTCCTGCTTAAAGATCACCCATTGTTCCGTTACAACTTTTACTATCAGTCTTTGGTTCCATTTTACACTGCCTAGATCCATCCACATCCTATTGACGTTAGCCCTATTCCAGTTTTGATGTTCCACTCTCGATTGTTCTTTGCTCCTCTCTATTGCTAATCTAAATATTATGATACAATGATCACTCTACCCAATTGTTCTCCCACAAACATTTGGTCAACCAGGCCCACCACATTCCCCAGCACCAGATCCAGCAATGCCTCCTTCATAGAAGGACCAAGAACATACTGGTCAAGAAAATTCTCCTGAACACATTTCAGAAATACCTCCGCATCCTTTCCCTTTACCCTAGCATTATCCCATTTGATATTTGGGTAATTAAAGTCCTGCAATATCGCCACTCTATAGCTCGTACGTGTCTTAGGGATCATTAATACAAATATTAAAGATCTATTACAAATCCTTAATATTTAGAATCAATCCATCATGCAAATATTAAGGATCTATTAAAAACATTTATAAATAGCATTAATCAATAATGCAAATATTTAAGATCCTTTACCATTCCATGATAAATTATTCCAATTAATTATGCACTTTGGCAGGAAAAATCGTAGAGAAAGTTATTATCTTAATGGCAAGAAACTGGAAAGTACTGAAATACAAAGGGATCTGGGGGTCCTGGTGCACGAAACTCAAAAAGTTAGTATGCAGGTGCAGCAAGTGATTAAGAGGGCCAATGGAATGTTGGCTTTCATTGCTAGGGGGATAGAATATAAAAATAGGGAGGTATTGCTTCAGTTGTACAAGGTATTGGTGAGACCGTACCTGGAATACTGCATACAGTTTTGGTGTCCATACTTAAGAAAAGACATACTTGCTCTCGAGTCAGTACAAAGAAGGTTCACTCGCTTAATCCCGGGGATGAGGGGATGGACATATGAGGAGAGGTTGAGTAGATTGGGACTCTACTCATTGGAGTTCAGAAGAATGAGAGGCGATCTTATTGAAACATATAAGATTGTGAAGGGGTTGGATCGGGTGGATGCGGGGAGGATGTTCCCGGTGATGGGTGAAACTAGAACTAGGGGGCATAGTCTTAGAATAAGGGGCTGCTCTTTCAAAACTGAGATGAGGAGGAACTACTTCACTCAGAGGGTGGTAGGTACATGGAATATGCTGCCCCAAAAAGCTGTAGAAGCTACATCATTACATAAATTTAAAACAGAAATAGACAGTTTCCTAGAAGTAAAGGGAATTAAGGGTTACAGGGAGCGGGCAGGAATTTGGACATGAGTCTAGGTTCGGATCGGTCATGGCCCTGTGGGTAGCGGAGCGGGCCCAGGGGCCATGTAGCCGGATCCTGCTCCTATTTCATGTGTCTAATTCTGTTAGATTCAGGAGATGGTTCTGTGATAGTGGATTGGCGGTTAGGATCAGATCAGCCATGATCTTATTGAATGGTGGAGCAGGCTCGAGGGGCCGAATGGCCGACTCCTGCTCCTATTTCTTATGTTCTTATGTTCTTATAATGCAAATATTAAACATCCATTACAAATCCATAATAAATTATATTGATCAATAATGCAAATCACAGAAATCACAGAAACCCCACAGTGCAGATAAAGGCCATTTCGGCCCATCGAGCCTGCACCGACACATATCCCACCCGATCCCCGTAACCCCTACACCAACACATATCCCACCCTATCCCTGTAACCCCACGTATTTAATCCCCCTAACACTAAGGGTCAATTTATCAAAGCCAATCAACCTAACCCGCACATCTTTGGACTATTAAATATTAAAGATCTATTATAAATCCATGATAAATAATATCAATCAATAATGCAAATAATATAGATCTATTACAAATCCATAATAAATAATATCGATCAATAATGCAAATAGGAAAGATCTATTACAAAACCATAATAAATAATATCAGTCAATAATACAAAAATCAAAAATGTATTACAAATCCTTAATACATAATATCGTTCAATAAAGGAAATATTAAAGATTTATTGCAAATCTATAATAAATCATATCAATCAATAATGCAAATAGTAAACATCTATTGCAATTCCTTAGAACTAATCATCAATCAATAATGCAAATATTAAAGATCTATGACAAATCCATAATAAATAATATCAATTAATAATGCAAATATTAAGGATTTATCACAATGCCTTAATAATTATCCTCAATCAATAATGCAAATATTAAAGATCTATTACAAATACTTAATAAATAACATCAATCAATAATGCAAATATTAAAGATCTATTACAATTCCTTAATAACTATCATCAATCAGTAATGCAAATATTAATGATCTATTACAAATCCATTATAAATAATATCAATTAATAATGCTAATATTAAGGATCTATTTCAAGTCCTTAATAAATAACAACAATGAGTAATGCAAATATTAAGGATATATTACAATCCTTAATAAATATCATCAATCGATAATGAAAATATTAAAGATCTATTGCAATTTCTTAATAATTAGCATCAATCCATAATGCAAATATTAAGGATCTATTACAACACATTAATAAATAACATTAATCAATAATGCAAATATTAAAGAACTATTACAAATCCTTATAAAATTAACACCACTTAATCATGCAAATATTAAAGAAGCTTTACAATTCCTTGATAAATAATTTCGATCAATATTGCAAATATTAAAGAGCTTTTACAAATCCATAATAATTAATATTGATCAATAATACAAATATTATAGATCTATTACAATTTCTTAATAAATAATATCAATTAATAATGCAAATCTTAAAGATGAATTACAAGTCATTAGTAAGTAACATCAATCAATATTGCAAATATTAAAGATATATTGCAATTTCTTAATAATTATCATCAATTAATAATGCAAATATTAAAGTTCTCTTACAAAGCTGTAATAAATAACATCGATCAATAATGCAAATGTTAAAGATCTATTGCAAATCCTTAACAAATAATATCAGTCAATAATGCCAATATTAATGATCTATTGCTATTCCTTAATAATTATCATCAATCAATAATGCAATTATTAAAGATCAATACAAATTCTTAATAAATAATATCAATCAATAGTGCAAATATTAAAGGTCTATTACAAGTCTTTAGTAAGTAACATCAATCAATAATGCAAATATTAAAGATCTATTGCAATTCCTTAATAATTATCATCAATAATGCAAATATGAAACATCAATTAAAAATTCTTAATAAATAACATAGATCAATAATGCAAATATTAAAGATCTATTGCAATTTCTTAATAAATAATATCAATAAATAATGCAAATATTAAAGATCTATTACAAATCCACAATAAATAATATCAATCAGTAATTCAAATATTCAACATCTTTTACAAATCCATATAAATAATTTCGATCAATATTGCAAATATTAAAGATAAATTACAAATGCATAATTAGTAATATCAATCAATAGTGGAAATATTATATATCTATTGCAAATGTATAATTTTACATCTGATCAGTAATTAAAAGTATAGAATGTGTTATCTTATGTAATATGTACAGAATAGAATTACAAAGAATTGACAGCACAGAAACAGGCCATTCAGCGCAACTGGTCCTAATGGTGCTTAATCTCCACGATGAGACTCCTCCCACCACTCTTCATCTAACCCTATCAACATATCGTTCGATTCTTCTCTCCATCATGTGCTTATCTATAATCTATGCTATTCGCGTTGACTTTTTCCTGTGTTAGCGAGTTCTGCATTCTCAGCTCTAAGTAAAGAAGTTTCTCCTGAATTCCCTATTGGATTTTCAGTGACTATCTTATACTGATGGCCCCCTAGATCCCATCTCGGCCATAAGTGGAAACATCTTCTATACGTTTACATTCATAATTTTCAAGACCTCGATCAGGTCCCCCCTCAGTCACCTCTTTTCTAGAGAAAAAACTCCAAACTCTTCAGTCTTTCCTGAAAGTGAGAACATCTCATTTCTGGTATCACCTTGTAAATACTTTTTCGCACCCTCTGCAGTACCTCTACATCCTTTTTTGTAATATGGAGAACAAAACTGCCCACAGTGATGATCGAATACCTCTCACAAATGCATAAGTTTTAAACCTGATCAGCCATTCCTTCATCATCGCTGGGTCAAAATCCGGGTGCTCCCTCCCTAACAACACTGTGGGAGAACCTTCACCACACGGACTGGAGTATTTCAAGAATGTGGCTCACCACCACCTTCTCAAGGGCAATTAGGGATGGGAAATAAATGCTAGCCTTGCCAGCGACGTCCACATACCATGAACGAATAAAAATAATTATAAATTATAGGAATGTAAGAATTTCAACTTAAACTCCACGTTTGAACCTCTCCAATCCGGTTTCCACCCCTGCCACACCCTAAAACTGTCCTAATCAAAATCACGAACGAGAAGCGCCATGGGAGGGTTTGCTACGTAAATATATTAAATAAACACGGTGCAATTTGTTTATAATGAAAATTACTTACTCAGGTAACCGAGAATCAGCAGCAGGGTCCTCATCTCACCGGGTGATATTCTGGAAGTAAAAACACAGAATTTGTATTAGGGAGAGTTGAGGGGATGGGGAAATAGTGGAAACTTTAAATAGGGAGCTGGAGAGGGAATCAGTGGGTATATCTATTTATGATGCGTGAGCTCGACATCTCTCCCTCACGGGGACCCTACAGTCGAGGTGAGCTCTACCTCTCTCCTTCACTGGGACCCTACAGACAGAGGTGAGCGCCACCTCCTTACATTTCCTTGATAAACACCAATTGATTGGCTCTCTTTCCAGTCTCCCGGTACTGACCCCCCTTCTAATATTCTACCACAGGTCTTTACTGCGCACTGTATTGGGTCAGGACAAGCGGTAGACACATCCCTGAGTCCCTACTTAGCAAGTGACAAACTTCTGAGCTTGTTCTAAAAGTCCATTCATACACGACTGCTTACCAGAGTCTTCAAATGAGGTGTCGCTGTGTGAGATGCTGTGGGTTCAGATCACCTGCACCCTCCTCAGTCTCAGGTACAATCTGCTGTGAGCGGAGTCGGACTCAGTTACAGCTCAGCCACCAACACCTCCCACATCAGAGACACGTGTGACTGAGGGCAGTGCTGGTTGGCTGACAGAATCTGGATTAGTAATGTTCTATAATATGGCGGAGCCCATGCAAATTAAAGACTTTTAGTGAAATGATATGAGCTAAACAAATCATTAAACATCTCTCCTGGGCCCATGGTAACCAGCTGAGCTTTGCTGCTGTAACATAACTTGTCTTCAGCTGCCCAGCATGAAGGGTTTAGGGAGATTGGAACTGGGGAGTATCTGAGCATGTTACGGTCTGTATTGGAGAATGGTCTGTCTTTATCTGAACTTTAATTGGCATAAGAACATAATAAATAGGAGCAGGAGTAGGTGTTTTGGCCCCTCGAGCCTGCTCGGCCATTCAAGAATAACATGACTGATCTTCGACCACAACTCCACCTTCCCGCCCTATCCCCACATACCTGGTTCCCTGATTGCCCAAATAGCTATCGATCTCAGCCTTGAAAATACTCATTGACTGAGCACCACAGCCCTCTGGGGTAGAGAATTCTGAAGATTCACAACCCTCTGAGTGAAGACAATTCTCCTCATCACAGTCCTGGACGGCCGACCCCTTATGCTGAGCCTATGACCACTAGTTCTAGACACACCAGCCAGGGAAAAGCAACCTCTCAGCATCTACCCTGTCAAGCCCTTTAAGAATTGTATACGTTCCAGTGAGATCACCTCTCATTCTTTTCCTGCTCCTGAGAATATCGGCCCATTCGACTTAATTTCTGCACATAGGATAGTCCTCTCTTCCTAGGAATCAATCTAGAGAACATGCCGTGTATCCCCTCTAAGGCAAGTATATCCTTCCATTGATAAGGAAACCAAAACTGCACACCGTACTGCAGGTGTGGTCTCGCCAAAGTCCTCTATAATTGCAGCAAAGCTTCCTTACTCTTATACTCCAACCCTCTCGCAATAAAGTGGAACATACAATTTGCCTTCCTAAATGCTTGCTGCACCTGCATGTTAACTTTCTGTGATTCGTGTACAAGGACCCCATAATCCGTAAGAATACAAGCATTTACTTGTCGCTCACCTTTGAGGAAAGATTCTGTTTTTCCATTCTTCCTATTAAACTGGATAATTCCACACTTCCCCATATTATGCACCATCTGCCCCCTACTTGCTCAATCACGTATCGGTTTATATGCCTTTGCAGCTTCCTTGGGTCCTCACAGCTTACTTTCCCAGCTTTGTATCGTCAGCAAACTTGGACACATTATACACAGCCCCGTCATCTAAGTCACTGATATAGATTGTAAATAGCTGAGGCTCAATCACTGAACCTTGCAGGACTCCACACATTCATCCCGAAATTTTACCGTTTATCCCTAATTCACCAGATAGATTCCTGGGATGAGACGTTTGTCATATGAGGAGTGATTAAGTCGAATGGGTCTATATTCTTAGAAATTTTGAAGAATGTAAAG
Source organism: Somniosus microcephalus (assembly GCF_052327205.1). Lineage (NCBI taxonomy): Eukaryota > Metazoa > Chordata > Chondrichthyes > Squaliformes > Somniosidae > Somniosus > Somniosus microcephalus. Next base: position 4,956,669 of record NW_028225181.1, on the reverse strand, counting down.
TGATCTTATTCAAGCTTATAAAATGATAAAAATCCAAATGCACTAGAGCCACTGGTTTCCCCCTTATCTACCCTGCTACTTACACCTTGAAAAACTTTAATATATTTGTCAAAAATAATTTCCCTTTCATAAAACTGTGATGAATCTGCCTAATCATATTGAGTTTCCATGTGTCCTGTTAGCACGTCCTTAACAATAGATTCTAGCAAATCCCCTCCTACTGTTAACATGCTAACTGGGCACTAAAGAGAGCATATCCACAGGGTAAATCCCTCCCATATCAGTAATATGTTAGTAATGGGCAATGGTCCATCAGCAACACTCTTCACTTTAGAGATTACACTAATCCTTTGAGATACGCATTCTTGCAGATTCTTGACAATCAATTTAAATACAGAGATAATCGCAGTCTCTTTACTGTCCCACTGTTAGTGGGTGAGCAGCAGTCAGTGTCTGGGACATTTATATCTGATCAGGGGCCTTGCAGTTTCTCGTGTCCTGGTTACACAAACACTCTCCCAGCTCCCTCTCCCCACTCTAGTTTGCATATGTTGCTAAATGTGCTCCTATGCGCTTTAAAAGATCTTTTTCCTGCTTCTGATGTGAAAAATCTATTGTTCTCAGTCTGTCAGCATGAGCTGACAAACATTACATCATAGAATCATAGAATGATACAGCACAGAAGGAGGCCATTCGGCCCATCATGCCTGTGTGGGCTCTTTCAAAGTGCTGTCCAATTAATCCCACTCCCCTGCTCTTTCCCCATAGACCTGTAAATGATATCCCGTCAAAAATTCCCTTTTGCAAGTTAATTTTGAATCTGCTTCTACTGCCCTTTCATGCAGCACATTGCAGATCACAACAACTCGCTGTGTAAGAAAATGTTTGCTCATATCTCTCTGTTTTTCCCCAATCACCTTAAATCTGTGTCCTCTGGTGAACGACGCTTCAGCCACAGGGAGCAGTTTCTCCTTATTCACTCTATCAAAACCATCATGATTTTGAACATCTCTATCAAGTCTCTCTGCTATAAATAGACAAATTTCTGCTTCTTCAGTATCTCCAAATAACTGAAGTCCTTCATCCATGGCACCATTCTGCTTCTGCCCGATTCCATTACGCAAAAATGCCCCCTCAGCATCACATAGGAATTGGCAATAAATGTTGGCCTTGACAGCCACGCCCACATCCCATAAACGAATACAAAAATCTCGGATGTATAGAGAAAATAAAGTTGGTGATGTCAGGAAGCACTTCTTCACACGAAGTGTATTGGAAATCTGGAACTGTCTCCCAAAAAGCTGTTGAGGTTGGGGGACAATAACCGTTTGAAAATTGAGATTGGTAGATTTTTGTTAGGTAAGGGCATTAAAGTTACATAACTAAGTCAGGCAGATGGAGTTAAGGTACAGATCAGCCATGATCTGATTGAATGCTGGTTCAGGCAAAAGGGGTGGAATTGCCTCCCCCTGTTCCTATGTTTCCATGTTTCGATGATCCTGAAAGATCTCTCTCTGTCTCTCCTCACTCTCGTTTGCATTAGTTGTGAAATGAGCAGCTGTGAGCTTCAGCAGATCTTATCGGTGCTTTTGATCGGGACAGTTCATTGTTCTCAGTCTCTGAGCAGCCTCTGACAAACAACAAGCTCCCACCTTTTGAACCGTGACATTATCTTGCCTGCTGCACACAGCGTACAACATTCAAATCTGTTAGACACAGTGGATGGAAAGATCAGGCAGACTCAGAGTGACAATGGGTTCAGATTGGCAGCAAGTAACTTCCTTGTTTGCTGGAATTAACCCATGGGGATTCACAGATTCGGCAACCTGGGGAGAATGGAGATTGATGAAACTATCGGGGACCAGGCCTTGAACATGAACTGGTTGGGAGTGAGATGGAAAGTCAGTCAGCTCTTTTCAAACTGTAACACTGAGCAATCAGGCTCTGTATAAAGATTGAGATCACTGAGGGTACGGTGGCATAGTAGTTATGTCATTGTAATATTGATCCAGAGAACGAGAGTGCATATCCCAACCTGGAAGTTTGTCTGTGATATGGGTGAGGTTTGGAAATATGGACCCCTGAATCTCTTGGCTACTCCACGGTTCCTAGTTTCTCACCATTTACAAAATACTCAGCTCTATCTTGCTCAGCTCCGAAGTGGATGAATTAACATATTCATGGGCACTGAGTGTTGGAGAGAGAATATTCACAGGGTAAATCCCTCCCATATCAGTAATATGTCAGTAATGGACAGTGGTCTATCAGTAACACACTCCACTGTAGGTATTTCACTAATCCTTCGAGATACATTCTTGGTGATTCTCGACATTTAATTTAAATACAGAGTCCGTCGCAGTCCCTTTACGCTCCCAATGTTAGTGGGTGAGAAGCAGTCAGGGTCTCAGAAATTGATATCTGGTCAGGGGCCTCACAGTGTCACGTGTCCTGGTTACACAAACACTCTCCCAGCTCTCTCTCTCTCTCCTCACTCGAGTTTACATTTGTTGCTAAATGTACTCCTGTGCTCTTTAAAAGATCGTATCTGTGCTTCTGATGTGAACAATCTATTGTTCTCAGTCTGTCAACATCATCTGACAAATGTTACATCATTTAATCATAGAATGATAAAGCACATAAGGAGGCAATTCGACCCACCGTGCCTGTGACGGCTCTTTGAAAGGGCTGTCCAATTAATCCCACTCCCCTGCTCTTTCTGCATAGACCTGTAAATCATATCCCGTCAAAAATTCCCTTTTGAAACTTACTATTCAACCTGCTTCCACCGCCCATTCAGACAGCACATTGCAGATCAAAACAACTCGCTGTGTAAGAACATGTTTCCTCATGTCGCCTCTGGCTCATTTTCCAATCACTTTAAATCTGTGTCCTCTGGTTATTGTCCCATCAGCCATTGGAAACAGTTTCTCCTTATTTACTCTATCCATTCATGGTTTTGAACACCTCTATCAAATCTCCCATTATCCCAGCTTCTCCAGTCTCTTCGCAATTTTTTATTTGTTCCTGGGATGTGGGCATCGCTGGCAAGGCCAGCATTTATTGCCCATCCCTAACAGCCTTTGAGAAGGTGGTGGTGAACCGCATTCTTGAAACGCTGCAGTCCGAAAGATAGAACAAAGAAAGACAAACTTGCAGTAATTTAGCACCTTTCACGACCACTTGACATCTCAATGTGCTTTACAGCCAACGAATTACTTTTGAAGTGGAGTCACTGTTGTAATGTGGCAAACGCGGCAGCCAATTTGCCCACTCCAGGGACTTGAGCACAGAAAGCTAGGCTGATGCTCCAGTGCAGTACTGAGGATGTGCTGCACTGTCGGAGGTGCCGTCTTTCAGGATGAGACGTTAAACCGAGGCCCCGTCTGCTCTATCAGGTGGGCGTAAAAGATCCCACGGCACTATTTCGAAGAAGAGCAGGGGTGTTATCCCCGGTGCCCTGGCCAATATTTCTCCCTCAATCAACAAAAGAAAAACAGATTACCTGGTCATTTTCACATTGATGTTTGTGGGAACTTGCTGTTGGAGCTGCTCTCATCCAGGCAAGTGGAGAATATTACATCACACTTCATACTTGTGCCTCGTAGATGGTGGAAAGGCTATGGGGATTCTGGAGGTGAGACACTCGCCGCAGATTACCCAGCCTCTGACCTGCTCTTGTTGCCACAATATTTAATGGCTGGTCCAGTTAAGTTTCTGGTTAATGTTGACGCACCAGGATGTTCATAAGAACATAAGAAATAGGAGCAGGAGTAGGCCAATCGGCCCCTCGAGCCTGCTCCACCATTCAATAAGATCATGGCTGATCTGATCCTAACCGCCAATCTACTATCACAGAACCATCTCCAGAATCTAACATAATTAGGCACACGAAATAGGAGCAGGATCAGGCTACATGGCCCCTGGGCCCGCTCCGCTACCCACAGGGCCATGTCCAATCTGAACCTAGACTCATGTCCAAATTCCTGCCCGCTCCCCATAACCCTTAATTCCCTTTACTTCTCGGAAACTGTCTATTTCTGTTTTACATTTATGTAATGATGTAGCTTCTACAGCTTTTTGGGGCAGCATATTCCATGGACCTACCAGTCTCTGAGTGAAGTAGTTCCTCCTCATCTCAGTTTTGAAAGAGCAGCCCCTTATTCTAAGACTGTGCCCCCTAGTTCTAGTTTCACCCATTATCGGGAACATCCTCCCCACATCCACCCGATCCAACCCATTCACAATCTTATATGTTTCAATAAGATCGCCTCTCATTCTTCTGAACTCCAATGAGTAGAGTCCCAAACTACTCAACCTCTCCTCATATGTCCATCCCCTCATCCCCGGGATTAACTGAGTGAACCTTCTTTGTACTGACTCGAGAGCAAGTATGTCTTTTCTTAAGTATGGACACCAAAACTATGCAGTATTCCAGGTGCAGTCTCACCAATACCTTGTACAACTGAAGCAATACCTCCCTATTTTTATATTCTATCCCCCTAGCAATGAAAGCCAACATTCCATTGGCCTTCTTAATCACTTGCTGCACCTGCATACTAACCTTTTGAGTTTCGTGCACCAGGACCCCCAGATCCCTTCGTACTTCAGTACTTTCCAGTTTCTTGCCATTAAGATAATAACTTGCTCTACGATTTTTCCTGCCAAAGTGCATAACCTCACACTTTCCAGTATTGTATTCCATCTGCCAAATCTCTGCCCACTTACTTAGCCTGTCTATGTCCCCTTGCAGGTTTTTTATGACCTCCTCTCTCACTACTTTCCCTCCCATCTTAGTACCATCTGCAAACTTTGATATGTTACACTCGGTCCCCTCCTCCAAATCGTTAATATAGATTGTAAAGAGTTGGGGACCCAGCACTGACCCCTGCGGAACACCACTAGTTACTGATTGCCAGTCTGAGAATGAACCATTTATCCCAACTCTCTGCCTTCTGTTAGATAGCCAATCCTCTATCCATGCCAGAATATTACCCCCAATCCCATGATTTTTTATCTTAAGCAATAATCTTTTGTGTGGCACCTTGTCAAATGCCTTTTGGAAGTCTAAATACACTACGTCCACTGGTTCCCCTTTATCCACCCTATATGTTACTTCCTCAAAGAACTCCAGCAAATTTATCAAACATGACTTCCCCTTCATAAAACCATGCTGACTTTGTCCTATTAAATTATGATTATCCAAATGTCCTGTTACTGTCTCCTTAATAATGGACTCCAAAATTTTACCTACCACAGATATTAGGCTAACGGGTCTATAGTTTCCAGCCTTCTGTCTACTGCCCTTTTTAAATAAGGGTGTTACATTAGCAGTTTTGCAGTCTGCCGGGACCTTTGCTGAGTCCAGGGATTTTTGGAAAATTATTACGAATGCATCCACAATCCCTACCGCCACTTCCCTCAAGACCCTAGGATGTAAGCCATCAGGTCCAGGTGATTTATCCGTCTTGAGTCCCAATATTTTACCGAGTACCACTTCCTTAGTGATTTTGATCGTGTTTAGCTCCTCCCCCCGCTATAGCCCCCTCTTTGTCCAGTGTTGGGATATTCTTAGTGACCTCTACTGTAAAGACTGATACAAAATATTCATTCAGTCTTTTGCCATCTCCATATTTCCCACCATTAATTTTCCGGTCTCATCCTCTAAGGGACCAACATTTACTTTAGCCACCCTTTTTCTTTTTATATAACTATAAAAACTCTTGCTATCTGTTTTTATATTTTTTGCTAATTTACTTTCATAATCTATCTTCCCTTTCTTAATTAATCTTTTTGTTATTTTATGCTGTCATTTAACGTTTTCCCAATCCTCTATCCTCCCACTAGATTTGCCTACCTTATATGCCCTTGTTTTTAATCGAATACTATCCTTAATTTCTTTACTTAGCCACGGATGGCTGTCTTTTCTTTTACACCCTTTTCTTCTCAGTGGAATATATATTTTTTGGAAGTTGTAAAATAACTCCTTAAATGTACACCACTGATCATGTATCGTCTTACCATTTAATCTATTTTCCCAATCCACTCGACCCAATTCCGCTCTCATACCTTCATAGTCTCCTTTATTCAAGCTTAGCACGCTTGTTTGAGATCCAACCTTCTAACCCTCCAATTGAATATGAAATTCAACCATGTTATGGTCACTCATTCCAAGGGGATCCTATACTAGGAATTTTTAATTAATCCTGTCTCGTTACACAGGACCAGATCTAAGGTTGCTTGCCCCCTGGTCGGTTCAGTTACATACTGCTCAAGAAACCCATCCCTAATACACTCAATGAACTCATCCTCAAGGCAGCCCTGCCCAATTTGATTTGTCCAATTAATATGATAGTTAAAATCCCCCATAATTATAGATGTTCCCTTATTACAAGCCTCAACTATTTCCTGATTGATACTCCGTCCAACAGAGTTGCAACTGTTCGGAGGCCTATAGACTACGCCCACTAGTGTTTTATTCCCCTTATTATTCCTTACCTCCACCCAAACTGTTTCATTATCCTGATCTTTTGACCCAATATCATTTCTCTGTATTACAGTGATTCCTTCCTTTATTAACATAGCCACCCCACCTCGCCTTCCTTCCTGCCTGTCCTTCCTGATCGTTAAATAACCTGGTATGTTTAATTCCCAGGCATTGTCACCCTGCAGCCATGTTTCTGTAATGGCCACAAGATCATACCCATATGCAGTTATTTGTGCCATTAACTCATCTATTTTGTTACGAATGCTATGTGCATTCAGATAGAGAACTTTCAAATATGTTTTGTGACACTTAGTTCCTGCTTTTGCCCTTTTTATTACTTTACCCTTTACTCCATACCTTCTGCCCCTTCCTGACACGCGCTGGTTTTTAATTTCCCCACTGCTACCTAAGTCTATGACCTTCTTTGTTGTCATTTTTATTACTTGCTCTGCAGGAACCTTCCCCCCCACTAGTTAGTTTAAAGCCCTCTCTACAGCCCTAGTTATATGAACCGCCAGGACTCTAGTCCCAGCACTGGCCAAGTGAAACCCGTCCCAATGGAACATCTCCCTCCTGTCCCAGTACTGGTGCCAGTGTCCGAGGAAGCAAAACCCATTTCTCCCACAACAATCTTTGAGCCACGCATTTAACTCTCTAATTTTATTTGTCCTATCCAAATTCGCTCTTGGCTCAGGTAATAATCCAGAGATTCTTACCCTTGAGGTTCTGCTTTTTAATTTGACCCCTAGCTGCTCATACTCCTTTAACAGAAACGGCTTCCTAGTCCTATCTACGTCGTTTGTACCAACATGGACCACGACAACTGGATCCACCCCCTCCCACTGCAAGTTTCTTTCCAGCCCATGGTGGCGGATTCGGCGATGTTAATACTGTTGAATGACAAGGGCTGGTGGTTAGACTCTCACTTGTTGGAGATAGTCATTTCCTGGTACTAGGTTGACGCAAATGTTAGTTGCGAATGGCACTGAACACTGTGCATTCATCAGCAAACATCCCCACTTCTGACCTTACGATGGAGGGAATGTCATCGATGAAGCAGCTGAAGATGTTTGAGCCGAGGACACTGCCCTGAGGATGACCTGCAGCGATGCCCTGGGGCTGTGATGATTGACCTCGGACAAACACAACCATCTATCTTTGTGGAAGTCATGACTCCAGCTAGTGGAGATCTTTCCCCCTGGTTCCTATTTTACTAGGGCTCCTTGATGCCAGACTCGGTCAAATACTGCCTTGGTGTCAAGGGCAGCCACTCTCACTTCATTTCTGCAATTTAGCTCTTTTGGCTATGTTTGGAGCAAAGCTGTAATGAGGTCTGTCGTCGAGTGGTCCTGGTGGAACCCAAACTGAGGACCGATGAGTAGGTTATTGGTGAGCAAGTGCCGCTTGAGAGCACTGTCGATGAACTCTTCCACCACTTTGCTGATGATTATGAGTAGACGGTAATTGTCCGGGTTGGATTTGGCCTGCTTTTTGTGGACAGGACATACCTGGGTAGTTTTCCACATTGTTGGGAAGATGCCAGTGTTGTAGCTCTATGGGAAGCTCTTGGCTAGAGGTGTGGCTTGTTCCAGATAACAAGTCTTCATCACGACAGCTGAGATGTTGTCGGGACCATTAGCCTTTGCTGAATCCAGTGCGCTCAGCTGATGCTTGATATCACGTGGAGTGAATCGAATTGGCTGAAGATTGACTTCTGTGATGGTGACAACCTCAGGAGGAGGACGATACGGATCATCCACTTGGGACTTCCGAGTGAAGGTGGTTGCAAACACTTCAGACTTATCTTTTGCACCCAAATGCTGGGCTCCACCATCATTCAGGATGGGAATATTCATGGAGCCTCCTCCTCCAGTGTTGTGTCTGTGTATAATAAGACACAGACTGCAGGAGAAACGGTACAACAGGTGTTTACTTAACGTGGCTCACAGTGGAACTGACTGTACAGATTACTACTCAGTGCTATATACAGGTGTGGTCACTGCCGGCACTACAGTATACATGAGCTGTAAAAAGTAGTTCCCCCCTTAAAGGTATATACATTACAATTCCTCCCCTTTTAGATTAACATGACCAGAACACTCATTTAACAATTAAATATCAAACTAATTACAATTAACACTTTTTTAACATGCAGCATTAGCTGAAATTAGTCTATTTATATATTCAGTCTTTGGGGAGGCTTCCTGATCCTTTCTGGATAGCACCTTTCCCGAGTGTCTTGCTCTTGGTGCGGAGGCGATTCTGGCCCCCTGTCGTCGGTTGGTTCATCAGCTTCCGATGCTACTGTTTCTGGGGTAGATGCGACCTGTACGTAGGGTTCATCACCAGGTATGTATGGGCGAGGCATGGGGTTGACTTGTTCCTGTGACTCTAGGATCTGGTCCGCATGGCGTCTCACGATGCTCTCCCCAACATCCACTGTGTATATTAGTGGGCCCTGCCGTGTGCATATCGTTCCTGGCTGCCATTTTTCTGTTCGGTAGTCGTGGGCCAAGACTGGTTGCCCTACATTGAAGCTCCTTGTTGGCTTCTCATGGATGTGCTGGAATTGCTTACTCTCAACACCTCTTCGTACGTTTGGTCTGAGCAAATCCAGGCGAGATCTAACCTTCGGTTAAAGAACACCATGGCTGGGGCCTGGTTGGTGACTGCATGTGTCGCATTCCGGTAGGCAAACAGGAAATTGTCCAGCTTGTGCTGCAGCGGAATGTTGTCATTGTACATAGCCTTTATTGCCTTCTTAAAGGTCTGTACGAACCTCTCAGCCAATCCATTTGTGGCTGGATTATACGGGGCGGATGTGTAATGCCTTACCCCATTCTTTTTCAAGAATCTCCGGAACTCTTCAGACACAAACTGTCGGAGCAAATCTGTTCTGGCAAGCCATTCCTGGCAAAAATGGTCCGTAGGACTGCAATAGCTTTCTCCGTGGTGCTGGAGGACATTTTGGTGACCTCAGGCCATTTCAAGTGCACATCCACGGCTATTAAAAACAGGGAGTCCATGAATGAACCAGCAAAATCAATATGCACCCGTTGCCATGGAGATGAGGGCCACTCCCATGGGTGTAGAGGGGCGTGTGATGGTGCATTTTGGACTTTCTGGCATCCTGAGCAGCTCTTGTTCAGGTCCTCGATTTGTTTATCGATTCCCGGCCACCACACATAAGCCCTGGCTAAGCTTTTCATTGTTACCCCTCCCAGATGACCCTCATGAAGCTCATTGAGCATTCTATCGCTTGACTTGGGTGGAATTACCACTCGGGATCCACACATCAAGGTCCCCTGGCACACTGACAGCTGTTCTCTCCTTGTCGAGAATGCTGGCAGCAGTGAGTCGCCATGTGCGGGCCATCCCTTCACCGTCAAATCATATACCCAAGACAGTGTCAGGTCATTTTGGGTTTCCTTTTCGATACAAGCGTTACTTACCGGTAGGTATTCAACTATAGTCGAATGGAATATTTCGACAGGATCCACTGCTGGTGCTTCCTCCGCAGTAGGCAGTGGCAGGCGTGATAGCCCATCAGCATTTCCATGCTGTTTCGTGCCCTTATATTCAATCTCATAGTGGTGCGCCCCTAGAAAAAGTGACCATCTTTGTAGTCGTTGCGCAGTCATCACCGGAACGCCCTTCTTCAGATTAAAAATGGAGACAAGAGGCTGGTGATCAGTCAGCAAGGTGAATTTCTGCCCGTTCAGACAGTGATTGAACTTTTTCACTCCCCACACTAGGCTGAGGGCCTCCCTGTCAATCTGGGCATAGTTACGCTCGGCTGAGGTTAGTGATCGTGACGCAAAGGCTATTGGCCTCTCTGAGCCGTCCGAGAATTTGTGCGATAGCACCGCTCCATTGCCGCAGGGTGACGCATCACATGCCAACCGAATTGGTAATGCTGGGTTGTAATGGGCCAATACCTCTTTCGATGTGATTAGTGTTTTGCTCTTCTGGAAAGCTCGTCTTCATTCGTCACTCCACTTCAATGGCACCCCAGTTTGCAGTAGGGTGTTCAGTGGGTGTAGTATTGTCGACAAATTTGGCAAGAACCTATGGTAGTAGTTTACCAGCCCGAGGAACGACCTCAGTTGTGACACATTTTCCGGTGCTGGAGCCTTGACTACTGCCGCAATCTTCTCTGGGGACTTATGTAACCCCTCTTTATCGATAACGTGGCCACAATACGAGATCTGTTTTCTAAAGAACTCGCATTTGGGGCGGTTAGCTCAGAGCCCATATTCCTGCAATCTAGTGAGCACCTGCTCCAGGTTGGCAAGGTGATCACTGTCATTTTCGCCCGTGACCAGGATGTCGTCCAAATAACACTGGGTCCCTGGGATCCCTTGCAGGACTTGTTCCATTGCCCTCTGCCAAATAGCCGGAGCTGATGCTACCCCGAATACCAGCCGGTTGTATTGGTAGAGACCTTTATCGGTGTTGATTGTGAGGTATTTTTTTGATGCTTCTTCTACCTCCATTTGCAGATACGCCTGGGCCAGGTCAATCTTCGTGAAGCATTTCCCTCCAGATAGCGAGGCGAAAATATCTTCAATCCGCGGAAGTGGATATTGTACGGTGTGAAGGACCGGGTTCACTGTAAGCTTAAAGTCCCCACAGATGCGAACCTTCCTTGGTTCCCCAGGCGTGCTGCTCAACGACTTTTTCATCACAGGGACGATGGGTGTAGCCCACTCGCTCCAGTCTACCTTGGACAGTACACCTGAACGTTCCAGACTCTCCAGCTTTGCTTTGACGGCAGGGCGGATCGCATAAGGCCTTAAAAAATTTTGGACTTGCTTTTTCTTCAATTTTAATTGTCGCTGTCATGCCTTTTAGTGTTCCGAGTCCTTGCTGGGACACTTCTTTCGCGTCAGTTAGGATCTTTGACATTCGCCCAGGTGTGACGTCGTCATCCTTTTTGTCAGCCACAGTCAGTGCCTGTATGGAATGCCAATCCAGTTGTATTTTCCGGATCCATTCACGTCCCAGTAATGGTGGTCCTCCATCTTGCAATACATACAGGTCTAGTTTTGGTGTTTCCTTACTGTTATATATAACAGTCACCCTTATTTTTCCTTTGGGGTAGACTTTTTGCCCCGTGTACGTCTTCAAAATAATTTTTGTGTCTCTCAAGGGTATGTGTGAGAATAGTCTCTCGTAGTCCCGTCGGTTTATGACTGTTAGGGCTGATCCTGTGTCCAATTCTATCTTTACCTGGTCTCCTGCTATCTTGAGAGTGACCCAAATGGTTCGGTGATCCTCCGTTGTGATCATATTATGTAGTTTCAGACAACTCAGTTCCCTGCTTTCGGAGTCATTATCACTCTTTTGTTCTGGCGGTTCTCGTGGCAATGGCAGCACCCTGTAGGTTTCGCGTGCTTCTCCTGCGCTGCTGCCAACACCGCTCTCGGTGGTCCTCGTGGCAATGGCGGTGCCTCGCGGGTTTCTGCACGTCTCTCTCTCCCTCTCTTCGACGCTGCTCGGCCCCTAACCACTGGCTGCGCCCTGTGCACTCTGCCTTCTCTCTCTCTCCCCCGTCGACGCTGCTCGGCCCTTTGCTGTGCCGCTCGGTCGGGCTCTAGCCCGCCACTGTCCAGGAAGGGTCTGCGCACTACCTGTTGCCAGCCCATTTCGCTGGACCACCTCGACTGGAAAGCCAAGCCTGGCTCTCGACAGCCTCCTCCGCAATTCTCGAGTCTCTGCTGGATGACTGGGCGGTTGCCCGTGGTTGATGCCCGAGCCTCTGGCCTTGACCTCCAATCCACTGATCTCCAGGAACGAATCCCCGGGAGGTGATGCAAAGTTGCAGGTAGATTCGAACTTCCCTTGTCACCAATGTTGTGTCTGTGTATAATAAGACACAGACTGCAGGAGAAACGGTACAACAGGTGTTTACTCAACGTGGCTCACAGTGGAACTGACTGTACAGATTACTACTCAGTGCTATATACAGGTGTGGTCACTGCCGGTACTACAGTATACATGAGCTGTGAAAAGTAGTTCCCCCCTGAAAGGTATATACATTACATCCAGTTAGTTGTTTAATTGTCCACCACCATTCATGACTGGATGTGGCAGGACTGCTGTGCTTTGATCTCATCCATTGATTGTGGGCTCACTTAGCTCTGTCTATAGCATGCTACTCCCGCCATTTAGCATGCATGTAGACCTGTGTTGCAGCTTCCCCAGGTAGGCACCCCATTTTTAGGTACGCCTGGTGATGTTCCTGGCATGCTCTTCTATACTCCTTATTGAAACAGGATTGGTCTCCTGGCTTGATGGTCTTGGTAGAGTGAGGGGTATGCCAGGCCATGAGGTTACAGATAGTGGTGGAATCCAATTCTGCTGCTGCTGATGGCCGGCAGCCATTCATGGATGCCATGTTTTGAGCTGGACCTGCTCTGTATCTATCTCATTTAGCACGGCAGTAGTGCGACACAACATGACTGGGGTGTCCTCAGTGTGAAGATGTAACTTCATCTCCACAAGGACCGTGCGGTGGTCACTGCTACCAATACTGTCTTGGACATGTGCACCTGCGACAGGTAGATTGGTGAGGACGAGTTCAAGTAGGTTTTTCCTCTCGTGTTGGTGCTCTCACCACCACCTAAGATGCAGTCTGACAGCTGTGGCGTTCAGGACTCGGCCTATTCGGTCAGTAATGGTGCTACCGAGCCACTCTTCGTGATGGATATTGAAGCCCCCATCTCAGAGAATGTTCTGTGCCCTTGCTACCCTCAGTGTTTCTTCCGGGTGGTGTTCAGCATTGATGAGTATTGATTCATCAGTTGAGGGAGGGCAGTGCCTAATCAGCAGGAGGTTTCCTTTCCCTTGCTTGACCTGAAGCCATGAGACTTCATGGGTTCCAGAGTCAATGTCGAGGACTCCGATGGCCACTCCCTCATGACTGTATATCCTGTCCCGCCACCTCTGGTGGGTCTGACCTGCCGGTGGGACAGGATATAGCCAGGGATGGTGATGGAGGATTCTGGGACATTGGCTGAAAGGTATGATTCTGTGAGTATGACTATGTGAGGCTGTTGCTTGACTAATCTGTGGAACAGCTCTCCCAATGTTGGCACCAGTTCCCAGATGTTAGTGAGGGGTCTTTGCATATTCGACTGGGCTGAGTGTGCCTTGTCATGTCCGAAGCCAATGCGTCGGTCTTCGCCGGATGGTCCATCCAGTTTTATTCTTATTCTTGTTTCTCGTAGCAGTTTTGTAAGGATTCCGGGGGCTTCTTTTAAACTGGTTTAAGGTAATCTACCTGGCCAGCAGTCTTTTTGCTGCTGCACTCTAAACCAATTTACAAACAGCGGTTTCGAATCGCTACACCCCCTTTAGTTCTGAGTGGAGGGACTTATAATTAATGATATTAAAACGGAACAAGTGGTTTGGATGAGAGAACAAAAATCAAGCTTTATTAACTAAAAGAAACTATAATCACAATATCAAACTATCCCACACGAACACAGTAAAGTTGTAAAACTATATAACAGGGAGGTTGCAGACGGCGAAAACGAGGGATACAATGGCTACAATGTTATTTAAACAATCTTAGTAATTCCCTTAAATCACCATCCCCCCTTAACTCCTGCTAGGTTGCCTTGTTGAGGAGTCAGAAACTCTGCTCACATGTGGTCCAGCGAAGAGAGAGAGAGAGAGAGAGAGCTCACCTATGGTCCCAGGAAGTCAAGAGAGCTGGCTTCTCAGCCCTATCTTTATATCTGGTGAGCCCCTCCCGTCCTGCCTTGCAAGGCTGTGTGCAAAATTCCCCACCCAAATGGGTCCAATACACAAGAGAAGGCTGTGATAGGCTAACTCAAAGTGGTTGGATTGAGTTAATGTGATTTTCGGAGCTCCCTGTTCTGAAACAAAAGGGAGATACAACTGCTCTATTGTCCAGTACTGGGGTGATTTAAAATCCATTCAAATGTTAACGCTTCCCATTCAAGATACAAAAGTCTCTTCTGCAGTTTAGATGTCCTTTGTCTTCATTGAACCTTACTTCCAGACACAGAAAGCTGCATTCCAAACCTCTTTTGTCATTCGGCCATGTGGTGCGACAGTCATTTTTATCCCTGGAAATTTAAAAGCACATTGCCCAGGGATACTTTAATCAAAAAAATGAATCTTCAGAACTGTAAATTATTGCGAATTCTTACAGTCCGCCCTTGGATACTTCAAACATTAAACAACATGCTTAAATGAACCGTGATCATCACGTGCCGATGATGGGTCACGAAATTCGAGTGGGTCTTGCTCCTCCCACTCGGGCAGTAAAAGTACCTTCCAGCCCCCTTTGATCAGCTTGAAGAAATGAGCAATGATTTCTGACCCCCCACAAACAACCTTCCACTGTATTTACCTAATAGCTATCTGCCACTGATCCCCATCCCGTCTATTCCCCTTAAATTCCAGAAAAAAAACATGCTACCGTAGGCATCTTACAGATACTTCAGTTTTCAATAAGGGGTTTCATACCCCTACACGCTTGTAAAATTATACAGTGTAAACCAAATTTACAATCACTTTTTTTTTACATCATAAGTTATTACAAAATGTTGCAATCTTAGTTAGACAATGTACTCAAATTATCGCAAGCACAGAGATGGTCCTACGCCTCTGCTCATCTTGGAGTTGTCACAAACTGGTCCCAAGCACGGAGAGGATCCGACGCCTCTGCTCAACTTGGGGCTGCAACACAAAATACAAAAAATCATTAAACAACATGCTTAAATGAACCGTGATCATCACGTGCCGATGATGGGTCGCGAAATTCGAGTGGGTCTTGCTCCTCCCACTCGGGCAGTAAAAGTACTTTCCAGCCCCCTTTGATCAGCTTAAACTTTAAAACAGGCAGAATGGATTTAGCGACCAGCCTGCTCCGCCAGCCCCGAACCATTCCCTGGTCCCTTTGTGGAGGCGGGGTGCCCCTCACGTTTAAAATATTACCTTAGCACAGACCGAGACCGGGGAGTATGGGATCTCATGACTCCCAGTCCCTCCCCCTCCCGTCTTCCTTCGACTGGCTGCAGAAAATGATGGGTGCCTGTGTGGCGGCTCTCCCTGGCCCCACACTGATCTGGCCACCCACTCATCCTTCCCAGCCACACTTATCCTCTTGGCCCGTGGGCCCCCGGGTGAGTACCTCCCTCCCCCGACCGCACCCACGTTACTCTTGGGTCTCCCCCTCCTCTGTACAATCTTCCCGGGCCATCACCACCCACCCCCGGGGAACGCATTCCTATCACAAGGTGCCCGCGCTTCCCCATTGTGACTCCTCGACAGCGAGGTCTCCCGCAAGTGAACTTCGGTCAGGATAGTGTTGGGTTGGTGGCCGTGCCCCACCCAGCTGGGGCCATCTCCTCCCCGTAGGAGGAGTAGGCAAGTTCCTCCGGACTCTGTCTGGTTTTTCCCAAAGATCGCTGTGGGGTCTCCTGGATTCGTCCAGTGGCGAGGTGCTCCCCAACATTCCGTATCTTCATTCGATGTCCAGCTCGGGCTGGGCGAACATGGCTGCTTCATTTTCCCATCTCCTGCAAAAACGTAAAAGGGACATGGAGCCAGGTCTCACTGACCTGCTGCCTTAGGTGGAGACATGGTCGGGTCCCTCGACCTCGGACCAAAAATACAAACATTTGGCACACATGTAAACTTAAACTCTTTGCACTTTAACTTAAGACTAGTTATATCAACAAAACTTAAAATACACCTTAAAGCAAGCTATATACACACACATAGCTATAATACAAATGCCGCCCGTCTCTGGACGGCCAGTCTAATCTCTGGCACTGTCGCAGATTGCTGCTGGCTGCAGCGAAGCTGGACTGCCTCCTGTCTCTGGTCCCTCGCAGCTTATGGCTGTTGAGTGGGGGCCTCTGTTCTCTGGCTTCTCCCTGGCTCGGGAAACCGCCCTACTCCACTGTAAAGTGGGTGACCATGATTTCTTAGGCTGGGGCACCCGCTGAGACCTTCTGAGGGGTGTCTCCATGGGGGAAACTTTGGCTGGTGGACCCTGAGCTTGGGTCACAGCCCCAGGTGGCTGGGAACCTTCTCCCCCATTTCCAAATAGCCCGCACTGTATAATGTACCTGGCAGCCTGCCAGTGCAAATCTCTCTCTTGCTTTGTCTGCTTTTCACTGGAAACAAGTCACAGTTCCTGTTTTTGTGGGCTGTGAACTTGAACTTGCATGAACAGCAAACTCATGTTCCCTCACCCAGGTGGCTTTAAATGGGGAATTTTGGACCTGCCTTTTTCCTGGGGCCAAAACTATCCCCTGTGTGCCTCTCTTGTCCTGGATTTCTGCTAGTGGGCCTGCTCTACAGGGGTCCCAGAACTCTCCTTTCCTGTTCCCTGGCTTAATCAGCTTACTCTGAATATGAATGGCTCCTCCCCCCACACAAGCCACAGTGCTTGCCTGTGAACTCGAACATGCTGTGGGCTGAGGATTCCTATTCTCAGGCTCACTCCTCACGGGCGAACCGTACCTCCGTTGTTGGAGGGGGTACACTGGTCCTGGTCCCCGCCTGCCTAGTGGACCTGCTGGTGTTCTTCTACCACCCCATTGTCCACCCGTCCTCGCTGCCAAAGGTCTTCAAGACTCGGAGCTGTGGGCTGCAGTCTTGGGGTCTCTAATTCCCAATCCAGCACCGTTCTGGGTGCTGCCTGTGGGATAGTTCTACTTGGGCTGCCAGTAAAGTCCAGCTGACCTGTCTTCAGGCTGATCGTGCAAATCAACCCCTTAAATGCATTTAAAGCCATGTTAAGGCTTTCTATCTCTGTCCTACAGGGGCCATGATCTGCTTCCTCAAACCTTAGGGTGCAGGCCAGCTTATGAGCTGCCTTTGCTTCCCTAAACCTTTCCTCCTGCTCTCTCTTCACACCCTTCCTAACCCAGCCAGCTATACCCCGATAGGTCAGCCTGCACGCTGCTGCTAACATCCGCAGGGCTACCCACATATTGCAAACAACGAGAGAATCAAGAGCTGATGCTTTCACCAGATACAGACCACTTATTAAATCAAAAACTGCCTCCACTCCTGGCTGGCTCGCCATTGCAAGGATTCCGGGGGCTTCTTTTAAACTGGTTTAAGGTAATCTACCTGGCCAGCAGTCTTTTTGCTGCTGCACTCTAAACCAATTTACAAACAGCAGTTTCGAATCGCCACCCTCCTTTAGTTCTGAGTGGAGGAACTTATAATTAATGATATTAAAACGGAGCAAGTGGTTTGGATGAGAGACCAAAAATCAAGCTTTATTAACTAAAAGAAACTATAATCACAATATCAAACTATCCCACACGAACACAGTAAAATTGTAAAACTATATAACAGGGGGGTTGCAGACGGCGAAAACGAGGGATACAATGGCTACAATGTTATTTAAACAATCTTAGCAATTCCCTTAAATCACCATTCCCCCTTAACTCCTGCTAGGTTGCCTTGTTGAGGAGTCAGAAATTCTGCTCACATGTGGTCCAGCGAAGAGAGAGAGAGAGAGAGAGCTCACCTATTTACCAGGAAGTCAAGAGAGCTGGCTTCTCAGCCCTATCTTTATATCTGGTGAGCCCCTCCCGTCCTGCTTTGCAAGGCTGTGTGCAAAATTCCCCACCCAAAAGGGTCCAATACACAAGAGAAAGCTGTGATAAGCTAACTCAAAGTGGTTGGATTGAGTTAATGTGATTTTCGGAGCTCCCTGTGCTGAAACAAAAGGGAGATACAACTGCTCTATTGTCCAGTACTGGGCTGATTTAAAATCCATTCAAATGTTAACGCTTCCCATTCAAGATACAAAAGTCTCTTCTGCAGTTTAGATGTCCTTTGCCTTCATTGAACCTTACTTCCAGACACAGAAAGCTGCATTCCAAACCTCTTTTGTCATTCGGCCATGTGGTGCGACAGTCATTTTTATCCCTGGAAATTTAAAAGCACATTGCCCAGGGATATTTTAATCAAAAAAATGAATCTTCAGAACTGTAAATTATTGCGAATTCTTACAGTTTGCTACAACTGAGTGGCTTGCTAGGCCATTTCAGAGCGCAGTTAAAAGTCAACCACATTGCAGTGGTGGCATAATTGAAGACCCTCATATCTGCTACCATTCTAGTATAAATCCTCTGCACCCTCGCCAAGATCTTGATAAGCTGCCTAAGATGTGATGCCCAGATCAGGACACAATACTCCAGCTGGGGCCGGACCACTGTTATATAAAGGTTGAGCAATTACTTCCTGGCTTTTGTTCACTGTGCCTCTATTAATAATGCCTCGGATCCTGTATGCTTTTCTAAAAGTCTTGTCAACTCGTCCTTCCAAGGTTTGTATTTATACACCACAGGACTCTCTTTTTCTGCACCCACGATATAATTGGACCATTTAGTTCACATTGCCTCTCCTCATGCCTCCTAGCAAAATGCATCACCTCACAACAAACTCACACTTTTACACGCTGACATTGTCTTAGCCTCTGGTGTGTAAAGAAAACAAAGATGGATGCCCTTCCATTTGCCTCTCTGGATCATTCTGCTTCTGCCCGTTTCTATGACCCTAAAATGCCCTCTCAGCATCACCTCAACACTGACACATCACTGACACGGGAGAGATTCAACCTCTAACCATTCTCTCGATGACACTCAGTGTCCATTAAAGTTCCAGCCTTGGTGATGCTTGACTTTCAATGTCAATACAGAGACCATTGCAGTCCCTTTACAGGCCCAGTGTAAGTGGGTGAGCAGCAGTCTGTGTCTGGGACAGTGACATCCGGGGACTCCCAGTGTCCCCTGTCCTGGTTAAACAAACACTCTCCTAGTACGCCATAATCTGGAGTAACTGTGTCCAATTCTGGGCCCCGCACCTCAGGAAGGATATATTGGCCTTGGAGGGAGCTCAGCGCAAATTCACCAGACTGATACCGGGCATTGTGGAAATCTACCTTTTTAAAGCTGAACATGCGCCCCTTTTTAACAAAAAAACTGGAGTCCCGGTCCTCCCAGAAGCCTCTGCAGAAATGTCCTCTACTCCTTCATTAAACATGTTAACCTTGACTAAACACTGAGAACAGTTGCTTATCTGCGTTGTAAACAAAGGCCATTTACATGAGTAAAGGGAACCTTACGCAAGCCATCTGGCCAGAGGCTTGACCACCAGATAATAGAAGAAACATACTGTATGAAGTATCTACATTCCAAACAGCACTGATAGTCTTAATTAAATAGTCTAGAATAAATAACTACCCATTGTATTATCAATAGTCTTTCGCTACGCCAGACTTTAGAAATATGTAGAAACTTAGTTAAGGATTGAAGAACTCTTTGTCCCTTTGTCTGACTTGAAAGACACATGATGAAACCATAACCTGTTTACTTTACTGTATAAATATGTTATTGATCTGTACTTCTGTAGAGAGTCTCTGTTTAGCCTTTGACTGAGCGGGACGCTCTCCTTGCCGCAAGTAAAAGCTTAATAAAAGAACATCTACCGGAGCTGATTGTTTCAGAGTCTCATTGAGAGTCGAGATTTCGACAGTTACTTCTTGGAGTTTCCACCGAGATCGCTTACTCTCTAGTCTGTGAGCGAACAGATACTGGCATATTGCCTCTTCAGTGAAGGGCTTAACTGGCC
This sequence comes from Somniosus microcephalus, assembly GCF_052327205.1. NCBI lineage: Eukaryota > Metazoa > Chordata > Chondrichthyes > Squaliformes > Somniosidae > Somniosus > Somniosus microcephalus. The sequence goes on along the minus strand of NW_028225181.1, from coordinate 4,936,547 downwards.
AGAATAAGGTGAGCCTTTTTGTTCACAAAGAGTCTCTTTGCCGTTGAACTGCATATGTAATCTGTTGTCCACAGCGGAGGTACTGCGATCTACGAGACTCGAAATCTAAGATCTCAAGTTATTTTTGTAATCATTTCCTTTTCAGCCTAGAGGCAGAAGGGATCTGATCCTGAAAATATCCGGTCTTGAAACAGCCCGGGGAGATTTTCATTAGTTGAAGGTAAGAAGAGCGCTATAGAAATCGATCGATTATCCTTGTGTGATAGGATAATTATCCTTGTGTGATAGGATAAGACAAGTCCGTGAAGGGACAGGATACTTGTTTGATAGGAACATAGAGATGAATAAGATTTCTTTTTTAATAAATTAGGATAAGTTAAGGACTCGGTCTGTAGCGGCATACAATGCAGACTGAGAATTGACTATTTGTTTAGATAGAGTTTAAGGCTATAATTTGTATACCCGCGTGGATGTTGTTTGTCCTAGTTGTCCTTGTTATACTGTTGTGTTCAATACTTTTGTGTGACATTGCAATTGAAGAACCGGGAAGAGACACTAGGGAAAATTGTGATTCGGAAAAACATTCTTTGATTAAGAAAGGAAACAGTGCCTAATTGATCCACTGCAGTTGGTTCGTGTCAACATATCTCACACACCCAGACTGAGCCTGAATTAAGAGCCTTTTTAGGCCACGTGATGGCCAGGAGAAGTGGGCGTAGAGAACTCAGTTGAGCGAAAAGGATTGTGAGATCAGAAACTGTAAAAACTCTCAATCAATCAGAATGGGTGCCGGAGCAAGTAAAACACCACCAATGGGAACGCCAGCCTATTTTATGCTCCGGAATTCTGGTCAGTCTTCAATTGACCACTGACAAAATTGGACAAAATGGACTAAGGATGGAAACAGGCCATTTCGACCTGATCGTTCCTTTACTTTAGAAAGAATAACATGTCTAGAGGAGTGTCTTATAGACAGAGACCCAGGCAGAAGAGGTAAAAAGAAAGTAAATTGGTCGGCATTTGGGGATTGGAAAAGGGAAGCTGAAAAACTACATGAGAAAAGCCTACAGGTCAGCAAGCAGTGTACTAAATGGAAAAAGCAAGCAAATAAACGAACAGAGCAGGTAAATGGTCCTAGACATGATAAAAACCCATTTATGATGGTTGCTAAACAAAGAAAAGGACACCCGTCAAATGCCCCTAAGGATCGGAAAAAAGATGAGGATGAGGATTGGGATGAGAATTGGACTCCCTACGGCATGCTCAAGACCAAAATGAAGGTGATCAGGCCGTTCCACCTGTAGTTCAAGCAGAGCCTGTACTTCAGGCTGTTGCACCCCCGGCTGCCCCACAAAATGGCCCACAAAACGGCGCAGTAGCAGGAGCACCTGTCAGTCCTGACAATGATAATACAAATCAATTCCACGAAGGTCCGGCAGGGTATATACAGAGTCGGACAGAACAAAGGGAACGCATTGAAAATAATACAGGATCTGATGATCCTCCACCCGCTCTTACGATGCCAGTGAGACTTTTTCCCAATCCAACTCCGAACGGAGAACCAGTTGGTGTTTATCGACCATGGTCACCAAGTGAGTTAAGAACAATTGTGGAAGGATTAACAGACCCCAAAACCAGTCTTGAAAAGGCCATAGACCAATTAAAAGTAATCGTCATGTGCCATGAGCCCAGCATATTAGATGGCCAAATTCTGCTAAAAGCATGGTTAAAAGACACCAAATTTGCTGAATTCGAGATGAAATTCCAAGATTTTAAAACACATCGCGAAACTGTCGGTACCGCTCCCGGCACCAGACCACCCAATGAGGAATTCTGCGGAAGGTGCTGGGAAGCCTTACACAAGGTGTTCCCAAAGAAAACAAATTGGTCTAAAATTATGGAAACCACACAAAGAAAAGATGAGGATGTTGCGGATTACGTTGAGAGGGTGCGAGAACTTACGAGCCAATGTTCAGGCATGAAAACAGAGGAATTAGATTCTCCCATGCTCAGCGCCGTTGTAAACGGACTACGACCTGAACTCAGGGATCCCTTTAAATGAGTTTGTTTCGGATGATGACAGGAAATGCTATCCAAGGTTGTTTCTATGTTAAAAGACAGACAAGATCGAAATAGAGAAACTAAAAGCAAGGTTACCGTGTTCATGGAGCGAGCAGCTCCAACGGCACCAGCCCCAACAACACCCACCTATTACCCACAACGTGGCAGGGGAAGAGGACGGGGTGGTGGAAGAGGACATTTTAGGGGTAGAGGCGGTGGCGGTGGAGGACGAGGACAATCCGGTGTCTGTTACAATGGTGGCCAGACTGGGCACTGGGCTAAAAATTGCCCATCAAAACAGCAGCAACCAAACTATAACTGGACTCAACAGGCTGGTAACGGGCCACCTCCTCCACCTCCAGAACCCAATCCGTATGTGACCCGAGCCCAGGTACATGCCAGACCTCAAACTACATTTTCTGCTCAAAATCCATTTGGACCACAAAATCAAAATTCGAAACAATTCGGCCCAGGATTCAATTGTCCGTATAATCAATGACTAGTTGCTCCATATCCAAGTGCTGCAAGTAAACAATTACCCGTTGTTGCATTAAATGCCAAGCACATACAGGCCACTTGGATGAGGCAGCACTTGGAAATGCCAGAGCTGACAATGCAGCTAAATCAGCAGCTCTGTCAGACGAAGGGGAAGAAGTATCCGCATTCCCAGTAAGGGAAAATAATTCCACTGATCAACCGCCCACTATTAATGATGTGCTGGCCTTTCAGTCACAGGCCAGTATGGATGAGGTATTAACCTGGGCAAGGGATCAATGTTGTAAAACTCAAGAAGGAATATGGGTTTACCATGACGGCCGCATGGTGTCACCCAAATCCTTACTTCCATGGATTGCCCGATGTGTTCATACATTCACACATGCGGTCAAAAGGGGAATGGCAGATTATATTTTGGCAACTTGGTATGCACCAGGTATTTCGGCAATTGCAAAACAAATTTGTGAAAATTGTGTTACCCGTCAGACAATGAATCCGGGTAAGACGGAAAAGGTAAAACCTGCCTCCCACCCAAACCCAACGGGACCTTTTGTACATTTACAAATGGATTTTATTGAATGACCTATGTGTATGGGATTTAAGTATGTATTAGTTATTGTAGATGTGTTTCTAGCTGGATTGAATTTTTTCCTTGTAAAAAGGCCGATGCCACTACTGTTGCTAAATATTTGTTGAAAGAAATTGTGCCGCGCTTTGGAATTCCTGTTAAACTTTCAAGTGATAATGGGTCTCATTTTACTGGAACTGTCATAAAAGAAATGTGTAAAGCCTTAAAGATTAACCAACATTTTCATTGCAGTTATCATCCACAATCAGCTGGACTTGTTGAGAGATATAATGGAATGCTTAAAAATAAACTGCTGAAACGATGCAATGACACTGGACTAGAACTGCTGCCTTTAGCCTTGATGGTAATGCGATCTGCAACTAGCAGAACAACAGGCCTGTCACCGCATGCGATAGTTATGGGACGTCCCCAACGGCTACCTTTTACAGCACCGTTTACTGCAAAACAAATGGGCATCCATAAAATCGAAGAAAATATGTTGAATTATTGTATTGCACTAACCAAATGTATTTCCAGCTTTCATTCACAGGTAAAAGAAGCTCAAGTCGAACCAGCAGAAGCGAAGTACCATAACCTGGAGCCCGGAGAATTCGTTTACATCAAGATTTTTAAACGTAAAAGCAGTCTACAACCCAGATTTGAAGGACAATACCAGGTTTTGCTGACAAATAAGGCTGCAATCAAGATGAAAGAAAGACCAACATGGATCCACGCATCCCATTGCAAAAAAGCACCCGATCCGGAGGAAATGGCGAAGGAACCAGAGGGAGAGGAAAAGATTTCCACAGACTATGGGGACTGACAGGACTGTGCTTAACAGGGTTATGCTTTGTGTTACTGATAGTACCGGAGATACAGACACGTGAACAAAGGGAACTACATATAAATGTATTCATGGCACTGAGTCCTGAGTATGCACAAGAAAGAGATTTATCCAACTGTTGGGTATGTGCACATGTGCCCATTCACTCGAAAGGAGGCATCCCTCTAAGACCCATTCCCTTTAACGAATCAGACATGGCTGAGTGGATAGTCAGTCAGAACAATACGCATGGTAATACCTCCCAGAAAAGGCACACATCCTATAGGGGCACTACTAGTACAGAGGATTGGAGGCCGGAATGGGAATCAGCAGGCTATAATCTTTGTGCCTTCCAGGGGTGGTACCAACTCAAATATAATCGGACTCGGCAGCCTCCATTCCTAGTTCTTACGAAAACCTCAGTTATAGGGGCCCCAATGGGTAAAATATGTTTAGTAAGGAACACAGCAGGGGGCGAGAACGTGGGTAAAAGCAAATGCGCCCAGAATTTTACCATAACTCGACCCCACAACTTGCACGATGTGGGTCAGTTTAACATGACAAATGTCCGTAATAAGACGAGTGGGAGTACCTGGACAGGTTCCAACCCTATGATGACAAAGAAGAAGTTGCAATTCACTTCTTATAATGGAACCTATTTTATCTGTGGTCATAAGGCGTACCCCTGGTTACCACAATCATGGACGGGATCCTGTTACTTAGGATATGTGATACCCTTTATTAGAACAACAAAGACCCTGAGGGACGCCTACGAAAGCCATCGACCTAAATGGGATTTGACATGGTTGAATGGAATATTCAAGGTAATGATACCACCCTATGGGACAATGTCACACGAGTGGGAAATACGGGAACTGGCTAAATTAGTAGAATCAGTAGCCAACGCAACCTCACAAACCTTCGAAAGGGTAAATGATGAAGTGGTAGCCATTCGGACAGTGGCTCTCCAAAATCGTATGGCCCTAGATTATCTCCTAGCCAAGGAAGGAGGGACATGCACTTTGATTGGTGAGGAATGCTGTACATACATCGTGGATCACTCAGAAAAGATCAGCAGTCTGTCAGGACTTATTAGAGAGAAGGTAATAGAGTACAAACAAATTACTGGCCTTGGCGGTACCACTTTGTGGGGTTGGGCACCCGGATGGCTAGGATCCCTGGGAAAATCCCTGGTACAGGGCCTGATCATATTCTTGCTGATAATCTTTTCCCTATACCTTCTGTTTGTATCAATCAAGTGCTGCTGTGTCAGATTGGGAAAAACAGTGTTACCAACAGCAACCACTACTAAGGTTATGGTAGCAACAACTACGAAGGATTCTGTGTGCAAATGGAAATAGAAAGACTAAGCAGGATTGGAATGGATGAAGTTGTCCTCGTGAAGGACAAAAGGGGGGAATGTGGAAATCTACCTTTTTAAAGCTGAATATATTTACATGTGCCCCTTTTTGACAAACAAAATGGAGTCCCGGTCCGCCCAGAATCCTCTGCAGAAAAGTCCTCTACTCCTTCCTTAAACATGTTAACCTTGACTAAACACTGAGAACAGTTGCTTATCTGCGTTGTAAACAAAGACCATTTACAGGAGTAAATGGAACCTTATGCAAGCCACCTGGCCGGAGGCTTGACCACCAGATAACAGAAGAAACATACTGTATGAAGTATCTACATACCAAACAGTACTGATAGTCTTTATTAAATAGTCTAAAATAAATAACTACCAATTGTATTATCAATAGTCTTTCCCTACACCAGACTTTAGAAATATGTAGAAACTTAGTTTAGGATTGTAGAACTCTTTGTCCCTTTGTCTGACTTGAAAGACGCATGATGAAACCATAACCTGTTTACTGTATTGATCTGTACTTCTGTAGAGAGTCTCTGCTTAGCCTTTGACTGAGCGGGACGCTCTCCTTGCCGAAAGTAAAAGCTTAATAAAAGAACATCTACCGGAGCAGATCGTTTCAGAGTCTCATTGAGAGTCGAGATTTAGACAGCATAAAAGGGTTAAATTATGAGGACAGGTTGCATAGTCTATGCTTGTAAGTCCTTGAGTATAGAAGGTTGATTGTAGTGTTTCAGGTGATTAAAGGAACTAATAGGGTAGATAGAGAGAAACTATTTCCTCTGGTGGGGGGAGTCCAGAACAAGGGGCATCATCTTAAAATTAGAGCTAGGCCGTTCAGTGGTGATGTCAGGAAGCACTGCTTCACACAAAGTATAGTTGAAATCTGGAACACTCTCTCGCCTAAAATGCTGTTGAGGCTGGGGATCAATTAAACGTTTGAAAACTGAGATTGATAGGTTTTTGTTGGGTAAGGTTATTACAGTTACGGAATCAAGGTGGGTAGGTGGAATTATGGTACAGGTCAGACAAGATCTGAGTGAATGCTGGAGCAGGCTTGAGGAGCTGAATTGCCTCTTCCTGTTCCTTTGTTTCCATGTTTCTATGACCCTAACACTTCTCTCTCTGTCCCTCCTCACTCTAGTTTTTTTTTTAAATGAGCAGCGCTGAGCTTCAGCAGATCTTATCGCTGCTTGTGATTTGGACCGGTCATTGTTCTCAGTCTCTGAGCAGCCTCTGACAAACAACAACAAGCTCTCACCTTTTGAACACTGACATTGTCTTGCCTGCTGCACACAGCGTACAACATTCAAATCTGTTAGCCACAGTGGATGGAAAGATCAGGCAGTCTCTAAAATGACAATGTGTTCAGATTGGCAGCGAGTAACTTCCTTGTATGCAGGAATTAACCCACGGGGATTCACAGATTCGGCAACCTGGGGAGAATGGAGATTGATGAAACTATCGGGGACCAGGGCTTGAACATGAGCTGGTTGGGAGGGAGATGGAAAGTCAGTCAGCTCTTTTAATGCGGACTGTCACACTGAGCAATCAGCTGCAATAAAAAGATTGAGATCAATGTGGGTACGGTGACATACTGGTTAGATCACTGGGATATTGATGCAGAGAACTACAGTTCAAATCCCACCTCGGAAGTTTGAGAATGTGAATTAAAGTGTAAAAATCTGTGTATGAAAAGCCTGGTATCAGTGAATGTAGCTGACACATAGGGTGGATTTATTCTGTGAATATTCTCTCGCTAACACTCAGTGTCCTCACATGTAAGTGGGTGGCATGTGTACCTAATATAGGTGGGATTTGACACTGATTTGGTGGGATTTCTCTCTGATATGCGTGAGAGTTGTCTCTGATATGGGAAGGATTTGTGTACATGGATCCCTGAATCACTTGGCTCCTCCACAGTTCCTAGATTCTCACCATTTAGAAAATACTCTGATCTTTCTTTCTCAGGTCTGGAGTGGATGAACTCACACGTTCATGGGCACTGAGTGTCAGAAAGAGAATATTCACAGGGTAAATCCCTCCCATATCAGTAATGCATCATTAATGGGCGAGGGTCTATCGATATCTGTCTCTTGTACAGCTTACATTAATCCTTCGACAGACACACTCTTGGTGGTTATTGACATTTAATTTAAATACAGAGACCAACGCCAGTCCCTTTACTGTCCCAGTGTGAGTGGTTGAGGAGCAGTCAGGGTCGGGGACATTGATATCTGGTCAGGGGCCTCACAACGTCGCGTGTCCTGGTTACACACTCTCCCAGATCGCTCTCTCTCCCCTCAATCTAGTTTGCATATGTTGCGAAATTATCTCCTGTGCTCTTTAAAAGAACTTTTCCGTGCTTCTGATGTGAACAATCTATTGTGCTCAGTCTGTCAACATCATCTGACAAGCATTACTTCATAGGATCACAGAATGATACAGCACAGAAGGAGGCCATTTTGCCCATCGTGCCTGTTCCGGCTCTTTGAAAGGGCTGTCCAATTAATCCCACCCCACTGCTCTTTCCCCATAGACCTGTAAATCATATCCCGTCAAAGTGTATCCAATTCCCTTTTGAAAGTTACTATTGAAAGTTTCAGGCAGTGCATTCCAGATCACAACCACTGCTGCGTAAGTAATAATTTTTCCTCATGTCGCGTCTGACTCTTTTGCCAATCACCTTAAATCTGTGTCCTCTGGTCACTGACCCTTTGGCCACGGGAAACAGCTTAACCTTCTTTACTCTATCAAAACGATTCACGGTTTTGAACACCTCAATCAAATCTCCTCGTAATCTTCTCTGCTCTAAGAGGAACAACCCCAACTTCCCCAGTCTCTCAACAGAACTGAAGTCCCTCTTTCCTGCTACCATTCTGGTAAATCTCCTCCGCACCCTCTCCAAGGCCTTGACAACATGCCTAAAATGCATTGCCCAGAATTGGATGCAATACTCCAGCTGAGGCCTAACCTGTGTTTATAAATGATTAACAATAACTTCCTTGCTTTTGAACTCTGTGCCTCTATTAATAAAGCCCAAGATCTGGGGTAGTATTTTAACAACATTCTCAACTTGTCCTTCCAAGATTTGTGTACATACAGTCCCAGGTCTCTCTGTTCCTGCACCCCTTTAAAATTGTACCATTTAGTTCTTATTGCCTCTCCTCATGCCTCCTACCAAAATGTATCAAATGACAACAAACTCCAACTTTTCACAGGCTGACATTGTCTCACCCTCTGATGTGTAAAGAAAGCAAAGATCGATCCCATTCCATTTGCCTCTGAATCATTCAGTTTCTGCCCGATTCTCACTCCCGGGGACCCCCTGTAAATACTGACACACTCCCCGGGACACTCTGTAAATACTGACACACTCCCCGGGACACACTGTAAATACTGACACACTCCCCGGGACACACTGTAAATACTGATACACTCCCGGGGACCCTCTGTAAATACTGACACACTCCCGGGGACTATCTGTAAATACTGACACACACCCCGGGACACACTGTAAATACTGATACACTCCCGGAGACACTCTGTAAATACTGACACACACCACGGGACACACTGTAAATATTGACACACTCCCGGAGACACTCTGTAAATACTGACACACACCACGGGACACACTGTAAATACTGATACACTCCCGGGGACCCTCTGTAAATAATGATACACTCCCGGGGATACTCTGTAAATACTAACGCTCTCCCGGAGACAGTCTGTAAATACTGACACACTCCCCGGAGACACTCTGTAAATACTGACACACTCCCGGGGACAATCTGTAAATACTGACACCCCCCCGGAGACACTCTGCAAATACTGACACACTCCCGGGGACAATCTGTAAATACTGACACACTCCCGGAGACACTCTTTAAATACTGACAATATCCCGGGGACCCCCTGTAAATACTCACACTCTCCCGGGGACCCTCTGTAAATACGGACACACTCCCGGAGACACTCTGTAAATACGGACACACTCCCGGAGACACTCTTTAAATACTGACAATATCCCGGGGACCCCCTGTAAATACTGACACTCTCCCGGGGACCCTCTGTAAATACAGACACACTCCCGGAGACACTCTGTAAATACGGACGCACTCCCGGGGACTCTCTGTAAATACTGACACACTCCCGGAGACACTCTGTAAATATTGAAACACACCCGGGGACACTCTGTAAACACTGACACACTCCCGGAGACACTCTGTAAATACTGACACACTCCCGGAGACACTATGGAAATACTGACACACTCCCGGAGACACTCTGTAAATATTGACACACTCCCGGAGACACTCTGTAAACACTGACACTCTCCCGGGGACACTCTGCAAACACTGACACACTCCCGGGGACACTCTGTAAATACTGATACTCTCCCTGAGACACTCTGTTAATATTGCCACACTCCCGGAGACAATCTGTAATTACTGACACACTCCCGGAGACACTCTGTAAATACTGACACACTCCCGGAGACACTCTGTAAATACAGGCACACCCCCGGAGACACTCAGCAAATACTGACACACACCCCGGGACACTCTGTAAATACTGACACACTCCCGGGGGCACTCTGTAAATACTGACACACTCCCGGAGACACTCTGTACATACTGACACACTCCCGGCGACACTCTGTAAATACTGACACACACCCCGGGACACAGTATAAATACTGATACACTCCTGGGGATAGTCTGTAAATACTGACACACTCCCGGGGACACTGTAAATACTGACACACTCCCGGAGACACTTTGTAATACTGACACACCCCCGGGGACACTCTGTAAATACTGACATGCTCCCCGGGGACACGCTGTAAATACTGACACAGCCCCGGGGACACTCTGTAAATACTGACACACTCCCGGAGACACTCTGTAAATACTGACACACCCCCAGACACACTCTGTAAATACTGACACACTCCCGGGGACACTCTGTAAATACTGACACACTCCCGGAGACACTCTGTAAATACTGACACACCCCCAGACACACTCTGTAAATACTGACACACTCCCGGGGACACTCTGTAAATACTGACACACTCCAGGAGGCACTCTGTAAATACTGACACACTGCCCGGGGACACGCTGTAAATACTGACACACTCCCGGAGAAACTCTGTAAACACTGACACACTCCCCGGGACACTCTGTAAATACTGACACGCTCCCCGGGACAATCTGTAAATACTGACACACTCCCGGGGACACTCTGTAAATAATGACACACTCCCGGGGACAATCTGTAAATACCGACACACTCCCGGAGACACTCTGTAAACACTGACGCACTCCCGGAGACAATCTGTAAATACAGACACACCCCCGGAGACACTCTGTTAATTCTGACATGCTCCCGCAGATACTCTGTAAATACTGACACACTCCCGGAGACACTCTGTAAATACAGACACACCCCCGGAGACACTCTGTAAATACTGACACACACCCCGGGACACTCTGTAAATACTGACACACTCCCGGGGACACTCTGTAAATACTGAGACACTCCCGGAGACACTCTGTAAATACTGACACACACCCCGGGACACACTGTAAATACTGACACACTCCCGGGAATACTCTGGAAATACTGACACACTCCCGGAGACACTCTGTAAATACTGACACGCCCCCGGAGACACACTGTAAATACTGACACACTCCCGGGGACACTCTGTAAATACTGACACACTCCCCGGGACACACTGTAAATACTGACACACTCCCCGGGACACACTGTAAATACTGATACACTCCCGGGGACCCTCTGTAAATACTGACACACTCCCGGGGACTATCTGTAAATACTGACACACACCCCGGGACACACTGTAAATACTGACACACTCCCGGAGACACTCTGTAAATACTGACACACACCACGGGACACACTGTAAATACTGATACACTCCCGGGGACCCTCTGTAAATACTGACACACACCCCAGGACACACTGTAAATAATGATACACTCCCGGGGATACTCTGTAAATACTAACGCTCTCCCGGAGACAGTCTGTAAATACTGACACACTCCCCGGAGACACTCTGTAAATACTGACACACTCCCGGGGACAATCTGTAAATACTGACACCCCCCCCGGAGACACTCTGCAAATACTGACACACTCCCGGGGACAATCTGTAAATACTGACACACTCCCGGAGACACTCTGTAAATACGGACACACTCCCGGAGACACTCTTTAAATACTGACAATATCCCGGGGACCCCCTGTAAATACTGACACACTCCCGGAGACACTCTGTAAATACGGACGCACTCCCGGGGACTCTCTGTAAATACTGACACACTCCCGGAGACACTCTGTAAATATTGAAACACACCCGGGGACACTCTGTAAACACTGACACACTCCCGGAGACACTCTGTAAATACTGACACACTCCCGGAGACACTATGGAAATACTGACACACTCCCGGAGACACTCTGTAAATACTGACACACTCCCGGAGACACTCTGTAAACACTGACACTCTCCCGGGGACACTCTGCAAACACTGACATACTCCCGGGGACACTCTGTAAATACTGATACTCTCCCTGAGACACTCTGTTAATATTGCCACACTCCCGGAGACAATCTGTAATTACTGACACACTCCCGGAGACACTCTGTAAATACTGACACACTCCCGGAGACACTCTGTAAATACAGGCACACCCCCGGAGACACTCAGCAAATACTGACACACACCCCGGGACACTCTGTAAATACTGACACACTCCCGGGGGCACACTGTAAATACTGACACACTCCCGGAGACACTCTGTACATACTGACACACTCCCGGCGACACTCTGTAAATACTGACACACACCCCGGGACACAGTGTAAATACTGATACACTCCTGGGGATAGTCTGTAAATACTGACACACTCCCGGGGACACTGTAAATACTGACACACTCCCGGAGACACTTTGTAATACTGACACACCCCCGGGGACACTCTGTAAATACTGACATGCTCCCCGGGGACACGCTGTAAATACTGACACAGCCCCGGGGACACTCTGTAAATACTGACACACTCCCGGAGACACTCTGTAAATACTGACACACCCCCAGACACACTCTGTAAATACTGACACACTCCCGGGGACACTCTGTAAATACTGACACACTCCCGGAGACACTCTGTAAATACTGACACACCCCCAGACACACTCTGTAAATACTGACACACTCCCGGGGACACTCTGTAAATACTGACACACTCCAGGAGGCACTCTGTAAATACTGACACACTGCCCGGGGACACGCTGTAAATACTGACACACTCCCGGAGAAACTCTGTAAACACTGACACACTCCCTGGGACACTCTGTAAATACTGACACGCTCCCCGGGACAATCTGTAAATACTGACACACTCCTGGGGACACTCTGTAAATAATGACACACTCCCGGGGACAATCTGTAAATACCGACACACTCCCGGAGACACTCTGTAAACACTGACGCACTCCCGGGGACACTCTGTAAATACTGACATACTCGCTGAGACACTCTGAAAATACTGACACACTCCCGGAGACAATCTGTAAATACAGACACCCCCCCGGAGACACTCTGTTAATTCTGACATGCTCCCGCAGATACTCTGTAAATACTGACACACTCCCGGAGAGACTCTGTAAATACAGACACACCCCCGGAGACACTCTGTAAATACTGACACACACCCCGGGACACTCTGTAAATACTGACACACTCCCGGGGACACTCTGTAAATACTGAGACACTCCCGGAGACACTCTGTAAATACTGACACACACCCCGGGACACACTGTAAATACTGACACACTCCCGGGAATACTCTGGAAATACTGACACACTCCCGGAGACACTCTGTAAATACTGACACGCCCCCGGAGACACACTGTAAATACTGACACACTCCCGGGGACACTCTGTAAATACTGACACACTCCCGGAGACACTCTGTAAATACTGACACACTCCCCGGAGACACTCTGTAAATACAGACACACTCCCGGGGACACTCTTTAAATACTGACACACTCCCGGGGACACGCTGTAAATACTGACACACTCTCCGGGGACACGTTGTAAATACTGACACACTCCCGGAGACACTCTTTAAATACTGACACACTCCCGGAGACACTCTTTAAATACTGACACACTCCCGGGGACACGCTGTAAATACTGACACACTCGCCGGGGACACGTTGTAAATACTGACACACTACCTGAGACACTCTTTAAATACTGACACACTCCCGGAGGCACTCTGTAAATATTGACACACTCCCGGAGACACTCTTTAAATACTGACACACTCCCGGAGACACTCTGTAAATACTGAAACTCTCCTGTGGACCCTCTGTAAATACTGACACACTCCCGGGGACCCCCTATAACTACTGACACTCTCCCGGGGACCCTCTGTAAATACAGACACACTTCTGGAGACACTCTGTAAATACTGACACACTCCCGGGGACCCTCTGTAAATACTGACACACTCCCGGAGAGACTCTGTAAATACTGACACACTCCTGGAAACACTCTGTAAATACTAACACACTCCCCGGGACACTCTGTATATACTGACATACACCAGGAGACACTCTGTAAATACTGACACACTGCCCGGGGACACGCTGTAAATACTGACATATTCCCCGGGACAATCTGTAAATACTGACACACTCCCGGCGACACTCTGTAAAATTGACACACTCCCGGGGACACTCTGTAAATACCGACCCACTCCCGGAGACACTCTGTAAACACTGACACACTCCCGGGGACACTCTGTAAATACTGACACACTCCCTGAGACACTCTGTAAATACTGACAGACTCCCGGAGACAATCTGTAAATACAGACACATGCCCGGAGACACTCTGTAAATAATGACTCCCACCCCGGGACACACTGTAAATACTGACACACCCCCGGGGACATGCTGTAAATACTGACACACTCCCGGAGACACTCTGTAAATACTGACACACCCCCAGCTGCACTCTGTAAATACTGACATACTCCCGGGGACACTCTGTAAATACTGACACACTCCCGGGGACAGTCTGTAAATACGGACACATTCCCGGAGACACTCTGTAAATACTGTCACGCTCCCCGGGGACACGCTGTAAATACTGACACACTCCCGGAGACACTCTGTAAATACTGACACAATCCCCGAGACACTCTGTAAATACTGACACACTCCCCGGGACACTCTGTAAACACTGACACACTCCCGGGGACACTCTGTAAATACTGACACACTCCCGGGGACACTCTGTAAACACTGACACACTCCCGGAGACAATCTGTAATTACTGACACACTCCCGGGTCACTCTGTAAATACTGACACATTCCCGGAGACACTGTGTAAATACAGACACATCCCCGGAGACACTCTGTAAATACTGACACACACCCCGGGACACTCTGTAAATACTGACACACTCCCGGGGACACTCTGTAAATACTGACACACTCCCGGAGAAACTCTGTAAATGCTGACACACTCCCGGGGACACTCTGTAAATACGGACACACTCCCCGGGACACTTTGTAAATACTGACACACACCCCGGGACACTTTGTAAATACAGACACACCCCCGTGGACACTCTGTAAATACTGACACACACCCGGGGATACTCTGTAAATACTGACACCCCCCCGGGGAAACTCTGTAAATACTGATACACTCCCGGGGATACTCTGTAAATACGGACACACCCCCGGGGATACTCTGTAAATACTGACACACCCCCGGGGACATTCTGTAAATATTGACACACTCCCGGGGACACTCTGTAAATATTGACACACTCCCGGAGACACTCTGTAAATATTGTCACAACCCCGGGGACACTCTGTAAATACTGACACACTCCCGGGGACACTCTGTAAATACTGACACACCCCCGGGGGTACTCTGTAAATACTGACACACCCCCGGGGATGCTCTGTAAATGCTGACACACCCCCGGGGATACTCTGTAAATACTGACACACCCCCGGGGATTCTCTGTAAATACTGACACACCCCTGGGGACACTCTGTAAATACGGACACACCCCCGGGGACCCTCTGTAAATACTGACACACCCCAGGGGACACTCTGTAAATACTGACACACCCCCGGGGACACTATATAAATACTGACACACCCCCGGGGACTCTTTGTAAATACTGACACACCCCCGGGGATACTCGGTAAATACTGACACACCCCCGGGGACACTCTGTAAATACTGACACACCCCCGGGGATACTCTGTAAATACTGACACACCCCCGGGGATACAGTGTAAATACTGACACACCCCCGGGGACACTCTGTAAAGACTGACACACCCCCGGGGATACATTGTAAATGCTGACACACCTTCGGGGATATTCTGTAAATACTGACACTCCCCCTGGGACACTCTGTAAGTACTGACACACCCCCGGGAATACTCTGTAAATATAGACACACCCCCGGGGATACTCTGTAAATACTGACACACCCCCGGGGACACTCTGTAAATACTGACACACCCCCGGGGATACTCTGTAAATACTGACACACCCCCGGGTATACTCTGTAAATACTGACACACCCCCGGGGATACTCTGTAAATACAGACACACCCCCGGGGACACTCTGTAAATACTGACACACTCCCGGGGATAATCTGTGAATACTGACACACCCCCGGGGATATTCTGTAAATACTGACACACCCCCGGGGATACCCTGTAAATACTGACACACCCCCGGGGATACTCTGTAAATACTGACACACCCCCGGGGATATTCTGTAATTACTGACACACCCCCGGGGACACTCTGTAAATACTGACACACTCCCGGGGATACACTGTATATACTGACACACCCCCGGGGATACTCTGTAAATACTGACACACTCCCGGCGATACTCTGTAAATACTGACACACCCCCGGGGACCCTCTGTAAATACTGACACACTCCCGGGGATACTCTGTATATACTGACACACCCACGGGAACACAGCGTAAATACTGACACACCCCCGGGGATACTCTGTAAATACTGACACATCCCCGGGGATACTCTGTAAATACTGACACACCCCTGGGAATACTCTGTAAATACTGATACACCCCCGGGGACACTCTGTAAATACTGACACTCCCCCGGGGATAATCTGTAAATACTGACACACCCCCGGGGACACTCTGTAAATACTGACACACCCTCGGGTCACTCTGTAAATACTGACACCCCCCCGGGGACATTCTGTAATGACTGACACACCCCCGGGGATACTCTGTAATACTGACACACCCCCGGGGATACTCTGTGAATGCTGACACACCCCCGGGGATACTCTGTAAATACTGACACACCCCCAGGAATACTCTGTACATACTGACACACCCCCGGGACCCTCTGTAAAAACTGACACACCCCCGGGATACTCTTTAAATACTGACACACCCCCGGGGACACTCTGTAAATACTGACACACCCCCGGGGACGCTCTGTAAATACTGACACACCCCCGGGGCTACTCTGTAAATACTGACACACTCCCAGGAATACCCTGTAAATACTGACACACACCCGGGGACACTCTGTAAATGCTGACACACACCCGGGGACACTCTGTAAATACTGACACACTCCCCGGGGACATGCTGTAAATACTGACACACTCCCAGGGACAATCTGTAAATACTGACACCCCCCCGGGGACACGCTGTAAATACTGACACACTCCCCGGGACACTCTGTAAATAATGACACACTCCCGGAGACACTCTTTAAATACTGACAATATCCCGGGGACCCCCTGTAAATACTGACACTCTCCCGGGGACCCTCTGTAAATACAGGCACACTCCCGGAGACACTATGTAAATATGGACACACTCCCGGGGACACTCTGTAAATGCTGACACTCTCCCGGAGACACTCTGGAAATACTGAAACACACCCGGGGACACTCTGTAAATACTGACACACTCCCGGGGACACTCTGTAAATACGGACACACTCCCCGGGACACTTTGTAAATACTGACACACACCCCGGGACACTTTGTAAATACAGACACACCCCCGTGGACACTCTGTAAATACTGACACACACCCGGGGATACTCTGTAAATACTGACACCCCCCCGGGGAAACTCTGTAAATACTGATACACTCCCGGGGATACTCTGTAAATACGGACACACCCCCGGGGATACTCTGTAAATACTGACACACCCCCGGGGACATTCTGTAAATACTGACACACTCCCGGGGACACTCTGTAAATATTGACACACTCCCGGAGACACTCTGTAAATATTGTCACAACCCCGGGGACACTCTGTAAATACTGACACACTCCCGGGGACACTCTGTAAATACTGACACACCCCCGGGGGTTCCCTGTAAATACTGACACACCCCCGGGGATTCTCTGTAAATACTGACACACCCCCGGGGATACTCTGTAAATACTGACACACCCCCGGGGATTCTCTGTAAATACTGACACACCCCCGGGGACACTCTGTAAATACGGACACACCCCCGGGGACACTCTGTAAATTCTGACACACCCCAGGGGACACTCTGTAAATACTGACACACCCCCGGGGACATTATATAAATACTGACACACCCCCGGGGACTCTTTGTAAATACTGACACACCCCTGGGGATACTCGGTAAATACTGACACACCCCCGGGGACACTCTGTAAATACTGACACACCCCCGGGGATATTCTGTAAATACTGACACACCTCCGGGGATACAGTGTAAATACTGACACACCCCCGGGGACACTCTGTAAAGACTGACACACCCCCGGGGATACACTGTAAATGCTGACACACCTTCGGGGATACTCTGTAAATACTGACACTCCCCCGGGGACACTCTGTAAGTACTGACACACCCCCGGGAATACTCTGTAAATATAGACACACCCCCGGGGATACTCTGTAAATACTGACACACCCCCGGGGACACTCTGTAAATACTGACACACCCCCGGGGATACTCTGTAAATACTGACACACCCCCGGGTATACTCTGTAAATACTGACACACCCCCGGGGATACTCTGTAAATACAGACACACCCCCGGGGATACTCTGTAAATACTGACACACTCCCGGGGATAATCTGTGAATACTGACACACCCCCGGGGATATTTTGTAAATACTGACACACCCCCGGGGATACTCTGTAAATACTGACACACCCCCGGGGATACTCTGTAAATACTGACACACCCCCGGGGATACTCTGTAATTACTGACACACCCCCGGGGACACTCTGTAAATACTGACACACCCCCGGGGATACAGTGTAAATACTGACACACCCCCGGGGACACTCTGTAAAGACTGACACACCCCCGGGGATACACTGTAAATGCTGACACACCTTCGGGGATACTCTGTAAATATTGACACTCCCCCGGGGACACTCTGTAATTACTGACACACCCCCGGGAATACTCTGTAAATATAGACACACCCCCGGGGATACTCTGTAAATACTGACACACCCCCGGGGACACTCTGTAAATACTGACACACCCCCGGGGATACTCTGTAAATACTGACACACCCCCGGGTATACTCTGTAAATACTGACACACCCCCGGGGATACTCTGTAAATACAGACACACCCCCGGGGATACTCTGTAAATACTGACACACTCCCGGGGATAATCTGTGAATACTGACACACCCCCGGGGATATTCTGTAAATACTGACACACCCCCGGGGATACTCTGTAAATACTGACACACCCCCGGGTTACTCTGTAAATACTGACACACCCCCGGGGATACTCTGTAATTACTGACACCCCCCCGGGGACACTCTGTAAATACTGACACACTCCCGGGGATACACTGTATATACTGACACACCCCCGGGGATACTATGTAAATACTGACACACTCCCGGCGATACTCTGTAAATACTGACACACCCCCGGGGACCCTCTGTAAATACTGACACACTCCCGGGGATACTCTGTATATACTGACACACCCCCGGGGACACAGCGTAAATACTGACACACCCCCGGGGATACTCTGTAAATACTGACACACCCCAGGGGATACTCTGTAAATACTGACACATCCCTGGGGATACTCTGTAAATACTGATACACCCCCGGGGACACTCTGTAAATACTGACACTCCCCCGGGGATAATCTGTAAATACTGACACACCCCCGGGGACACTCTGTAAATACTGACACACCCTCGGGTCACTCTGTAAATACTGACACCCCCCCGGGGACATTCTGTAATTACTGACACACCCCCGGTGATACTCTGTAATACTGACACACCCCCGGGGATACTCTGTGAATGCTGACACACCCCCGGGGATACTCTGTAAATAATGACACACCCCCAGGAATACTCTGTACATACCGACACACCCCCGGGGACCCTCTGTAAAAACTGACACACCCCCGGGATACTCTTTAAATACTGACACACCCCCGGGGATACTCTGTAAATACTGACACACCTCCGGGGACACTCTGTAAATACTGACACACCCCCGGGGATACTCTGTAAATACTGACACACTCCCAGGAATACCCTGTAAATACTGACACACACCCGGGGACACTCTGTAAATGCTGACACACACCCGGGGACACTCTGTAAATACTGACACACTCCCCGGGGACATGCTGTAAATACTGACACACTCCCAGGGACAGTCTGTAAATACTGACACCCCCCCGGGGACACGCTGTAAATACTGACACACTCCCCGGGACACTCTGTAAATAATGACACACTCCCAGAAACACTCTTTAAATACTGACAATATCCCGGGGACCCCCTGCAAATACTGACACTCTCCCGGGGACCCTCTGTAAATACAGGCACACTCCCGGAGACACTCTGTAAATACGGACACACTCCCGGGGACTCTCTGTAAATACTGACACACTCCCGGAGACACTCTGTAAATATTGAAACACACCCGGGGACACTCTGTAAA
The DNA here is from genome assembly GCF_052327205.1 of Somniosus microcephalus. Classification (NCBI taxonomy): domain Eukaryota; kingdom Metazoa; phylum Chordata; class Chondrichthyes; order Squaliformes; family Somniosidae; genus Somniosus; species Somniosus microcephalus. The sequence goes on along the minus strand of NW_028225181.1, from coordinate 4,916,152 downwards.
TACTGACACACTCCCGGAGACACTCTGTAAATACTGACACACTCCCGGAGACACTATGGAAATACTGACACACTCCCGGAGACACTCTGTAAATACTGACACACTCCCGGGGACGCACTGTAAATACTGACACACTCCCGGGGACACTCTGTAAATACTGACACACTCCCAGAGACAGGCTGTAATTACCGACACACTCCCGGAGACATTCTGTAAACACTGACACACTCCCGGGGCACTCTGCAAACACTGACACACTCCCGGGGACACTCTGTAAATACTGATACTCTCCCTGAGATACTCTGTTAATATTGCCACACTCCCGGAGACAATCTGTAATTACTGACACACTCCCGGATACACTCTGTAAATACTGACACACTCCCGGAGACACTCTGTAAATACAGGCACACCCCCGGAGACACTCTGCAAATACTGACACACACCCCGGGACACTCTGCAAATACTGACACACACTCCGGGACACTCTGTAAATACTGACACACTCCCGGAGGCACTCTGTACATACTGACACACTCCCGGCGACACTCTGTAAATACTGACACACACCCCGGGACACAGTGTAAATACTGATACACTCCTGGGTATAGTCTGTAAATACTGACACACTCCCGGGTCACTGTAAATACTGACACACTCCCGGAGACACTCTGTAATACTGACACACCCCCGGGGACACTCTGTAAATATTGATACACACCCGGGGACACTCTGTAAATACTGACACACTCCCGGAGACACTCTGTAAATACTGACACACTCCGGAGACACTATGGAAATACTGACACACTCACGGAGACACTCTGTAAATACTGACACACTCCCGGAGACACTCTGTTAATACTGACACACTCCCGGGGACACTCTGTAAATACGGACACACTCCCCGGGACACTTTGTAAATACTGACACACACCCCGGGACACTTTGTAAATACAGACACACCCCCGTGGACACTCTGTAAATACTGACACACACCCGGGGATACTCTGTAAATACTGACACCCCCCCGGGGAATCTCTGTAAATACTGATACACTCCCGGGGATACTCTGTAAATACAGACACACCCCCGGGGATACACTGTAAATACTGACACACCCCCGGGTACATTCTGTAAATACTGACACACTCCCGCGGACACTCTGTAAATATTGACACACTCCCGGAGACACTCTGTAAATATTGTGACAACCCCGGGGACACTCTGTAAATACTGACACACTCCCGGGGACACTCTGTAAATACTGACATACCCCCGGGGGTACTCTGTAAATACTGACACACCCCCGGGGATGCTCTGTAAATACTGACACACCCCCGGGGATACTCTGTAAATACTGACACACCCCCGGGGATTCTCTGTAAATACTGACACACCCCCGGGGACACTCTGTAAATACGGACACACCCCCGGGGACCCTCTGTAAATACTGACACACCCCAGGGGACACTCTGTAAATACTGACACACCCCCGGGGACACTATATAAATACTGACACACCCCCGGGGACTCTTTGTAAATACTGACACACCCCCGGGGATACTCGGTAAATACTGACACACCCCCGGGGACACTCTGTAAATACTGACACACCCCCGGGGATACTCTGTAAATACTGACACACCCCCGGGGATACAGTGTAAATACTGACACACCCCCGGGGACACACTGTAAAGACTGACACACCCCCGGGGATACACTGTAAATGCTGACACACCTTCGGGGTACTCTGTAAATACTGACACTCCCCCGGGGACACTCTGTAAGTACTGACACACCCCCGGGAATACTCTGTAAATATAGACACACCCCCGGGGATACTCTGTAAATACTGACACACCCCCGGGGACACTCTGTAAATACTGACACACCCCCGGGGATACTCTGTAAATACTGACACACCCCCGGGTATACTCTGTAAACACTGACACACCCCCGGGGATACTCTGTAAATACAGACACACCCCCGGGGATACTCTGTAAATACTGACACACCCCCGGGGATACTCTGTAAATACTGACACACCCCCAGGAATACTCTGTACATACTGACACACCCCCGGGGACCCTCTGTAAAAACTGACACACCCCCGGGATACTCTTTAAATACTGACAAACCCCGGGGATACTCTGTAAATACTGACACACCCCAGGGGACACTCTGTAAATACTGACACAGCCCCGGGGATACTCTGTAAATACTGACACACTCCCAGAAATACCCTGTAAATACTGACACACACCCGGGGACACTCTGTAAATGCTGACACACACCCGGGGACACTCTGTAAATACTGACACACTCCCCGGGGACATGCTGTAAATACTGACACACTCCCAGGGACAATCTGTAAATACTGACACCCCCCCGGGGACACGCTGTAAATACTGACACACTCCCCGGGACACTCTGTAAATAATGACACACTCCCGGAAACACTCTTTAAATACTGACAATATCCCGGGGACCCCCTGTAAATACTGACAATCTCCCGGGGACCCTCTGTAAATACAGGCACACTCCCGGAGACACTCTGTAAATACGGACACACTCCCGGGGACTCTCTGTAAATACTGACACACTCCCGGAGACACTCTGTAAATATTGAAACACACCCGGGGACACTCTGTAAATACAGGCACACCCCCGGAGACACTCTGCAAATACTGACACACACCCCGGGACACTCTGTAAATACTGACACACTCCCGGAGACACTCTGTACATACTGACACACTCCCGGCGACACTCTGTAAATACTGACACACACCCCGGGACACAGTGTAAATACTGATACACTCCTGGGGATAGTCTGTAAATACTGACACACTCCCGGGTCACTGTAAATACTGACACACTCCCGGAGACACTCTGTAATACTGACACACCCCCGGGGACACTCTGTAAATATTGAAACACACCCGGGGACACTCTGTAAATACTGACACACTCCCGGAGACACTCTGTAAATACTGACACACTCCCGGAGACACTATGGAAATACTGACACACTCCCGGAGACACTCTGTAAATACTGACACACTCCCGGAGACACTCTGTAAATACTGACACACTCCCGGGGACACTCTGTAAATACGGACACACTCCCCGGGACACTTTGTAAATACTGACACACACCCCGGGACACTTTGTAAATACAGACACACCCCCGTGGACACTCTGTAAATACTGACACACACCCGGGGATACTCTGTAAATACTGACACCCCCCCGGGGAAACTCTGTAAATACTGATACACTCCCGGGGATACTCTGTAAATACGGACACACCCCCGGGGATACTCTGTAAATACTGACACACCCCCGGGGACATTCTGTAAATACTGACACACTCCCGGGGACACTCTGTAAATATTGACACACTCCCGGAGACACTATGGAAATACTGACACACTCCCGGAGACACTCTGTAAATACTGACACACTCCCGGGGACGCACTGTAAATACTGACACACTCCCGGGGACACTCTGTAAATACTGACACACTCCCAGGGACAGGCTGTAATTACCGACACACTCCCGGAGACATTCTGTAAACACTGACACACTCCCGGGGCACTCTGCAAACACTGACACACTCCCGGGGACACTCTGTAAATACTGATACTCTCCCTGAGATACTCTGTTAATATTGCCACACTCCCGGAGACAATCTGTAATTACTGACACACTCCCGGATACACTCTGTAAATACTGACACACTCCCGGAGACACTCTGTAAATACAGGCACACCCCCGGAGACACTCTGCAAATACTGACACACACCCCGGGACACTCTGCAAATACTGACACACACTCCGGGACACTCTGTAAATACTGACACACTCCCGGAGGCACTCTGTACATACTGACACACTCCCGGCGACACTCTGTAAATACTGACACACACCCCGGGACACAGTGTAAATACTGATACACTCCTGGGTATAGTCTGTAAATACTGACACACTCCCGGGTCACTGTAAATACTGACACACTCCCGGAGACACTCTGTAATACTGACACACCCCCGGGGACACTCTGTAAATATTGATACACACCCGGGGACACTCTGTAAATACTGACACACTCCCGGAGACACTCTGTAAATACTGACACACTCCGGAGACACTATGGAAATACTGACACACTCACGGAGACACTCTGTAAATACTGACACACTCCCGGAGACACTCTGTTAATACTGACACACTCCCGGGGACACTCTGTAAATACGGACACACTCCCCGGGACACTTTGTAAATACTGACACACACCCCGGGACACTTTGTAAATACAGACACACCCCCGTGGACACTCTGTAAATACTGACACACACCCGGGGATACTCTGTAAATACTGACACCCCCCCGGGGAATCTCTGTAAATACTGATACACTCCCGGGGATACTCTGTAAATACAGACACACCCCCGGGGATACACTGTAAATACTGACACACCCCCGGGTACATTCTGTAAATACTGACACACTCCCGCGGACACTCTGTAAATATTGACACACTCCCGGAGACACTCTGTAAATATTGTGACAACCCCGGGGACACTCTGTAAATACTGACACACTCCCGGGGACACTCTGTAAATACTGACATACCCCCGGGGGTACTCTGTAAATACTGACACACCCCCGGGGATGCTCTGTAAATACTGACACACCCCCGGGGATACTCTGTAAATACTGACACACCCCCGGGGATTCTCTGTAAATACTGACACACCCCCGGGGACACTCTGTAAATACGGACACACCCCCGGGGACCCTCTGTAAATACTGACACACCCCAGGGGACACTCTGTAAATACTGACACACCCCCGGGGACACTATATAAATACTGACACACCCCCGGGGACTCTTTGTAAATACTGACACACCCCCGGGGATACTCGGTAAATACTGACACACCCCCGGGGACACTCTGTAAATACTGACACACCCCCGGGGATACTCTGTAAATACTGACACACCCCCGGGGATACAGTGTAAATACTGACACACCCCCGAGGACACACTGTAAAGACTGACACACCCCCGGGGATACACTGTAAATGCTGACACACCTTCGGGGTACTCTGTAAATACTGACACTCCCCCGGGGACACTCTGTAAGTACTGACACACCCCCGGGAATACTCTGTAAATATAGACACACCCCCGGGGATACTCTGTAAATACTGACACACCCCCGGGGACACTCTGTAAATACTGACACACCCCCGGGGATACTCTGTAAATACTGACACACCCCCGGGTATACTCTGTAAACACTGACACACCCCCGGGGATACTCTGTAAATACAGACACACCCCCGGGGATACTCTGTAAATACTGACACACCCCCGGGGATACTCTGTAAATACTGACACACCCCCAGGAATACTCTGTACATACTGACACACCCCCGGGGACCCTCTGTAAAAACTGACACACCCCCGGGATACTCTTTAAATACTGACAAACCCCGGGGATACTCTGTAAATACTGACACACCCCAGGGGACACTCTGTAAATACTGACACAGCCCCGGGGATACTCTGTAAATACTGACACACTCCCAGAAATACCCTGTAAATACTGACACACACCCGGGGACACTCTGTAAATGCTGACACACACCCGGGGACACTCTGTAAATACTGACACACTCCCCGGGGACATGCTGTAAATACTGACACACTCCCAGGGACAATCTGTAAATACTGACACCCCCCCGGGGACACGCTGTAAATACTGACACACTCCCCGGGACACTCTGTAAATAATGACACACTCCCGGAAACACTCTTTAAATACTGACAATATCCCGGGGACCCCCTGTAAATACTGACAATCTCCCGGGGACCCTCTGTAAATACAGGCACACTCCCGGAGACACTCTGTAAATACGGACACACTCCCGGGGACTCTCTGTAAATACTGACACACTCCCGGAGACACTCTGTAAATATTGAAACACACCCGGGGACACTCTGTAAATACAGGCACACCCCCGGAGACACTCTGCAAATACTGACACACACCCCGGGACACTCTGTAAATACTGACACACTCCCGGAGACACTCTGTACATACTGACACACTCCCGGCGACACTCTGTAAATACTGACACACACCCCGGGACACAGTGTAAATACTGATACACTCCTGGGGATAGTCTGTAAATACTGACACACTCCCGGGTCACTGTAAATACTGACACACTCCCGGAGACACTCTGTAATACTGACACACCCCCGGGGACACTCTGTAAATATTGAAACACACCCGGGGACACTCTGTAAATACTGACACACTCCCGGAGACACTCTGTAAATACTGACACACTCCCGGAGACACTATGGAAATACTGACACACTCCCGGAGACACTCTGTAAATACTGACACACTCCCGGAGACACTCTGTAAATACTGACACACTCCCGGGGACACTCTGTAAATACGGACACACTCCCCGGGACACTTTGTAAATACTGACACACACCCCGGGACACTTTGTAAATACAGACACACCCCCGTGGACACTCTGTAAATACTGACACACACCCGGGGATACTCTGTAAATACTGACACCCCCCCGGGGAAACTCTGTAAATACTGATACACTCCCGGGGATACTCTGTAAATACGGACACACCCCCGGGGATACTCTGTAAATACTGACACACCCCCGGGGACATTCTGTAAATACTGACACACTCCCGGGGACACTCTGTAAATATTGACACACTCCCGGAGACACTCTGTAAATATTGTCACAACCCCGGGGACACTCTGTAAATACTGACACACTCCCGGGGACACTCTGTAAATATTGACACACCCCCGGGGGTACTCTGTAAATACTGACACACCCCCGGGGATTCTCTGTAAATACTGACACACCCCCGGGGATACTCTGTAAATACTGCCACACCCCCGGGGATTCTCTGTAAATACTGACACACCCCCGGGGACACTCTGTAAATACGGACACACCCCCGGGGACACTCTGTAAATTCTGACACACCCCAGGGGACACTCTGTAAATACTGACACACCCCCGGGGACATTATATAAATACTGACACACCCCCGGGGACTCTTTGTAAATACTGACACACCCCTGGGGATACTCGGTAAATACTGACACACCCCCGGGGACACTCTGTAAATACTGACACACCCCCGGGGATACTCTGTAAATACTGACACACCTCCGGGGATACAGTGTAAATACTGACACACCCCCGGGGACACTCTGTAAAGACTGACACACCCCCGGGGATACACTGTAAATGCAGACACACCTTCGGGGATACTCTGTAAATACTGACACACCCCCGGGTATACTCTGTAAATACTGACACACCCCCGGGGATACTCTGTAAATACAGACACACCCCCGGGGATACTCTGTAAATACTGACACACTCCCGGGGATAATCTGTGAATACTGACACACCCCCGGGGATATTCTGTAAATACTGACACACCCCCGGGGATACTCTGTAAATACTGACACACCCCCGGGGATACTCTGTAAATACTGACACACCCCCGGGGATACTCTGTAATGACTGACACACCCCCGGGGACACTCTGTAAATACTGACACACCCCCGGGGATACAGTGTAAATACTGACACACCCCCGGGGACACTCTGTAAAGACTGACACACCCCCGGGGATTCACTGTAAATGCTGACACACCTTCGGGGATACTCTGTAAATATTGACACTCCCCCGGGGACACTGTGTAAGTACTGACACACCCCCGGGAATACTCTGTAAATATAGACACACCCCCGGGGATACTCTGTAAATACTGACACACCCCCGGGGACACTCTGTAAATACTGACACACCCCCGGGGATACTCTGTAAATACTGACACACCCCCGGGTATACTCTGTAAATACTGACACACCCCCGGGGATACTCTGTAAATACAGACACACCCCCGGGGATACTCTGTAAATACTGACACACTCACGGGGATAATCTGTGAATACTGACACACCCCCGGGGATATTCTGTAAATACTGACACACCCCCGGGGATACTCTGTAAATACTGACACACCCCCGGGTTACTCTGTAAATACTGACACACCCCCGGGGATACTCTGTAATTACTGACACACCCCCGGGGACACTCTGTAAATACTGACACACTCCCGGGGATACACTGTATATACTGACACACCCCCGGGGATACTCTGTAAATACTGACACACTCCCGGCGATACTCTGTAAATACTGACACACCCCCGGGGACCCTCTGTAAATACTGACACACTCCCGGGGATACTCTGTATATACTGACACACCCCCGGGGACACAGCGTAAATACTGACACACCCCCGGGGATACTCTGTAAATACTGACACACCCCAGGGGATACTCTGTAAATACTGACACATCCCTGGGGATACTCTGTAAATACTGATACACCCCCGGGGACACTCTGTAAATACTGACACTCCCCCGGGGATAATCTGTAAATACTGACACACCCCCGGGGACACTCTGTAAATACTGACACACCCTCGGGTCACTCTGTAAATACTGACACTCCCCCGGGGACATTCTGTAATTACTGACACACCCCCGGTGATACTCTGTAAATACTGACACTCCCCCGGGGATACTCTGTGAATGCTGACACACCCCCGGGGATACTCTGTAAATACTGACACACCCCCAGGAATACTCTGTACATACCGACACAGCCCCGGGGACCCTCTGTAAAAACTGACACACCCCCGGGATACTCTTTAAATACTGACACACCCCCGGGGATACTCTGTAAATACTGACACACCTCCGGGGACACTCTGTAAATACTGACACACCCCCGGGGATACTCTGTAAATACTGACACACTCCCAGGAATACCCTGTAAATACTGACACACACCCGGGGACACTCTGTAAATGCTGACACACACCCGGGGACACTCTGTAAATACTGACACACTCCCCGGGGACATGCTGTAAATACTGACACACTCCCAGGGACAGTCTGTAAATACTGACACCCCCCCGGGGACACGCTGTAAATACTGACACACTCCCCGGGACACTCTGTAAATAATGACACACTCCCAGAAACACTCTTTAAATACTGACAATATCCCGGGGACCCCCTGTAAATACTGACACTCTCCCGGGGACCCTCTGTAAATACAGGCACACTCCCGGAGACACTCTGTAAATACGGACACACTCCCGGGGACTCTCTGTAAATACTGACACACTCCCGGAGACACTCTGTAAATATTGAAACACACCCGGGGACACTCTGTAAATACTGACACACTCCCGGAGACACTCTGTAAATACTGACACACTCCCGGAGACACTATGGAAATACTGACACACTCCCGGAGACACTCTGTAAATACTGACACACTCCCGGGGACGCACTGTAAATACTGACACACTCCCGGGGACATTCTGTAAATACTGACACACTCCCAGGGACAGGCTGTAATTACCGACACACTCCCGGAGACACTCTGTAAACACTGACACACTCCCGGGGCACTCTGCAAACACTGACACACTCCCGGGGACACTCTGTAAATACTGATACTCTCCCTGAGATACTCTGTTAATATTGCCACACTCCCGGAGACAATCTGTAATTACTGACACACTCCCGGAGACACTCTGTAAATACTGACACACTCCCGGAGACACTCTGTAAATAAAGGCACACCCCCGGAGACACTCTGCAAATACTGACACACACCCCGGGACACTCTGCAAATACTGACACACACTCCGGGACACTCTGTAAATACTGACACACTCCCGGAGGCACTCTGTACATACTGACACACTCCCGGCGACACTCTGTAAATACTGACACACACCCCGGGACACAGTGTAAATACTGATACACTCCTGGGTATAGTCTGTAAATACTGACACACTCCCGGGTCACTGTAAATACTGACACACTCCCGGAGACACTCTGTAATACTGACACACCCCCGGGGACACTCTGTAAATATTGAAACACACCCGGGGACACTCTGTAAATACTGACACACTCCCGGAGACACTCTGTAAATACTGACACACTCCCGGAGACACTATGGAAATACTGACACACTCCCGGAGACACTCTGTAAATACTGACACACTCCCGGAGACACTCTGTTAATACTGACACACTCCCGGGGACACTCTGTAAATACGGACACACTCCCCGGGACACTTTGTAAATACTGACACACACCCCGGGACACTTTGTAAATACAGACACACCCCCGTGGACACTCTGTAAATACTGACACACACCCGGGGATACTCTGTAAATACTGACACCCCCCCGGGGAATCTCTGTAAATACTGATACACTCCCGGGGATACTCTGTAAATACAGACACACCCCCGGGGATACACTGTAAATACTGACACACCCCCGGGGACATTCTGTAAATACTGACACACTCCCGGGGACACTCTGTAAATATTGACACACTCCCGGAGACACTCTGTAAATATTGTGACAACCCCGGGGACACTCTGTAAATACTGACACACTCCCGGGGACACTCTGTAAATACTGACACACCGCCGGGGGTACTCTATAAATACTGACACACCCCCGGGGATGCTCTGTAAATACTGACACACCCCCGGGGATACTCTGTAAATACTGACACACCCCCGGGGATTCTCTGTAAATACTGACACACCCCCGGGGACACTCTGTAAATACGGACACACCCCCGGGGACCCTCTGTAAATACTGACACACCCCAGGGGACACTCTGTAAATACTGACACACCCCCGGGGACACTATATAAATACTGACACACCCCCGGGGACTCTTTGTAAATACTGACACACCCCCGGGGATACTCGGTAAATACTGACACACCCCCGTTGACACTCTGTAAATACTGACACACCCCCGGGGATACTCTGTAAATACTGACACACCCCCGGGGATACAGTGTAAATACTGACACACCCCCGGGGACACACTGTAAAGACTGACACACCCCCGGGGATACACTGTAAATGCTGACACACCTTCGGGGATACTCTGTAAATACTGACACTCCCCCGGGGACACTCTGTAAGTACTGACACACCCCCGGGAATACCCTGTAAATATAGACACACCCCCGGGGATACTCTGTAAATACTGACACACCCCCGGGGACACTCTGTAAATACTGACACACCCCCGGGGATACTCTGTAAATACTGACACACCCCCGGGTATACTCTGTAAACACTGACACACCCCCGGGGATACTCTGTAAATACAGACACACCCCCGGGGATACTGTGTAAATACTGACACACTCCCGGGGATAATCTGTGAATACTGACACACCCCCGGCGATATTCTGTAAATACTGACACACCCCCGGGGATAATCTGTAAATACTGACACACCCCCGGGGATACTCTGTAAATACTGACACACCCCCGGGGATACTCTGTAATTGCTGACACACCCCCGGGGACACTCTGTAAATACTGACACATTCCCGGGGATACACTGTATATACTGACACACCCCCGGGGATACTCTGTAATACTGACACACTCCCGGCGATACTCTGTAAATACTGACACACCCCCGGGGACCCTCTGTAAATACTGACACCCTCCCGGGGATACTCTGTATATACTGACACACCCCCGGGGACACAGCGTAAATACTGACACACCCCCGGGGATACTCTGTAAATACTGACACACCCCCGGGGATACTCTGTAAATACTGACACATCCCTGGGGATACTCTGTAAATACTGATACACCCCCGGGGACACTCTGTAAATACTGACACTCCCCCGGGGATAATCTGTAAATACTGACACACCCCCGGGGACACTCTGTAAATACTGACACACCCTCGGGTCACTCTGTAAATACTGACACCCCCCCGGGGACATTCTGTAATTACTGACACACCCCCGGGGATACTCTATAAATACTGACACACCCCCGGGGATACTCTGTGAATGCTGACACACCCCCGGGGATAATCTGTAAATACTGACACACCCCCAGGAATAATCTGTACATACTGACACACCCCCGGGGACCCTCTGTAAAAACTGACACACCCCCGGGATACTCTTTAAATACTGACAAACCCCGGGGATACTCTGTAAATACTGACACACCCCAGGGGACCCTCTGTAAATACTGACACACCCCCGGGGATACTCTGTAAATACTGACACACTCCCAGAAATACCCTGTAAATACTGACACACACCCGGGGACACTCTGTAAATGCTGACACACACCCGGGGACACTCTGTAAATACTGACACACTCCCCGGGGACATGCTGTAAATACTGACACACTCCCAGGGACAATCTGTAAATACTGACACCCCCCCGGGGACACGCTGTAAATACTGACACACTCCCCGGGACACTCTGTAAATAATGACACACTCCCGGAAACACTCTTTAAATACTGACAATATCCCGGGGACCCCCTGTAAATACTGACAATCTCCCGGGGACCCTCTGTAAATACAGGCACACTCCCGGAGACACTCTGTAAATACGGACACACTCCCGGGGACTCTCTGTAAATACTGACACACTCCCGGAGACACTCTGTAAATATTGAAACACACCCGGGGACACTCTGTAAATACAGGCACACCCCCGGAGACACTCTGCAAATACTGACACACACCCCGGGACACTCTGCAAATACTGACACACACCCCGGGACACTCTGTAAATACTGACACACTCCCGGAGACACTCTGTACATACTGACACACTCCCGGTGACACTCTGTAAATACTGACACACACCCCGGGACACAGTGTAAATGCTGATACACTCCTGGGGATAGTCTGTAAATACTGACACACTCCCGGGTCACTGTAAATACTGACACACTCCCGGAGACACTCTGTAATACTGACACACCCCCGGGGACACTCTGTAAATATTGAAACACACCCGGGGACACTCTGTAAATACTGACACACTCCCAGAGACACTCTGTAAATACTGACACACTCCCGGAGACACTATGGAAATACTGACACACTCCCGGAGACACTCTGTAAATACGGACACACTCCCCGGGACACTTTGTAAATACTGACACACACCCCGGGACACTTTGTAAATACAGACACACCCCCGTGGACACTCTGTAAATACTGACACACACCCGGGGATACTCTGTAAATACTGACACCCCCCCGGGGAAACTCTGTAAATACTGATACACTCCCGGGGATACTCTGTAAATACGGACACACCCCCGGGGATACTCTGTAAATACTGACAACTCCGGGGACATTCTGTAAATACTGACACACTCCCGGGGACACTCTGTAAATATTGACACACTTCCGGAGACACTCTGTAAATATTGTCACAACCCCGGGGACACTCTGTAAATACTGACACACTCCCGGGGACACTCTGTAAATACTGACACACCCCCGGGGGTACTCTGTAAATACTGACACACCCCCGGGGATGCTCTGTAAATACTGACACACCCCCGGGGACACTGTGTAAATATGGACACACCCCCGGGGACCCTCTGTAAATACTGACACACCCCAGGGGACACTCTGTAAATACTGACACACACCCGGGGACACTATATAAATACTGACACACCCCCGGGGACTCTTTGTAAATACTGACACACCCCCGGGGATACTCGGTAAATACTGACACACCCCCGGGGACCCTCTGTAAATACTGACACACCCCCGGGGATACTCTGTAAATACTGACACACCCCCGGGGATACAGTGTAAATACTGACACACCCCCGGGGACACTCTGTAAAGACTGACACACCCCCGGGGATACACTGTAAATGCTGACACACCTTCGGGGATACTCTGTAAATACTGACACTCCCCCGGGGACACTCTGTAAGTACTGACACACCCCCGGGAATACTCTGTAAATATAGACACACCCCCGGGGATACTCTGTAAATACTGACACACCCCCGGGGACACTCTGTAAATACTGACACCCCCCCGGGGATACTCTGTAAATACTGACACACCCCCGGGTATACTCTGTAAATACTGACACACCCCCGGGGATACTCTGTAAATACAGACACACCCCCGGGGATGCTCTGAAAATACTGACACACTCCCGGGGATAATCTGTGAATACTGACACACCCCCGGGGATATTCTGTAAATACTGACACACCCCCGGGGATACTGTGTAAATACTGACACACCCCCGGGGATACTCTGTAAATACTGACACACCCCCGGGGATACTCTGTAATTACTGACACACCCCCGGGGATACTCTGTAAATACTGACACACTCCCGGCGATACTCTGTAAATACTGACACACCCCCGGGGACCCTCTGTAAATACTGACACCCTCCCGGGGATACTCTGTATATACTGACACACCCCCGGGGACACAGCGTAAATACTGACACACCCCCGGGGATACACTGTAAATACTGACACACCCCCGGGGATACTCTGTAAATACTGACACATCCCTGGGGATACTCTGTAAATACTGATACACCCCCGGGGACACTCTGTAAATACTGACACTCCCCTGGGGATAATCTGTAAATACTGACACACCCCCGGGGACACTCTGTAAATACTGACACACCCTCGGGTCACTCTGTAAATACTGACACCCCCCCGGGGACATTCTGTAATTACTGACACACCCCCGGGGATACTCTATAAATACTGACACACCCCCGGGGATACTCTGTGAATGCTGACACACCCCCGGGATACTCTGTAAATACTGACACACCCCCAGGAATACTCTGTACATACTGACACACCCCCGGGGACCCTCTGTAAAAACTGACACACCCCCGGGATACTCTTTAAATACTGACAAACCCCGGGGATACTCTGTAAATACTGACACACCCCAGGGGACACTCTGTAAATACTGACACACCCCCGGGGATACTCTGTAAATACTGACACACTCCCAGAAATACCCTGTAAATACTGACACACACCCGGGGACACTCTGTAAATGCTGACACACACCCGGGGACACTCTGTAAATACTGACACACTCCCCGGGGACATGCTGTAAATACTGACACACTCCCAGGGACAATCTGTAAATACTGACACCCCCCCGGGGACACGCTGTAAATACTGACACACTCCCCGGGACACTCTGTAAATAATGACACACTCCCGGAAACACTCTTTAAATACTGACAATATCCCGGGGACCCCCTGTAAATACTGACAATCTCCCGGGGGCCCTCTGTAAATACAGGCACACTCCCGGAGACACTCTGTAAATACGGACACACTCCCGGGGACTCTCTGTAAATACTGACACACTCCCGGAGACACTCTGTAAATATTGAAACACACCCGGGGACACTCTGTAAATACAGGCACACCCCCGGAGACACTCTGCAAATACTGACACACACCCCGGGACACTCTGCAAATACTGACACACACCCCGGGACACTCTGTAAATACTGACACACTCCCGGAGACACTCTGTACATACTGACACACTCCCGGCGACACTCTGTAAATACTGACACACACCCCGGGACACAGTGTAAATACTGATACACTCCTGGGGATAGTCTGTAAATACTGACACACTCCCGGGTCACTGTAAATACTGACACACTCCCGGAGACACTCTGTAATACTGACACACCCCCGGGGACACTCTGTAAATATTGAAACACACCCGGGGACACTCTGTAAATACTGACACACTCCCGGAGACACTCTGTAAATACTGACACACTCCCGGAGACACTATGGAAATACTGACACACTCCCGGAGACACTCTGTAAATACTGACACACTCCCGGAGACACTCTGTAAATACTGACACACTCCCGGGGACACTCTGTAAATACGGACACACTCCCCGGGACACTTTGTAAATACTGACACACACCCCGGGACACTTTGTAAATACAGACACACCCCCGTGGACACTCTGTAAATACTGACACACACCCGGGGATACTCTGTAAATACTGACACCCCCCCGGGGAAACTCTGTAAATACTGATACACTCCCGGGGATACTCTGTAAATACGGACACACCCCCGGGGATACTCTGTAAATACTGACAACTCCGGGGACATTCTGTAAATACTGACACACTCCCGGGGACACTCTGTAAATATTGACACACTCCCGGAGACACTCTGTAAATATTGTCACAACCCCGGGGACACTCTGTAAATACTGACACACTCCCGGGGACACTCTGTAAATACTGACACACCCCCGGGGGTACTCTGTAAATACTGACACACCCCCGGGGATGCTCTGTAAATACTGACACACCCCCGGGGACACTCTGTAAATACGGACACACCCCCGGGGACCCTCTGTAAATACTGACACACCCCAGGGGACACTCTGTAAATACTGACACACACCCGGGGACACTATATAAATACTGACACACCCCCGGGGACTCTTTGTAAATACTGATACACCCCCGGGGATACTCGGTAAATACTGACACACCCCCGGGGACACTCTGTAAATACTGACACACCCCCGGGGATACTCTGTAAATACTGACACACCCCCGGGGATACAGTGTAAATACTGACACACCCCCGGGGACACTCTGTAAAGACTGACACACCCCCGGGGATACACTGTAAATGCTGACACACCTTCGGGGATACTCTGTAAATACTGACACTCCCCCGGGGACACTCTGTAAGTACTGACACACCCCCGGGAATACTCTGTAAATATAGACACACCCCCGGGGATACTCTGTAAATACTGACACACCCCCGGGGACACTCTGTAAATACTGACACCCCCCCGGGGATACTCTGTAAATACTGACACACCCCCGGGTATACTCTGTAAATACTGACACACCCCCGGGGATACTCTGTAAATACAGACACACCCCCGGGGATACTCTGTAAATACTGACACACTCCCGGGGATAATCTGTGAATACTGACACACCCCCGGGGATATTCTGTAAATACTGACACACCCCTGGGGATACTCTGTAAATACTGACACACCCCCGGGGATACTCTGTAAATACTGACACACCCCCGGGGATACTCTGTAATTACTGACACACCCCCGGGGATACTCTGTAAATACTGACACACTCCCGGCGATACTCTGTAAATACTGACACACCCCCGGGGACCCTCTGTAAATACTGACACCCTCCCGGGGATACTCTGTATATACTGACACACCCCCGGGGACACAGCGTAAATACTGACACACCCCCGGGGATACTCTGTAAATACTGACACACCCCCGGGGATACTCTGTAAATACTGACACATCCCTGGGGATACTCTGTAAATACTGATACACCCCCGGGGACACTCTGTAAATACTGACACTCCCCCGGGGATAATATGTAAATACTGACACACCCCCGGGGACACTCTGTAAATACTGACACACCCTCGGGTCACTCTGTAAATACTGACACCCCCCCGGGGACATTCTGTAATTACTGACACACCCCCGGGGATACTCTGTAAATACTAACACACCCCCGGGGATACTCTGTGAATGCTGACACCCCCCCGGGGATACTCTGTAAATACTGACACACCCTCAGGAATACTCTATACATACTGACACACCCCCGGGGACCCTCTGTAAAAACTGACACACCCCCGGGATACTCTTTAAATACTGACACACCCCCGGGGATACTCTGTAAAGACTGACACACCCCTGGGGACACTCTGTAAATACTGACACACCCCCGGGGATACTCTGTAAATACTGACACTCTCCCAGGAAAACCCTGTAAATACTGACACACACCCGGGGACACTCTGTAAATGCTGACACACACCCGGGGACATTCTGTAAATACTGACACACTCCCCGGGGACATGCTGTAAATACTGACACACTCCCAGGGACAATCTGTAAATACTGACACCCCCCCGGGGACACGCTGTAAATACTGACACACTCCCCGGGACACTCTGTAAATAATGACACACTCCCGGAAACACTCTTTAAATACTGACAATATCCCGGGGACCCCCTGTAAATAATGACACTCTCCCGGGGACCCTCTGTAAATACAGGCACACACCCGGAGACTCTCTGTAAATACGGACACACTCCCGGGGACTCTCTGTAAATACTGACACACTCCCGGAGACACTCTGTAAATATTGAAACACACCCGGGGACACTCTGTAAATACTGAAACCCTCCCGGGGACCCTCTGTAAATACAGGCACACTCCCGGAGACACTCTGTAAATACGGACACACTCCCGGGGACTCTCTGTAAATACTGACACACTCCCGGAGACACTCTGTAAATATTGAAAAACACCCGGGGACACTCTGTAAATACTGACACACTCCCGGAGACACTCTGTAAATACTGACACACTCCCGGAGACACTATGGAAATACTGACACACTCCCGGAGACACTCTATAAATACTGACACACTCCCGGGGACGCACTGTAAATACTGACACACTCCCGGGGACACTCTGTAAATACTGACACACTCCCAGGGACAGGCTGTAATTACCGACACACTCCCGGAGACACTCTGTAAACACTGACACACTCCCGGGGACTCTCTGCAAACACTGACACACTCCCGGGGACACTCTGTAAATACTGATACTCTCCCTGAGACACTCTGTTAATATTGCAACACTCCCGGAGACAATCTGTAATTACTGACACACTCCCGGAGACACTCTCTAAATACTGACACACTCCCGGAGACACTCTGTAAATACAGGCACACCCCCGGAGACACTCTGCAAATACTGACACACACCCCGGGACACTCTGCAAATACTGACACACACCCCGGGACACTCTGTAAATACTGACACACTCCCGGAGACACTCTGTACATACTGACACACTCCCGGCGACACTCTGTAAATACTGACACACACCCCGGGACACAGTGTAAATACTGATACACTCCTGGGGATAGTCTGTAAATACTGACACACTCCCGGGTCACTGTAAATACTGACACACTCCCGGAGACACTCTGTAATACTGACACACCCCCGGGGACACTCTGTAAATACTGACATGCTCCCCGGGGACACGCTGTAAATACTGACACAGCCCCGGGGACACTCTGTAAATACTGACACACTCCCGGAGACACTCTGTAAATACTGACACACCCCCTGACACACTCTGTAAATACTGACACACTCCCGGGGTCCCTCTGTAAATACTGACACACTCCCGGAGACACTCTGTAAATACTGACACACCCCCAGACACACTCTGTAAATACTGACACACTCCCGGGGACACTCTGTAAATACTGACACACTCCAGGAGGCACTCTGTAAATACTGACACACTGCCCGGGGACACGCTGTAAATACTGACACATTCCCGGAGAAACTCTGTAAACACTGACACACTCCCCGGGACACTCTGTAAATACTGACACACTCCCCGGGACAATCTGTAAATACTGACACACTCCCGGGGACACTCTGTAAATAATGACACACTCCCGGGGACAATCTGTAAATACCGACACACTCCCGGAGACACTCTGTAAACACTGACGCACTCCCGGGGACACTCTGTAAATACTGACATAATCGCTGAGACACTCTGAAAATACTGACACACTCCCGGAGACAATCTGTAAATACAGACACACCCCCGGAGACACTCTGTTAATTCTGACATGCTCCCGCAGATACTCTGTAAATACTGACACACTCCCGGAGACACTCTGTAAATACAGATACACCCCCGGAGACACTCTGTAAATAGTGACACACACCCCGGGACACTCTGTAAATACTGACACACTCCCGGGGACACTCTGTAAATACTGACACAGTCCCGGAGACACTCTGTAAATACTGACACACTCCCGGGGACCCTCTGTAAATACAGACACACACCCCGGGACACACTGTAGATACAGACACACTCCCGGGAATACTCTGGAAATACTGACACACTCCCGGAGACACTCTGTAAATACTGACACGCCCCCGGAGACACACTGTAAATACTGACACACTCCCGGGGACACTCTGTAAATACTGACACACTCCCGGAGACACTCTGTAAATATTGAAACACACCCGGGGACACTCTGTAAATACTGACACACTCCCGGAGACACTCTGTAAATACTGACACACTCCCGGAGACACTATGGAAATAATGACACACTCCCGGAGACACTCTGTAAATACTGACACACTCCCGGGGACGCACTGTAAATACTGACACACTCCCGGGGACACTCTGTAAATACTGACACACTCCCAGGGACAGGCTGTAATTACCGACACACTCCCGGAGACACTCTGTAAACACTGACACACTCCCGGGGACACTCTGCAAACACTGACACACTCCCGCGGACACTCTATAAATACTGATACTCTCCCTGAGACACTCTGTTAAAAATGCCACACTCCCGGAGACAATCTGTAATTACTGACACACTCCCGGAGACACTCTGTAAATACTGACACACTCCCGGAGACACTCTGTAAATACAGGCACACCCCCGGAGACACTCTGCTAATACTGACACACACCCCGGGACACTCTGTAAATACTGACACACTCCCGGGGACACTCTGTAAATACTGACACACTCCCGGAGACGCTCTGTACATACTGACACACTCCCGGCGACACTCTGTAAATACTGACACACACCCCGGGACACAGTGTAAATACTGACACACTCCTGGGGATAGTCTGTAAATACTGACACACTCCCGGGGACACTGTAAATACTGACACACTCCCGGAGACACTCTGTAATACTGACACACCCCCGGGGACACTCTGTAAATACTGACATGCTCCCCGGGGACACGCTGTAAATACTGACACAGCCCCGGGGACACTCTGTAAATACTGACACACTCCCGGAGACACTCTGTAAATACTGACACACCCCCAGACACACTCTGTAAATACTGACACACTCCCAGGGACACTCTGTAAATACTGACACACTCCCGGAGACACTCTGTAAATACTGACACACCCCCAGACACACTCTGTAAATACTGACACACTCCCGGGGACACTCTGTAAATACTGACACACTCCAGGAGGCACTCTGTAAATACTGACACACTGCCCGGGGACACGCTGTAAATACTGACACACTCCCGGAGAAACTCTGTAAACACTGACACACTCCCCGCGACACTCTGTAAATACTGACACACTCCCCGGGACAATCTGTAAATACTGACACACTCCCGGGGACACTCTGTAAATAATGACACACTCCAGGGGACAATCTGTAAATACCGACACACTCCTGGAGACACTCTGTAAACACTGACGCACTCCCGGGGACACTCTGTAAATACTGACATACTCGCTGAGACACTCTGAAAATACTGACACACTCCCGGAGACAATCTGTAAATACAGACACACTCCCGGAGACACTCTGTTAATTCTGACATGCTCCCGCAGATACTCTGTAAATACTGACACACTCCCGGAGACACTCTGTAAATACAGGTACACCCCCGGAGACACTCTGTAAATAGTGATACACAGCCTGGGACACTCTCTAAATACTGACACACTCCCGGGGACACTCTGTAAATACTGACACAGTCCCGGAGACACTCTGTAAATACTGACACACTCCCGGGGACCCTCTGTAAATACTGACACACACCCCGGGACACACTGTAAATACTGACACACTCCCGGGGACAATCTGTAAATACTGATACACTCCCGGAGACACTCTGTAAATACTGACACACTCCCCGGGGTCACTCTGTAAATACAGACACACTCCCGGGGACACTCTTTAAATATTGACACACTCCCGGGGACACGCTGTAAATACTGACACACTCCCCGGGGACACGTTGTAAATACTGATACACTCCCGGAGACACTCTTTAAATACTGACACACTCCCGGAGACACTCTTTAAATACTGACACACTCCCGGGGACACGCTGTAAATACTGACACACTCGCCGGGGACACGTTGTAAATACTGACACACTCCCGGCGACACTCTTTAAATACTGACACACTCCCGGAGGCACTCTGTAAATATTGACTCACTCCCGGAGACACTCTTTAAATACTGACACACTCCCGGAGGCACTCTGTAAATATTGACTCACTCCCGGAGACACTCTTTAAATACTGACACACAACGGAGACCCTCTGTAAATACTGACACACTCCCGGAGACACTCTGTAAATACTGAAACTCTCCTGTGGACCCTCTGTAAATACTGACACACTCCCGGGGACCCCCTATAAATACTGACACTCTCCCGGGGACCCTCTGTAAATACAGACACACTTCTGGAGACACTCTGTAAATACTGACACACTCCCGGGGACCCTCTGTAAATACAGACACACTCCCGGAGAGACTCTGTAAATACTGACACACTCCTGGAAACACTCTGTAAATACTAACACACTCCCCGGGACACTCTGTATATACTGACACACTCCAGGAGACACTCTGTAAATACTGACACACTGCCCGGGGACACGCTGTAAATACTGACACACTCCCGGAGACACTCTGTAAACACTGACACACTCCCCGGCACAACCTGTAAATACTGACACATTCCCCGGGACAATCTGTAAATACTGACACACTCCCGGCGACACTCTGTAAATATTGACACACTCCCGGGGACACTCTGTAAATACCGACCCACTCTCGGAGACACTCTGTAAACACTGACACACTCCCGGGGACACTCTGTAAATACTGACACACTCCCTGAGACACTCTGTAAATACTGACAGACTCCCGGAGACAATCTGTAAATACAGACACACGCCCGGAGACACTCTGTAAATAATGACACCCACCCCGGGACACACTGTAAATACTGACACACCCCCGGGGACACGCTGTAAATACTGACACACTCCCGGAGACACTCTGTAAATACTGACACACCCCCAGGTGCACTCTGTAAATACTGACATACTCCCGGGGACAGTCTGTAAATACGGACACATTCCCGGAGACACTCTGTAAATACTGTCACGCTCCCCGGGGACATGCTGTAAATACTGACACACTCCCGGAGACACTCTGTAAATACTGACACACTCCCCGAGACACTCTGTAAATACTGACACACTCCCCGGGACACTCTGTAAACACTGACACACTCCCGGGGACAATCTGTAAATACTGACACACTCCCGGGGACACTCTGTAAATACCGACACACTTCCGGAGACAATCTGTAATTACTGACACACTCCCGGGGACACTCTGTAAATACTGACACACTCCCGGAGACACTGTGTAAATACAGACACACCCCCGGAGACACTCTGTAAATACTGACACACACCCCGGGACACTCTGTAAATACTGACACACTCCCGGGGACACTCTGTAAATACTGACACACTCCCGGAGACACTCTGTAAATACTGACACACTCCCGGGGACCCTCTGTAAATACTGACACACACCCCGGGACACACTGTAAATACTGACACACTCCCGGGAATACTCTGGAAATACTGACACACCCCCGGGGACACTCTGTAAATACAAACACACTCCCCGGGACACTTTGTAAATACTGACAAACACCCCGGGACACTTTGTAAATACAGGCACACCCCCGTGGACACTCTGTCAATACTGACACACACCCGGGGATACTCTGTAAATACTGACACCCCCCCGGGGAAACTCTGTAAATACTGATACACTCCCGGGGATACTCTGTAAATACGGACACACCCCCGGGGATACTCTGCAAATACTGACACAGCCCCGGGGACATTCTTTAAATACTGACACACTCCCGGGGACACTCTGTAAATATTGACACACTCCCGGAGACACTCTGTAAATATTGTCACAACCCCGGGGACACTCTGTAAATACTGACACACTCCCGGGGACACTCTGTAAATACTGACACACCCCCGGGGTAATCTGTAAATACTGACACACCCCCGGGGATGCTCTGTAAATACTGACACACCCCCGGGGATACTCTGTAAATACTGACACACCCCCGGGGACACTCTGTAAATACGGACACACCCCCGGGGACCCTCTGTAAATACTGACACACCCCAGGGGACACTCTGTAAATACTGAGACACCACCGGGGACACTATATAAATACTGACACACCCCCGGGGACTCTTTGTAAATACTGACACACCCCCGGGGATACTCGGTAAATACTGACACACCCCCGGGGACACTCTGTAAATACTGACACACCCCCGGGGATACTCTGTAAATACTGACACACCCCCGGGGATACAGTGTAAATACTGACACACCCCCGGGGACACTCTGTAAAGACTGACACACCCCCGGGGATACACTGTAAATGCTGACACACCTTCGGGGATACTCTGTAAATACTGACACTCCCCCGGGGACACTCTGTAAGTACTGACACACCCCCGGGAATACTCTGTAAATATAGACACACCCCCGGGGATACTCTGTAAATACTGACACACCCCCGGGGTCACTCTTTAAATACTGACACACCCCCGAGGATACTCTGTAAATACTGACACACCCCCGGGTATACTCTGTAAATACTGACACACCCCCGGGGATACTCTGTAAATACAGACACACCCCCGGGGATACTCTGTATATACTGACACACTCCCGGGGATAATCTGTGAATACTGACTCACCCCCGGGGATATTCTGTAAATACTGACACACCCCCGGGGATACTCTGTAAATACTGACACACCACCGGGGATACTCTGTAAATACTGACACACCCCCGGGGATACTCTGTAATTACTGACACACCCCCGGGGACACTCTGTAAATACTGACACACTCCCGGGGATACACTGTATATACTGACACACCCCCGGGGATACTCTGTAAATACTGACACACTCCCGGCGATACTCTGTAAATACTGACACTCCCCCGGGGACCCTCTGTAAATACTGACACACTCCCGGGGATACTCTGTATATACTGACACACCCCCGGGGACACAGCGTAAATACTGACACACCCCCGGGGATACTCTGAAATACTGACACACCCCTGGGGATACTCTGTAAATACTGACACACCCCTGGGGATACTCTGTAAATACTGATACACCCCGGGGACACTCTGTAAATACTGACATTCCCCCGGGGATAATCTGAAAATACTGACACACCCCCGGGGACACTCTGTAAATACTGACACACCCTCGGGTCACTCTGTAAATACTGACACCCCCCCGGGGACATTCTGTAATTACTGACACACCCCCGGGGATACTCTGTAAATACTGACACACCCCCGGGGATACTCTGTGAATACTGACACACCCCCGGGGATACTCTGTAAATACTGACACACCCCCAGGAATACTCTGTCCATACTGACACACCCCCAGGGACCCTCTGTAAATACTGACACACCCCCGGGATACTCTTTAAATACTGACACACCCCCGGGGATACTCTGTAAATACTGACACACCCCCGGGGACACTCTGTAAATACTGACACACCCCCGGGGATACTCTGTAAATACTGACACACTCCCAGGAATACCCTGTAAATACTGACACACACCCGGGGATACTCTGTAAATACTGACACACCCCGGGGATACTCTGCAAACAATGACACACCCCCGGGGCACACTGTAAATACGGAAACACCCCCGGGGTCACTTTGTAAATACCGACACACCCCCGGGGTCCCGCTGTAAATAATGACACACCCCCGGGGATACTCTGTAAATACAGACACACCCCAGGGGATACTCTGTAAATACTGACACCCCCCCAGGGATCCTCTGTAAATACTGACACACTCCAGGGTATACTCTCTAAATACTGACACACTCCCGGGGACACTCTGTAAATACTGACACAGTCCCGGAGACACTCTGTAAATACTGACACACTCCCGGGGACCCTCTGTAAATACTGACACACACCCCGGGACACACTGTAAATACTGACACACTCCCGGGGACAATCTGTAAATACTGATACACTCCCGGAGACACTCTGTAAATACTGACACACTCCCCGGGGTCACTCTGTAAATACAGACACACTCCCGGGGACACTCTTTAAATATTGACACACTCCCGGGGACACGCTGTAAATACTGACACACTCCCCGGGGACACGTTGTAAATACTGATACACTCCCGGAGACACTCTTTAAATACTGACACACTCCCGGAGACACTCTTTAAATACTGACACACTCCCGGGGACACGCTGTAAATACTGACACACTCGCCGGGGACACGTTGTAAATACTGACACACTCCCGGCGACACTCTTTAAATACTGACACACTCCCGGAGGCACTCTGTAAATATTGACTCACTCCCGGAGACACTCTTTAAATACTGACACACTCCCGGAGGCACTCTGTAAATATTGACTCACTCCCGGAGACACTCTTTAAATACTGACACACAACGGAGACCCTCTGTAAATACTGACACACTCCCGGAGACACTCTGTAAATACTGAAACTCTCCTGTGGACCCTCTGTAAATACTGACACACTCCCGGGGACCCCCTATAAATACTGACACTCTCCCGGGGACCCTCT
Source organism: Somniosus microcephalus (assembly GCF_052327205.1). Taxonomy (NCBI): domain Eukaryota; kingdom Metazoa; phylum Chordata; class Chondrichthyes; order Squaliformes; family Somniosidae; genus Somniosus; species Somniosus microcephalus. The sequence goes on along the minus strand of NW_028225181.1, from coordinate 4,889,520 downwards.
GTAAATACAGACACACTTCTGGAGACACTCTGTAAATACTGACACACTCCCGGGGACCCTCTGTAAATACAGACACACTCCCGGAGAGACTCTGTAAATACTGACACACTCCTGGAAACACTCTGTAAATACTAACACACTCCCCGGGACACTCTGTATATACTGACACACTCCAGGAGACACTCTGTAAATACTGACACACTGCCCGGGGACACGCTGTAAATACTGACACACTCCCGGAGACACTCTGTAAACACTGACACACTCCCCGGCACAACCTGTAAATACTGACACATTCCCCGGGACAATCTGTAAATACTGACACACTCCCGGCGACACTCTGTAAATATTGACACACTCCCGGGGACACTCTGTAAATACCGACCCACTCTCGGAGACACTCTGTAAACACTGACACACTCCCGGGGACACTCTGTAAATACTGACACACTCCCTGAGACACTCTGTAAATACTGACAGACTCCCGGAGACAATCTGTAAATACAGACACACGCCCGGAGACACTCTGTAAATAATGACACCCACCCCGGGACACACTGTAAATACTGACACACCCCCGGGGACACGCTGTAAATACTGACACACTCCCGGAGACACTCTGTAAATACTGACACACCCCCAGGTGCACTCTGTAAATACTGACATACTCCCGGGGACAGTCTGTAAATACGGACACATTCCCGGAGACACTCTGTAAATACTGTCACGCTCCCCGGGGACATGCTGTAAATACTGACACACTCCCGGAGACACTCTGTAAATACTGACACACTCCCCGAGACACTCTGTAAATACTGACACACTCCCCGGGACACTCTGTAAACACTGACACACTCCCGGGGACAATCTGTAAATACTGACACACTCCCGGGGACACTCTGTAAATACCGACACACTTCCGGAGACAATCTGTAATTACTGACACACTCCCGGGGACACTCTGTAAATACTGACACACTCCCGGAGACACTGTGTAAATACAGACACACCCCCGGAGACACTCTGTAAATACTGACACACACCCCGGGACACTCTGTAAATACTGACACACTCCCGGGGACACTCTGTAAATACTGACACACTCCCGGAGACACTCTGTAAATACTGACACACTCCCGGGGACCCTCTGTAAATACTGACACACACCCCGGGACACACTGTAAATACTGACACACTCCCGGGAATACTCTGGAAATACTGACACACCCCCGGGGACACTCTGTAAATACAAACACACTCCCCGGGACACTTTGTAAATACTGACAAACACCCCGGGACACTTTGTAAATACAGGCACACCCCCGTGGACACTCTGTCAATACTGACACACACCCGGGGATACTCTGTAAATACTGACACCCCCCCGGGGAAACTCTGTAAATACTGATACACTCCCGGGGATACTCTGTAAATACGGACACACCCCCGGGGATACTCTGCAAATACTGACACAGCCCCGGGGACATTCTTTAAATACTGACACACTCCCGGGGACACTCTGTAAATATTGACACACTCCCGGAGACACTCTGTAAATATTGTCACAACCCCGGGGACACTCTGTAAATACTGACACACTCCCGGGGACACTCTGTAAATACTGACACACCCCCGGGGTAATCTGTAAATACTGACACACCCCCGGGGATGCTCTGTAAATACTGACACACCCCCGGGGATACTCTGTAAATACTGACACACCCCCGGGGACACTCTGTAAATACGGACACACCCCCGGGGACCCTCTGTAAATACTGACACACCCCAGGGGACACTCTGTAAATACTGAGACACCACCGGGGACACTATATAAATACTGACACACCCCCGGGGACTCTTTGTAAATACTGACACACCCCCGGGGATACTCGGTAAATACTGACACACCCCCGGGGACACTCTGTAAATACTGACACACCCCCGGGGATACTCTGTAAATACTGACACACCCCCGGGGATACAGTGTAAATACTGACACACCCCCGGGGACACTCTGTAAAGACTGACACACCCCCGGGGATACACTGTAAATGCTGACACACCTTCGGGGATACTCTGTAAATACTGACACTCCCCCGGGGACACTCTGTAAGTACTGACACACCCCCGGGAATACTCTGTAAATATAGACACACCCCCGGGGATACTCTGTAAATACTGACACACCCCCGGGGTCACTCTTTAAATACTGACACACCCCCGAGGATACTCTGTAAATACTGACACACCCCCGGGTATACTCTGTAAATACTGACACACCCCCGGGGATACTCTGTAAATACAGACACACCCCCGGGGATACTCTGTATATACTGACACACTCCCGGGGATAATCTGTGAATACTGACTCACCCCCGGGGATATTCTGTAAATACTGACACACCCCCGGGGATACTCTGTAAATACTGACACACCACCGGGGATACTCTGTAAATACTGACACACCCCCGGGGATACTCTGTAATTACTGACACACCCCCGGGGACACTCTGTAAATACTGACACACTCCCGGGGATACACTGTATATACTGACACACCCCCGGGGATACTCTGTAAATACTGACACACTCCCGGCGATACTCTGTAAATACTGACACTCCCCCGGGGACCCTCTGTAAATACTGACACACTCCCGGGGATACTCTGTATATACTGACACACCCCCGGGGACACAGCGTAAATACTGACACACCCCCGGGGATACTCTGAAATACTGACACACCCCTGGGGATACTCTGTAAATACTGACACACCCCTGGGGATACTCTGTAAATACTGATACACCCCGGGGACACTCTGTAAATACTGACATTCCCCCGGGGATAATCTGAAAATACTGACACACCCCCGGGGACACTCTGTAAATACTGACACACCCTCGGGTCACTCTGTAAATACTGACACCCCCCCGGGGACATTCTGTAATTACTGACACACCCCCGGGGATACTCTGTAAATACTGACACACCCCCGGGGATACTCTGTGAATACTGACACACCCCCGGGGATACTCTGTAAATACTGACACACCCCCAGGAATACTCTGTCCATACTGACACACCCCCAGGGACCCTCTGTAAATACTGACACACCCCCGGGATACTCTTTAAATACTGACACACCCCCGGGGATACTCTGTAAATACTGACACACCCCCGGGGACACTCTGTAAATACTGACACACCCCCGGGGATACTCTGTAAATACTGACACACTCCCAGGAATACCCTGTAAATACTGACACACACCCGGGGATACTCTGTAAATACTGACACACCCCGGGGATACTCTGCAAACAATGACACACCCCCGGGGCACACTGTAAATACGGAAACACCCCCGGGGTCACTTTGTAAATACCGACACACCCCCGGGGTCCCGCTGTAAATAATGACACACCCCCGGGGATACTCTGTAAATACAGACACACCCCAGGGGATACTCTGTAAATACTGACACCCCCCCAGGGATCCTCTGTAAATACTGACACACTCCAGGGTATACTCTGTAAATACTGACACACTCCTGGGGATACTCTGTAAATACTGAAACACTCCCGGGGACACTCTGTAAATACTGACACACCCCCGGGGACACTCTGTAAATACAGACACACCCCCGGGGATACTCTGTAAATACTGACACACCCCCGGGGACACTCTGTAAATACTGACACACCCCCGGGGATACTCTGTAAATACTGACATACCCCCGGGTATACTCTGTAAATACTGACACACCCCCGGGGATACTCTGTAAATACAGACACACCCCCGGGGACACTATATAAATACTGACACACCCCGTGGACTCTTTGTAAATACTGACACACCCCCGGGGACACTCGGTAAATACTGACACACCCCCGGGGACACTATATAAATACTGACACACACCCGTGGACTCTTTGTAAATACTGACACACCCCCGGGGATACTCGGTAAATACTGACACACCCCCGGGGACACTCTGTAAATACTGACACACCCCCGGGGATACACTGTAAATGCTGACACACTCCCGGCGACACTCTGTAAAGACTGACACACCCCCGGGGATACACTGTAAATGCTGACACACCTTCGGGGATACTCTGTAAATACTGACACTCCCCCGGGGAGACTCTGTAAGTACTGACACACCCCCGGGGATACTCTGTAAATACAGACACACCCCCGGGGATACTCTGTAAATACTGACACACCCCCGGGGCACTCTGTAAATACTGACACACCCCCGGGGATACTCTGTAAATACTGACACACCCCCGGGTATACTCTGTAAATACTGACACACCCCCGGGGATACTCTGTAAATAAAGACACACCCCCGGGGATACTCTGTAAATACTGACACACTCCCGGGGATAATCTGTGAATACTGACACACCCCCGGGGATATTCTGTAAATACTAACACACCCCCGGGGATACTCTGTAAATACTGACACACCCCCGGGGATACTCTGTAATTACTGACACACCCCCGGGGACACTCTGTAAATACTGACACACTCCCGGGGATACACTGTATATACTGACACACCCCCGGGGATACTCTGTAAATACTGACACACTCCCGGCGATACTCTGTAAATACTGACACACACCCGGGGACACTCTGTAAATACTGACACACTCCCGGGGAAACTCTGTATATACTGACACACCCCCGGGGACACTGCGTAAATACTGACACACCCCCGGGAATACTCTGTAAATACTGACACACCCCCGGGGATACTCTGTAAATACAGACACACCCCTGGGGATACTCTGTAAATACTGATACACCCCCGGGGACACTCTGTAAATATTGACACTCCCCCGGGGATATTCTGTAAATACGAACACACCCCCGGGGATACTCTGTAAATACTGACACACCCCCGGGGATACTCTGTAATTACTGACACACCCCCGGGGACACTCTGTAAATACTGACACACTCCCGGGGATACACTGTATATACTGACACACCCCCGGGGATACTCTGTAAATACTGACACACTCCCGGCGATACTCTGTAAATACTGACACACACCCGGGGACCCTCTGTAAATACTGACACACTCCCGGGGAAACTCTGTATATAATGACACACCCCCGGGGACACTGCGTAAATACTGACACACTCCCGGGGATACTCTGTAAATATTGACACTCCCCCGGGGATAATCTGTAAATACTGACACACCCCCGGGGAAACTCTGTATATAATGACACACCCCCGGGGATACTCTGTAAATACTGACACACCCCCGGGGATACTCTGTAAATATTGACACTCCCCCGGGGATAATCTGTAAATACTGACACACCCCCGGGAACACTCTGTAAATACTGATAAACCCTCGGGGATACTCTGTGAATACTGACACACCCCCGGGGATACTCTGTAAATACTGACACCCCCCCGGGGACATTCTGTAATTACTGACACACCCCCGGGGATACTCTGTAAATACTGACACACCCCCGGGGATACTCTGTGAATACTGACACACCCCCGGGGATACTCTGTAAATACTGACACACCCCCGGGAATACTCTGTACATACTGACACACCCCCGGAGACACTCTGTAAATACTGACACACTCCTCGGGGACACTCTGTAAATACAGACACACTCCCGGGGACACTCTTTAAATACTAACACACTCCCGGGGACAAGCTGTAAATACTGACACACTCCCCGGGGACACGTTGTAAATACTGACACACTCCCGGAGACACTCTTTAAATGCTGACACACTCCCGGAGACACTCTTTAAATACTGACACACTCCCGGGGACACGCTGTAAATACTGACACACTCGCCGGGGACACGTTGTAAATACTGACACACTCCCGGAGACACTCTTTAAATACTGACACACTCCCGGAGGCACTCTGTAAATACTGACACACTCCCGGGGACACTCTGTAAATACCGACACACTCCCAGGGACAGGCTGTAATTACCGACACACTCCCGGAGACACTCTGTAAACACTGACACACTCCCGGGGACACTCTGCAAACACTGACACCCTCCCGGGGACACTCTGTAAATACTGATACTCTCCCTGAGACACTCTGTTAATATTGCCACACTCCCGGAGACAATCTGTAATTACTGACACACTCCCGGAGACACTCTGTAAATACTGACACACTCCCGGAGACACTCTGTAAATACAGGCACACCCCCGGAGACACTCTGCAAATACTGACACACACCCCGGGACACTCTGTAAACACTGACACGCTCCCGGGGACACTCTGTAAATACTGACACACTCCCGGAGACACTCTGTACATACTGACACACTCCTGGGGACACTCTGTAAATACTGACACACAGCCCGGGACACAGTGTAAATACTGATACACTCCTGGGGATACTCTGTAAATACTGACACACTCCCGGGGACACTGTAAATACTGACACACTCCCGGAGACACTCTGTAATACTGACACACCCCCGGGGACACTCTGTAAATACTGACATGCTCCCCGGGGACACGCTGTAAATACTGACACAGCCCCGGGGACACGCTGTAAATACTGACACACTCCCGGAGACACTCTGTAAATACTGACACACCCCCAGGTGCACTCTGTAAATACTGACATACTCCCGGGGACAGTCTGTAAATACGGACACATTCCCGGAGACACTCTGTAAATACTGTCACGCTCCCCGGGGACATGCTGTAAATACTGACACACTCCCGGAGACACTCTGTAAATACTGACACACTCCCCGAGACACTCTGTAAATACTGACACACTCCCCGGGACACTCTGTAAACACTGACACACTCCCGGGGACAATCTGTAAATACTGACACACTCCCGGGGACACTCTGTAAATACCGACACACTTCCGGAGACAATCTGTAATTACTGACACACTCCCGGGGACACTCTGTAAATACTGACACACTCCCGGAGACACTGTGTAAATACAGACGCACCCCCGGAGACACTCTGTAAATACTGACACACACCCCGGGACACTCTGTAAATACTGACACACTCCCGGGGACACTCTGTAAATACTGACACACTCCCGGAGACACTCTGTAAATACTGACACACTCCCGGGGACACTCTGTAAATACAGACACACTCCCCGGGACACTTTGTAAATACTGACAAACACCCCGGGACACTTTGTAAATACTGACACACTCCCCGGGACACTCTGTAAATACTGACACACACCCCGGGACACTCTGTAAATACTGACACACCCCCGTGGACACCCTGTCAATACTGACACACACCCGGGGATACTCTGTAAATACTGACACCCCCCCGGGGAAACTCTGTAAATACTGATACACTCCCGGGGATACGCTATAAATACGGACACACCCCCGGGGACACTCTGTAAATACTGACACACCCCCGGGGATACACTGTAAATACGGACACACCCCCGGGGATACTCTGCAAATACTGACACAGCCCCGGGGACATTCTTTAAATACTGACACACTCCCGGGGACACTCTGTAAATATTGACACACTCCCGGAGACACTCTGTAAATATTGTCACAACCCCGGGGACACTCTGTAAATACTGACACACTCCCGGGGACAGTCTGTAAATACTGACACACCCCCGGGGGTAATCTGTAAATACTGACACACCCCCGGGGATGCTCTGTAAATACTGACACACCCCCGGGGATACTCTGTAAATACTGACACACCCCCGGGGACACTCTGTAAATACGGACACACCCCCGGGGACCCTCTGTAAATACTGACACACCCCAGGGGACACTCTGTAAATACTGACACACCCCCGGGGACACTATATAAATACTGACACACCCCCGGGGACTCTTTGTAAATACTGACACACCCCCGGGGATACTCGGTAAATACTGACACACCCCCGGGGACACTCTGTAAATACTGACACACCCCCGGGGATACTCTGTAAATACTGACACACCCCCGGGGATACAGTGTAAATACTGACACACCCCCGGGGACACTCTGTAAAGACTGACACACCCCCGGGGATACACTGTAAATGCTGACACACCCCCGGGAATACTCTGTAAATATAGACACACCCCCGGGGATACTCTGTAAATACTGACACACCCCCGGGGTCACTCTGTAAATAAAGACACACCCCCGGGGATACTCTGTAAATACTGACACACTCCCGGGGATAATCTGTGAATACTGACACACCCCCGGGGATATTCTGTGAATACTGACACACCCCCGGGGATACTCTGTAAATACTGACACACCACCGGGGATACTCTGTAAATACTGACACACCCCCGGGGATACTCTGTAATTACTGACACACCCCCGGGGACACTCTGTAAATACTGACACACTCCCGGGGATACACTGTATATACTGACACACCCCCGGGGATACTCTGTAAATACTGACACACTCCCGGCGATACTCTGTAAATACTGACACTCCCCCGGGGACCCTCTGTAAATACTGACACACTCCCGGGGATACATAGATACATAGATACATAGAAGATAGGAGCAGGAGTAGGCCATTCGGCCCTTCGTGCCTGCTCCGCCATTCGATGAGATCATGGCTGATCCTTTAATTCAGTATCCCGTCCCCGCCTTCTCTCCGTAACCCTTAACCCCTTTTGCCCGTAGAAATATATCTAATTCCCTCTTAAATATATTTAATGAGCTGGCGTACACTGCCCTCTGTGGCAATGAGTTCCACAGGTTCACCACTCTCTGAGTGAAGAAATTCCCCCTCATCTCTGTCCTAAATGGTTTAGCCCTTATCCTTAAATTATGTCCTCTAGTTCTGTTCTCACCCGCCAAGGGAAACATTCCTTCTGCATCCAGTCTGTCTAGACCTGTCAGAATTTTATACACTTCTATGAGGTCCCCTCTCAATCTTCTAAACTCCAGTGTGTACATCCCTAAACTACATAGTCTCTCCTCATAGGTCATTCCCGCCATTCCTGGTATCAGCCTGGTGAATCGCCGCTGCACCCCCTCCATGGCAAGAACATCCTTCCTCAGATGAGGCGACCAAAACTGTACACAGTACTCGAGGTGTGGTCTCACCAGTGCCCTGTACAGCTGCAGCAAGGTATCCCTGTTCCTGTATTCTAACCCTTTTGCTATGAAGGCCAGCATACCGTTTGCCTTCTTGACCGCCTGTTGCACCTGCATGCTCGCCTTCAGTGACTGGTGTACAAGAACACCCAGGTCTCTCTGTACTTCCCCCTCTCCCAATCTATTGCCATTTAAATAATAATTTGCCCTCCCGTTCCTGCACCCAAGGTGGATAACTTCGCACTTGTCCACATTATAGTGCATCTGCCATTTATCCGCCCAATCGCCCAGTCTGTCCAAATCGCTCTGGAGCTTCCTGGTCTCTTCCTCTGAGCCCACCCCCCCTCCTAGTTTAGTGTCGTCTGCAAATTTGGAAATGCTGCATCCGACTCCCTGATCCAGGTCATTAATGTAAATTGTGAACAGCTGGGGGCCCAGGACAGATCCCTGTGGTACCCCACTTGTTACTGCCTGCCATTCAGAAAATGAGCCGTTTATTCCAACTCTCTGTTTTCTATCTGACAGCCAGTTCCCTATCCACGCCAAAACTTTCCCCTTTATCCCATGAGCCTCAATTTTCCATGCTAATCTTTTATGTGGGACCTTATCGAAGGCCTTTTGGAAGTCCAGGTACACCACATCTACTGGCTCTCCCCCATCTATTCTACCAGTTACTCCCTCAAAAAATTCCAATAGATTAGTCAAGCACGATTTACCCTTTGTAAATCCATGTTGACTCTGTCCTATCCTGTCCCCATTTGCTAAGTGCTCCGCTATTTCATCCTTAATGATGGACTCCAGCATTTTGCCCACAACTGATGTAAGGCTTACAGGTCTGTAATTACCTGCTTTTTCCCTACCCCCCTTTTTGAATAGTGGGGTAACGTTAGCTACCCTCCAATCCATCGGCACTGTTCCCGAGTCTAATGAATTCTGAAAAATCATCCTTAGTGCATCCGCTATCTCTAGGGCCACCTCCTTCAGTACCCTAGGATGCATGTTATCAGGCCCTGGGGATTTGTCCACCTTCAATCCCTTTAGCTTCCTTAACACCATATCCTTAGAGATATTGATTTGCGTCAGTTCCTCCTTTGCCAATGTCCCTATTTTTCCCGATATCCCAGGGAGGTTTTTTGTGTCTTCCTTCGTAAAGACTGACCCAAAGTATGCATTTAGTTGATCTGCCATTTCCTTATTTCCCATTATATATTCCCCCGTATCTGACTGCAATGGACCAACTTTGGTTTTCACCAGTCTTTTCCTTTTGATATATTTATAAAAGCTTTTGGAGTTAGTTTTTATATTTTCCGCCAGCTTGTTTTCGTAAGCTATTTTGCCCCTCTTGATCATGCCCTTTGCCCTCCTTTGCTCTATCTTAAACTGTTCCCAATCTTCCGCTCTGGCGCTTTTTTAGGCTATTTTATACGCCCTATCTTTGGATTTTATGCTGTCTCTAATTTCCCCTGTTATCCACGGTTGAGTCACCTTTTTAGATTTCCTTTTATGCCAGATTGGTATAAACAATTTTTGCAATTTTGTCATTCTATCTTTAAATGTTTGCCATTGTTTATCTACCTCCAGTCCTCCCAGGAACGTTGTCCAATCAGACCTACTCAGTTCCCGTCTCATGGCATCATAATTCCCCTTGTTTAAATTCAGGACCTTAGTCTCTGAGTCAATTTCTTCGCTCTCCATTTCGAGTGAGAAATCGATCATGTTATGATCGCTCTGACCCAAGGGTCCCCGTACAACAAGATTACTGATTAGTCCCTTCTCATTGCACAGTACCCAGTCCAATATAGCCTGTTCCCGAGTTGGTTCCTCGACATATTGATCCAGATAACCATCCCTTAAACACTCAAGGAATTCCTCCTCCTCATTATTTTTACTGATTAGGCTAGTCCAATCTATATGTAAGTTAAAGTCACCTATGATGACAGCTGTGCTCTTATTGCACGCTTCTCTAATTTCCCTCGTGATGCCCTCCCTAACCTCTATTTTACTATTTGGAGGCCTATATACCACTCCTATTAATGTTTTTCGCCCCTCGCTATTTCTTAGCTCCACCCATATAGATTCTGTATTAACTGAGTTAATATCCTTCTTTTCAATTGCATTTATCCCCTCTTTTACTAGCAATGCTACCCCTCCTCCCTTTCTTTTTTGTCGATCCTTCCTAAATACTGAATACCCCTGTATGTTAAGCTCCCAGCCCTGCTCACCCTGCAACCATGTTTCCGTAATCCCAATTAGATCATAATTATTAACCTCTATTTCCACAGCTAATTCATCTACCTTGTTCCTGATGCTTCTCGCATTAAGGTATAAAACCCTCAGGCTTTTTTTATGCTCACATTTTTTATGAATTAGTTTGGCCCTTTGTTTTTTGTTCCTCACCCTTTTACCATTTATTTCTGTCTGCCTTTCACTTTCCTCTATTTCACTACATAGGTTTCTAGCCCCCTGCCATACTAGTTTAAATGCTCCCGAACTGCTTTATCAAAAATTACCCCGAGAACATCAGTTCCATCTCTGCACAGGTGTATATACTGACACACCCCCGGGGACACAGCGTAAATACTGACACACCCCCGGGGATACTCTGTAAATACTGACACACCCCTGGGGATACTCTGTAAATACTGATACACCCCCGGGGACACTCTGTAAATACTGACACTCCCCCGGGGATAATCTGAAAATACTGACACACCCCCGGGGACACTCTGTAAATACTGACACACCCTCGGGTCACTCTGTAAATACTGACACCCCCCCGGGGACATTCTGTAATTACTGACACACCCCCGGGGATACTCTGTAAATACTGACACACCCCCGGGGATACTCTGTGAATACTGACACACCCCCGGGGATACTCTGTAAATACTGACACACCCCCAGGAATACTCTGTCCATACTGACACACCACCAGGGACCCTCTGTAAATACTGACACACCCCCGGGATACTCTTTAAATACTGACACACCCCCGGGGATACTCTGTAAATACTGACACACCCCCGGGGACACTCTGTAAATACTGACACACCCCCGGGGATACTCTGTAAATACTGACACACTCCCAGGAATATCCTGTAAATACTGACACACACCCGGGGACACTCTGTAAATGCTGACACACACCCGGGGATACTCTGTAAATACTGACACATCCCCGGGGATACTCTGCAAACAATGACACACCCCCGGGGCACACTGTAAATACGGAAACACCCCCGGGGTCACTTTGTAAATACCGACACACCCCCGGGGACCCGCTGTAAATAATGACACACCCCCGGGGATACTCTGTAAATACAGACACACCCCAGGGGATACTCTGTAAATACTGACACCCCCCCAGGGATCCTCTGTAAATACTGACACACTCCAGGGTATACTCTGTAAATACTGACACACTCCTGGGGATACTCTGTAAATACTGAAACACTCCCGGGGACACTCTGTAAATACTGACACACCCCCGGGGACACTCTGTAAATACAGACACACCCCCGGGGATACTCTGTAAATACTGACACACCCCCGGGGACACTCTGTAAATACTGACACACCCCCGGGGATACTCTGTAAATACTGACATACCCCCGGGTATACTCTGTAAATACTGACACACCCCCGGGGATACTCTGTAAATACAGACACACCCCCGGGGACACTATATAAATACTGACACACCCCGGGGACTCTTTGTAAATACTGACACACCCCCGGGGACACTCGGTAAATACTGACACACCCCCGGGGACACTATATAAATACTGACACACACCCGTGGACTCTTTGTAAATACTGACACACCCCCGGGGATACTCGGTAAATACTGACACACCCCCGGGGACACTCTGTAAATACTGACACACCCCCGGGGATTCTCTGTAAATACTGACACACCCCCGGGGATACAGTGTAAATACTGACACACTCCCGGCGACACTCTGTAAAGACTGACACACCCCCGGGGATACACTGTAAATGCTGACACACCTTCGGGGATACTCTGTAAATACTGACACTCCCCCGGGGACACTCTGTAAGTACTGACACACCCCCGGGGATACTCTGTAAATACAGACACACCCCCGGGGATACTCTGTAAATACTGACACACCCCCGGGGACACTCTGTAAATACTGACACACCCCCGGGGATACTCTGTAAATACTGACACACCCCCGGGTATACTCTGTAAATACTGACACACCCCCGGGGATACTCTGTAAATAAAGACACACCCCCGGGGATACTCTGTAAATACTGACAAACTCCCGGGGATAATCTGTGAATACTGACACACCCCCGGGGATATTCTGTAAATACTAACACACCCCCGGGGATACTCTGTAAATACTGACACACCCCCGGGGATACTCTGTAATTACTGACACACCCCCGGGGACACTCTGTAAATACTGACACACTCCCGGGGATACACTGTATATACTGACACACCCCCGGGGATACTCTGTAAATACTGACACACTCCCGGCGATACTCTGTAAATACTGACACACACCCGGGGACCCTCTGTAAATACTGACACACTCCCGGGGAAACTCTGTATATACTGACACACCCCCGGGGATACTCTGTAAATACTGACACACCCCCGGGGACACTGCGTAAATACTGACACACCCCCGGGGATACTCTGTAAATACTGACACACCCCCGGGGATACTCTGTAAATACAGACACACCACTGGGGATACTCTGTAAATACTGACACACTCCCGGGGATAATCTGTGAATACTGACACACCCCCGGGGATATTCTGTAAATACTCACACACCCCCGGGGATACTCTGTAAATACTGACACACCCCCGGGGATACTCTGTAATTACTGACACACCCCCGGGGACACTCTGTAAATACTGACACACTCCCGGGGATACACTGTATATACTGACACACCCCCGGGGATACTCTGTAAATACTGACACACTCCCGGCGATACTCTGTAAATACTGACACACACCCGGGGACCCTCTGTAAATACTGACACACTCCCGGGGAAACTCTGTATATACTGACACACCCCCGGGGACACTGCGTAAATACTGACACACCCCCGGGGATACTCTGTAAATACTGACACACCCCCGGGGATACTCTGTAAATACAGACACACCCCTGGGGATACTCTGTAAATACTGATACACCCCCGGGGACACTCTGTAAATATTGACACTCCCCCGGGGATAATCTGTAAATACTGACACACCCCCGGGAACACTCTGTAAATACTGATAAACCCTCGGGTCACTCTGTAAATACTGACACCCCCCCGGGGACATTCTGTAATTACTGACACACCCCCGGGGATACTCTGTAAATACTGACACACCCCCGGGGATACTCTGTGAATACTGACACACCCCCGGGGATACTCTGTAAATACTGACACACCCCCGGGAATACTCTGTACATACTGACACACCCCCGGAGACACTCTGTAAATACTGACACACTCCCCGGGGACACTCTGTAAATACAGACACACTCCCGGGGACACTCTTTAAATACTGACACACTCCCGGGGACACGCTGTAAATACTGACACACTCCCCGGGGACACGTTGTAAATACTGACACACTCCCGGAGACACTCTTTAAATGCTGACACACTCCCGGAGACACTCTTTAAATACTGACACACTCCCGGGGACACGCTGTAAATACTGACACACTCGCCGGGGACACGTTGTAAATACTGACACACTCCCGGAGACACTCTTTAAATACTGACACACTCCCGGAGGCACTCTGTAAATACTGACACACTCCCGGGGACACTCTGTAAATACCGACACACTCCCAGGGACAGGCTGTAATTACCGACACACTCCCGGAGACACTCTGTAAACACTGACACACTCCCGGGGACACTCTGCAAACACTGACACCCTCCCGGGGACACTCTGTAAATACTGATACTCTCCCTGAGACACTCTGTTAATATTGCCACACTCCCGGAGACAATCTGTAATTACTGACACACTCCCGGAGACACTCTGTAAATACTGACACACTCCCGGAGACACTCTGTAAATACAGGCACACCCCCGGAGACACTCTGCAAATACTGACACACACCCCGGGACACTCTGTAAACACTGACACGCTCCCGGGGACACTCTGTAAATACTGACATACTCCCGGAGACACTCTGTACATACTGACACACTCCTGGGGACACTCTGTAAATGCTGACACACAGCCCGGGACACAGTGTAAATACTGATACACTCCTGGGGATACTCTGTAAATACTGACACACTCCCGGGGACACTGTAAATACTGACACACTCCCGGAGACACTCTGTAATACTGACACACCCCCGGGGACACTCTGTAAATACTGACATGCTCCCCGGGGACACGCTGTAAATACTGACACAGCCCCGGGGACACTCTGTAAATACTGACACACTCCCGGAGACACTCTGTAAATACTGACACACCCCCAGACACACTCTGTAAATACTGACACACTCCCGGGGACACCCTGTAAATACTGACACACTCCCGGAGACAATCTGTAAATACTGACACACTCCCAGACACACTCTGTAAATACTGACACACTCCCGGGGACACTCTGTAAATACTGACACACTCCAGGAGACACTCTGTAAATACTAACACACTGCCCGGGGACACGCTGTAAATATTGACACACTCCCGGAGAAACTCTGTAAACACTGACACACTCCCCGGGACACTCTGTAAATACTGACACACTCCCCGGGACAATCTGTAAATACTGACACACTCCCGGGGACACTCTGTAAACACTGACACACTCCCGGGGACACTCTGTAAATACTGACATACTCCCTGAGAGACTCTGTAAATACTGACACACTCCCGGAGACAATCTGTAAATACAGACACACCCCCGGAGACACTCTGTAAATTCTGACATGCTCCCGCAGATGCTCTGTAAATACTGACACACTCCCGGAGACACTCTGTAAATACAGGCACACCCCCGGAGACACTCTGTAAATACTGACACACACCCCGGGACACTCTGTAAATACTGACACACTCCCGGGGACACTCTGTAAATACTGACACACTCCCGGAGACACTCTGTAAATTCTGACATGCTCCCGCAGATGCTCTGTAAATACTGACACACTCCCGGAGGCACTCTGTAAATACTGACACACTCCCGGGGACACTCTGTAAATACCGACACACTCCCAGGGACAGGCTGTAATTACCGACACACTCCCGGAGACACTCTGTAAACACTGACACACTCCCGGGGACACTCTGCAAACACTGACACCCTCCCGGGGACACTCTGTAAATACTGATACTCTCCCTGAGACACTCTGTTAATATTGCCACACTCCCGGAGACAATCTGTAATTACTGACACACTCCCGGAGACACTCTGTAAATACTGACACACTCCCGGAGACACTCTGTAAATACAGGCACACCCCCGGAGACACTCTGCAAATACTGACACACACCCCGGGACACTCTGTAAACACTGACACGCTCCCGGGGACACTCTGTAAATACTGACATACTCCCGGAGACACTCTGTACATACTGACACACTCCTGGGGACACTCTGTAAATGCTGACACACAGCCCGGGACACAGTGTAAATACTGATACACTCCTGGGGATACTCTGTAAATACTGACACACTCCCGGGGACACTGTAAATACTGACACACTCCCGGAGACACTCTGTAATACTGACACACCCCCGGGGACACTCTGTAAATACTGACATGCTCCCCGGGGACACGCTGTAAATACTGACACAGCCCCGGGGACACTCTGTAAATACTGACACACTCCCGGAGACACTCTGTAAATACTGACACACCCCCAGACACACTCTGTAAATACTGACACACTCCCGGGGACACCCTGTAAATACTGACACACTCCCGGAGACAATCTGTAAATACTGACACACCCCCAGACACACTCTGTAAATACTGACACACTCCCGGGGACACTCTGTAAATACTGACACACTCCAGGAGACACTCTGTAAATACTAACACACTGCCCGGGGACACGCTGTAAATATTGACACACTCCCGGAGAAACTCTGTAAACACTGACACACTCCCCGGGACACTCTGTAAATACTGACACACTCCCCGGGACAATCTGTAAATACTGACACACTCCCGGGGACACTCTGTAAACACTGACACACTCCCGGGGACACTCTGTAAATACTGACATACTCCCTGAGAGACTCTGTAAATACTGACACACTCCCGGAGACAATCTGTAAATACAGACACACCCCCGGAGACACTCTGTAAATTCTGACATGCTCCCGCAGATGCTCTGTAAATACTGACACACTCCCGGAGACACTCTGTAAATACAGGCACACCCCCGGAGACACTCTGTAAATACTGACACACACCCCGGGACACTCTGTAAATACTGACACACTCCCGGGGACACTCTGTAAATACTGACACACTCCCGGAGACACTCTGTAAATACTGACACACTCCCGGGGACCCTCTGTAAATACTGACACACACCCCGGGACACACTGTAAATACTGACACACTCCCGGGAATACACTGGAAATACTGACACACTCCCGGAGACACTCTGTAAATACTGACACGCCCCCGGAGACACACTGTAAATACTGACACACTCCCGCGGACACTCTGTAAATACTGACACACTCCCGGAGACACTCTGTAAATACTGACACACTCCCCGGGGACACTCTGTAAATACAGACACACTCCCGGGGACACTCTTTAAATACTGTCACACACCCGGGGACACGCTGAAAATACTGACACACTCCCCGGGGACACGTTGTAAATACTGACACACTCCCGTAGACACTCTTTAAATACTGACGCACTCCCGGAGACACTCTTTAAATACTGACACACCCCCGGGAACACGCTGTAAATACTGACACACTCGCCGGGGACACGTTGTAAATGCTGACACACTCCGCGGGACACTCTGTAAATACTGACACACTCCCACAGACACTCTGTAAATACTGAAACTCTCCTGTGGACCCTCTGTAAATACTGACACACTCCCGGGGACCCCCTATAAATACTGACACTCTCCCGGGGACCCTCTGTAAATACAGACACACTTCTGGAGACACTCTGTAAATACTGACACACTCCCGGGGACCCTCTGTAAATACTGACACACTCCCGGAGAGACTCTGTAAATACTGACACACTCCTGGAAACACTCTGTAAATACTAACACACTCCCCGGGACACTCTGTATATACTGACACACTCCAGGAAACACTCTGTAAATACTGACACACTGCCCGGGGACACGCTGTATATACTGACACACTCCCGGAGACACTCTGTAAACACTGACACACTCCCCGGCACAATCTGTAAATGCTGACACATTCCCCGGGACAATCTGTAAATACTGACACACTCCCGGGGACACTCTGTAAATACCGACACAATCCTGGAGACACTCTGTAAGCACTGACACACTCCCGGGGTCACACTGTAAATACTGACACACTCCCTGAGACATTCTGTAAATACTGACAGACTCCCGGAGACAATCTGTAAATACAGACACACGCCCGGAGACGCTCTGTAAATAATGACACCCACCCCGGGACACACTGTAAATACTGACACACCCCCGGGGACACAATACAATACAATACAATACAAATCGCTTTATTGGCATGATAAGGTACATCTTATGTTGCCAAAGCATCAAAATACATTTATGGTTGAACACATAAACGCGGTTCCATTCATACAGTGTATAAACAGGTATATCCCTGAGTTTATAAATATATTTTCGCCTTGTTTATATATACTCTTGTCTTAGTTTACTGGTTGTCCCTCTGTTCATGGCAAGCTGTAACATAGTGTGCCGCCAGTGTTACACAGCTTCTCTCCTCCCCCAGTAGGAATGGGAGTTTTTGGTTGTCAGTCAGATTTCTGAATTCAGGGCATATTTGTGAGAATTTTTGATAGAAATTCTCTCTGATGCCCTGATATTTTCCACAGGCTGTGAGGAAGTGCATCTCTATCTCAACTACTCCCGGACTGCAGTGAGAGCATATCCTCTCTTCTCTTGGCAGCCTGGTCTGCCTGTGTCTGCCTTTTTCGATCGCTAGGCTATGTTCGCTAAGTCTGTACCTTGTCAAGGTTCTTCTCAGTTTGTTATCCTTTACCATGGTCAGGTAATCAGCTATGTTGTATTGTCTGTTTAGGGCCAAGTAGCAATTGAGTTTGCTTTGGGTTTTTGTTGTTTCTGCCCAATATGACAGATATTTTTCCTTTTGCTCAGCGACGATTGTGTTGGGTCGAATTCTTTGTGTTACCCTGTCACTGTCCTGGGGCTGGTTATTGTTAGTATTGTTATTAGTTACTTTATTGAGTCCCAGGACTAGTTGACTGAGGGTATTCTTCTTTATGGTCAGCTCTTGGCATTTCAGGGCATCGTAGTGATAGCATTGGGGGTTGCTCATTTGTAGGTGATTCCAAAATTTGGTGGCTCTTTTTTGGATAGTGATTATTAATGGGTATTGGCCTAGTTCCGCCCTGCATGCGTTGTTTACTGTTTTCCTTTGAGTCCGGAGGATACTTTTACAGAATTCCGCATGTAGGATCTCAATTGGGTGTTTGTCCCATTTTGCAAAATCTTGTTGTGTTAGTGGTCCCCAGACCTCACTGCCATAGAGTGCAATTGGTTCAATTACTGATTTGAAAATTTTGAGCCAAATGCTAATTGTGATTTCTATTTGGATTGATTTTTTGATGGCATAGAAAGCCCTTCTTGCTTTCTCTTTCAGTTCATTCACAGCCAGTTTGAAGTTTCCCGTAGAACTGATTTTTAAGCCCAAGTATGTGTAGTGAGTGGTTTGTTCAATTTTGGTTGTTCCTACTGTGAAATTTATTGTGGGTCCATGTTGTTTGGATCTTTGCTGGAACACAAGGACTTTGGTTTTTTGGGGATTTATTGTCAGGGCCCAAGTCTGGCAGTACGACTCCAGCAGGTCCAGGTTCTGCTGTAGACCCTCCTTAGTTGGTGACAGCAGAACCAGGTCGTCGGCATAGAGGAGGAATTTAACCTTGGATTCATATAGGGTGAGGCCGGGTGCTGTAGATTGTTCAAGTAGTTTTGCCAATCCATTAATGTAAATATTAAAGAGTGTCGGTGAGATTGGCGAGCCCTGCGTCACCCCCCGCCCCTGTGGGAAGTATTTTGTTTGTTTGTCTCCAATTTTAACTGCACATTTATTGTTTGTATACATTGATTTAATTACATCATATGTTTTCCCTCCTACCCCGCTTTCGATAAGTTTCAGGAATAAACCGTCATGCCAGATGGAGTCGAAAGCCTTCTGGAAATCTACAAAGCATGCGTAGATTTTGCTTTTGTTATGGTGAACGTGTTTGTCAATTAGGGTCTGTAGGGTGAAGATATGATCGGATGTTCTATAGTTTGGCAGGAATCCACTTTGGCTTTTACTCAAGACATTGTGCTCTTCAAGGAAGTTTATAAGTCTTTTGTTTATGATGCTACAGAATACCTTCCCCAGGTTACTGTTTACACAGATGCCTCGATAGTTGTTTGGGTCGATTTTGTCCCCACTTTTGTATATGGGTGTTATGAGTCCTTTGTTCCAGATGTCAGGGAAATAACCGACACTCAGAACCAAGTTGAAGAGTTTTAGGATAGCCAGTTTCAGTTTGTCGTCTGCGTGTTTAATCATTTCGTTTAGTATGCCGTCTGTCCCGCAAGCTTTTCCTGGTCGCAGGTCCTTGAGTTTTTCAAGAAGTTCTTTTTCTGTTATTATGGCGTCTAGCGGGTTTTGGTTATCTTTTATGGCCATTTCAAGCTTTTCAAGTTTTTTGCGTATTTGGTGTTGCTCTGGTCCTAGTGTGTTTTTCTGGTATAATTTTTCAAAGTGGTTTACCCATGTGTCCCCATTTTGACTGGACAAATCGTCGTGTTGTTTTTTGTGTAGTGTTTTCAAGTTGTCCCAGAAACAATTCGACTCAATGGATTCCTCCATGGAGCTGAGTGTATTCTTAATAAATTGCTCTTTTTTGGTCCTGAGTGTGTTTCTGTATTGTGTTAGCGTCTGACAATAAGTAAGGCGTAATTCCTCGTTTTCTGGATGTCTGTGTTTTTGGTTTGATAGTTTTCTAAGTTTTTTCCTCATGTTATGGCAATCATGGTCAAACCATTTTTCATAGTTTTTTGTTTTGGGTTTGTTCTTGCGAGCTTTCAAGTTTGCATTTGTTGCCAAATTATCAAAAATATTGTTTAGTTTACTAACTGCCCGGTTTACGCCTTCTTTATTGTGAGTGTATATGTTATCCAGAAAGGTGTCTAAGAGAGCTTGAGTTGATGCATTGCTAATTGTTTTCTGGTATTTTTCCGTGTCGTTTTTGGCCCATCTGTACGATTTTTTGGTGTTGTACAGTTTACTGGGTTGTGTTTCTATGTTGTTTGTTTCTGTCTTTTTGAGAAACATAGTAATTTGACTGTGATCTGACAGTGTTGTTTGTGGTTTGACTGTGAATGCTCTGAAAGAGGATGGGTCCAAGTCTGTAATCATATAGTCTACTGTGCTGCAGCCAAGAGGTGAGCAGTAGGTCGATCTTCCTAGGAGGTCTCCTATGAACCTACCATTGACAATGTACAGACCCAGGTTTCGACAGAGTTGTAGCAGCTGTTTACCGTTGGTATTTGATTGCTTGTCGCAGTTATGCCTGTATGGAAGGGAAGGGATGTCAAAGTGGTTATTCCCGAATACATAATTGTTTCCCTGATTATTGGTGAAGTCTGGTTCTTCGCCCGTTCTTGAATTGAGGTCCCCACAGATCAACACGTTCCCCTGGGCCTGGTATTGGATAATTTTCCCCTCCATGTTGGAGAAGGTGTCCTCTTTGTAGTACGGGGAATCGATTGGAGGGATATAAAGTGCGCATATGTAAACATCTTGGGTGTTTGAGATAATCTCCCTCTCAAGTTTGAGCCACATATGGTTTTCGCCCTTTTTTATAAATTTGATGTAATTCTTAAGTTCTGTTTTAAACCAGATCAGTATGCCTCCGGAGTCTCTGCCTTGGGTTACACTTGGTAATTTATTGGAGGGGACCACTAGCTCAGTGTACCCTTGGGGACAGCCGGTGTGTCCTTTTCCTTTATACCAAGTTTCCTGTAAAATGATAATATCTAGATCTTTAGTTTCCTCTATGAACTCTGGGGTCCTACTCTTCACTTCTCGCAGTGAAGAGCGTAGACCTTGGATATTCCAGGTCGAAATATATAAGGATTTCATGTTAAGTTTTATCTTTTTCTATGATAGGTTAAAGAATGGTACGTGTTTGTCGTGTCTAAGTGTGGGGAAAAAAAAAAGATCACCCCAGTTGTCTACAAAAGTTAATATAATTTGGTTACAGTTCTTTCTATTAATTAGTCCTTGATCCATAAGGCGGAAGTAGATGCTGCTGCACATCTGCTTATTGTCTCTTAATGGATTGTTTCTGTCTGAGGTATTGCGTACGTCCTGTGCATCTCTGTAAATACTGACACACTGTAAATACTGACACACTCCCGGAGACACTCTGTAAATACTGACACACCCCCAGGTGCACTCTGTAAATACTGACACACTCCCGGGGACACTCTGTAAATACTGACACACTCCCGGGGACAGTCTGTAAATACGGACACATTCCCGGAGACACTCTGTAAATACTGTCACACTCCCCGGGGACACGCTGTAAGTACTGACACACTCCCGGAGACACTCTGTAAATACTGACACACTACCCGAGACACTCTGTAAATACTGACACACTCCCCGGGACACTCTGTAAATACTGACATACTCCCGGGGACACTCTGTAAATACTGACACACTCCCGGGGACACTCTGTAAATACCGACACACACCCGGAGACACTCTGTAAACACTGACACACTCCCGGAGACAATCTGTAATTACTGACATACTCCCGGGGACACTCTGTAAATACTGACACACTCCCGGAGACACTGTGTAAATACAGACACACCCCCGGAGACACTCTGTAAATACTGACACACACCCCGGGACACTCTGTAAATACTGACACACTCCCGGGGACACTCTGTAAATACTGACACACTCCCGGAGACACTCTGTAAATACTGACACACTCCCGGGGACACTCTGTAAATACGGACACACTCCCCGGGACACTTTGTAAATACTGACACACACCCCGGGACACTTTGTAAATACAGACACACCCCCGTGGACACTCTGTAAATACTGACACACACCCGGGGATAGTCTGTAAATACTGACACCCCCCCGGGGAAACTCTGTAAATACTGATACACTCCCGGGGAAACTCTGTAAATACGGAAACACCCCCGGGGATACTCTGTAAATATTGACACACCCCCGGGGACACTCTGTAAATACTGACACACTCCCGGGGACATTCTGTAAATACTGACACACTCCCGGAGACACTCTGAAAATACTATCACAACCCCGGGGACACTCTGTAAATACTGACACACTCCCGGGAACACTCTGTAAATACTGACACACCCCCGGGGGTACTCTGTAAATACTGACATACCCCCGGGGATGCTCTGTAAATACTGACACACCCCCGGGGATACTCTGTAAATACTGACACACCCCCGGGGATTCTCTGTAAATACTGACACACCCCCGGGGACACTCTGTAAATACTGACACACCACCGGGGACCCTCTGTAAATACTGACACACCCCAGGGGACACTCTGTAAATACTGACACACCCCCGGGGACACTCTATAAATACTGACACACTCCCGGGGACTCTCTGTAAATACTGACACACCCCCTGGGATACTCTGTAAATACTGACACACCCCCGGGGACACTCTGTAAATACTGACACACCCCCGGGGATACTCTGTAAAGACTGACACACCCCCGGGGATACACTGTAAATGCTGACACACCCTCGGGGATACTCTGTAAATACTGGGACACCCCCGGGGACGCTCTGGAAATACTGACACACCCCCAGGGATACTCTGTAAATACAGACACACCCCCGGGGATACTCTGAAAATACTGACACACCCCCGGTCACACTCTGTAAATACTGACACACCCCCGGGGATACTCTGTAAATACTGACACACCCCCGGGTATACTCTGTAAATACTGACACACCCCCGGGGATACTCTGTAAATACAGACACACCCCTGGGGATACTCTGTAAATACTGACACACTCCCGGGGATACACTGTGAATACTGACACACCCCCGGGGATATTCTGTAAATACTGACACACCCCCGGGGATACTCTGTAAATACTGACACACCCCCGGGGATACTCTGTAATTACTGACACACCCCCGGGGACACTCTGTAAATACTGACACACACCCGGGGATACACTTTATATACTGACACACCCCCGGGGATACTCTGTAAATACTGACACACTCCCGGCGATATTCTGTAAATACTGACACACCCCCGGGGACCCTCTGTAAATACTGACACACTCCCGGGGATACTCTGTATATACTGACGCACCCCCGGGGACACTGCGTAAATACTGACACACCCCCGGGGATACACTGTAAATACTGACACACCCCCGGGGATACTCTGTAAATACTGACACACCACTTGGGATACTCTGTAAATACTGATAGACCCCCGGGGACCCTCTGTAAATACTGACACACACCCCGGGACACACTGTAAACACTGACACACTCCCGGGAATACTCTGGAAATACTGACACACTCCCGGAGACACTCTATAAATACTGACACGCCCCCGGAGACACACTGTAAATACTGACACACTCCCGGGGACACTCTGTAAATACTGACACACTCCCGGAGACACTCTGTAAATACTGACACAATCCCCGGGGACACTCTGTAAATACAGACACACTCCCGGGGACACTCCTTAAATACTGACACACTCCCGGGGACACGCTGTAAATACTGACACACTCCCCGGGGACACGTTGTAAATACTGACACACTCCCGGAGACTCTCTTTAAATACTGACACACTCCCGGAGACACTATTTAAATACTGACTCACTCCCGGGGACACGCTGTAAATACTGACACACTCACCGGGGACACGTTGTAAATACTGACACACTCCCGGAGACTCTCTTTAAATACTGACACACTCCCGGAGGCACTCTGTAAATACTGACACACTCCCGGAGACACTCTGTAAACACTGACACACTCTACGGGACACTCTGTAAATACTGACAAACTCCCGGAGACACTCTGTAAATACCGACACACTCCCGGAAACACTCTGTAAATACTAACACACTCCCCGGGACACTCTGTATAGACTGACACACTCCAGGAGACATTCTGTAAATACTGACACACTGCCCGGGGACACGCTGGAAATACTGACACACTCCCGGAGACATTCTGTAAACACTGACACACTCCCTGGGACACTCTGTAAATACTGACACATTCCCCGGGACAATCTGTAAATACTGACACACTCCCGGCGACAATCTTTAAATACTGACACACTCCCGGGGACACTCTGTAAATACCGACACACTCCCGGAGACACTCTATAAACACTGACCCACTCCCGGGGACACTCTGTAAATACTGACACACTCCCTGAGACACTCTGTAAATACTGACACACTGCCGGAGACAATCTGTGAATACAGACACACGCCCGGAGACACTCTGAAAAAACTGACACACACCCCGGGACACTCTGAAAATACTGACACACTCCCGGGGACACTATGTAAATACTGACAAACTCCCGGGGACACTCTGTAAATAATTACACACTCCCGGAGACACTCTGTAAATACTGACACACTCCCGGGGACACTCTGTCAATACTGACACACCCCCGGGGACACGCTGTAAATACTGACACACTCCCGGAGACACTCTGTAAATACTGACACAACCCCAGGTGCATTCTGTAAATTCTGACACTCTCCCGGGGACACTCTGTAAATACTGACACACTCCCGGGGACAGTCTGTAAATACGGACACATTCCCGGAGACACTCTGTAAATACTGTCACACTGCCCGGAGACACGCTGTAAATACTGACACACTCCCGGAGACTCTCTGTAAATACTGACACACTCCCCGAGACACTCTGTAAATACTAACACACTCCCCGGGACACTCTGTAAATACTGACACACTCCCGGGGACATTCTGTAAATACTGACACACTCCCGGGGACACTCAGTAAATACCGATACACTCCCGGAGACACTCTGTAAACACTGACACACTCCCGGGGACACTCTGTAAATACTGACACACTCCCTGAGACACACTGTAAATACTGACACACTCCCGGAGACAATCTGTAATTACTGCCACACTCCCGGGGACACTCTGTAAATACTGACACACTCCCGGAGACACTGTGTAAATACAGACACACCCCCGGAGACACTCTGTAAATACTGACACACACCCCGGAACACTCTGTAAATGCTGACACACTCCCGGGGACATTCTGTAAATACTGACACACTCCCGGAGACACTCTGTAAATACTGACACACTCCCGGGGACACTCTGTAAATACTGACACACTCCCCGGGACACTTTGTAAATACTGACACACACCCCGGGACACTTTGTAAATACAGACACACCCCCGGGGACACTCTGTAAATACTGACACACACCCGGGGATACTCTGTAAATACTGACAACCCCCCGGGGAAACTCTGTAAATACTGATACACTCCCGGGGATACTCTGTAAATACGGACACACCCCCGGGGATAATCTGTAAACACTGACACACCCCCGGGAACACTCTGTAAATACTGACACACTCCCGGGGACACTCTGTAAATACTGACACACTCCCGGAGACTCTCTGTAAATACTGACACAACCCCGGGGACACTCTGTAAATACTGACACACTCCCGGGGACACTCTGTAAATACTGACACACCCACGGGTGTACTCTGTAAATACTGACACACCCCCGGGGATGCACTGTAAATACTGACACACCCCCGGGAATACTCTGTAAATACTGACACACCCCCGGGGATTCTCTGTAAATACTGACACACCCCCGGGGACTCTCTGTAAATACTGACGCAACCCTGGGGACCCTCTGCAAATACTGACACAACCCCGGGGGCTCTCTGTAAATACTGACACACCCCCGGGGACACTCTGTAAATACTGACACACCCCCGGGGACTCTCTGTAAATATTGACACACCCCCGGGGATACCCTGTAAATACTGACACACCCCCGGGGACACTCTGTAAATACTGACACACCCCCGGGGATACTCTGTAAATGCTGACACACCCCCGGGGATAGACTTTAAATACTGACACACCCCCGGGGACAATCTGTAAGTACTTACACATCCCCGGGGATGCTCTGTAATTACTGACACACCCCCGGGGATACTCTGTAATTACTGACACACCCCCGGGGACACTCTGTAAATACTGACACATCCCCGGGGAAACTCTGTAAATAATGACACACCCGCGAGAACACTCTGTAAATACTAACACACCCCGTGGTATACTCTGTAAATACTGACACACCCCCGGGGATACTCAGTAAATACAGACACATCCCCGGGGATACTCTGTAAATACTAACACACTCCCGGGGATACTCTGTGAATATTGACACACCCCCGGGGACACTCTGTAAATACTGACACACTCCCGGGGACACTCAGTAAATACCGACACACTCCCGGAGACACTCTGTAAACACTGATACACTCCCGGGGACACTCTGTAAATACTGACACACTCCCTGAGACACACTGTAAATACTGACACACTCCCGGAGACAATCTGTAATTACTGACACACTCCCGGGGACACTCTGTAAATACTGACACACTCCCGGAGACACTCTGTAAATACTGACACACTCCCCGGGACACTTTGTAAATACTGACACGCACCCCGGGACACTTTGTAAATACAGACACTCCCCCGGGGACACTCTGTAAATATTGACACACAGCCGGGGATACTCTGTAAATACTGACAACCCCCCGGGGAAACTCTGTAAATACTGATACACTCCCGGGGATACTCTGTAAATACGGACACACCCCCGGGGATACTCTGTAAATACTGACACACCCCCGGGGACACTCTGTAAATATTGACACACTCCCGGGGACACTCTGTAAATACTGACACACGCCCGGAGACACTCTGTAAATACTGACACAACCCCGGGGACACTCTGTAAATACTGACACACTCCCCGGGACACTTTGTAAATACTGACACGCACCCCGGGACACTTTGTAAATACAGACACTCCCCCGGGGACACTCTGTAAATATTGACACACAGCCGGGGATACTCTGTAAATACTGACAACCCCCCGGGGAAACTCTGTAAATACTGATACACTCCCGGGGATACTCTGTAAATACGGACACACCCCCGGGGATACTCTGTAAATACTGACACACCCCCGGGGACACTCTGTAAATATTGACACACTCCCGGGGACACTCTGTAAATACTGACACACGCCCGGAGACACTCTGTAAATACTGACACAACCCCGGGGACACTCTGTAAATACTGACACACTCCCGGGGACACTCTGTAAATACTGACACACCCCCGGGTGTACTCTGTAAATACTGACACACCCCCGGGGATGCTCTGTAAATACTGACACACCCCCGGGGATACTCTGTAAATACTGACACACCCCCGGGGATTCTCTGTAAATACTGACACACCCCCGGGAACTCTCTGTAAATACTGACGCACCCCTGGGGACCATCTGTAAATACTGACACACCCCCGGGGACTCTCTGTAAATACTGACACACCCCCGGGGACACTCTGTAAATACTGACACACCCCCGGGGACTCTCTGTAAATACTGACACACCCCCGGGGATACTCTGTAAATACTGACACACCCCCGGGGACACTCTGTAAATACAGACACACCCCCGGGGATACTCTGTAAATACTGACACACCCCCGGGGATACCCTGTAAATAATGACACACCCCCGGGGACAATCTGTAAGTACTGACACACCCCCGGGGATGCTCTGTAAATACTGACACATCCCCGGGGTTACTCTGTAATTACTGACACACCCCCGGGGACACTCTGTAAATACTGACACATCCCCGGGGATACTCTGTAAATACTGACACACCCGCGGGGACACTCTGTAAATACTGACACACCCCGGGGTATACTCTGTAAATACTGACACACCCCCGGGGATACTCAGTAAATACAGACACACCCCCGGGGATACTCTGTAAATACTAACACACTCCCGGGGATACTCTGTGAATATTGACACACCCCCGGGGATACTCTGTACATGCTGACACACCCCCGGGGATACTCTGTAAATACTGACACACCCCCGGGGATATTCTGTAAATACTGACACACCCCCGGGGATACTCTGTAATTACTGACACACCCCCGGGGACACTCTGTAAATACTGACACACTCCCGGGGATACACTGTATATACTGACACACCCCCGGGGTACTCTGTAAATACTGACACACTCCCGGCGATACTCTGTAAATACTGACACACCCCCGGGGACCCTCTGCAAATACTGACACACTCCCGGGGATACTCTGTATATACTGACACACCCCCGGGGACACTGCGTAAATACTGCCACACCCCCGGGGACACTCGGTAAATACTGACACACCCCCGGGGATACTCTGTAAACGCTGACACACCCCCGGGGACATTCTGTAAATACTGACACACCCCCGGGGACACTCTGTAAATACTGACACAACCCCGGGGAAACTCTGTAAATACTGACACACCCCCGGGGATACTCTGTAAACGCTGACACACCCCCGGGGACATTCTGTAAATACTGACACACCCCCGGGGACACTCTGTAAATACTGACACAACCCCGGGGACATTCTGTAATGACTGACACACCCCCGGGGATACTCTGTATATGCTGACACACCACCGGGGATACTCTGTGAATACTGACACACCCACGTGGACCCTCTGTAAATACTGACACACCCCCGGGATACTCTGTAAATACTGACACACTCCCGGGGACATTCTGTAATTACTGACACACCCCCGGGGACACTCTGTAAATACTGACGCACCCCCGGGGATACTCTGTAAATACTGACACACTCCCAGGGCTACCCTGTAAATACTGACACACCCCCGGGGTTACTCTGTAAATACTGACACACACCCGGGGATACTCTGTAAATACTGACACACCCCCGGGGATACACGGTAAATACTGACACACCCCCGGGGACACTCTGTAAATACTGAAACACCCCCGGGGACACTCTGTAAATACCGACACACCCCCGGGGACCCACTGTAAATACTGACACACCCCCGGGGATACTCTGTAAATACTGACACACCCCCGGGGATACTCTGTAAATACTGACACACCCGCGGGGATACTCTGTAAATACTGACACACTCCAGGGGATACGCCGTAAATACTGACACACTCCCGGGGATACTCTGTAAATACTGACACACTCCCGGGGACGCTCTGTAAATACTGACACACCCCCGGGGACATACTGTAAATACTGACACCCCCCCGGGGATATTCTGTAAATACTGACACACCCCCGGGGATACTCTGTAATTACTGACACACCCCCGGGGACACTCTGTAAATACTGACACACTCCCGGGGATACTCTGTAAATGCTGACACATCCCCGGGGATACTCTGTAAATACTGACAGACCCCCGGGGACACTCTGTAAATACTGAAACACCCC
The DNA here is from genome assembly GCF_052327205.1 of Somniosus microcephalus. Lineage (NCBI taxonomy): Eukaryota > Metazoa > Chordata > Chondrichthyes > Squaliformes > Somniosidae > Somniosus > Somniosus microcephalus. Next base: position 4,858,551 of record NW_028225181.1, on the reverse strand, counting down.
CGGGGACACTCTGTAAATACCGACACACCCCCGGGGACACGCTGTAAATATTGACAGACCCCCGGGGATACTCTGTAAATACTGACACCCCCCCGGGGATACACTGTAAATACTGACACACCCGCGGGGATACTCTGTAAATACTGACACACTCCAGGGGATACGCTGTAAATACTGACACACTCCCGGGGATACTCTGTAAATACTGACACACTCCCGGGGATGCTCTGTAAATACTGACACACCCCCGGGGACACACTGTAAATACTGACACCCCCCCGGGGATACTCTGTAAATACTGACACACCCCCGGGGATACTCTGTAATTACTGACACACCCCCGGGGACACTCTGTAAATACTGACACACTCCCGGGGATACTCTGTAAATACTGAAACACTCCCGGGGATACTCTGTAAATACTGACACACCCCCGGGGACACTATGTAAACACTGAAACACCCCCGGGGACTCACTGTAAATACTGAGGCCTAGAAATTGAGTTTTGGCTTAGCCAGGGCTTTAGCGCCGGAAGTTAGTGCCGGCGCTAAGTCCCCTGCGCGCGCCAAAAATTCAGTGGCGCCGCGCCCAAACGGCTGCCGGCGCTACTGAAGGATCTTAGCGCCTGGAAAAGGGTGCTAACTGCCGTTTCGCGCCGCAATTCCATCGCTGCGGCACCCGATGCGGTGCGGCAGGCTGGGGAAGTGCAGGCCTCCTCCTTCCGTTAAGGAGGAGCTGCCTGCACCCGGCCGCGGCCCGCGCAAGTCTCCTCAAAAATGAGCCCGGCACCTCGGACAAGTGCCGGGCTTGCATCTGTTCCGGGGGGGGGGGAGAAGTCCGGGGAGGGAGCTGCGGGCAGGCGGCCGGCGGGAAAGCGGCCGGCTGCCGCGCCTCCGTAAAGCGCCGGCGCAGACTCCGGCAGCACTCGTTTGCCGGAGTCTTAGTTGCGGCTGCCACTGGCGAGGCGGCCGCAACTGAATTTCGGCTTGGGGCCGGGTTACCACGGCAACCGGGACGCTGCGCACACCGATGACGTCATCGGTGCCGGCGCAGCGCTACCGGTCTACCGCGGCGGAAGGGCCCCAGGCAATTTCGGCGCCGGCGCCAATTGCAGCGCTAGGCCCTCTAGCGCCGCAAAATCGCCGCTAAGGGCACTCAATTTCTAGGCCTGACACTCCCCCGGAGACACTCTGTAAATACTGACACACCTCCGGGGATACTCCGTAAATACTGACAAACCCCCGGGGACACTCTGTAAATACTGACACACCCCCAGGGACACTCTGTAAATACTGACACACCCCCGGGGACACTCTGTAATTACTGACACACCCCCGGGGATACTCTGTAAATACTGACACACCCCCGGGGATACTCTGCAAATACTGACACACCCCCGGGGAAACTCTAAATACTGACACACCCCCGGGGATACTCTGTAATACTGACACACCCCCGGGGACCCTCTGTAAATACTGACACACCCCAGGGGATACTCTGTAAATACTGACACACCCCCGGGGATACTCTGTGAATACTGACACACCCCCGGGGACACCATTTAAATAGTGAAACACCCCCGGGGATACTCTGTAAATACTGACACACTACCAGGGATACTCTGTAAATACTGACACACCCCCGGGGACACTCTGTAAATACTGACACACACCCGGGGACACTCTGTAAATACAGACACACCCCCGGGGACACTTTGTAAATACTGACACACCCCCGGGGATACTCTGTAAATACTGACACACCCCCGGGGACACTCTGTAAATACTGACACACCCCCAGGGATACTCTGTAAATACTGTCACACCCCCGGGGATACTCTGTAAATACTGACACACACCCGTGGATACTCTGTAAATACTGACACACTCCCGGGTATACTCTGTAAATACTGACACACTCCCGGGGATGCACTGTAAATACTGACACACTCCCGGGGATACTCTGTAAATACTGACACACCCCCGGGGACACCCTGTAATACTGACACACCCCAGGGGATATTCTGTAAATACTGACACACCCCCGGGGACACTCTTTAAATACTGACACACCCCCGGGGATACTCTGTAAATACTGACACACCCCTGGGGACACTCTGTAAATATTGACACGCCCCCGGGGATACTCTGTAAATACTGACACACACCCGGGGACACTCTGTAAATACTGACACACTCCCCGGGACACGCTGTAAATACTAACACACTCCCACAGACACTCTGTAAATACTGACACACTCCCCGGGGACACACTGTAAATGCTGACACACTCCCGGAGGCACTCTTTAAATACTGACTCACTCCCGGGGACACGCTGTAAATACTGACACACTCCCCGGGGACACATTGTAAATTCTGGCACACGCCCGGAGACACTCTTTAAATACTGACACACTCCCGGAGGCACTCTGTAAATACTGACACACTCCCGGAGACACTCTGTAAACACTGACACACACCCCGGGACATTCTGTCAATACTGACACACTCCCGGAGACACTCTGTAAACACTGAAACTCTCCTGTGGCCCCTCTGTAAATACTGACACACTCCCGGGGACCCCCTGTAAATACTGAAACTCTCCCGGGGACCCTCTGTAAATACAGACACACTCCCGGAGACACTCTGTTAATACTGAAACACTCCCGGAGAGACTCTGTGATTACTGACATCCTCCCGGAAACTCTCTGTAAATACTAACACACTCCCCGGGACCCTCTGTAAATACTGACACACTCCCGGAGACAATCTGTAAACACTGACACACTCCCGGAGAAACTCTGTAATTACTGACACAACCCCGGAGGCACGATGTAAATACTGACACACTCCCGGAGACACTCTGTAAATACTGACACACTCCCGGAGACACTCTGTAAATACTGACAAACTCCCGGAGACACTCTGTAAATACTGACACACTCCAGAGACACTCTGTAAATACTGACACACTCCCCGGGGACACGCTGTAAATACTGACACACTCCCACAGACACTCTGTAAATACTGACACACTCCCCGGGGATACGCTGTAAATGCTGACACACTCCCGGAGACACTCTTTAAATACTGACTCACTCCCGGGGACACGCTGTAAATACTGACACACTCCCCGGGGACACATTGTAAATTCTGGCACACGCCCGGAGACACTCTTTAAATACTGACACACTCCCGGAGGCACTCTGTAAATACTGACACACTCCCGGAGACACTCTGTAAACACTGACACACTCCCCGGGACATTCTGTCAATACTGACACACTCCCGGAGACACTCTGTAAATACTGAAACTCTCCTGTTGACCCTCTGTAAATACTGACACACTCCCGGGCACCCCCTGTAAATACTGAAACTCTCCCGGGGACCCTCTGTAAATACAGACACACTCCCGGAGACACTCTGTAAATACTGAAACACTCCCGGAGAGACTCTGTAATTACTGACATCCTCCCGGAAACTCTCTGTAAATACTAACACACTCCCCGGGACACTCTGTAAATACTGACACACTCCCGGAGACACTCTGTAAACACTGGCACACTCCCGGAGACACTCTGTAATTACTGACACAACCCCGGAGGCACTATGTAAATACTGACAAACTCCCGGAGACACTCTGTAAATACTGACACACTCCCGGGGACACTCTGTAAATACTGACACACTCCCGGAGACTCTCTGTAAAAACTGACACACTCCCGGGGACACACTGTAACACTGACACACTCCCCGGGACACTCTGTAAATACTGACACGCTCCCGGAGGCACTCTGTAAATACTGACACACTCCTGGGGACACACTGTAAATACTGACACACCCCCGGGGATACTCTGTAAATACTGACACACCCCCGGGGTTACTCTGTAAATACTGACACACCCCCGGGGACACTCTGTTAATACTGATACATCCCCGGGGACACTCTGTAAATACTGACACACTTCCGGGGATACTCTGTAAATACTGACACACCCCCGGGGACACGCTGTAAATACTGACACACCCCCAGGGACACTCTGTAAATCCTGACACAATCCCGGGGACACTCTGTAATTACTGACACACCCCCGGGGATACTCTGTAAATACTGACACACCCCCGGGGATACTCTGTAAATACTGAAACACCCCCGGGGATATTCTAAATACTGACACACCCCCGGGGATACTCTGTAAATACTGACACACCCCCGGGGACCCTCTGTAAATACTGACACACCCCCGGGGATACTCTGTAAATACTGACACACCCCCGGGGATACTCTGTAAATACTGACACACCCCCGGGGACACCCTTTAGATAGTGACACACCCCCGGGGATGCTCTGTAAATACTGACACACTACCAGGGATACTCTGTAAATACTGACACACCCCCAGGGACACTCTGTAAACACTGACACACCCCCGGGGATACTCTGTAAATACAGACACACCCCCGGGGACACTTTGTAAATGCTGACACACCCCCGCGGGTACTCTGTTAAAACTGACACACCCCCGGGGACACTCTGAAAATACTGACACACCCCCGGGGACACTCTGTAAATACTGACACACCCCCGGGGATACTCTGTAAATACTGACACACCCGCGGGGATACTCTGTAAATACTGACACACCCCCGGGGACACTCTGTAAATACTGACACAACCCCGGGGATACTCTGTAAATACTGACACACCCCCGGGGACCCTCTGTAAATACAGACACACTCCCGGAGACACTCTGTAAATACTGAAACACTCCCGGAGACACTCTGTAATTACGGACATCCTCCCTGAAACTCTCTGTATATACTAACACACTCCCTGGGACACTCTGTAAATACTGACAAACTCCCGGAGACACTCTGCAAACACTGACACACTCCCGGAGAAACTCTGCAATTACTGACACAACCCCGGAGGCACTATGTAAATACTGACACACTCCCGGAGACACTCTGTAAATACTAACACACTCCCGGGGACCCCCTATAAATATTGAAACTCTCCCAGGGACCCTCTGTAAATACAGACACACTCCCGGAGACACTCTGTAAATACTGAAACACTCCCGGAGACACTCTGTAATTACTGACATCCTCCCGGAAACTCTCTGTAAATACTAACACACTCCCCGGGACACTCTGTAAATACTGACACACTCCCGGAGACACTCTGCAATCACTGACACACTCCCGGAGAAACTCTGTAATTACTGACACAACCCCGGAGGCACTATGTAAATACTGACACACTCCCGGAGACACTCTGTAAATATTGACAGACTCCCGGGGACACTCTGTAAATACTCACACACTCCCGGAGACACTCTGTAAAAACTGACACACTCCCCGGGACACACTGTAACACTGACACACTCCCCGGGACACTCTGTAAATACTGACACCCTCCCGGAGACACTCTGTAAATACTGACACACTCCTGGGGACACAATGTAAATACTGACACACTCCCGGATACACTCTGTAAATACTGATACACTCCCTGGGACACTCTTTAAATACTGACACACTCCCCAGGACACTCTGTAAATACTGACACACTCCCAGGGACACTCTGTAAATACTGACACACTCCCGGGGCCACTCTGTAAATATCGACACACTCCCGGAGACACTCTGTCAACACTGACACACTCCCGGGGCACTCTGTAAATACTGACACACTCCCTGAGACACTCTGTAAACACTGACACACTCCCCGGGACACTCTGTAAATACTGACACACTCCCAGAGACAATCTGTAATTACTGACACACTCCCGGAGACACTCTGTAAATACTGACACACTCCCGGAGACACTCTGTATATACTGACACAGTCCCGGGGACACTCTGTAAATACCGACACACTCCCGGAGACACTCTGTAAATACTGACACACTCCCCGGGACACTGTAAATACTGACACACACCCCGGGACACTCTGTACATACTGACACACTCCCGGGGACATTCTGTAAATACTGACACACTCCCCGGACACTCTGTAAATAATGACACACTCCCAGAGACACGCTGTAAACTCTGACACACTCCCGGGGACACTCTGTAAATACTGACACGCTCCCGGAGACACTCTGTAAACACTGACACACTCCCGGTGACCCTCTGTAAATACTGACACACTCCCGGAGACACTCTGTAACCACTGACAAACTCCCGGGGACACTCACTAAACAATGACACTCTCCCGGAGACTCTCTGTAATACTGACACACTCCCTGGGACATTCTTTAAATGCTGACACACTCCCGGAAACACACTGTAGTACTGACACTCTCCCCGCAACACTCTGTAAATAATGACACTCGCTCGGGGACCCTCTGTAAATACTGACACACTCCCGGAGACCCCCTGTAAATACAGACACACACCCGGGGACCATCTGTAAATACTGACTCACTCCTGGGGACCCACTGTAAATACTGACACACTCCCGGGTTCCCTCTGTAAATATTGACACACTCCTGGGGATCATCTGCAAAAAATGGCACACTCCCGAGGTCAGTCTGCAAATACTGACATTTTCCCAGGACACCTTCTGCAATTATTGTCACACTCCCAGGGAACGACTTTAAATATTGACAATCTCCCGAGGACCCTTTGTAAAAACAGACAGACTCCCGGGGAACCTTTGTAAATACTGACACACTCACGGGGACCCTCTGTAAATACTGACACACACCCGGGGACCCTCTGTAAATACTGACACAATCCCGAGGACACACTGTAAATACTGACACTCTCCCGGGGACACGTTGTAAATTCTGGCATATGCCCGGAGACACTCTTTAAATACTGACACACTCCCGGAGGCGCACTGTAAATACTGACACACTCCCGGAGACACTCTGTAAACACTGACACACTCCCCGGGACATTCTGTCAATACTGACACACTCCCGGAGACACTCTGTAAATACTGAAACTCTCCTGTGGACCCTCTGTATATACTGACACACTCCCGGGGACCCCCTATAAATACTGAAACTCTCCCGGGGACCCTCTGTAAATACAGACACACTCCCGGAGACACTCTGTAAATACTGAAACACTCCCGGAGAAACTCTGTAATTACTGACATCCTCCCGGAATCTCTCTGTAAATACTAACACACTCCCCGTGACACTCTGTAAATACTGACACACTCCTGGAGACACTCTGTAAACACTGACACACTCCCGGAGAAACTCTGTAATTACTGACACAACCCCGGAGGCACTATGTAAATACTGACACACTCCCGGAGACACTCTGTAAATACTGACACACTCCCGGGGACACTCTGTAAATACTGACACACTCCCGGAGACACTCTGTAAAACTGACACACTCCCGGGGACACAGTGTAACACTGACACACTCCCCGGGACACTCTGTAAATACTGACATGCTCCCGGAGACACTCTGTAAATACTGACTCACTCCTGGGGACCCTCTGTAAATACTGACACACTCCCGGAGACCCCCTGTAAATACAGACACACACCCGGGGACCATCTGTAAATACTGAGACACTCCCGGGGACAGTCTGTAAATACTGACTCACTCCTGGGGACCCTCTGTAAATACTGACACACTCCCGGGTTCCCTCTGTAAATATTGACACACTCCTGGGGATCATCTGCAAAAAATGGCACACTCCCGAGGTCAGCCTGCAAATACTGACATTTTCCCAGGACACCCTCTGCAATTATTGTCACACCCCCATGGAACGACTTTAAATATTGACAATCTCCCGAGGACCCTTTGTAAAAACAGACAGACTCCCGGGGAACCTTTGTAAATACTGACACACTCACGGGGACCCTCTGTAAATACTGACACACACCCGGGGACCCTCTGTAAATACTGACACAATCCCGAGGACACACTGTAAATACTGACACGCTCCCGCGGACCCACTTTAAATACAGGCACACTCTTGTGGACACTCTGTAATTACTGACACACACCCGGGTACTCTCTGTAAATAGTGACACACACCTGGGGACCCTTTGTAAATGCTGACACACTTCCAGGGAACATCTGTAAATACTGACACACTCCCGGGGACCCTCTGTACTTGCTGACACACACCCGGGGACCCTCTGTAAATACAGACACACTCCCTGGCGGCCACTGGAAATACTGGCACAGTCCCGGGGACCCTCTGTAAATACTGACACACACCTGGCGACCCTCATTAAATACTGACACACCCCCGGGGACCTTCTGTAAGTACTGACACACTCCCGGACACACTCTGTAAATATTGACACTTTCCCGGGGACCCTCTGTAAATACTGACACACCCCCGGGGATACTTTGTAAATACTGACACACCCCCGGGGATACTCTGTAAATACTGTCACACCCCCGGGGACACTCTGTAAATACTGACACACCCCCGGGGACACTCTGTAAATACTGACACACTCCCGGGGCACTCTGTAAATGGTGACACACTCCCGGGGACCCCCTGCAAAGACTGACAGACTCTTGGGGACAATCTGGAAATATTGATACCCTCCCGGGGACCGTCTGTAAATACTGACTCACTCCTGGGGACCCTCTGTAATTACTGGCACACTCCCGGGTTCCCTTTGTAACTACTGATACTCTCCTGGGCAGCATCTACAAATAATGACACACTCCCGAGGTAAGTCTCCAAATACCGACACTCTTCCAAAACACACTCTGCAAATATTGACACACTCCCGTGGACCCTCTGTAAATAGTGACACACACCTGGGGACACTCTGTAAACACTGACACACCCCCAGGGTCCCATTGTAAATACTGACACACTCACATGGACACTCTGGAAATACTGACAAACTCCCGGGGACCCTCTGTAAATACTGCCACACACTCCCTGAGTCCCACTGTAAATACTGACACATTCCCAGGGACCCTCTGTAAATGCTGCCACACACCCAGGGACCCTCTGTAAATACTGGCACAGTCCCGGGGACCCTCTGTAATTATTGACATACTCCCGGTGACCCTCTGTAAATACTGACACACTAACGGGGACCCTGTGTAAATTCTGACACACTCACGGGGACTCAATGTAAACACTGACACACGCCGAGGGGCTCTTTGTAAATACTGACACACACCCAGGGACCCACTGTTAATGCAGACACACTCCCAGGGACCCCCTGTATACACTGACATTGTCCCGGGGACACTCTGTAAATACAGATACACTCCCGGGGACCGTCTGTAAATACTGACTCACTCCTGTGGACCCTCTTTAAAAACTGACACACTCCCGGGTTCAGTCTGTAATTACTGACACACTCAAGGGGACTATCTGCAAATAATGACATACTCCGGAGGTAAGCCTGCAAATACTGACACTCTCGTGAGTCATCCTCTGCAATTTATGACACACTCCCGGGGACCCTCTGGAAATACGGACAACCTCCCGGGGACACTCTGTAAATACTGATACACTCCCGGGGACCGTCTGTAAATACTGACTCACTCCTGTGGACCCTTTGTAAATCCTGACACACTCACGGGTTCAGTCTGTAAATACTGACACACTCAAGGGTACCATCTGCAAATAATGACATACTCCCGAGGTAAGTCTGCAAATACTGACACTCTCGCGAGACATCCTCTGCAAATTATGACACACTCCCGGGGACCCTCTGTAAATACTGACAAACTCCCTAGGACCCAGTGTAAAAACTGACACACTCCCCGGGACCCTCTGTAAATACTGACACACTCCCAGGTTCCCTCTGTAAATACTGATAATCTCCTGGGCAGCATCTGCAAATAATGACACAATCCCGAGGTAAGTCTCCAAACACTGACACTTTCCCAAAACACACACTACAAATATTGACACACTCCCGTGGACCCTCTGTAAATAGTGACACACACCTGGGGAATCTCTGTAAATAATGACACACTCCCAGGGACCCTCTGTAAATACTGACACACTCCCGGGGACCTCTGCAAATACAGACACAGTCCCTGAGTCCCACTGTAAATACTGACACACTCCCAGGGACCCACTGTTAAAACAGACACACTCCCGGGGACCCCCTGTAATTACTGACAGCCTCCCGGGGACACTCTGTAAATACTGATACAGTCCCGGGTCCGTCTGTAAATACTGACTCACTCCTGTGGACCCTCTGTAAATACTGACACACTCCCGGGTTCAGTCTGTAAATGCTGACACACTCAAGGGGACCATCTGCAACTAATGACATACTCCCGAGGTCAGTCTGCAAATACTGACATTCTCGCGAGACATCCTCTGCAATTTATGACACACTCCCGGGGACCCTCTGTTAATACTGACACACTCCCGGGGTCCCTCTGCAAATACTGACAAACCCCCGGCGACCCTATGCAAATATTGACACACTCCCGGGTCCCTCCTTAAATACTGACACATGCCTGTGGACCCTCTGTAAATAATGACACACTCCCGGGGACACTCTAATTACTGACACACTCCCAAGGTACCCCTGTAAATACTGACACACTCCCTGGGACCCTCTGTAAATACTGACACAATCCTGTGGACACTCTAATTACTGACACATTCCCAAGGTCCCCCTGTAAATACTGACACACTCCCCGGGACCCTCTGTAAATACTGACACAATCCCGTGGACACTCTAATTACTGACACACTCCCAAGGTCCCCCTGTAAATACTGACACACTCCCTGGGACACTCTGTAAATAATGACACACTCCCCGGGACACCCTATAAATACTGACACACTCCCCTGGACACTCTGTAAATACTGACACACTCCCAGGTTCCCTCTGTAAATACTGATAATCTCCTGGGCAGCATCTGCAAATAATGACACAATCCCGAGGTAAGTCTCCAAACACTGACACTTTCCCAAAACACACACTACAAATATTGACACACTCCCGTGGACCCTCTGTAAATAGTGACACACACCTGGGGACTCTCTGTAAATAATGACACACTCCCAGGGACCCTCTGTAAATACTGACACACTCCCGGGGACCTCTGCAAATACAGACACAGTCCCTGAGTCCCACTGTAAATACTGACACACTCCCAGGGACCCACTGTTAAAACAGACACACTCCCGGGGACCCCCTGTAATTACTGACAGCCTCCCGGGGACACTCTGTAAATACTGATACAGTCCCGGGTCCGTCTGTAAATACTGACTCACTCCTGTGGACCCTCTGTAAATACTGACACACTCCCGGGTTCAGTCTGTAAATGCTGACACACTCAAGGGGACCATCTGCAACTAATGACATACTCCCGAGGTCAGTCTGCAAATACTGACATTCTCGCGAGACATCCTCTGCAATTTATGACACACTCCCGGGGACCCTCTGTAAATACTGACACACTCCCGGGGTCCCTCTGCAAATACTGACAAACCCCCGGCGACCCTATGCAAATATTGACACACTCCCGGGTCCCTCCTTAAATACTGACACATGCCTGTGGACCCTCTGTAAATAATGACACACTCCTGGGGACACTCTAATTACTGACACACTCCCAAGGTACCCCTGTAAATACTGACACACTCCCTGGGACCCTCTGTAAATACTGACACAATCCTGTGGACACTCTAATTACTGACACATTCCCAAGGTCCCCCTGTAAATACTGACACACTCCCCGGGACCCTCTGTAAATACTGACACAATCCCGTGGACACTCTAATTACTGACACACTCCCAAGGTCCCCCTGTAAATACTGACACACTCCCTGGGACACTCTGTAAATAATGACACACTCCCCGGGACACCCTATAAATACTGACACACTCCCCTGGACACTCTGTAAATACTGACAGACTCCCGGGGACACTCTAATTACTGACACACTCCCAAGGCCCCTCCTGTAAATACTGACACACTCCCCTGGACACTGTATATAATGACACACTCCCCTGGACCCTCTGTAAATACTGACACACTCCCGTGGACACCCTGTAAATACTGACACACTTCCGGTTTGCAATGCTTTCTTCTCAGTCTGTCAGCATCATCTGACAAACATTACATCATAGAATGCTGGAATGATACAGCACAGAAGGAGGCGATTCGACCCATCGGGCCTGTGCTGGATCTTTGAAAGCGCTGTCCCGTTAATTCCACTCACCTGCTCTTCCTGCATAGATCTTGAAATCATATCCAATCAAACATTTATCCAATTGCCTTTTGAAAGTTACTATTGAATCTGCTTCCACCGCTCTTCCAGGCAGCACATTCCAGATCACAACAACTCGCTGTGCAGAAAAATGTTTCGTCATGTCGCCTCTGGTTCTGTTTTTTCCAATCAACTTAAATCTGGGTCCTCTGGTTACTGACCCTTCAGCCACTGGAATCAGTTTCTCCTCATTCACTCTATCGAAACCAGTCATGATTTTGAACTACTCTATCAAATCTCCCATAATTCTCTGTGCTCTAAGCAGACACATCCCAGCATCTCCAGTCCCTCCACATAACTGAATTCCCTCATCCATGGCACAATTCTGCTTCTGCCCGATTCCATTACCAAAAAATTCCCTCTCAGCATCACTTCAACACAGACAGCTTACTGACACGGGAGGGATTCAACCTGTAAATATTATACCGCTTGAAGTGTATGTACCCGTCTACCTTTAAGGGAACTATTGAATGTAACCGTTCACCTTTAAGGGAACTACTTTAGGTGTGGCACTATTTGTTTGGCTTCTGTATACTGTAATACCGATAGTGACCACACCAGTATATAAGTGTTGTGGCAGGATTGCTGGGGCAGATTCGCCCTGACCTTCGAATAGTAAAGACCTGTTTGTTACTCCTGAAGTCTGTGTCGTTATTAACCGTACAACCCACAGACTTTACAGTGGCGACGAGTCCGATCGTACCCTGTGGCAAGACTACCAAAGCAACGAAGAGCGTCGAAGAGAGGCAACCGCCCTCGTCGTGCTGCTGAAAGAAAACACGAGGCTGCAGCAGGAGGAAGGAGGAAGACTTTAGCAATAAAAGCTTCCATCTGCAACAGGCACTGACTACCCTTCTACCACGGTGCGGAGTGAGCCGATCAGCTGGAAACAAGGCGGCCGCAGAGACTGTGAGTAGGGGAAGGTGTAGAGCACATCCGGAGGATAAGGGCTATGCACTCGACCACGGTCGAGGGGGAACGGAGCCAGTCAGAAAGTCGGGTCCAACGGCGTCGTGAGACAGTCAGACCTCGATCGGCGGGAAAAGCCGGGCAGTGACCGCAGCCATGAAGCGCTGAGACTGGGAGTAGGCGCGGGAAGAGAAACCCAGCTGCAGCCGGGGAGGGAAACACCGGTCTGCGAGAGGGCTGGGAGGCGAACAGGAACCGTGCGGGTGGGAGAGAGAGACAGAGCCGAGCAAGGGGAGAGTGACTGTGCGAGAGCCAGTCCAGCGGCTGAGCTGTTCTCCACCAACGGGGTACCCAGAGCCAGTAGAACTGAACGTGCGGGAGAGGGAGAGACAGAGCCGAGCAAGGGGAGAGAGACTGTGCGAGAGCCAGTCCAGCGGCTGAACTGTTCTCCACCAACGGGGTACCCAGGGCCGGTAGAACTGAATGTGCGGGAGAGAGAGCGACAGAGCCAGGTACGGAGAGAGAGACTGCGCGAGAGCCAGTCCAGCGGCTGAACTGTCCTCCGTTAACGGGGTGTACCCAGCGCCGGTAGAGCCGTGCGGGCGGGAGGAAAAGACAGAGCCGAGTAAGGGGAGCTGTGCGAGAGCCAGCCAGCGGCTGAACCTGTCCGCTGTGGGGAAAGCGTACCCCTTCCACCAGGAAGAAACGCGGGAAGCCGCCATTAGGCGGAGGAGACGACAGAAGCGGGAAACCGCCATTGAAGTGGGCGGGGAGAGAACGGAAGAGCGGGAAACCGCCACTTTCGCGGGAAAACCGCCATCTTAACGGACATACCGCCATTGAAGTGAGCGGGGAGAGAAGGAAAGAGCGGGAAACCGCCGATTTCGCGGGAAAACCGCCATCTTAGAAATAAACAAATAAATAAGAATACTTAAAGAAATACTGGTGCTGCTCCCAAGGGAAGAAAGATGCCTAAGTGAGGGAATATTAAAGACTTTAATTCTGAAATAGAAGACTGGGCCACGTACGTGGAAAGCATAGAGATCTATTGTGAAGCCAAAAAAATAGAGGAAGATGACAAGGCGATAACATTGCTAAACTCGATGGGGGCAAAAACATACGGGCTCTTGAAGCATCTAATAGCACCAGATAAACCAGCGGATCAGACCTTCAAAGAGATTGTGGCTGTGCTGAAGGACCAATTGAACCCCACACCGTTGATGCTGGCTGAACGATTCAAATTCTACGCAAGAACGCAGAGGAAAGACGAAAGCAATGCGGTGTACTTGGTCGAACTGCGTAGGCTAGCGAAATACTGCCAGTTCGGAGGGAATCTGACAGGAGCACTGCGGGACAAGTTGTATTGCGGATTGTCCAAAGAAGGGATGCAGAAGCGACTACTGGAAGAGAACGGCCTCACACTGGACAGGGCTGTCTTTATAGCTGCATTGCACGAAGCCGCAGTGAAAGGAACGGCGGAAATGCAACTAAAGGCGGCAGCACTAGGGGTGGACCAAATTACTTTAAGCACAACAAAATGCTACCGTTGTGGGAAGACAACGCATGACCAGAATCAATGCTGGTTTAAGAACCAAGAGTGTAGGAAATGTGGCAAACTGGGTCACATCGCGAAGGTATGCCGGTCAGGGAAGAAGACCAACAATCAAAGGAAGCCACCACAAGAAAAGTACGACAAGGTACACAAGGCGGCTGAGAAGAGTTCAGACGAACAGAATTCAGACTCAGACCCAAACAACCAGGAGCTGGGTTGTCTGAGAATCCACAATGTGGGCAAAGAAACGGATCTACAAACCATCTGGGTCATACTAAAAATAGCTGGAGTCCAAGTAAGGATGGAGCTGGACACTGGATCAGCTCATTAATCATCAACCGAAGGGACTACCACCGGCTATTCTCTCACATACCTTTAAGAAATATCAAGTTCGTATTACAGACATACACGGGGCATAACGTATACCCCATGGGGAAAATAAGAGTCAAGGTGAGAGATGGGGTAAAGAACACCCAAGAATGAACTTGTACGTATTACCTGAAGGAGGACCACCACTTCTAGGACGGGAGTGGATTAAGAAAATAGATATGGAATGGCACTACCTAAAAGCCATAATGAGGGAGGACTCGGTGCAAGCTATCAGCTCAGATTCTGAAATGGATGACGATAAGACCAATTCAAATATGGAAGACAAGGCTAAAAGGGACTTGCCGACGATGGGGAAGGAAACGAAGACATGCAGAAGGACTTATGTTACCAAGAAGAATAAAGCTGCAGAGCAGAACTCCAGGTTGACAGAGAATTCTGAGCCTGTTCAAGCAAAGGATTCATCCACGACGGAAGAACACCGAGTTCGGACTCAAACTTATGTCAAAGTACGACAACAATTAGAACAGTTGAGTGACCGTCTCGTGCAAGAGATGAAAAATATGGAAAAGTTCTGGGACACCGAATGGGATAACCTGGAAAGACAACAGAGACAGCTAGAATATTTACAGAACGAACCAAAGGAAGAGGAATCTTCAGGAAGCCAGGATTCTATCCCAGTTCATCTCTACGACTCGTTGCAAGCAGAGTGTAACAAGTTGAAAGAACAGTATGAACAGGCCCAGACTACAATCCTGGAAGGGGTTAACTCGGCAACCTCCGAAAAGCTAGTTTTAGTGAAAGCATCTGAACAGCTAAAGGTTGAACATGAGCGAGAATTACAAAGGCTGCAGGAAATGTTTGATGAGCTCCAGGCCAAGACAGACTCATCGGTAGAGATTCCATCCATCGATGAAAAATTAGAGGTGGAAGACATAGCAGAACATGAAATTCAAGATGTCCAAGAACTCATTAAATTATTGAAGGCAACCCAGGACAAATATGAGGCGGCAATGGCCGAGGTTCAACAACTTGAAGAACATATTCAGCTAGGAATCCGGGCATTGGAAGGAAAGGCAACTGGAAGGATCACAGAGACTGTAGGAATGGCCCCTGAACAGGAGTTAGAGAACATCAAGGCGCATCTTCTTCGAGCGCTTAAAACCAAAGTACCGGAGGAAAGGAAGGTGAAAACATTGGAGGGAAAGGTGGATGAAGTGGAGAAGACTCTAATCCACAGTGTCCCCATAGAAGAGTTAACGGCCAGCCAACTCTTACACACGCTGAGGGACAAGACTCCAAAATGGGAACACGAGTTTCAGGGTTCAAAGGGAAAGAATTCGGAGCTTCCAAAAGTCACGAAGATAGCTGAGGGGGCAACACAGCTTTTACAAGGATGCCAAAAGTACGCTGAATTGCGTCAAGGGGAACAGAAGGGGGTGGAAACAGATACTCCAGTAAAAGGATTAAATAGCCTGACAACGAAATCCCCGATGGAAGGGAAGGTATTGAACTCACAAATGAGGCCAGTAGTGAAGGAATGGCAGACATCCCCGGAAGAGCGGAATGAATATGAATGTTTGAAGAAGTCTTTTCAAGAAAGATGGTTAGGGAAGGAACCACCGTCGGCTAACGTCCAGATGGATAAGAAGGAAGTAGAAGGGCCTCTCACTGGCCTAACTCAGACGACCCCGAATATTACCATGACCTGTTGAGTGACACTGAATATTACGAGGATCTGGTCTGCTCAGTTTGTGATGAATACTCCCAAAGTGCTGAAATCCGGATGAAGCACTTAAGGTCTAAGGAACATAGAGAGTTGGTGGCGCTACAGCTGGCAGCCGAGAAAGGAGCTCCGAGAGTGTCAAAAAGGCAGAAAAGGAAAAGAAGAAGCAGAAGATAATAACTGTCTAAAATATTAGCACTTCTACCATCTCAGGCGGGACACTCCGAAAGGAACTAAATTAGTTGAAAAACTGGAAAATATCAAGACAGCCAGTTGGTTGTAAAAGTCCGCACTGCTGGTTCAACAGGACGAAAGTTCAAGCTGTTACGTCAAGAAAAAGGCTATGGAGGAGTCACGCTAGCCATGTGAACTGGCTACACCAAAGAGATGTTGCTTGGAACGAGTCAAGATCAGAGACTGAATCTATGAACTGTTTCCGCAGAGACTGAACCTGTGAACTGTTCCCACCAAGATTATATCTGTAAATTGTTTTATATGACATTGACTCCACCGAGATTATATCTGTAATTTGTTTTATAGGAAGTTGAAGATATGTATGTTTAACGGGGACTCTGTAAGTAATAAGCTAAAAAGGGAGGATTGTAGTGTATGTACCCGTCTACCCTTAAGGGAACTATTGAATGTAACCATTCACCTTTAAGAGAACTACTTTAGGTGTGGCACTATTTGTTTGGCTTCTGTATAATGTAATACCGATAGTGACCACACCAGTATATAAGTGTTGTGGCAGGATTGCTGGGGCAGATTCGCCCTGACCTTCGAATAGTAAAGACCTCTTTGTTTGTTACTCCTGAAGTCTGTGTCGTTATTAACCGTACAACCCACAGACTTTACACCGCTAACACTCAGTGCCCATTAAAGTTCCAGCCTTGTTGATGCTTGATATATATTTTCAATACAGAGACCATAGCAGTCACTTTACTGCCCCAGTGTTAATGGGTGAGCAGCAGTCAGTGTCTGGGACATTGATATTCGGTCAGCGGCCTCACAGTGCCCGGTGTCCTGTTTCCACAAACACTCTCCCAGTAAGGCCCCATCTGGAGTAACTGTGTTCAGTTCTGGGCCCCGCTCCTCAGGAAGGAGATATTGGCCTTGGAGGGAGTGCAGCGCAGATTCACCAGAATGATACCGGGTCTAAAAGGGTTAAATTATGAGGACAGGTTGTATGGACTATGTTGGAACTCCCTTGTGTATAGAAGGTTAAGGAGTGAACGAATTGCAGTGTTTCAGATGATTAATGAATAGATATGGTAGATAGAGGGAAACTGTTTTCTCTGGTGGGGTGAGTCCAGAACAAGGGGCAAAATCCTTACCATTAGAGCTCGGCTGTTCAGTGGTGCTGTCAGGAAGCACTTCTTCACACAAAGGGTAGTGGAAATCGGGAATACTATCTCCCCCAAAACGCTGTTGAGGCTGGGGGTCAATTAAAAGTTTGAATACTGAGATTGATATATTTTGTTATTGTGTAAGTGTATTAAGCTTACTGAAACAAGGCAGCTAAAAGGAATTAAGGTGCAGACCAGCCATGATCTGATTGAATGCTGGAGCAGGCCTGAGGGCTGAATTCCCTCTTACTGTTCCTATATTTCCATGTTTTTATGACCCAGAAATCCTCTCCATCTCTCCTCACTCGAGTTTGCATTTGTTGTAAAATGAGCAGCGCTGAGCTTCAGCAGATCTTAACGGTGATTTTGATCTGGACATTTCATTGTTCTCAGTCTCTGAGCAGCCTCTGAAAAACAACAAGCTCTCACCTTTTGAAGGCTGAGATTATCTTGCCTACGACACACAGCGTACAACATTCAAATCCGTTAGACACAGGGGATGGAAAGATCAGGCAGACTCAGAGTGACAGTTGGTCCAGATTGGCAGCGAGTAACTTCCTGGTATGCTGGAATTAACCCATGGGGATTCACAGATTCGTCAACGGGGGGAGAATGGAGATTGATGAAACTATCGGGGAACAGCGCTTAACATGAGCTGGTTGGAAGTGAGATGGGAAGTCAGTCAGCTCTTTTAATGCAGACTGTAACACTGAGCAATCAGGTGCGATAAAAAGATTGAGATCACTGAGGGTACGGTGGTATAGTGGTTATATCGCTGGAATAATGATCCCGAGAACGATAGTTCAAATCCCCCCCCGGAAGTTTGAGAATTTGAATTCAAGTTTAAAAATCTGGGTATGAAAAGCCCGGTATCAGTGAATGTGGCTGACACATGGAGTGGGTTTATCCTGTGAATATTGTCTCGCTAACACTCAGTGTTCATTAATGTTCAAATAGACATGGGGGGCATGTGTTACTGATTTAGGTGGGATTTGTCTCTGATATGGGAACGATTTGTGTACATGGATCCCTGAATCACTTGGCTCCACCACAGTTCCTAGATTCTCACCATTTAGAAGATATTCTGATCTTTCTTTCTCAGGTCTGGAGTGGATGAACTCACACGTTCATGCGCAGTGAGTGTTAGAAAGAGCAGCAGTCAGGGTCTGGGACATTGATATCTGGCCAGGGGCCTCACAGTGTCGCGTTTCCTGGTTACACAAACACTCTCCCAGCTCTCGCTCTCTCTCTTCACTCTAGTTTGCATATGTTGCGAAATTATCTCCTGTGCTCTTTAAAAGACCTTTTCCGTGCTTCTGATGTGAACAAGCTATTGTTCTCAGTCTGTCAACATCATCTGACAAACATTACATCACAGGATCATCGAATCATACAACACAGAATGAGGCCATTTGGCCCACCGTGGCTGTTCCGGCTCTTTGAAAGGGCTGTCCAATTAATCCCACTCCCCTGCTCTTTCCACATAGACCTGTAAATCATATCCCGTCTAAAATGTATCCAATTCCCTTTTTAAATTTCCTATTGCATTTGCTTCCAGTGCCCTTTCAGGCAGTGCATTCCAGATCACAACAATTCGCTGTGTAACAAATAGTTTTTCTTCATATCACCTCTGATTCTTTTGCCAATCACCTTAAATCTGTGTCCTCTGTCCACTGACCGTTCTGCCACTGGAAACAGCTTATCCTTATTTACTCTATCAAAGCGATTTATGGTTTTGAACACCTCAATCAAATTTCCTCGTAATCTTCTCTGCTCTAAGTAGAACAACCCCAGCTTCTCCAGTCTGTCAACAGAACTGAAGTACCTCATTCCCGGTGCCAGTCTAATAAATCTCCTCTGCACCCTCTCCAAGGCCTTGACAACCTGCCTACAATGTGCTGCCCAGAATTGGACGCAATGCTCCAGCTGAGGCCTAACCTGTGTTTATAAAGTTTTAGCGATAACTTCCTCTGTGCCGCTATTAATAAAGCTCAGGATCCGGAATGCTTTTTTCACAGCCTTCTCAACTTGTCCTTCCAAGATTTGTGTACATAAACCACAGGACTCTTTGTTGCTGCATCACCTTTAACATTGCACCATGTTGTTCACATTGCCTCTCCTCATGCCTCCTACCAAAATGCATCACCTCACAACAAACGCCCACTTTTTACAGGCTGACATTGCCTTACTCTCTGATGTGTAAAGAAAACAAAGATGGCTCCCCTTCCATTTGCCTCTCTGGATGATTCTGCCTCTGCCCGTTTCTATGAACCTTTAATGACCCTCAGCTTCACCTCAACACTGATAGATTACTGACACGGGAGGGATTCAAACTGAAAATATTCTCTCGCTAACACTCAGTGTCCATTAAAGTTACAGCACTGGCGATGCTTGACTTTCAATGTAAATACAGAGACCATCGCAGTCCCGTTTCTGCCCCAGTGTAAGCGGAATAGAGGCAGCAGCGGGATAACCTTGGTGGCCCTGGTAATAAAATACCTGGACTGAGGCAGGAGCTGGTTAATCTAGGCAGCCCTGGGAATAAAATTCCCGGACTGAGGTGGGAGCCATGAAACCAGGCGGCCCTGCGAAGGAAATTCCTGGACTGAGGCGGGAGCTGTGAAACCAGGCGGCCCTGGGAATGAATTTCCTGGACTGAGGCAGGAAAAGTGTATTTAACCTGTGCTGTACCTGCCCTGGGAGTGTTTGATGGGGATAGTGTAGAGGGAACTTTACTCTGTATCTAACCCGTGCTGTACCAGCCCTGGGAGTGTTTGGTGGGACAGTGCAGAGGGAACTTCTCTATGTATTAAACTGTGCTGTACCAGCCCTGGGAGTGTTTGGTGGGACAGTGTAGACGGAGCTTTACTCTGTATCTAACCCGTGCTGTACCTGCCCTGGGAGTGTTTGATGTGACATTGTAGAGGGAGCTTTGCTCTGTATCTAACCCCGTGCTGTACCTGACCTGGGAGTGTTTGATGGCACAGTGTAGAGGGAGCTTTACTCTGTATCTAACCCGTGCTGTACCTGCCCATGAGTGTTTGATGGGGCAGTGCAGAGGGAACTTTACTCTGTATTAACCAGTGCTGTACCTGCCCTGGGAGTGTTTGATGGGACAGTGTAGAGGGAGCTTTACTCTGCATCTAACCCGTGCTGTACCTGCTCTAGGAGTGTTTGGTTGGACAGTGTAGATGGAACTTTACTCCATATTAACCAGTGCTGGACCTGCCCTGGGGGTGTTTGATGGGAAAGTGTAGAGGGAGCTTTACTCTGTAACCAACACATGATGGACCTGACCTGGGAGTGTTGGATGGGAAAGTGTAGAGGGAGCTTTACTCTGTATCGAACCTGTGCTATACCAGCCCTGGGAGTGTTTGATGGGACAGTGTCGAGAGAGCTTTACTCTGTATCTTACCCGTGCTGTATGTGATCTGGGACTGTTTAATGGGACAGTATAGAGGGAGCTTTACTCTGTAAATTATCCCTGCTGTATCTGTCCTGGGAATGTATAATGGGATTGTGTAGAGGGAGCTTTTCTCTGTATCTTACCCCTTCTCTATCTGTCCTGGGAGTGCTTGATGGGACAATGTAGAGGGACCTTTACTCTGTATCTAACCCGTGCTGTCGCTGGCCTGCGAGTATTTGATGGGACTGTGTAGAGGGACTTTTACTCTGTGCCTAACCCGCGTACCTGCCCTGGTGTGTTTGAAGAGGCAGAGAAAAGAGAGCTTTACTCTGTATCTAACCCATGCTGTCCCTGCCCTGGGAGCACTTGATGGGACTGTGTAGAGGGACTTTTACTCTGTACCTAACCCGCGTACCTGCCCTGGTGTGTTTGAAGAGGCAGTGTAAAGAGAGCTTTACTCTGTATCTAACCCATGCTGTACCAGCCCTGGGAGTGTTTGATGGGACAGTGTAGAGCGAGCTTTACTCTGTATCTAACCCCGTGCTGTACCTGCCCTGGAAATGTTTGATGGGACAGTGTAGAGGGAGCTTTACTCTATTTCTAACCCAGACTGTACATGCCCTGGGAGTGTTTGATGGGACAGTGTAGAGGGAGCTTTACTCTGTATCTAACCCGTGCTGTACTTGCCCTGGGCGTGTTTGATGGGACAGTGTAGAGGGAGCTTTACTCTGTATCTAACCCATGCTGTACCTGCCCTGGGAGTGTTTGATGGGACAGTGTAGAGGGAGCTTTACTCTCTATCTAACCCGTTCTTTACCTGCCCTGGGAGTGTATGATGGGAAAGTTTTGAGGGTGCTTTACTCTGTATTAAGCAGGGCTGTACCTACTCTGGGAGTGTTTGATGGGGCTGTGTAGGCGGAGTTTTACCCTGTATCTAAACCGTGCTTTACCTGCCCTGGGAGTGTTTAATTGTACAGTGTAAATGGTGGTTTACTCTATAACTTCCTTCCAATCATTTCTCCCTCATATACTTATCTAGCTTCCCGTAAAATGCACCTATGCTATTTGCCACAACTAATCCATTTGGGAGCCAGTTCCACATTCTAACCAGTCTCTGGATGAAGATGTTTCTCCTTATTGGATTTATTAGTGACTATCTTATATTGATGAATATTAAATAATCTAACCACTGTACCTGCCCTGGGAGTGTTTGTGGAGACAGAGAAGAGAGAGATTTACCCTATAGCTAACTCGTAGTGTCCCTGCCTTGGGAGTCTTTGATGCGACAGTGTAGAGGGAGATTTACTCTGCAGCTAACACATTCAGCACCTGCCCTGGGAGTGTTTGATGCAACTGTGTAGAGGGAGATTTACTCTGTAGCTATCTCGTTCAGTACCTGCCCTGGCAGTGTTTGATGGGACAGTGTAGAGGGAGATTTACTTTGTATCTAACCCGTGCAGTCCCTGCCCTGGGAGTGTTTGGAGGGCCAGTGTAGAGGCAGCTTTACTTTGTATCTAACCCATATTGTAATGCCCTGGGAGTGTTTGATGGGACAGTGTAGAGGAAGCTTTATTCCGTATCCAACCCGTGCTCTACCTGCTTTGGTGTGCTTCACCGGACAGTGTAGAGGAAGCTATATTCTCCATCTAACCAGTGACGTATCTGCCCGGGGAGTGTTTCATGGGACCGTGCAGAGGGACCTTTACTCTGTATCCAACCCGTGCTGTCCCTGGCCTGCAAGTATTTGATGGGATATTGTAGAGGGAGTTTTACTCTGTATCTAACCTGTGCTGTACCTGCCCTGGGAGTGTTTGAATGGACATTGTAGAGGGAGTTTTACTCTGTACCTAACCCATGTACCTGCCCTGGGAGTGTTTGAAGAGGCTGTGTAAAGAGAGCTTTACTCTGTATCTAACCCTTGCTGTACCTGCCCTGGGAGTGTTTGAATGGACAGTGTAGAGGGAGCTTTACTCTGTATCTAACCCATGCTCTACCTGCCCTGGGAGTGTTTGAATGGACAGTGTAGAGGGAGCTTTACTCTGTACTAACCCATTCTGTACCTGCCCTGGGATTGCATGACGGGACAATTTAGAGGGTGCTTTACTCTGTATTAAGCAGGGCTGTACCTACTCTGAGAGTGTTTGATGGGGCTGTGTAGGCGGAGTTTTACTTTGTATCTAAACCGGGCTTTACCTGCACTGGGTGTGCATGACGGGACAGTTTAGAGGGTGCTTTACTCTGTATTAAGCAGGGCTGTACCGACTCTGGGAGTGTTCGATGGGGCTGTGTAGACGGAGTTTTACCCTGTATCTAAACCGGTCTTTACCTGCCCTGGGAGTGTTTAATTGTACAGTGTAAAGGGAGGTTCACTCTATAACTTCCTTCTAATCATTTCTCCCTCGTATACTTATCTAGCTTCCCGTAAAATGCATCTATGCTACATGCCACATCTAATCCATGTGGGAGCCAGTTCCACATTCTAACCAGTCTCTGGATGAAGATGTTTCTCCTGAATACCTTATTGGATTTATTAGTGACTATCTTATATTGATGAATCTTGAACAATTTAACCACTGTACCTGCCCTGGGAATGTTTGTGGAGACAGAGAAGAGAGAGATTTACCCTATAGCTAACTCGTAGTATCCCTGCCTTGGGAGTCTTGGATGCGACAGTGTAGAGGGAGATTTACTCTGTAGCTAACACATTCAGCACCTGCCCTGGGAGTGTTTGATGGGACAGTGTAGAGGGAGCTTTACGCTGTATCTAACCCGTACTGTACCTGCCCTGGGAATGTTTGATGGGACAGTGTAGATGGGGCTTTACACTGTATCTAACCCGTGCTGTACCTGCACTGGGAGTGTTTGATGGGACAGTGTAGAGGGAGCTTTACGCTGTATCTAGCCCGTGCTGTACCTGCCCTGGGAGTGTTTGATGGGACAGTGTATAGGGAGCTTTACGCTGTATCTAACCCGTGCTGTACATGCACTGGGAGTGTTTGATGGGACAGTGTAGAGGGAGCTTTACTCTGTATCTAACCCGTGCTGTACTTGCCCTGGGAGTGTTTGATGGGACAGTGTAGAGGGGGCTTTACGCTGTATCTAACCCGTGCTGTACCTGCCCTGGGCGTGTTTGATGGGACAGTGTAGAGGGGGCTATACTCTGTATCTAACCCGTGCTGTACCTGCCCTGGGAGTGTTTGATGGGACAGTGTAGAGGGAGCTTTACGCTGTATCTAGCCTGTGCTGTACCTGCACTGGGCGTGTTTGATGCGACAGTGTATAGGGAGCTTAACGCTATATCTAGCCCGTAATGTACCTGCCCTGGGAATGTTTGATGGGACAGTGTAGAGGGGGCTTTACGCTGTATCTTACCCGTGCTGTACCTGCACTGGGAATGTTTGATGGGACAGTGTAGAGGGGGCTTTACGCTGTATCTAACCCGTGCTGTACCTGCACTGGGAGTGTTTGATGGGACAGTGTAGAGGGAGCTTTACGCTGTATCTAACCCGTGCTGTACCTGCCCTGGGAATGTTTGATGGGACAATGTAGAGGGAGCTTTACGCTGTATCTAACCCGTGCTGTACCTGCCCTGGGAATGTTTGATGGGACAATGTAGAGGGAGCTTTACGCTGTATCTAACCCGTGCTGTACCTGCCCCGGGAGTGTTTGATGGGACAGTGTAGAGGGAGCTTTACGCTGTCTCTAACCCGTGCTGTACCTGCCCTGGGAGTGTTTGATGGGACAGTGTAGAGGGAGCTTTACGCTGTATCTAGCCCGTGCTGTACCTGCACTGGGAATGTTTGATGGGACAGTGTACAGGGAGCTTTACGCTGTATCTAACCCATGCTGTACCTGCCCTGGGAGTGTTTGATTGGACAGTGTAGAGGGGGCTTTGCACTGTATCTAACCCGGACTGTACCTGCCCTGGGAGTGTTTGATGGGACAGTATAGAGGGGGCTTTACTCTCTATCTAACCCGTGCTCTCCCTGCCCTGGGAGTGTTTGATGGGACAGTGTAGAGGCAGCTTTACGCTCTATCTAGCCCGTGCTGTACCTGCCCTGGGAGTGTTTGATGCGACAGTGTATAGGGGGCTTTACTCTGTATCTAACCCTTGCTGTACCTGCCCTTGGAGTGTTTGATGGGACAGTGTACATAAGAACATAAGGAATAGGAACAGGAGTAGGCCAATCGGCCCCTCGAGCCTGCTCCACCATTCAATAAGATCATGGCTGATCTGATCCTAACCTCAAATCTTCTATCACTCTGCATCCACCCGAACCCATGTGATCTCCCGGGAGAGGCGAACAACCAGATAAAGACCCAATTGCCAATTTGGGAGAAAAAAATCTGGGAAATTCCTCTCCGACCCATCTAGGCGATCGAAATTCTTCCAGGAGATCACTCTGTCCCTATATTTTCTACAGTACTTACCTTCTGTAAAGGCGATCTCCACCCCAGCCAGGAACAGGAATAAAACCATCTCCTGAAATCTAACAGAATTAGAACACAGTAGGAGCAGAACAAGGCTACACGGCCCCTGGGCCCACTCCACTACCCACAGGGCCATGACCATTCCGAAACCAGACTCATGTCCAATTTCCTGCCCGCTCCCCGTAATCCTTAATTCACTTTACTTCTAGGAAACTATCTATTTCTGTTTTAAATTTATTTAATGATGTAGCTTCCACAGCTTTCTGGGGCAGCAAATTCCACAAACCTACCACCCTCTGAGTGAAGAAGTTTCTCCTCATCTCAGTTTTGAATGAGCAGCCCCTTATTTTAAGATTATGCCCCCTAGTTCTAGTTTCACCCATCATTGGGAACATGCTCACCGCATCCACCCGATCAAGCCCCTTCACAATCTTATATGTTTCAATAAGATCGCCTCTCATTCTTCTGAACTCCAATGAGTAGAGTCCCAATCTACTCAACCTCTCCTCATATGACCACCCCCTCATCCCCGGGATTAACCGAGTGAACCTTCTTTGTACTGACTCGAGAGCAAGTGTGTCTTTTCTTAAGTATGGACACCAAAACTGTATGCAGTATTCCAGGTGCGGCCTCACCAATACCTTGTACAACTGCAGCAATACCTCCCTGTTTTTATATTCCAACCCCCTAGCAATAAAAGCCAACATTCCATTGGCTTTCTTAATCACTTGCTTCACCTGCACACTAACTTTTTGAGTTTCGTGCACCAGGACCCCCAGATCCCTTTGTACTACAGTACTTTCCAGTTTCTTGCCATTAAGATAATAACTTGCTCTATGATTTTTCCTGCCAAAGTGCATAACCTCACACTTTCCAGTATTGTATTCCATCTGCCAAATCTCTGCCCACTTACTTAGCCTGTCTATGTCCCTTTGCAGGTTTTTTATGTCCTCCTCACTCACTACTTTCCGTCCCATCTTTGTATCATCTGCAAACTTTGATATGTTACACTCGGTCCCCTCCGCCAAATCGTTAATATAGATTGTAAAGAGTTGGGGACCCAGCACTGACCCCTGCGGAACACCACTAGTTACTGGTTGCCAATCTGAGAACGAACCATTTATCCCAACTCTCTGCTTTCTGTTAGAGAGCCAATCCTCCACCCACGCCAGAATATTACCCCCAATCCCGTGATTTTTTATCTTGAGCAATAATCTTTTGTGTGGCACCTTGTCAAATGCCTTTTGGAAGTCTAAATACACTACGTCCACTGGTTCCCCTTTATCCACCCTGTATGTTACTTCCTCAAAAAACTCAAGCAAATTTGTTAAACATGACTTCCCCTTCATGAAACCATGCTGAGTTTGCCCTATTAAATTATGTTTATTCAAATGTCCCGTTACTGTCTCCTTAATAATGGACTCTAACATTTTACCAACCACAGATGTTAGGCTAACAGGTCTATAGTTTCCAGCCTTCTGCCTACTACCCTTTTTAAATAAGGGTGTTACATTAGCAGTTTTCCAATCTGCCGGGGCCTTTGCTGAGTCCAGTGAGTTTTGGAAAATTATTACCAATGCATCCACAATCCCTACCGCTACTTCCCTCAAGACCCTGGGATGCAAGCCATCAGGTCCAGGGGATTTATCCGCCTTGAGTCCCATTATTTTACCAAGTACCACTTCCTTAGTGATTTTAATTGTATTTAGTTCCTCCCCCCCTAGAGCCCCCTGTTTGTCCAGTGTTGGGATATTCTTAGTGTCCTCTACTGTAAAGACTGATACAAAATAATTGTTCAGTGTTTTTGCCATCTCCATGTTTCCCACCATTAATTTCCCGGTCTCATCCTCTAAGGGACCAACATTTACTTTAGCCACCCTTTTGCTTTTTATATAACTATAGAAACTTTTACTGTCTGTTTTTATATTTTTTGCTAATTTACTTTCATAATCTATCTTCCCTTTCTTAATCAATCTTTTTGTTATTTTTTGCTGTCTTTTAAAGACTTCCCAATCTTCCATCCTCCCACTAGATTTGGCTACCTTATATGCCCTTGTTTTTAGTCGGATACTATCCTTAATTACTTTACTTAGCCACGGATGGCTATCTTTTCTTTTACACCCTTTTTTCCTCAGTGGAATATATTTTTTTTGGAATAACTCCTTAAATGTACACCACTGGTCATGTACCGTCTTACCCTTTAATCTATTTTCCCAGTCCACTCTAATTAATTCCGCTCTCATACCTTCATAGTCTCCTTTATTCAAGCTCAGCACGCTTGTTTGAGATCCAACCTTCTCACCCTCTAATTGAATATGGAACTCAACCATGTTATGGTCACTCATTCCAAGGGGATCCTTGTAGAGGGGGCTTTACGCTGTATCTAACCCGTGCTGTACCTGCACTGGAAATGTTTGATGGGACAGTGTAGAGGGAGCTTTACGCTGTATCTAACCCTTGCTGTACCTGCACTTGGAGTGTTTGTTGGGACAGTGTAGAGGGGGCTTTACGCTGTATCTAACCCCGTGCTGTACCTGCACTGGGAATGTTTGATGGGACAGTGTAGAGGGAGCTTTACGCTGTATCTAACCCGTGCTGTACCTGCACTGGGAATGTTTGATGGGACAGTGTATTGGGAGATTTACTCTGTGTTGTATCCTGAAAGTGGGCCTGGTGTTGTGCCAGGTCGACACTTAACCTTTTGCCCCTCAGAGCAGACTAAATGATATCCAAAGTCGATGCTTAGCTTTGGTACAGATGACAGACTTCGAGTGAAGGCAGATTCAAAACGTTCTTTATTCACAGGTCTGGGGAGAACCTTCTGAGACCTCTCTCAGAACCGACTCCACCGGTTCCCTAGCAACAATCACAGTTATACAAAAATCAAACCCCTGCCCTAGGGGCGGGGGCAAATCTTATCAGCATATACAGAGCTTTAGCTAAATGGCAATTATAAACCATTACATTTCATCTTCTTGCCGCCCACAAATCCCACATTTCTGTTATCCTCCTGTCACCTCCTGTGACTGTGGGCCTCATCTTAATTGCTTTACAACCATCCATTTGCCCGTAGCCAGGTAGTTTGCTTGTTATATGTTTTCTTAAGATAACAGTCCTCGCTAAGTCTGTTCAAAGCACAGGCTTTTGGCCGCGTCTCAGGTTACTTCTGCAAAGCAAGCACATTCTGATTAGTCACACCATACTTTGAAGAATGGAACCCTGTTGTGATTTACATCAAACTAATTCTTAGGTGCGTTATCTCGCATATGTGTTGCCTCACCTGGCCGAACAGGCATCCTCCCCAATCTTCCCATGAGTTGTTCTGCAGTTTAATTTCTCAGCATTTGAAGTCAATTAATCATGTTTTAAAGCTTAGCTGGGTAAATGCAATATACAGACCTCTATATCGTTTAACTCAGGGTATGGTATATCCCATTATCTCCACCTTGTACATTGGTGCTACATTATACATATTCTAACATAAAAACTAAGGTATAATAGTAATTTGTTTACTTCAGCCCCCCCTTATGGCCCATTGGTCACTTTGACCCAATATGGCCAATATGCTACAGTTTAAGATTGTATTCTATGAGTACCGTCGCCCTAGTGGTACCAAGCCAGGGTGTCTAGTACTCATACTTCCACAATCCTAAACACAGTTTTCATTATAATTCTCCTCACGCCCTACCCCTTGTTTGTTGGTGGTTAGCAACAGTGTTTCCTTCTCTCCTTCCTTCGTTATTCATTTGGTTATGGCCTGTGCTAGGTTGTGGTTCTTTCGCCATCGGCAATATCCACAAAGTAAGAACAAAAGGATCATTAATACGGCGCCTTGCACCACTACGAACACGTGTGACATGCTCCTTATCCAGGGGTGTATATCGACATTTAGCCCCCAATTCCAGATGTTATTGTACCAGGGATTTTCCACGTGCCATAACTTCTTCCAAGCTTCCTCTTCTTCTAACTTAGGAATTGCCTTGGGCTCTGGTATGACATAAGCATCAACCTCTTTATTAAGTACCATACTATCAATTGACCATGTTTTCGTTTCCTGCGGTCTTGGTGGGTGTATATATTGATGTCCTATCTGTGTGATAATTTTGGATCAAAACAAAGTTTGGTTGGGGAATGGGACAAATGAGATCTTGATATTCATATTTCTGTTCAGTCGTGGTGACACAACATGTCCCGTTGTTCCTTGGTGCTCCCCTTGTCTGGTGTATCCCCCTTGGGTGTATCTCAAGGGTGCAATTGGTGGTTTTTGTGAATCTGCACTCGGCTGTGTCTCCCTCGGTGGGGGGGCGGGTGTGGTGTGCACGTCCATGTCCTTCCCTTGTGGTGGTACCCATCTATTACCACCCTCCTTATGGTTCCATTCTTCTGGTTATTGTCTTCATCCCTTTCCCAAAGTGCCTTGATAAGGACATCATGATATTTAACCCGACTCTCCCTTTGTATCGCTCCTATATTAATCACGTCGTATAGGGGCTGTCCCTCTTCTGGGAATTGTGGGATGGCCAGTACAAAGCCAATCATCTTAGCCCATGGGGTCAGACAATTGCCTGCCCGGTATACTTGTTCCATTTTACGCCCCTTACATAGGCTTTTATTTGTGTCAATCCAAGGTTCCAGGTCCTCATTAGTAATCCAATCAGGGATCTGTCCATTATTTATTTGCCTCATGTTATGCTGAGCATTCGACAATAGCCATGAGCCATACATGGCACATACTAGTTCCTTATGGGTTTGGCGAGAAGCATTGTTAAGTCGATCAATAACTGTATTGATTGTTTCTGCATGGGGGGCTACTACCTCTTCCACCCCCAACAATTGCATTATTGTTTGTTTTCCTGCCGGTGCCAATTGCTGGCTATTTCCAGTGGCTTGTTTTAGTAACTTCTTTATTTTTGCTTGTAGTTCTTCTACTCCTTCGTTTACTCCTTCTATGTCCAAGCTATTAACTGTTTCTAACCCGGCCGCATACCCTGCTCTGGACATTTCCAATACTCCCCGTTTCTTACATCTTTGTGAGAGAGATTTTCCCTGTGGACCCTCTAATTGTTTTACCCACAGGGAGTTCCATATTTGTTTTGTATGATTGTTACACATCGTGGGCATCTCTAGAGTACTCATATTAATGGCGACCTTAATAATTCTATGTGTTACCCTAAAGTGCACCTCATCTTGTGTTTTCCTTGTTATTAAACCCCCGGGTGCCCCTTTTCCCATTGGTGGGCAAGTTAGTGCAGTGAGGGTGTTTTTATGCTTGCTGCTTTTCCTTTGTAACCCTATCCCCTCCTTCCTTTCCCTGATTTCCATCTGTAATATTTGTCCTCAACTAGATCCCTTTTTGCGTTCTGCATTATAAAATCCAATCATTCCCCTTCGTTTTTTTACCTATTTTGGGCCAGCTTAGTGTATTCGAACTCTGCCCCAGATATGGGATCCCGATATAATTTGGTGTAACCTCAACTGCCTTATTGAATCCGAATCCTGTGTCCTAGAAATTCAGTATAGCCACTTTTGGGGCGGTAAAGTCGGGCGGGCGCTAAAGTTTGCGCCCGCCGGAAAGTGGAGGCCACTTTGCCGATATTCAGTAGCTTTGGCCAAGGAGTTTGCTCGAGCGCTAAAACTGGCGTTGCACCCCTATCTTTAGGCGCTAAGCCGGCAGAGCAGACTGATACCGCCGAGGCCGGGCGCAGCGCAGGTGCGGTCATGTTTTGATTGACAGCAGACACCCTGGCGCCGGCCAGCTCTTAAAGGGGGAAGGGTCGATTGGTCTGCTGCCACGCCCTGGATACTGCAGCCCTCCAGCTAGGCCTAAACACTGCTGCTGGAGAGAAATAGCACCAGCAACGATGCAGAGGGCCCGTGAGCGAGCGCAGCGCTTCTCTGCCCATGATTTGAAGGTGCTGCTTAGGGGTTTGGAGAAGAGAAGAGATATCTTGTGCCCGGACAGTGGCAAGAAGGCTCCCAAGAGGCTGTACAGGCGAGCCTGGAGGGAAATCGCCCAGAGGGTCACAGCCACCTGCGATGTCCCCAGGACTGGTGACCAATGCCGGAAAAAGTTTAACGACCTCACTCGGTTGGTCAGGGTGAGTACCCTTTCCATTGTCCTCCTCATCCTTGCATGTGCACCTCACATTATGGGCAAAGGGACCTCAAAGGCCTAATGGCCATCCCTCCTCCAGCAGCTATGGCACTGGCATGAACATCAATAGCAATTTCTGCACTTTACACACTGGCCAAGCTATTCGACCATGGGAGGCAGTGCACACAATAACAGGGCACCACACTGGCCAAGCTATTCCACCATGGGAGGCAGTGCACACAACAACAGGGCACCACACTGGCCAAGCTATTCGACCATGGGAGGCAGTGCACACAACAACAGGGCACCACACTGGCCAAGCTATTCGACCATGGGAGGCAGTGCACACAACAACAGGGCACCACACTGTACTTAGAGGCCGTCCTTTCTCTTGCAGGCCAAGCTGGCCCAGAACCTGAAGAGCCGGACTGTCACCGGGGGAGGCCGTGCCCAGTTCCAGGAGCTCAGTGACCTGGAGGAGCGCGTGGGTCGACTCATGGGTGCCCGGGTGATTGGCCCCGTTGCAATTGGAGATGCCGACCCTGTGCTGGGCCCCAATGGTAAGGACATGAGCATTTGGACATCTCTCGTTCCCCTTGTGCTTCAGATCTACATCCTTTGCCACTGTCCGACCAATGCGCATAATGCCACCACTCATGCCTCCCTCGCTGACGCCCTGTCCTCACTCTAAAGCTACTCTTGTGCCTTCCTGCTTTCAGCTGGTGAGGAGGAGGTCCCTGAGGCTGTGAGTGTCAGTCCGTCGGAAGAGGAGGATGACGAGGAGCAAGAGGAAGGCGGCACATCAAGGGAACCCTCATCCGCACCAGGGGATGGCAATGGAGGGGACACATCTTGCCTGGAGGAGAGCCAGGGGGAAGTGTTGCAGGGGGGTGTAGCTCCTGTGCCCAGTGGCGTCCAGCCACGCGGGAAGGGTCGGGCAGCACGGCTGCCTTCTCCCCAGAGGGGGGAAGTGTTGCAGGGGAGTGTAGCTCCTGTGCCCAGTGGCATCCTGCCACGCGGGAAGGGTCGGCCAGCTCGGCGGCCTTCTCCCCAGAGGGAGAGTCCGGCCTGCAGTCCGGAGACGGTCCTCGCCCAGGAGGTGCGCCTCCTTGATCAAATGTCCACGGACTCGGATCGTCGGCACACCGAGTTCATGGGGGTTGTGGGACGGTTGCCTGAGGCCATTGAGTCCCTGGCTCATAGTGTGGCCGATTTCGGGGCCTCACATGCCAGGGGTTTAGAAGAACTCGCGGCAGCACAGGCCAGGGGTCACGAACAATTCGGGACAGCACAGGTCAGGGGTCACGAAGAATTCAGGGCATCACAGGACGCGAGTCGGGCCGATTTCAGGGCAGCACAGGCAGCGAGTGCAGAGTTGATGAGTGGTGCCGTGCAGTAACTGGCTGGTCTGATGCGGGCACAGACCAGGGCAGTACGGGCACTCACTGCTGCCACACTCACTGTGTCACGCACGCATCGCCAGTGCACCCGCCGCGCTGCTGCAGCACAGCGGTCTGGGCTTCACCAGATTGCTGCGCTTGCTGCAGTGCCAGCCCAGCCGACTGCCAGTGTCTCTGGCGACCAGCGAGCGCCTGGCATCAGCCAGCTTGCCCCCATTGCTGCAGCCGCCACTGCCACTCCCACAGCAAAGCTGCGACGAGCTGCTGGAGAGACTGATGCTGCCCAGCCACAGCTGCAGCAGTCAGCAGCCGGCCCCTCCAGGGCCGGAGCTCGTCTAGGCCGACCCCCAAGGGCATCTGCCGTCACGCATTGTGCCTCTCAGGAGCCTTCCCCCAGCCTTGCAACACCCACGGGTCCCAGGTTGAGGCGGAGCAGCAGGTCGGCCAGGGGCCGGAAAAGCCTGGACAAGGACTCGCCCTCTCGGCACACAAAGTAGAGTGTGTTGCCAAATGTTTTATTATATGGGGGTGTTTGTGTTCTATATGGGGGGGGGGGTTATATTGGTAAGGCCGAAGATGAAGGCAAATGTTTTTTTATATGGGGGTGTTTGTGTTCTATATGGGGGGGGGTTTATATTGGTAAGGCCGAAGATGAAGACAAATGTTTTTTTATATGGGGGTGTATGTGTTCTGTATGGGGGGGTTTGTCTTGGTAAGGCCGAGGATGAAGGTCATTTGGATGGACAAGTTTTGTTATTCCTCCCCAGGTTGTGGGAGTGAGATATGTTTTTGACTGTTTTTTGGGGGTCTTGTCTGTTTTTGGGTTTCATGTGGGAAAGGCCCTGAGTTTGTTAAATAAAGCTTTTTATTTATTCAGCTTGTCCATGTGTGATGTTTCAAGTGGTTGTTGCGTTAACCGGCTGAGGGCTTGCGGAGCGGCTGCATTCAGGTGCGTTCATTGCCACAAGCCATTCCCTGACAGGGGGCCTAGAAGTGTCGTTCAATAAGCCGCCGACGGACGGCCCTTGGACCTTGTGGCTCCCTCCTGGGCTGGTACTCCTCCTCCTCCTCCTCCTCCTCCTCATGGTCCTCCTGCTCATCCTCCTGAGGTGGTGGTCCAACGTGAGGTGGCAGTGCCTGAGTCCTGCGGATAGCCAGGTTGTGCAGCATGCAGCAAACGACGACGAACTGGGAGACTCTATCCGGCGAATACTGTAGAGGTCCACCGGAATGATCCAGGCAGCGGAACCGTTGCTTGAGGACGCCAATCATTTGCTCTATGATGTTCCTTGTGGCTTGATGGCTTTCATTGTATGCCTCCTCAGCCGGGGTCCTGGGCGCGCGGAGCGGGGTCATGAGCCATGTACACAAAGGATAGCCTTTGTCCCCAATAGGCCATCCTCTTGGGGGAGGCTGTGCCTGGAACATGTCAGCCACAGTAGTCTGGCGCAGGATAAATGCATCGTGGCTGCTTCCTGGAAAGCGGGCATTAACAGCTAGGATGCGCTGCCTGTGGTCACACACCAGCTGTACATTGAGGGAATGGTAGCCCTTCCGGTTGCGGTAATCCTCGGCTTTGTCGATAGGTGCCCGCATAGCCACATGCATGCAGTCAATGGCGCCCTGCACCATGGGGAAGTCGGCGACCCTCGCAAATCCGACTGCACGCTGCTCCTGCCTCTCTAGGGCCATGGGGAAGGAGATGAATTGGTGTCTCCTTGTGAAAAGGGCATCGGTGACCTGCCAGATGCAGCGATGCATGGCAAACTGGGAGATGTTCGCTATATCCCCAGCAGCGGCTTGGAAGGAGCCGCTTGCATAAAAGTTCAGAGCCACCGTGACCTTCACTTCCACCGACAGAGACGTCCTGCACATCAGCTGTGGACGCAGATCTCTGTGAAGCAGCTGGCAGGTCTCTGCAACCACCTCCCTTCTGAAGCACAGCCTCTTAACACAATGCGCAGCAGTCATGGTGAGATAGGACACCTGCTGGCGGTATTCCCTGAGTGGGTAAGGCCTACGTTGCCGACGCCTGATGGCCCCTCTGCGTCTAGGCATGGCTGCCCCTCTCACACAGCGTCTGCGAGCCCTTAGCACATAATGCTGGAACTGAGGGTTGGAACCCCATGCGGCCCCCATAATATACTTGCAAACAGTGAAATCACAATGAGACAAATTTGCAAGCTCTGGCCAGAAGCCAAAAATACCTCTCCTATGTTGGCCCAATTCAGTAAGGTCTCTTCCTTGGTTTCTGTCCAGAAATCCGTAGCACTAAAGTTATTGCAGCAAAATGGCTGCCATTTTTAGTTCAGCCTAAGTGCACTTTAATTAGAGCTCCCCGAGGCCCGCAGGGCCTCTGCTGCGTTCCACTTCACAGTTCTTAACAGCGCCACGCCCACATTGGGCGGGCGCCACTGAAGTTCCGGTTTGGGGCGCACAAACGGCGTTGCACGACGAAATGACGTCATAAGCTGCGCGCGCAGCTGAGCGCGCGCAAACACTTTGCGCCGGCACTAAATGTCAACTGAAGTTGGGCGTAGGCGCAGATCAGTCTGCCCCCGGGCGCTAAGTGCCTAGCGCTCGAAATCTACCCATCTTATGGCGCTAACTGCTGGCGAACGCAACTGAATTTCTAGGCCTGTATCTACAAAATATCCCTTTCCTACTTGAAACTTCGGGGTTATTTGAACATTGTCCTCAGTACATAGGCATTCTATTTTAACCCTTCGCCCTCCGTGACCCGGAAAATCAAAGTCCCGTTAGCTGTACTTTCGTATTCGCAATAATCACAGTACACAGTCATATCACATCCGTTTCCCGAAGCCACCCCCCGTTCTAATGGCGGCGTATTTTTGGTGAGCATCTTGATTCCATTCTGGATGATGATTATGTTTGAAGTCGGGTCGATACCAAAGAGCATAAGAAGTCTCATTTCAGACTCAGGGCATATATTTAACCATAAACTCCCGAGTTGCTCGCGCCTCCCACTAGTCTCAGCGCTTGTACTTAGCCATAGAATCGCGATAAGAGCGCGAATGATGCTCCACTTAATTTTTCTATGTTGTTATCATTCCTGTAAAGATAAATAAAGGGGGCCAGTCGTCACCAGCCAATTAGAATTATGCCATTCTTATCCATTCTTTCCGTTCAAACTGCTGTACGTCTTCTTCATTTCTTGGTCTGTGGCTCTGTCTCCAGACATACCTGAGGATGCAAACTATGGCATATAACATTATCATCATACACAGCCCTATCATTGATACATGTAGAAACTCCCCTTCCCATTCTTTATATCTTCTAGCATACTCCTCACTCTCCTCAAAAGGCACCATCTCTGGCTTACTCATTGTCTTTGTTATATATTTTTAACTGAGTCCAGTGCTTCCATCTTCCTTTACCCTTCCGGACTCATCTATACAAGCGCATGTGTCACTGTTCATCAATACCTCGTAGGCTCCTGACCAGCTGGGTGCTAGCCCTGGTTTGGCTAGTATTATTTTTGCCATCACCTTGCTACCTATTGCTGGGACCTCCTTCTGGTCGTCCCGTGTATCCTGTTCTAGATCCCGTATAATCTGTTGCTCT
The DNA here is from genome assembly GCF_052327205.1 of Somniosus microcephalus. Taxonomy (NCBI): domain Eukaryota; kingdom Metazoa; phylum Chordata; class Chondrichthyes; order Squaliformes; family Somniosidae; genus Somniosus; species Somniosus microcephalus. The sequence continues at coordinate 4,821,569 of NW_028225181.1, read as the reverse complement.
TTGGCCTCATGTCTGAGAGCGTGTAATTGCAGACTCAATAGTTTAAAAAGTCTCCTAATTCTATCCTTCAGGGGCCCTACATCCTCAGCCCGGTCGTGACTCCTTCCGGCAGTGTCATTGCTTGTCCGGTCATTAGTTCGAAAGGTGTCAGCCCCGTGGTTCTATTCGGAGTTGCTCTAAGTCTCATCAGTATACTTGGGAGTAACTCTGCCCATCCCTTCCCCGTGTCTTCTATTGCTTTAGCTAAGGATAATTTCAGAGTCTGGTTCATTCTTTCCACCATCCCTGAACTCGGAGGGTGGTATGGTATGTGGAACCTTTGTCTGATACCTAATAATGCACATGTTTCCTTTATAACCTTCCCTGTAAAGTGTGTTCCCTGGTCTGAATTAATCTGCAGCGTGACCCCCCATCGTGGTACTACCTCCTCTGCCATTATTCGTGCTACGGTTGTTCCCGTGAAATCTCTAGTGGCGAATGCTTCAACCCATCCTGTGAATTGATCTATTATTACCAAACAGTGCATTTTCCCCTTTGATTTCGGTAGAGGTCCAGTAAAGTCTATCTGCACCTTCTCCCATGGGCCTCTTGGTCTCGGCTGATGTCCCCACTTTACCTTGACAGGTTTCCCTATGTTATACTGTTCACATATGGGGCAGTGTCTACAGAATCTGTCCACAGCTTGTTTCATTCCGGGCCACCACCAGCATCGCTGGAGCTTGTTGAACATATTGGATATGCCGGTGTGTTGCCTACCATGGTACATTATCCTTAATTCCTGTTGTATACAGCCTGGTGCACATATCTGCTGCTCTTTCCTCCATATTCCCCCGCTCTTTCTCCTGCTCCCCCTCGTTCCCATAGCTGCTTCTGCTCCTGGGGTACTTCCTTATGTAATTTGGATATATCTATATCTTCTGGCAATGCAGCTATAGCAGCTATGTCTATCTGTGTTTCTGGTTCGGTGCTGCTCTTGTTTGCTGCTGCAATCTGTTACTCTACCACTATTCCGGCTGCACGATCGGCGGCGCTGTTTCCCCTTTCTGTGGGGGAGTTCCCCCTCTGGTGGGCTTTTACCTTCACTACAGCTGTTTCAGTGGGTAGCCCCGAGGCGGCGACCAATTCCTTTACTAATTCCTCATGCTGTATGGGTTTGCCACCTGAGGCAATATACCCCCCTCTACTCCAAGCTGCCATATAATCATGTACTATGCCAAAGGCACAGCGACTATCGGTATAGATATTCACCCGTTTCCCTGCTGCCAATTTTAATGCTTCTGTCAATGCTGTCAACTCGGCGACCTGTGCTGAACCTGGTAATCTTCCTTCCCTCTGGATGGTGCCATCTCCGGTCACCACGGCCCAACCTGTTCCTGGTGTTCCATTAACATATTTACGGGACCCATCCACATATAGCTCTAGGTCTGCCTGTGTCAATAGTAATTCCCTGATTCTGTCTACATATTCTGATTCTTCCTCACTGGTGCAACAGTGTTCCTCTCCCTCCATTCCCATCATAGCTGCGGGGTTCTGGCTCATGTCTCTAACTATCTGTATGGATTTATCTTTAGGCAACAGGACAGCCTCCCAAGCAGCCTTCCGGCCGTTTGAGATGGTTTTTAATCGTCCGGTGTTTAACAATTGCACTAGGGTGTGTTGTGTATGTAACACAATATCCCCTGCCATTACTACAGGTTCACTCACTTTGACTGCCATCTGTGCGCAATCAATCGCGGCAACGCATCTTGGCATACCGGCTACTATTGGGGATCTCCGTGTCGAATAGTAGGCGACGGGTCTCATGTAATCCCCATGCTTTTGTGCTACCACTGCACTGTAATGTCCCCCGTGATTGTGGCAGAAGATATGATATGGCCTCCCAAGGCTGGTGCGGCAGTCAGTCCCTTTTTTAATTTAGTGAGGGCTTCCGCCTGTAACTCTGTCCATTCAATGGGTTCTTCTGCAGCTTTTCCCCCTTTGGTCTGTTCATACAGAGGTGCAGCTAGTTGTGAGAATCCTTCAATAAAGTTTCTGCTATAATTAAATAGTCCCATTACTTGTCGCACTCCCCTTATATTCACAGGTTTGGGCATATCATTTATAGCCCACTTTCGATCCTCTGGCATGGCTCTCTTGCCCATGCTGATGTTATATCCCAGATAGGTGACCTCTGATTTTGCTACTTGAGCTTTGGTGGGCTTTACTTTAAAGCCTGCATCCCGACGAGCTTTCAGAATTTTAGACAAGGCTTTAACATGCCCCTGAGTGTTTGTGGAAGCTATGAGTAGATTGTCGACATATTGCAACACAGTGCTGCCGCCCTCCTCTAATTCTCCTTCCTCCAGGTCCTTGGCCATGTGTCGCTGGAATATCGCTGGGCTATTATGGAACCCTTGAGCGACCCTCGTCCAAGTATATTGTTTCCCATCTAGTGTGAAAGCAAATTTCTCTTGCGAGTCTTTGTCCAATGGTATGGACCAGAATCCATTCACAATGTCTAATACAGTAAAAATGTTGTGTTCAGGCTTTAGTCCATTAAAAATTTGTAGCAGGGCTTGCTACTATCGTGTATTCCTTTGGGGTCATCTTATTTAGTTCTGTATAATCTATTGTCAGTCGAAATTATGCATCTGGTTTCCTTACTGGCCATACCGGGGAATTCGTTTCAGATATAGTTTCTGGTAAGATTCCCTGTTTGGTTAATTCCAACACTATGTCCCGTATTGCTGCTTTGACTTCCTCCTTTAAAGGATATTGTTTATGTGGGCGATGCATTGGTCCTGGTATTTTCACCAGGGGGGTTTGGACTAATCCACAATCGTGTTTATGTTTTGTCCACACCCCAATATACTCTTTGCATGGGATTGCCCATGATCCCTCCTTATCCCATTCTGGGTCTCTAACTTTAGTTGCCCCTACTCGATCTGCTTTGTTTCCCGGGGCTGCCTGTTTGTTTGACTTATAATCTGGTGGCCAGTACACTTCATTCGCTTTAGGGTCGACTAAAGCTCCTACTTCTCGCAGTATGTCTATCCCTAGGATTGTTCCTTCGGTATTCTCGCATACCCACAACTGTATAGGGATTATTATACATCCAATTTCTAGTAAAACTGTTTCGCTCTTATAAGCCCTGATTTTTCGTCCACCGATTCCTGCTACATTAATTGAAAGTTTCGTTTGGGACAAGGGTAAGTCTGTCAATGAGATTGTGGCTCCTGTGTCTATTAACATTTTGCACTGCCGGCCCCCTACCAATGCGTTAACAAACATCCTTGGATCCCCCTCCCATTTTCCCCGAGGGCCGCTACCTTTCATTTAATATTCAACTTCTTCATCATGTCTCTCATTTGCCTCACATTGCAAGCGTCGCCTTCTTCCCCGTCCTCTGAATCAGACCCATGCCGCCTCTCACTTCGGGTATTTTTCCAGTTACTATATTCCCTAAGCTCCCTTTCTTCCCTATCACTTTGTCGCTGTCTTTCCCTATCTCTGTCTCTATCCCTTTCCTCCTGTTCCTCTCTTTCTTCCCTCATCCATCTTTTAAAATCCTCTCTTCGCCCGTCTCCTCCTGGCTGTCCTCTTTGGGGTCCCCGCTTTGGTTTGGCCCCTGGTTTTCCCTTCCTTCCCCTTTCTTCCAGCAGTCTATTCTCTTATGTCCTGGCTTGTTACAATTATAGCAAATTAGTTTTGTATCCGATGCTGATCTGGCAGCCCTTCTCTGCTTCTGTTTGCATTCTTTAACGAAATGTCCCTCCTCTCTGCAAGTATAACAGCTCGTTATTCCCACTGTTTCCTCCTGTTCCCCCAATTCCTCTGCAGCAGCTATCTTAGCCTTTTGCATGTTATCCACTTCTGTCGCCCACCAATTAAATCCTCATAGTTGTTCATTGTAACAACTCCTAATCGTATGGCTGCCTGATGTGCGGGACCCAGTCCGGCTTCAAATGACTGCAGGAAACATTGGTTCTCTGTGGTGGGGTTTCGGATGCCGGAACATCCCACAAACCTTTCCCATTTCTGTTTACTATAGTCTACGGCAGATTCCCCCTTCTCCTGAGTTATATTGGTTATGGCTGCCTAATTTACCGGGGCCTGTCCCATAACCTCTTCCACTGCTCGCTTGAATAACTGGTCGTTTTGGTCTGACTGTTGCGGGGTGAGATTACAATCCAGGCACCAAGTTCCCTCCCTGAAATTCACGGGCAATTGGTCCCAACGGTCATCCGAAATTTTTGCTCGCACCAACTGGTTTACATTTTTATTGTGTAAACTATGACTGATCCTCAATTCCCTCATCTTTTGCCAAAATGGGTAGTTGTTCCCCCGATGTTGCAGCTGGGGCAATTGACCCACCAGCATTTGTCTCTCTAATGGTTTGAAGGGCTGGGAGGTGGTTCGAATTATCTGGGGTCTTGCCGGAACTGCGGGGACCGCTGGAATTTCCGGTTTTCCTCCTACCGCGGGGATCATGGCGGTACCGGGAATCTCTGGGTGTCCTGGGATTACTTCAGTTTTTACCGGGGCCACTTTTACCGTGCGGTCCACCGGATTATAGGGTGGTGGGAAATTATTTTCTTCTGGCCAAGGCAGTGGCTCCGGCCAGTCCCTTTCCTTACTGTCTCCTGCTGTTTCCTCTTCTAACCCACCCCCATCTATATTACCTTTTCCCAGTAGGTTTGGGGAGAGGGACCTACTGCTGGAACTGGCTGCTGCCACCAGGTGTCCCTTTCCTCCTGGTTTGGGAGTTGTAACATCTTTCTCTTCCCTTTCTCCCTTTTCCTTCTGTTTCAACTCATTACATAGTTTCTGGTAACAAGCGAAAACTACCATTCCCCCTTTCCCCCCTTTGTCTTTGGTTTGCCCTCTCCACCAAGCCCGTTGGCTCTCTGCACTGTTTTCGGGATCCCATCCTTTCTTTTTCATATTTTTGATAAGTGTTCGATTCTTGTCCGCTAAATAGCGGGTGACGGAGCCGGGATCTCCCCAAGGGGACGGTCCCTTCTCCTGTATCTCTGCATTCGCTTTAGGCATTCTATATAGCTTCCGACTTACTGCTCAATGGTTCTTATATTACCCTGTCACTCACTCACACACACTTATTTTGTGCACACTCGTTCGTCACGGGGTCACGATCCTGTGGTGTTTCGTTACCTACACCTACTTGGTCCTGGCCGTAAAGTGGGACTACGTCCTCTTAATTCGGGCACAGGCTAGGCGTTTAGGATAGACAACCACCCTTGTCCATGTTGGTCACCCCATGACTCCCAAGGATCCGCTATTCATAGGAGTTACCGCCCACTTAACCACCTCTTTACCCTAGGGGCCTTGCCGTCGTAACGGCTCTGAGGATTTGGTTTGCCGCCTCCCGGCTTCCTCGTAGGTCTTTATAGCCCAGTTATCTGCCTCTCTGTCCTAGAGGCTTTGCCACCTTCCGGCTCACCAGACCGCACCCCCTTTCTCGAGTCTGTCTCTGCCAACTTTAGTTCTTTTAATCACAGCCTTACCGGATCACACAGTACATTCTGAGCTTTCTAATTTATGGGTGGTAATATAAAACGTACTCACCCTTCTTAGCTGGTCGTTCCTGTGGACCGGTCAGAGTCTGTGATCCTGTTCGTGACGCCAATTGTTCTATCCTGAAAAGTGGACCTGGTGTTGTGCCAGGTCAATACTTAACCCTTTCCCCCTCCGAGTGAACTAAGTGATATACAAAGTCGACGCTTAGCTTTGGTACAGATGACAGACTTCGAGTGAAGGATGGTTCAAAAGGGTCTTTATTCACAGGCCTGGGGAGAACCTTCTGAGACCCCTCTCAGATCTGACTCCACCGATTCCCTAGCAACAATCACAGTTATACAAAAATCAAAACCCTGCCCTAGGGGCGGGGATAAAGCTTATCAGCATATACAGAGTTATAGCTAAATGCCAATTATAAACCATGACATTTCATCTTCTTGGCCCACAAATCCCACATTTCTGTTGTCAGTTGGTCCCGTCACCTCCTGTGACTGTGGGCCTCATCTTAATTGCTCTACAACCATCCATTTGCCCATAGCCAGGTGGTTTTGCTTGTTAGATGTTCTCTTAAGGTAACAGTCCTCGTTAAGGCGTGCAAAGCACAGACTTTTGGCCTCATCATGGGTTACCTCTGCAAAGCAAGCACATTCTGATTAGTCCCACCATACTTTGAAGAATGGAAACAGGTTGTGATTTACAACAAACAAATTCTTAGGTGCGTTATCTCGCATATGCGTTGCCTCGGCTGGCCAAACAGACAACCTCCTGAACCTTCCCATGAGTTGTTCTGCAGGTTAATCTCTCAGCATTTGATGTCAATTAATCATGTTTTAAAACTTAGCTAGGTGAATGCAATATACAGACCTCTATATCGTTTAATTCAGGGTAGGGATTAGCCCATTATCTCCACCTTGTACATTGGTGCTGCATTATACATATTCTAACATAAAAACTAAATTATACATATTCTAACATAAAAACTAATGTATAATAGTAATTTGGCTACTTCAATTTACGAGGGAGAATGAATAGGTGGACATTGGAAAATGAGACTGGTAATGAGACAAGTGCATTTAAAACAAAAGGAGATGTATTAAGTAAATGAATCAAACTGAAAGACGTGAACAACCCTGGTCTGTTTGGATTGCATCCACGCATTTTAAAATAATCTAGGGAAGAGATAGTACAGGCATTAATACACATATTTTATAATTCGTTAGAAAATGGTTTAGTGCCAGACGACTGGCGGACAGCTAACATAATACCGAAATTTAAGAAGGGGGATGGGACCGTACATGTTCATTGATTTATAGACCAGTCAGCTTAACATCAGTGGTAGGAAAAATCATTGAATTCCTTTTAAAGGAGAAAAGAGAAGGACATCTAGAAACCATAAATATAGTAATTAATAGTCAGCATGGATTTCAAAAGGGAAAGTCTTGCTTGATCAACCTCGTTGAATTTTTTGAAGAGGTAACAGTGGGTAGACAAGGGTAATGTGATAGATGTAATTTACCTACATTTTCTAAAAGGGTTTAGATAAGTTCATAGAGAAATAGTATCATAGAGTCATAACGGCACAGAAGCAGGCCATTCGGCCCATCGAGTCAGCGCCAGCTCTCTGCAGAGTAATCCAGCCAACCCCATTCCCCCGCTCTATCCCCGCAGCCCTGCAAGTTTATTTCCCTCAAGTGCCTATCCAGTCTCCCCTTGAAAACATTGAGTGTCTCCGCTTCCACCACTTCCGTCTGCAGCGAGTTCCAGGTCCTCACCACTCGCAGTATAAAAATGTTCTTCCTCAAATTACCCCGTAACTCTTCCCCAAAACCTTAAATCTCTGTCCCCGACTCCTTGTACCATTAAAAGTGGGGACAGCCTTTCCACATCCAGCCTACCCAAACCCGTCATAATCTGGTGCACCTGTATGAAAACAGCCCTCAACCTCCTTTGCTCTAATGAAAACAAATCCAGCTTCTCCAACTTGTCCTTGTAGCTAAGATCCCCCAATCCCGGAACCATTCTGGTAAATCTCCTCTGCACCCTCTCAAGGGCCTTCACTTCATTCCTAAAGTGTGGTGATTAAAACTGGATGCAATATTCCAGTTGTGGCCTAACCAGCACTTTATAAATGTTCAGCATAACTTCTCTACTTTTGTAGTCAATACCTCTAATTATGAAGCCCAAGATCCCATATGCTTTGCTAACCACTCCCTCAATAGCTCCGGCCATTTCCAGGGACCTATGCACATTAATCGCAGGTCCCTCTGTCACTATAATATAGTTCTGCCTATGTAGAGGACTGAATGTCAGAAGTGGATTTCGAACCCCAGGGAGCCTGCGATCTGAATGTACAACCTTTGCCCGCATGGCCATCCTGTAGACTAATAAATAAGGTCAAAGGCGGCGGAGTCAGGCGAAAATTAGCAGAAAGGATAGCTAGTATTATGTCCGTGTATAATTGAGACACGGATTGCAGGAGTTGATTATAACAAGTCTTTACTAAATGGAGACAACCTGGAAACTGAAACTACAGAAGCCTGCTAGGGTCTTTTATACAGGGGTGGTCACTGCCGGTACTGCAGTCTGAGACCAGTTATTCCCTTAAAGGTACTTACACAACAATTCCTCCCCTTTTAGATAAACATTCATTTAACAACTAAATAATAACTAATTACAATTACAATTACGGTTGCTAGATACATTGGTTGAAGTTAAGCAATTATAAGTTCAGTCTTTGAGGAGGCTTCCTGATTCTGTCTGGATAATGCCTCTTTGGGATATCAGGTTCTTCTGGCAAGGTTGAGTCGGGATCAATGTCGTTGTTTGGTTAGTCTGCTTCCAATATCACCGATTCTGCGGTAGATGCAATTGGTACTCTGGTTTCATCGCCAGGTGTATCAGATCGTGGTGTGGAGTTGACGTTTTCCAGTGACTCTAGAATCTGGTCAGCATGGCGTTTTACAATGCTCTCCCCAACGTCCACTGTATACATTAGAGGTCCTTGCCGTGTACAGATCGTTCCTGGCTGCCATTTCTCTGTGCGGTAGTCCCGGGCCAAAACTGGTTGACCTATCTTAAAACTCCTGGTCGGCCTATCATTCATATTCTGAAACTGCCTGTTCTCCACATCTCTTCTGATGTTTGGCTAAACCAAATCCAAGCGGCATCGTAGTCTTCGATTGAAGAACATCATGGCTGGAGTTTGGTTGGTAACCGCATGTGTCACATTCCGGTAGGCAAACAAGAAGTTATCCACCTTGTGTTGTAGGGGTATGTCTTCATTACACATTGCCTTGATAGCCTTCTTGAATGTTTGAACAAACCTCTCGGCCAATCCATTAGTGGCTGGATGACATGGGGCAGATGTGTAATGCTTAACACCATTGTTCTTTAAGAACCTCCGGAACTCTTCAGTCACAAACTGTTGTCCATTGTCAGAGCAAATCTATTCAGGCAGTCCATTCCTGGCGAATATGGTTCGTAAGACTGTGTTAGTTTTTTCTGTGGTGGTTGAGGATATTTTTATTACCACTGGCTACTTTGAATGTGCATCCACCGCAATTAAAAACATCGAGTTCATAAAGGGACCAGCAAAGACAATGTGCACCCTTTGCCATTGAGATGAGGGCCACTCCCATGGATGTAGAGGGGCTTGTGGTGGGGCGTTTTGGACCTTCTGGTATCCTGTACAGCTCTTGGCCATCTCTTCGATTTCTCTATCGATTCCTGGCCACCACACAAACGCTCTGGCTAAGTTCTTCATTTTTACCCCTCCCAGATGACCCTCATGAAGCTGATTGAGCACTTTATCCTTCAATTTAGGTGGAATTACTACTCTGGATCCACACATCAAGGTTCCTCTGCACACTGACAGCTGTGCTCTTCTCGGCGAGAATGCTGGCAGCAGTGGTTCGCCATGTGCTGGCCATCCCTTCACCGTTAAATCGTAGACCCAGGAGAGTGTCGGGTCATTTCGTGTTTCCTTTTCTATGTTTGCATTCGTCACAGGGTGACATTCGACTATAGTCGAGTGGAATAACTCCACTGGATCCACTTCCAGTTCTTCTTCCACCGTCGGCAATGGTAGGTGCGACAATCCATCAGCATTCCCATGCTGTTTAGTTCCTTTGTACTCGATGCCATATTGGTGTGCCCCTAGGAAAAAGGCACACCTCTGTAGCCGTCATTATCGGTACGCCCTTCTGAGTGTTGAAAATGGAGTTGAGAGGTTGATGATCAGTTAGTAGAGCAAATTTCTGACCGTGCAGGTAATGATTGAACTTCTTCACCCCCCACACAAGGCTGAGGGCCTCTCTGTCAATCTGGGCGTAGTTACGCTCGGCTGAAGTTAACGAGCGTGACGCAAAAGCTATCGGCCTCTCTGAACCATCAAGGAATTTATGTGACAGTACGGCCCCAATGCCGCAGGGAGACGCATCACATGCCAGTCTTATCGGTAGTGATGGGTTGAAGTGAGCCAATACTTCTCTTGAAGTGATTAGGTCCTTACTCTTCTGAAAGGCCCGCTTACATTCATCGCTCCATTTCCATGCTACTCCCGTTTGTAGTAGGGCATTCAGTGGATGCAGAATTGTGGACAAATTCGGCAAAAACTTATGGTAGTAATTCACCAATCTGAGGAATGACCTCAGTTGCGACACATTTTCAGGCGCTGGAGCCTTAACTACCGCTTCAATTTTGTCAGGGGACTTATGCAACCCCTCTTCATCAATCACGTGGCCACAATACGATATCCGTTTCTTAAAAAACTCGCACCTGGGGCGATTGGCTCATAGCCCATGTTCACGTAGTCTAGTCAGCACCTGCTCTAGGTTGGCCAGGTGTTCACTGTCACCTTCACCTGTCACTAGGATGTCGTCCAAGTAACACTGAGTCCCCGGAATCCCTTGCAGGACTGGTTCCATCACTCTTTGCCATATTGCCGGAGCTGATGCTACTCCGAATACCAGTAGATTATACTGGTAAAGACCTTTGTGAGTGTTTATCGTGAGATACTTCCTAGAGGATCCTTCAACCTCCATCTGCAAATATGCCTGTGCTAGGTTAATTTTTGTAAAACGCTTCCCTGCAGATAGTGAGGCGAAGATATCTTCTATCCTTGGAAGAGGATATTGTACTGTGTGAAGGACTGGGTTCACTGTCACCTTGAAGTCCCCACAGATGCGAACCTTCCTTGGCTCCTCAGACTTATTATTTAACGGTTTCTTCATGACAGGAACGATGGCTGTCACCCACTCGCTCCAGTCTACCTTAGATAACACGCCTGCATTCTCCAGATTCTCCAGCTCTGCCTCGACGGCTGGGCGAATTCCATATGGTACCGGTCTTGCTTTGAAAAACTTGGGAATTGCAATCTCTTCTATTTTTATTGAGGCGGCTACGCCTTTAAGAGTGCCCAGTTCTTGTTGAAATACCTCTTTAGCGTCAGCTAAGATTGTTGACAATCGTCCAGGAGTGACGTCGTCATCCTTTTTACCAGCCACCGTCAGTGCCTGAATGGAGTGCCAGTCTAAACTTATCTTTCTGATCCATTCACGTGCCAATAATGGTGGTACACCATCTTGCAGAATGTAGAGATACAACTTCCGTATTTTCTTGCCGTTGTATTCGACAGGCACCCTTATTTTTCCTCTGAGTTATACTTTTTGCCCCGTATATATCCTCAAGACAATGGATGTCTCTCTCAAGGGTATGTATGAGAATAGCCGCTCATAGTCTCGTCGATTCATGATGGTTAGAGCTGATCCTGTATCCAATTCCATTTTGACTTGGGACCCTGCTATCGTGAGGGTGACCCAAATGGTTCGGTGATCCTCTTTTGCGATTACGTTGTGAAGTTTGAGACAGCTTAGTCTCTTGTTCCCGGATTCACTATCGTTCATCTGGTCTTCGGAACTACTGTCCGTCATCTTTTGTACTTTCCTGTACGGTTCCTTAGTAGCCTTTTTGTTGTCATTGGTCTTCTTCCCAGACCTGCAAACTCGTGCAATGTGTCCCATCTTTGCGCATTGCCTGCATATTGTGTCCTTGGACCAGCAGTCCTTCTGGTCATGGTTTGTTCTGCCGCAGCGATAACATTTTGCAAATCCCCGTGTCATTTCGTGGGTGCCGTATTCCTGTGGCTTTTGTTGTATTTCCGCAGCTCCCCTTGCTGCTGCTTCGTACGATACTGCCACACTGAAAGCCTTATCTAGCGTCAGCTCTTTCTCTGAGAGTAACCTCTTCTGGGTTCCTTCACTCAGGAGTCCACAGACAAATTTGTCCCGTAAGGTATCTGCCAGTCCTGCTCCGAACTGGCAGTGCTTTGATGGCTTGCGTAGTTCCGTAAGGTAATCAGCATTGCTCTCATTTTTATGCTGATTTCTCCTGTGGAATTTAAATCTTTCTGCTATCAGCAGCGGTGTAGGATTTAGGTGTTTCTGTAGGATAGCAGCAATTTCGTTAAAACTCGTCGCCTTCGGTTTGGCTGGAGTAATCAGGTCCCGCAATAGGCCGTACGTTCTTTTGCCCATTAAATTTAGCAATACCGATGTCTTTTTCTCATCGACTATTTTGTTTGCCTCGCAATATACCTCGAATCTTTCCACATACGTGGTCCAGTCTTCTATTGCATTATTGAAGGCAGTGATATCGCCAGTCTTTGGCATCTTGAAAATCTAAGATGGCGCCTCCCGCACTTTTCCTTCGTCCCCGATGGATCAAAATGGTGCCTCCCGCGCTTTTCCTTCTTCCCTACCGAGTTAAGATGGCGCCTCCCGCGCTTTCCCGCCGCTGCTGCTGCTGCCAACGCTGTTGCTGGTGATTATATTTATTTTACTATCCTGTAATGGCGACGCCCTATGGTCTTCGTGCCTCCCTGATCGCTGCTGCCAACGCCGCTCTCCGAGGTATTTTTATTTTTCTATCGCGCTTCAATATTTGCTCCGTTAATTGAAGAACCATTCCCGTCATGGAGCGGACCATTTGGGACACTTCCCTCCCTCTTCTTAGGTCCGAATGCTGCCCGGCTTCGAAGCACCAGCCGCGCCCTGTGTGCTCCACCCTCTCTCTCTCTCTTTGCTTCCCGACTCGCTGCCCAGCCCCGTTGCAGAGCCACCCGATCGAGCTCTAGCCCGCCGCAGCCCAGGAAGGATCAGTGCACTTCCTGCCACCAGCTCGATTAGCTGGGAAACCACAGACTGGAGAACCAAGCCTGGCTCTCGAGAGTCTCTCCTGCAACTTTTCAATCCGATGATTTGGAAGGCGGTTGCCCACGGTCGACGCCCGTTTCTCGAGTTTCTTTGGATTATTTATTTTTTTTCTTCTGGCTTTGACCTTCAATAACGTCGTCTGAGGTGCTGCGGAGTTGCAGGTAAGTTTGTTTCTTACTCGTCACCAGTATTATGTCCGTGTATAATTGAGACACGGACTGCAGGAGTTGATTATAGCAAGTCTTCACTGAATGGAGACAACCTGGAAACTGAAACTACAGAAGCCTGCTAGGGCCTTTTATACAGGGGTGGTCACTGCCGGTACTGCAGTCTGAGACCAGTTATTCCCTTAAAGGTACATACAAAACAGCTAGCTGGGTTGAAGACAGAAAGCAGAGAGTAGATGTAAAAGTAACTATTCACAGTGCCAGAAGGTGGGGTGTAGTGTTTCACAATGATCAGTGCTGGGATCACTGCTGTTCACAACTTACATTAACAATTTAGACTTTGGAACCAGAAACACAATTTCTAAATTTGTGGATGACACCAAATTGGGGTGGAGAAGAATTACTGAGGAGGACTGCAACAAATTACAGGAGTCCATTAATCAACTTGCAGAATGGGCATATAATTGGCAAATGAAGTTCAACACAGATAAATGTGAGGTATTACATTTTGGTAGGAAGAATAGGGTGGTCACCTATTACTTGGAGGGTGCGAGTTTAGGTGTGGTAGAGGACCAAATGAATCTCGGAGTCCAAGTAAACAAATCACTAAAAGTTCCGTCACAGGTTAGCAAGGCCATAATAAAAGCAAACCAAGCACTAGAGCATAACATAAGAAGAAAAGGAATAGGAGCAGGAGTAGGCCATTTGGCCCTTCGAGCCTGCTCCGACATTCAATAAGATCGTGGCTAATCTTCTACCTTATCTCAATTTCCTGCATTCTCCCCATATCCCTTGATTCCCTTAACATTCAAAAATATATCGATCTCTGCCTTGAATAAACTCAACGACTGAGCCACTCTCTCTCTCTTTGTCTACTGCGTGCTTCCCCGCGACTGTCTCCCTGCATCTATGCCCCATCATCTGTCTTCACGTCTGCCACTCTCCCATCTGACGGCAGAGCTTGTCTCTGTCTCTCTCTCTCTCTCTGTCTTCCCTGACAGGCTTCCCCGTTCTGTTTCCAGGTCTGTCTCTCTCATCCATCTCTCTCTTATTCTATCTCACCCCATCTCTGTCACCATCATCTGCCTCACTTTCTGTCTCCACCAGGTCTGTCTCTCTCTGTCTCTCCCCACGTCTGTCTACCATCTGTCTCCATCCTTCTGCCTTCCCTGTCCAGCTCTCTTTCACTGTGAATCCTGTCGTCTGTCTCCCCAGATTGTCTCCCCACCATCTCTGATTCTGTCTCCGTATCTGTCTCCCTGCCTGCTTACCTTCTTTCTCACACTCTCTTTATCTATCCCCTGGCCCAGTTGTCTCCCCATTTAACTCCCATGTCTGTCTCTTTCTCAGTCACCTGCATTATTCTCTCTCTCTCTCTGTCTTCCCCGTCTTTCTCCTCAACTTTCTCCCAGTCTGTCTCCCCCATCCGTCTCCCCGCTATCTGTCTCACAAGCTGTCTCTCTATCTTTTTCACCCCATCTCACTCTCACTCTATGTCCCTCCAGTCTGTCTCCCCGTCTGACTCACACTGCCTTTCTCTTTATCTGTCTCCATTTTTTGTTTCTCTCTCTCTCTCTGTCACACCCGACTGTCTCCCCATGTTTCCCCACGTCTCCCTCTCTCACTCTCTCCCCACCATGCTCCCTGCTTCCCGCCGCTTCAGTATATCCCCATTTATCACCACCAGTCTCCCTGCCCCGTCCATATCAATCCGCCCACTGGTCTGTCTCTCACTCTATCGGTCTCTTCCCCATCAGCAAACCACGTCTGTCTCTGTCTCTCTATCTGAGTCTCCCGCGACTGTCTGCACATTCTGTCTCTTTCTGTCTCTCCCTCTTTCTCACGTCTTCTGTCAGCCCAGCTTCAGTCTCCCCTGCCAGTCTGTCTCTCCTTCTGTCAATCCAGCATCTGTCACCCCATCTAAGTTCCTGTCTGTCTATCTCATTCTGTCTCAATCCAGTCTGGTCTATTTCTGTCTCCCTGTCAGTCTCTTCACTCTCTCTTTGTCTCACTTCCGTCATTCTCTCCCTTCTGCCTCCTCCCGTCTGCTTGCACAATCTTTCTCCCTGTGTCACCTACCATTTGTGGTCGCCCAGACTGTCTTCATCTGTCTCTCACCCCCATCGGTCTGTCTCTCCCACCGAGCCTGGGGCTGTTGCTCTCTCTCTAACTCCCACCATCTTTCTCTCTATCTGTCTCCCACAGCTTACAACACTGGCAGCTACCCGACAATGTCGAAAACTGCCCAGGTGTGTCCTGTCCACAAAAAGCATGACAAATCCAAACCTGCCAATTACTGCCCCATCATTCTACTCTCAATCATTCAAAGTGATGGAAGGTCTCATCGATAGTGCTAGGAAGTAGCACTTACTCACCAATAACCTGCTCACCGACGCTCAGTTTAGGTACCGACAGGTCCACTCGGTTCCAGGCCTCATTTCAGCCTAAGTACAAATGTGGACAAAGGAGTTGAATTCCAGCGGTGAGGTGAGAGTGACTACCCCTGAAATCAACGTCGCACTTGACTGAGTGTGGCATCAAGGAGCACCAGTAAACATGAAGTCAATGGGATTCGGGAAGAAAAATCTTCCCTTGCTGGAGTCATAACTAGCACAAAGGAAGATGGTTGTGGTGGTTGGAGGTCAATCATCACAGCCTCAGGACATCACTGCAGGAGTTCCTCATGGCAGTGTCCTAGGCCAAACCATCTTCAGCTGTGAAGGTGTAATAGGGTTCGTGCGAAATTGCTGTGCTTAAGAAAAACAGTTCTTGAAACCATATCAATCTAAAACAGTTTTTGAAACTACATCAATCTAAAACAACATTGTGTGCAAATTATGTATATGAACAGCCACCCCCGGACAATTGAATAATGTGTAACCTTTAAATTGATTGGATCTCCGAGGAGATGTGGCAGCTAAAGGGTGTGTATAAACATGTGGGCCTAGAAATTCAGTATAGCCACTTTTGGGGCGGTAAAGTCGGGCGGCCGCTAAAGATTGCGCCCGCCGGAAAGTGGAGGGCAGTTCACCGAAATTCATTAGCTTTGGCCAAGGAGTTTGCTCGAGCGCTAAAACTGGCGATGCACGGCTATCCTTAGGCGCTAAGCCGGCGGTGCAGACTGATACCGCCTGATTGACAGCAGACACTCTGGCGCCGGCCAGCTCTTAAAGGGGGAAGGGTCGACTTGGTCTGCTGCCATGCCCTGGATACTGCAGCCCTCCAGCTAGGCCTAAACACTGCTGCTGGAGAGAAATAGCGCCAGGAAGGATGCAGAGGGCCCGTGAGCGAGCGCAGCACTTCTCTGGCCATGATTTAAAGGTGCTGGTTAGGGCTTTGGAGAAGAGAAGCCATATCTTGTTCCCGGACAGTGGCAAGAAGCCTCCCAACAGGGTGTACAGGAGAGCCTGGAGGGATATCGCCCAGAGGGTCACAGCCACCTGCGATGTCCCCCGGACTGTTGTCCAATGCCGGAAAAAGTTTAACGACCTCACTCGGATTGTCAGGGTGAGTACCCTTTCCAGTGTCCTCCTCATCCTTGCATGTGCACCTCACATTATGGGCAAAGGGACCTCAAAGGCCTAATAGCCAGCCCTCATCCAGCAGCTATGGCACTGGCATGAACAGCAATTGCACTTTCTGCACTTTACACACTGGCTAAGCTATTCGACCATGGGAGGCAGTGCACACAACAACAGGGCACCACACTGGCCAAGCTATTCGACCATGGGAGGCAGTGCACACAACAACAGGGCACCACACTGTACTTAGAGGCCGTCCTTTCTCTTGCAGGCCAAGCTGGCCCAGAGTCTGAAGAGCCGGACTGTCACCGGGGGAGGCCATCCCCAGTTCCAGCAGCTCAGTGACCTGGAGGAGCACGTGGGTCGACTCATGGGTGCCCGGGTGATTGGCCCCATTGCAATTGGAGATGCCGATCCTGTGCTGGGCCCCAATGGTAAGGACATGACCTTTTGGACCTCTCTCGTTCCCCTTGCGCTTCAGATCTACATCCTTTGCCACTGTCCGACAAATGCGCAGAATGCCAGCACTCATGCCTCCCTCGCTGATGCCCTCTCCTCACTCTAAAGCTACTCTTGTGCCTTCCTGCTTTCAGCTGGTGAGGAAGAGGTCCCTGAAGCTGCCAGTGAGAGTCCCTCGGAAGAGGAGGACGAGGAGGAGCAAGAGGAAGGCGGCCCATCGGGGGAACCCTCATCCGCACCAGGGAATGGCAACGGAGGGGACACGCCTTCCCTGGAGGAGAGCCAGGGGGAAGCGTTGCAGGGGGTGTAGCTCCTGTGCCCAGTGGCGTCCAGCCATGCGGGAAGGGTCGGGCAGCACGGCTGCCTTCTCCCCAGAGGGGGGAAGTGATGCAGGGGAGTGTAGCTCCTGTGCCCAGTGGCGTCCAGCCACGCGGGAAGGGTCGGGCAGCAAGGCTGCCTTCTCCCCAGAGGGGGGAAGTGTTGCAGCGGAGTGTAGCTCCTGTGCCCAGTGGCGTCCAGCCACGCGGGAATGGTCGGGCAGCACGGCTGCCTTCTCCCCAGAGGGGGGAAGTGTTGCAGGGGAGTGTAGCTCCTGTGCCCAGTGGCGTCCAGCCACGCGGGAAGGGTCGGGCAGCTCGGCTGCCTTCTCCCCAGAGGGGGGAAGTGTTGCAGGGTAGTGTAGTTGCCGGGCCCAATGGCGTGCAGCCACGCAGGAAGGGTTGGGCAGCTCGGCTGCCTTCTCCCCAGAGGGGGGAAGTGTTGCAGGGGAGTCTAGTTGCTGGGCCCAGTGGCGTGCAGCCATGCAGGAAGGGTCGGGCAGCTCGGCGGCCTTCTCCCCAGAGGGAGAGTCCGGCCTCCAGTCCGGAGACGGCCCTCGCCCAGGAGGTGCGCCTCCTTGACCAAATATCCGTGGACTCGGATCGTCGGCACACCGAGTTCATGGGGGTTGTTGCACGGTTGCCTGAGGCCATTGAGTCCCTGGCTCATAGTGTGTCCGATTTCGGGGCCTCACAGGCCAGGGGTTTCGAACAACTCGTGGCAGCACAGGCCAGGGGTCTCGAACAATTAGGGGCATCACAGGACGCGAGTCGGGCCAAATTGAGGGCAGCACAGGACGCGAGTCGGGCTGAATTCAGGGCAGCACAGGACGCGAGTCGGGATGAATTCAGGGCAGCACAGGCAGCGAGTGGACAGTTGATCAGTGGTGCCGTGCAGTCACTGGCTGGTCTGATGCGGGCACAGACCAGGGCAGTACGGGCACTCACTGCTGCCACACTCGCTGTGCCAGGCAGGCATCGCCAGGGCACCCGCCGCGCTGCAGCAGCACAGCGGTCTGGCCTTCACCAGATTGCTGCACTTGCTGCAGTGCCAGCCCGGCCGAGTGCCAGTGTCTCAGGTGAGCAGCGAGCACCTGGCATCAGCCAGCTTGCCCCCATTGCTGCAGCCGCCACTGCCACTCCCCCAGCGAAGCTGCGACGAGCTGCTGGAGGGACTGATGCTGCCCAGCCACAGCTGCAGCAGTCAGCAGCCGGCAGCCGGCCCCTCGAGGGCCAGAGTTCGTCTAGGCCGACCCCCAAGGGCATCTGCCGACACGCAATGTGCCCCTCAGGAGCCTTCCCCCAGCCTTGCAGCACCCACAGGGCCCAGGTTGAGGCAGAGCAGCAGGTCGGCCAGGGGCCGGAAAAGCCTGGACAAGGACTTGCCCTCTCGGCACACAAAGTAGAGTGTGTTGGCAAATGTTTTTTTATATGGGGGTGGTTGTGTTGTCTATGGGGGGGTTCTTTTGGTAAGGCTGAGGATGAAGGCCATTTGGATGGACAAGTTTTGTTATTCCTCCCCAGGTTGTGGGAGTGAGATATGTTTTTGACTGTTTTTTGGGGGTGTTGTCTGTTTTTGGGTTTCATGTGGGAAGGGCCCTGAGTTTGTTCAATAAAGCATTTTCTTTATTCAGCTTGTCCATGTGTGATGTTTCAAGTGGTTGTTGCATTAACCGGCTGAGGGCTTGCGGAGCGGCTGCATTCATGTGCCTTCATTGCCACAAGCCATCCCCACACAGGGGGCCTAGAAGTGTCGTTCAATAAGCCGCCGACGGACGGCCCTTGCACCTTGTGGCTCCCTCCTGGGCTGGTACTCCTCCTCCTCCTCCTCCTCCTCCTCATGGTCCTCCTGCTCGTCCTCCTGAGGTGGTGGTCCAACGTTAGGTGGCAGTTCCTGAGTCCTGCGGATAGCCAGGTTGTGCAGCATGCAGCAAACGACGACGAACTGGGAGACTTATCCGGCGAATACTGCAGAGATCCGCCGGAGCGATCTAGGCAGCGGAACCGTTGCTTGAGGATGCCAATCGTTTGCTCTATGATGTTCCTTGTGGCTTGATGGCTTTCATTGTATGCCTCCTCAGCCGGGGTCCTGGGTGCGCGGAGCGGGGTCATGAGCCATGTACACAAAGAATAGCCTTTGTCCCCAATAAGCCATCCTCTTGGGGGAGGCTGTGCCTGGAACATGTCAGCCACAGTAGTCTGGCGCAGGATAAATGCATCGTGGCTGCTGCCTGGAAAGCGGGCATTGACAGCTAGGATACGCTGCCTGTGGTCACACACCAGCTGTACATTGAGGGAATGGTAGCCCTTCCGGTTGTGGTAATCTTCAGCATTGTCGATAGGTGCCCGCAAAGCCACATGCGTGCAGTCAATGGCGCCCTGCACCATGGGGAAGTTGGCGATCCTCGCAAATCCGACTGCACGCTGCTCCTGCCTCTCTATGGTCATGGGGAAGGAGATGAATTGGTGTCTCCTTGTGAAAAGGGCATCGGTGACCTGCCGGAAGCAGCGATGCATGGCGAACTGGGAGATGTTAGATATGTCCCCAGCAGCGGCTTGGAAGGTGCCGCTTGCATAAAAGTTCAGAGCCACCGTGACCTTCATTTCCACCGACAGAGACGTCCTGCACATCAGCTGTGGACGCAGATCTCTGTGAAGCAGCTGGCAGATCTCTGCAAACACCTCCCTTCTGAAGCACAGCCTCTTAACACACTGCGCGGCAGTCATGGTGAGATAGGACACCTGCTGGCGGTATTCCCTGAGTGGGTAAGGCCTACGTTGCCGATGCCTGATGCCCCCTCTGCTTCTAGGCATGGCTGCCCCTCTCACACAGCGTCTGCGAGCCCTTCGCACATAATGCTGGAACTGAGGGTTGGAACCCCATGCAGCCCCCATAATATACTTGGAAACAATGAAATCACAATGAGGCAAATTTCCAAGCTCTGGCCAGAAGCCAAAACTACCTCTCCTATGTTGGGCCAAATCAGTAAGGTCTCTTCCTTGGTCTCTGTCCAGAAATCCGTTGCAGAAAAGTCATTGCAGCAAAATGGCTGGCCTTTATAGTTCAGTGTAAGTGCCCTTTAATTAGCGCTCCCCGAGGCCCGCAGGGCCTCTGCTGCGTTCCAGATCACAGTTCTTAACACCGCCACGCCCCCATTGGGCGGGCATGACTGAAGTTCCGGTTTGGGGTGCACAAAGGGCGTTGCACAACGAAATGACGTCATAAGTTGCGCGCGCAGCTGAGCGCGCGCATACACTTTGCGCCGGCGCTAAATGTCTACTGAAGTTGGGCGTAGGCGCAGATCATCCTGCACCCGGGCGCTAAGTGCCTAGCGCTCGAGATCTACCCCTCCTAAGGTGCTAACGGCTGGCAAACGCAACTAAATTTCTAGGCCGTGATCTCTGCGGTCCCGCAGATGATTGAATTATGTGTAAGTGGTGACAAGTGACGTCTGCGGCCCCGCAGATGATTGAATTATGTGGAAGTGGTGACATGTGACCTCTGTGGATGGAAGGAATAAACACTGAACATTCGAAGCATTCGGGTGAGCCAACCATGCACGAGCGGCCGGAGCTCTAAGTTGTCTCCCTGATCAGCCCAATTTGTTTGTCTGTAACTGTTGGTCAATCAAAACTGTTCATAGGTGTGTAGGAAACCGTTGGAATCTTAATAAACTGTTTGATTCTTTACCCTTGACAGGCTAGTGTGCGAAATTAACTGAAGTGATATTTTTCACCACAACAAGCTGTTACATCAATGACCTTCCCTCCAACATAAGGTCATAAGTGGGGACGTTCGCTGATGACTGCACAGTGTCGAGTATCATTTTACAACTCTTCAGATGTTGAAGCAGTCCATTCCCGCATGCAACAAGACCTGGACATCATTCAGGCTTGGGCTGATAAACTGCAGGTAACATTCGCGACACACAAATAACAGGCAATGACTACCTCCAACAAGGGCAGCACGGTGGCATAGTGGTTAGCACTGTTGCCTCACAGCGCCAGGGACCCAGGTTCGAATCCGGCCTCGGGCGACTGTCTGTGTGGAGTTTGCACATTCTCCCCGTGTTTGCGTGGGTTTACTCCGGGTGCTCCGGTTTCCTCCCACAGTCCAAAGATGTGCAGGTTAGGTTGATTGGCTATGATAAATTGACCCTTAGTTTTAGGGGGAGTAAATACGTGGGGTTACGGGGATAGGGTGGGATATGTGTTGGTGTAGGGATTACGGGGTTTGGGTGGGATATGTGTCGGTGCAGGCTCGATGGGCCGAAATGGCCTCTATCTGCACTGTGGGGTTTCTGTGATTCTGTGATTCTGTGAAAAGTGAGTTTAACCACCATCCCTTCTAGAATGCTGAAGAGAAAAGATGAGGAAACAGTGCAGGAAACTGATTGGGGTAAGGATAACCAGATTCTGTCAGGAAGGGGCACTGCATACAAACAAAAGAATGCACTAATAATAGGGTCCAGGTTAGAATAAATGGTAATAAGACAAATAGGGCAATAATAAAAAAAAAGTAAAAATGTTAAAAAGACCAAGCTAAGGGAATTGTATCTCAATGCACGAAGCACACCTAATAAGGTAGATGAATTAACAGCGCAAATAGATGTAAATGTATATGATACCATTGCGATTACCGAGACATGGCTGCAGGGTGACTGAGGCTGGGAGCTGAATACCCAAGGATATTCAATATTTAGGAAGAACAGGAAAAAAGGAAAAGGAGGTGGGGTGGCGTTGTTAGTAAAGGACCGGTGAGCAGTCGGCAGCAGCAGCGAGGAGGCAGATACAAATCCGGCGAATTCCACAAGAACAGCAAAATGAAGGAGTGATGTCACAGGACTGCAGGAAAGAATCCGAGAGTGGGTGCAGCCAAACAACAACAACTGCGAAACCGCTAAATTGATGTCACAACCAGGGAAGGAGCTGATTGGTAAGAAGGACCTGTTGAGTCTTTCTACAGTCCAGTCTTTAAAGTAAAAGTAAGGTCTCTAGTTCAAGAGTAAGTAGTTTTTCAAGGGAAGTCAGGATACTAATGTATATAATATTCTTTAATTTAAAGGAAGTAAAGGGATTAAATTAAGGGTATGATATGGCAGGGCAGCTCGGCAGCATGGAGTGGTCCTCCTGTGCTATGTGGGAAGTCAGGGACACTTTCGGTGTCCAGGGTGAACACATACGCAGGAAGTGTCTCCAGCTGCAGCTACTCGAAATCCATGTTTCGGAGCTGGAGCTGCGGCTGGAGTCACTGTGGCACATCCGCGAAGCTGAGATCTTTGTTGATAGCACTTTTAACGAGGTGGTCACACCGCAGTTAAAGAGTGCAAAGGCAGACAGGGAATGGGTGACCGCCAGACAGAGTAAAAGAACTAGGAAGGTAGTTCAGGAGTCCCCTGGTTCCATCACCCTCTCCAACAGGTTTTTTGTTTTGTATACTGCTGGGCGAGATGGTTTCTCAGGGGAATGCAGCACGAGCCAAGTCCGTGGCACTACACATGGCTCAGCTGCACAGAAGGGGCAGAAAAAGAGTGGGAGAGCAATAGTGATAGGGGACTCTATCATAGGGGGAACAGATAAACGTTTCTGTGGCCGCAGACGTGACTCCAAGATGATATGTTGCCTCCCTGGTGCCAGGGTCAAGGATGTCACTGAACAGCGGCAGGGCATTCTGAAGGGGGAGAGTGGTCAGTCAGAGGTCGTGGTTCATATTGGTACCAACGACATAGGTAGAAAGAGGGATGAGGTGCTGCAGCAAGAATTTAGGGAGCTAGGTAGCAGATTTAAAAGCAGGACCTCAAAAGTTGTAAATTCTGGATTATTCCCGGTGCCACATGCTAGTGAGTATAGGAATAGCAGGATAGTGCAGATGAATGTGTGGTGAAAGATTTGGTGCAGGAGGGCTGGTTTTCGTTTCCTGGATCATTGGGTCTTCTTCTGTGGAAGGTGGAAACTGTACTAGTTGGCCGGCTTTAATCTGACCCGGAACGGGACCAACATCCTTGCAGGGAGGTTTACTAATACTGTTGCAGTGGTGGTTTAAACTAACCTGGCAATGGGATGGGATACCGTGTGGAGCTATAGTAGAGGGTGATGCACAGTCAAACATATAGGAAACAACGTGTCAGCCTGGATGGCAGTGCAAATATCTAACGGCACAAGCAAGTATAGCAAGGTTGGATGGCATTTATTTTAATGCAAGGATTCTTGCGAGTAAGGCAGAGGAATTGAACGTGTTGATAAATTAATGGGAGTAAGATATTTTTGCTATCACAGAGACATGGTTGAGGGAGGGGCAGGACTGGTAGCTCAACATTCTGGAGTGTAGAATTTTCAGGTGAGACAGAGGGGTGTGTAAAAGAGGAGGGGGTGTCGCAAAATTAATCAAGGCGTCAATTACTGCTGTAAGGAGGGATGATATCTTAGCAGTTTCATCTAATGAGGCCATATGGGTAGAACGTAAAAAAAAAAGTCGGCAAGCACTTTGCTGGGAGTGTACTATAGGCCGCCAAACAGTCAAGGAATAGATATGTATGCAAATCTCAGAGAAGTGTAGAAATAATAGGGTAATAATAGTAGGGGATTTCAAATTCCCCAATATTAACTGGGGTAGTCAGAGTGTGAAAGGCTTAGAGGCTGTGGAATTCTTAAAGTGCATCCAGGAGAGCTTTTTGTGCCAGCATGTAGAAAGTCCTACAAGAGAGAGGGTGGTACTGGACTTAATTATAGTGAATGTAGCCGGGCAAGTGGTAGATGTGTCAGTAGGAGAGCATTTTGGTGACAGTGACCATAATGCGGTGAGATTTAATGTAGTCATGAAAAAGTACATTGATTCACCGGAAATAAAGGTTCTAAATTGGGGGAAGGCCAATTTTAATAGGATAAGGCAGGATCAGGCCAAAATGGACCGAGATCAGCTACTTGGAGGAATATCCACATCAGAGCAGCGGGAGTCTTTCAGAAAGGAAATAGAGAGAGAACAACGCCAATATGTTCCCGTAAAGGTCAAGGGTGGGACCAACAAACCCAGGGAAACCTGGATGACAATGGCTATACAAGAATGGATTAGGAAAAAGGGAAGCTTTTGGCAGATACAAAGGACTAAAAACAGTGGATGCCCTAGCGGAGTATAGAAATTGAAGGGCGGTACTTAAAAAAGAAATTAGGAGAGCGAATATGGGGCATGAAAAAACACTGGTGGGCAAAATAATGGAAAATCCCAAGGTGTGTATAAGTATATTAAGGGCAAGAGGATAACCAGGGAAAGAGTAGTGCCCATTAGGGACCAAAGTGGCAATCTGTGTGTAGACCTGGTAGATGCAGGTGAGGTTTTAAACGAATATTTTACATCTGTGATCACTATGGAGAAGGACAATGTAGGCATAGAAATCAGGCAGGGGGATTGTGATATACTTGAACAAATTAGTATAGAGAGGGAGGAGGTACTAGCGGTTTTATTGGGCTTAAAAGTGGATAAATCCCCAGGTCCAGACGAGATGTACCCCAGGCTGCTGTGTGAGGAAAGGGAGGAGATTGCAGGGGCTCTGACACAAATTTTCAGAACCTCTCTGGCCACACGGGACAGGCCAGAGGATTGGAGGACAGCCAACGTAGTACCATTACTCAACAAGGGTAGCGGGGAAAATCCAGGTTATTACAGGCCAGTGAGCCTAAAATCAGTGGTAGGGAAATTATTGGAAAAAATTCTGAGGGACAGAATTATTCTCCACTTGGAGAGGCAAGGATTAATCAAGGAAAGTCAGCATGGCTTTGATAGGAGGAGATCATGTCTAACCAATCTGAATGAATATTTCGAGGGGGTGACTAGATGTGTGGTTGAGGATAGTGCAGTTGATGTAGTCCACATGGACATCAGTAACACAATTGCAAAGTCCCGCATGGGAGACTGGTCAAGAAGTTAAGAGCCCATGGGATCCAGGGGAATTTGGCACATGGGATACAAAATTGACTTAGTTGCAAACGGCAGAGAGTGATGGTCAAAGGTTGTTTTTGTGACTGGAAGCATGTGTCCAGTGGTGTGACACAGAGTTCTGTGTTGGGTCCTTTGCTATTTGTAGTGTGCATTAATGATTTAGAAATGAATGTAGGAGGTATGATCAGTAAGTTTGCAGATGACACGAAAATTGATGGAGTGATTAATAGTGAGGAGGGAAGCCTCAGTCTACAGGACGATATAGACAGGTTGTTCAAATGGGCAGAAAAGTGGCAAATGGAATTTAACCCTGAAAAGTGTAAGGTGATGGATTTTGGGAGGACTAACTAAGCAAGGGAATACACATTGCATGGTAGGACCCTAAGAAGGACAGAAAATCAGAGCGACCTTGGTGTGCATGTACATAGATCCCTGAAGGCAGATAACGTGGTTAAAAAGGCATATGGGATACTTGCCTTCATTAGCCGAGGCATAGTGTATAAGAGCAGGGAGGTTATGATGGAGTTGTACAAAATGCACGTTAGGCCACAGCTGGAATACTGTGTGCAGTTCTGGTCGCCACACTATAGGAAGGGTGTGATTGCTTTGGAGAGGGTGCAGAGGAGATTAACCAGGATGTTACCTGGGCTGGAGCTCTTCAGCTATGAAGAGAGACTGGACAGGCTGGGGTTGTTTTGCATAGAGCAGAGAAGGCTGAGGGGGGACAAATTTATGAGGGGCATAGATAGTGTAGATAGAAAGGAACTTTTCCCCTTAGTAGAGGGGTCAATAACCAGGGGACATAGATTCAAGGTAAGGGACAGGAGGTTTAGAGGGGATTTGAGGAAAAAGTTTTTCAACTAGAGGGTGTTTGGAATCTGGAAATCACTGCCTGAAAGGGTGGTAAAGGCAGGAACCATCACAACATGCAAGAAGCATTTAGATGAGCACTTGAAACGAAATAGAATACAAGGCTACGGAACAAATGCTGGAAAATGGAATTTGAATAGACAGGGCTTGATGGCCGGCGTGCTAACGATGGGCCGAAGGGCCTCTTTCTGTACTGTAAAACTCTATGATTCCAGCACTCTATGCCTATGAAATCAGAGCAATAGGGAGAAAGGATATTGGCTCAGACAATCAAGATGTAGAATCAGTCTGGGTGGAGCTAAGAAGCACCAAAGGGCAGAATATATGTGTGGGAGTTGTATATATGCCTTCAAACAGTAGTAGTAACGTAGATGATGGCATCATACAGGAAATTAGAGATGCATGTAACACGGGTACTACAGTAATCATGGGTGACTTTAATGTACATATAGACTGGCCAACACAAATTAGCAATAATACTGTGGAGGATGAATTCCTGGACTGTGAACGAGATGGTTTTTTAGACCAGTACATTGAGGAGCCAACTAGGGAACAGGCTATCCTAGATTGGGTTCTGTGTAATGAGAAGGGGTTAATTCATAATCTTGCTGTGCGGGGGCCTTTAGGGAAGAGTGACCATAACATGAAGAATTCTTCAGTAAGATGGAAAGTGAAGACGTCCAATTAGAAACTAGGGTCCTAAATCTAAACAAAGGAAACTACGAACATTTGAGGAGTGAGTTGGCTATGATAGATTGGGGAGCTTCATTAAAAGCCAAGAGGATGGATAGGCAATGGCTAACACTTAAGGAACAGAATGCATGAAATGTAACAGTTATGCATTCCTTTCTGGTGCAAAAACACAAAAGGATAAACGGTGAAATCATGGCCAATAAAATATATTTAGTGTAGTATTAGAACCAAAGTTGAGTCATATAAAGTTGCCAGAAACAGTGGCAAGCCTGAGGATTGGGAGCAGTATAGAGTTCAGCAAAAAAGGACCAAGAGATTGGTTAAGCGGGGAAAAATAGAGCATGAGAGTAAACTTGCAAGGAACATAAAAGCAGACTGTAAAGGCTTCCAGACAAGAAAAAGATTAGTGAAGAAATATGTAGGTCACTTACAGTCAGAAAGGGGAGAATTTATAATGGAGAACCAGGAGATGGTGAACAATTAATCAAGTACTTTGTTTCTGTCTTCATGGAAGCAGACACAAATACTTTCCTAGAAATGCTAGGGAACCAAGGGTCTAGTGAGAAGGAGGGTTTAAAGGAAATTATTATTAGTAATAAAAAGTGCTGGAGAAATTAATGGGCCTGAATGCTGATAAATCACCAGGGCCTGATAATCTGCATCCCAGAGTACTAGAAGAGGTAGACATGGAAATAATGGATGCATTGGTTGTCATCATCCAAAATTCTATAGATTATGGAACAGTTCCTGCAGATTGGAGGGTGATAAATGTAACCCCACTATTTATAAAAGGAGAGAGAAAACAGGGAACTACAGACCGGTTAGCATAAAATCAGTAGTAGGGCAAATGCAAGAGTCTATTATAAAGGATGTGCTGAAAGGACACTTAGAAAATCTCAACGGGATTAGACAAAGTCAACATGGATTTATGAAAGGGAAATCGTGTTTGACAAACCAACTGGAGTTTTTGAGGTTGTAACTGGTAAAATAGATAAGCGATAACCAGTGGATGTGGTGTGTTTGGATTTTGAGAAGGCCTTTGATAAAGTCCCACATAAGAGGATAGTGTGCAAAATTAAAGCACCAGTGATTGGGGGTAATATACTGGCATGGATTGAATACTGGTTAACAGACAGGTAACAGAGAGTAAGAATAAATGGGTGTTTGCGGGGAGGCAGGCGGTGACTGGTAGGATACCGCGGGGATTACTGCTTGCGCCTCAGCTATTCACAATATATATCAATGATTTGGATGAGGCAACCAAATGTATCATTTCCACGTTCGCTGACGACACGTAACTAGGTGGGATTGTGACTTGTGAGGAGGATGCAAAGAGGCTTCAAGTCGATATAGACAAGTTGAGTGAGTGGGCAAATACATGGCAGAACGTGGATAAATGTGAATTTATTTAAATGGTGATAGATTGGGAAATGTTGATGTACAAAGGGTCATGGGTATCCTTGTACACCAGTCACTGAAAGCAACCATGCAGGTGCAGCAAGCAGTAATGAACGCAAATTTTATGTTGGCCTTCAGTGGAAGATGATTTGAGTACAGGAGCAAGGATGTTTTCTGCAGTTATTCAGGGCCTTGGTGTGACCACACCTGGAGTGCTGTGTGGAGTTTTGGTCGCCTTACCTAATAAAGGTTAAACTAGCAATAGAGGGAGTGCAGCAAAGGTTCACCAGACTGCTTCCTGGAATGGTAGGACTGTTGTATGAAGAGAGATTGGGTCAACTAGGCCTGTATTCACTAGAGTTTACAAGAATGAGAGGGTTCTCATTGGAACATACAAACTTCTGACAGGGCTAGACAGACTGAATGCAGGGAGGATGCTTGCCTTTGCTTGGGTGTCTAAATATAGGGGTCATAGTCTTAGGATATGGGATTAGGACATTTAGGACTGAGATCAGGAGAAATTTCTTCACTCAGAGGGTGGTGAACCTGTGGAATTCTCTACCACAGAAGGCTGTGGAGCCCAAGTCAATGAGTATATTTAAGAAGGAGATAGATAGATTTCTAGACACAAAAGGCATCAAGGTGTATGGGGAGACAGTGAGAATACGGTATTGTGATAGAGGATCAGCCATGATCATATTGAATGGTGGAGCAGGCTCAATGGGCCGAATGGTCTATTCCTGTTACAATTTTTCTATTCCCTCTTTCTATTGACATTCAACGACATTACTTTCGTCGAATCCCCCACCATCAACATCCTGGGGGTTCACCATTGGCCACAAACTGAAATGGACCAGCCACATAAATACTGTGGCAACAGGGGCAGGTCAGGGGCTATGTATTCTGCGTCGAATGTCTCACCTCCTGACTCGCCAAACCTTTCCACTATCTACAAGACACAAGTAAGGAGTGTGATGGTATAATTTCCACTTGCCTGGATGAGTGCAGTTCCAGCAACACTCAAGAAGCTGGACCCCATCCAGTACAAAGGAGCCCGCTTGCTTGGCACCACATCCACCATCTTAAACATTCACTCCCTCCAACACTGGTGTACAGTGGATGCCGTGTGTACCATCTAAAAGATACACTGCAGCAACTCACCAAGGCTTCTTCGCAGCACCTTCAAAATCTGCGAAATCTTCCACCTAGAAGGACAAGGGCAGCAGACGCTTGGGAACACCACCAACTCCAAGTTCCCCTCCAATGGAACACCATCCTGACTTAGAAGTATATCGCCGTTCCTTCATTGCCGCAGGGTTTAAATCCTTGAACTCGCTCACTAACAGCACTTTGGGAGTATCTTCAAAACACGGACTGCAGCGATTGAAGAAGCCGGCTCACCACAACCTTCACAAGGGCAATTAGTGATGGGCAATAAATGCTGGAATACCAGCAATGCCCAAGTCCCAGGAACGAATAAAGCTATTTTTTCATGACACTCGATTGAAATCCCATGAATAAGGCGGGATCAGTGAAATCCACGCTGTCGAGGGAATGACATTCCTGGATTGAGGCGGGAGCAGTGTTTTCTACGCTGTCCAGGGGATGAAATTCCTGCATTGTGGCAGGAGCGGTGTAATCTACGCTGCCCAGGGGATGAAATTCCTGTATTGAGGTGGGAGCGGTGTAATCTACGCTGTCCAGGGGATGAAATTCCTGTATTGAGGTGGGAGCGGTGTAATCTACGCTGTCCAGGGGATGAAATTCCTGCATTGAGGTGGGAGCGGTGTAATCTACGCTGTCCAGGGGATGAAATTCCTGCATTGATGTGGGAGCGGTGTAATCTACACTGTCCAGGGGATGAAATTCCGGCATTGAGGTGGGAGCGGTGTAATCTATGTTGTCCAGGGGATGAAATTCCTGCATTGTGGCGGGAGCAGTGTAATCTACGTTGTCCAGGGGATGAAATTCCTGCAATGTGGCGGTAGCAGTGTAATCTAGGCCGTCCAGGGGATGAAATTCCTGCATTGTGGCGGGAGCAGTGTAATCTACGTAGTCCAGGGGATGATATTCCTGTGTTGAAGCGGGAGCAGTGTAATCCAGGCCATCCAGGGAATTAAATATTTGGATGCAGAATGGAGTAATTTAATCTGGACTGCGGTGGGAGATTTGTAATGTAGGCGGACGTGGGAATGTAAGCCCTTGATTGATGCGGCAGCACTATGATCTAGGCTGCCATTTGAATGCAATTCCGGGACTGAGGCATCGGCCGTGTAATCTTTCAAGCCCTGGGAATACAATTCCTGGATTGTGGTGGGAGCAGTGTAATCTAGTTGGCCGTGAAAATGATAATCCTCGACTGAATAGGAGCAATGGAATCGAGGCATCCCTGGAAAAGAGTTTCTCAGATGGAGGCACGTGCAGTGCAACCTAGGCATCACGGGAAGGAAATACCTGGACTGAGGAAGTAGCAGTGTAATCTCCATGATTCTGGGAGTGGAATTCCTGAATTGAGCCGAGAGCAATGTAATCGATGCGGCCGTAGGGATCAAATTAATGAAATGAGACGGGAGCAGTGAAATCTACTATGCACTGGAAATTAAATTGCTGGAGTGAGTGGGGAGCAATGTAATCTAGGTGGCCCTGGGAATGGTATTCGTGGACTGAGGCGTGAGCAGTGAAAAATAGGCCGTCCATGGAATTACATTCCAGGAATGAGTCGGTAGTGATGCACTATCAATTGCTACAAAAGACTGGAGATTGAGTAAGTAATAAACAGGCTTTTATTACCAAAGAACAGAGCATGCCTCTTGGGGTTGCCTGGTATCCAAAAGGGCCGGAGGCTTCTGAGCAGCGACCTTTATACCCAGCCATGAGGGTGGAGCCAGGGGCGGAGTCAGCTGAGGCATGCACAGACAAGTACAACAATACTAACAACAGTGGTTTACCACATTCACCCCTTGTTTAGAATTGAGTCCGGCGGGGTGAAGTGCACTAAAAATTCGTGTACTGAAGTCTATCAGGAGGCCTTGTAAGCCGTCCTGAGCGTCGCAGCAGCGGCGGTGATGGTGCAGCATCCAACGGTGAACCCGGTGTCTCGTTCAGAGGAGGTGTAGCAGGTGGCGGACCCTGGGGCTGCTGCATGCCGTCTACAGGGGTCAGAGCATGGGTAATGGGAGGTAGCGATGGTGGTCTCTCAGAGGCACCCGAAGGTGCGAGGTCTCGTGCGGGGACTGTGTCCTGGGGGTAGGCAGGAGTAGCGGTGGGTGGCGAAGAGGGTGTTTCAGGAGCACCTGCAGGTGCGAGGTCTCGAATGGAGACTGTGTCCTCCCGCCCGTCCGGGTACACCACGTAAGCATACTGCGGGTTAGCGTGGAGGAGGCTCACCCTCTCGACCAGGGGGTCCGCCTTATGGGTCCTCACGTGCTTCCGCAGTAGGACGGGACCTGGAGAAGTCAGCCATGTTGGTAGCGAAATCCCCGACGTGGACTTCCTGGGGAAGGAGAACATTCTCTCGTGAGGAGTGGCATTGGTGGGTGTACAGAGCAGCGACCGAATGGAATGGAGCGCCGCAGGGAGGACCTCCTGCCAGCGGGAGGTCGGAAGGCCCTTAGATTTTAAGTTTAAAAGGACTGCCTTCCAGACTGTCGCATTCTCCCTTTCCACCTGGCCGTTACCCCGGGGGTTGTAGCTGGTGGTCCTGCTTGTAGCAATGCCTCTCGCGAGCAGGTACTGCCGAAGTTCGTCGCTCATAAAAGATGAGCCCCTGTTGCTATGGATATAGCTAGGGAAACCGAACAAGGCGAAGAGGTCATTCAGACATTTAATGACCGTGGTACTGGTCATGTCCGAGCAAGGGATGGCAAACGGGAAACGGGAGTACTCATCAATTATATTGAGGAAGTACACATTGCGGTCAGAGGAGGGGAGGGGCCCTTTAAAATCGATGCTCAGCCGCTCGAAGGGGCGCGTGGCTTTGATCAGGCTCGCTCTGTCTGGCCTATAAAAATGCGGCTTGCACTCGGCACAGATCTGGCAGTTCCTGGTCATGGTCCTGACCTCCTCGATGGAGTAGGGCAGGTTACGGGATTTGATAAAATGGAAGAACCTGGTGACCCCCGGGTGGCAGAGGTCATTGTGGAGGGTCTGTAGCCTATCAACCTGCGCGTTGGCGCACGTACCACGTGATAGGGCATCTGGGGGCTCATTGAGTTTCCCGGGCCGGTACAAGATATCGTAATTGTAGGTGGAGAGTTCGATTCTCCACCTTAAGATCTTGTCATTCTTGATTTTGCCCCGCTGCTTATTATGAAACATAAAAGCCACTGAACGCTGGTCAGTGAGCAGGGTAAATCGTTTTCCGGCCAGGTAATGCCGCCAATGTCGCACGGCTTCCACAATGGCCTGGGCCTCCTTTTCGACAGAGGAGTGTCGAATCTCGGGGCCCTGGAGGGTCCTTGAGAAAAAGGCCACGGGTCTCCCCGCCTGGTTAAGGGTTGCAGCTAGGGCAAAGTCGGATGCATCGCTCTCCACTTGAAAAGGAAGGGACTCATCCACAGCGTGCATTGTGGCCTTCGCAATGTCTCCTTTTATGAGAGTGAAGGCTGCACAGGCCTCTGCTGTCAGGGGGAAGGAGGCGGACTTGATGAGGGGTCGGGCTTTATCTGCATAGTTGGGCACCCACTGCGCATAGTAAGAGATAAACCCCAGGCATCTCTTCAGTGCTTTCTGGCAGTGGGGGAGGGGGAGCTCCATAAGGGGGTGCATTCTATCGGGGTCTGGGCCGATTACTCCGTTCTCCACTACGCAGCCAAGAATAGCAAGGCGCGTAGTACGAAACATACATTTGTCTTTGTTGTATGTGAGATTCAGCCGCTGGGCCGTCCGGAGGAATTTCTCTAGATTAACGTCGTGGTCCTGCTGGTCATGGCCGCAGATGGTGACGTTGTCTAGATATGGGAAAGTGGCCTGGAGCGCGTTCTGGTCAACCATCCGGTCCATCTCCCGTTGGAAGACAGAAACTCCGTTGGTGACGCCGAAGGGAACTCTGAGAAAGTGATAGAGCCGACCGTCAGCTTCAAAAGCTGTGTACTGGCGGTCCTCAGCCCTGATGGGGAGCTGGTGGTATGCCGACTTCAGATCAATCGTCGAGAACACCCGGTATTGTGCTATCTGATTGACCATGTCAGATATGCGGGGGAGTGGATATGCATCCAGCTGGGTGTAGCAGTTGATCGTCTGGCTGTAGTCAATAACTAGGCGCTGTTTGCCGCCAGCCTTCACCACCACCACTTGTGCTCGCCATGGGCTATTGCTGCTCTCGATAATCCCTTCCTTCAGGAGTCTCGCTACCTCGGATTTAATGAAACCCCTATCCCCGGCACTGTAACGCCTACTTTTGGTAGCGATGGGCTTACAGTCGCGGGTGAGGTTAGCGAACAAGGAGGGGGGGGAGACTTTACGGGTGGAGAGGCTGCAAATGGCGCGCGGCGGGCGATTTAAAAACTGCTGGCTGCAGACTGTGAGAGGGGGGAGGGGTCCACCATACGCTAAAGTGACACTCTTAAGGTGGCACTGAAAATCCAACCCCAGTAGGACGGCAGCGCAGAGATGGGGCAGGACCAGAAGTTTAAAATTTTTGTATTCAGTACCCCGCACTGAAAGAGTCACCATACAGTAGCCACCGACGTCCGCTGACTGGGCTTTGGAAGCCATAGAGATGCGATGACGCGTCGGCAGGACCGGGAGAGAGTAACTGCGCACCGTGTCGGGGTGTATAAAACTCTCCGTGCTCCCGCTGTCAAAAAGGCAGGTAGTGGCGCAGCCGTTTACCGTAATGTCCATCATGGACCTGGACAGTTGATGCGGGAGAGATTGATCCAGCGTCACGGAAGCCAGCGTATGTTCAAGCGTGTCGATGCGGTCGTCCGATGAGGCGGTGGTGGAGTCCGGGTCCCCCGTAACCAAAGTCGGAGGCGTCCAAGATGGCGGACAAAATGGCGGCGCCCACGGTCCCCACGCGGCTGGGGGAGCCCAAGATGGCGGACAAGATGGCTGCGCCCACGGTTCGCACGCAGCGCTGCTGGCGTTAGCGGTCTTCCCTTTGCAGGCGCTAACGTAGTGACCTTTCTTCCCGCAGCCGGAGCAGGTAGCATTCTTCGCGGGGCAGCGTGCTCTAGGGTGTTTAGCTTGGCCACAAAAATAGCATTTTTGTGCCTTGGACATCGCTGCAGCAGTTGGAGGTGGCGGTCCCATGGCCCAAGATTGCGGCGTCCACGGCGCGGGGCGATGAGGGGAGAAAGCGTCCATATTTCTGTGGGCCGCGTCGAGCGAGAGCGCGAGGGACACTGCCTTTGTCAGGTCTATTTCACCCTTCTCCAGCAGCCTCTGCCGGGAGTAGTCGGACCTTAGACCCGCAACGAAAGCGTCTCGTATCAGTCCCTCCGCATGTGCCGCGGCCGATACTTCCTTGCAGTCGCAGCCGCGTCCGAGTACCCGCAGTGCCCGTAGGAAGGCTTCCACCGATTCCCTGGGCTGCTGTCTGCGAGATCTTAAAAGGTGCCTGGCATAGACCGTGTTAACCGGGCGTGCATACTGCCCTTTCAGTAGGTCGATAGCCGCCGCGTAGGTCGTCGCATCTTGGATTAAAGTATAGACTTGGTGGCTCACCTTCGAGGCCAGGATTTTCAGTTTATTTTCATCAAGAGTCACGGTCGAGGCTTCCAGATACGCCTCAAAGCAACGCAGCCATTGTGCGAATTTAGTCGACAAACCCGCTTCTTGGGGGTCTAGGTCCAGGCATGTTGGTCTGAGGGCTCGCAGCAGCGCCTGCTGCTCAGCGTTTTGCGCCATCGGTTGATCAGCATCCGCAGCCAACATTTAACTTTGGTAATAAAATTGATGCACTATCAATTGCTACAAAAGACTGGAGATTGAGTAAGTAATAAACAGGCTTTTATTACCAAAGAACAGAGCATGCCTCTTGGGGTTGCCTGGTATCCAAAAGGGCCGGAGGCTTCTGAGCAGCGACCTTTATACCCAGCCATGAGGGTGGAGCCAGGGGCGGAGTCAGCTGAGGCATGCACAGACAAGTACAACAATACTAACAACAGTGGTTTACCACAGGTAGCACTGTAATCTATGTGAGACTCGGGATTAAATTCCTGGCTGAGGTGGGAGCAGTGTAATACACGCGGTCCTCAGACTGCAATTCCTGGACTGAGGCGGGAGCAATGTAATACACGGGGTCCTCAGATTGCAATTCCTGGACAGAGGCGGGAGCAGTGTAATACACGGGGTCCTCAGACTGCAATTCCTGGACTGAGGTGGGAGCAGTGTAATACACGGGGTCCTCAGACTGCATTTCCTGGACTGAGGCGGGAGCAGTGTAATACACGGGGTCCTCAGGCTGCAATTCCTGGACTGAGGCGGGAGAAGTGTAATACGCGGGGTCCTCAGACTGCATTTCCTGGACTGAGGCGGGAGCAGTGTAATACACGGGGTCCTCAGACTGCAATTCGTGGACTGAGGTGGGAGCAGTGTAATACACGAGGTCCTCAGACTGCATTTCCTGGACTGAGGCGGGAGCAGTGTAATACACGGGGTCCTCAGGCTGCAATTCCTGGACTGAGGCGGGAGCAGTGTAATACGCGGGGTCCTCAGACTGCAATTCCTGGACTGAGGAGGGAGCAGTGTAATACACGGGGTCCTCAGACTGCAATTCCTGGACTGAGGCGGGAGCAGTGTAATACACGGGGTCCTCAGACTGCAATTCCTGGACTGAGGCGGGAGCAGTGTAATACACACGGTCCTCAGACTGCAATTCCTGGACTGAGGCGGGAGCACTGTAATACACGGGGTCCTCAGACTACAATTCCTGGACTGAGGCGGGAGCAGGGTAATACACGGGGTCCTCAGACTGCAATTCCTGGACTGAGGTGGGAGCAGTGTAATACACGCGGTCCTCAGACTGCAATTCCTGGACTGAGGCGGGAGCAGTGTAATACACGGGGTCCTCAGACTGCAATTCCTGGACTGAGGCGGGAGCAGTGTAATACACGGGGCCCTCAGACTGCAATTCCTGGACTGAGGCGGGAGCAGTGTAATACACGGTGTCCTCAGACTGCAATTCCTGGACAGAGGCGGGAGCAGTGTAATACACGGGGTCCTCAGACTGCAATTCCTGGACTGAGGTAGGAGCAGTGTAATACACGGGGTCCTCAGACTGCAATTCCTGGACTGAGGCGGGTGCAGTGTAATACACGGGGTCCTCAGACTGCAATTCCTGGACTGAGGCGGGAGCAGTGTAATACACGCGGTCCTCAGACTGCAATTCCTGGACTGAGGTGGGAGCAGTGTAATACACGGGGTCCTCAGACTGCAATTCCTGGACTGAGGCAGGAGCAGTGTAATACACACGGTCCTGAGACTGCAATTCCTGGACTGAGGCGGGAGCAGTGTAATACACGCGGTCCTCAGACTGCAATTCCTGGACTGAGGCGGGAGCTGTGTAATACACACGGTCCTCAGACTGCAATTCCTGGACTGAGGCGGGAGCAGTGTAATACACGGGGCCCTCAGACTGCAATTCCTGGACTGAGATGGGAGCAGTGTAATACACGCGGTCCTCAGACTGCAATTCCTGGACTGAGGCGGGAGCAGTGTAATACACGCGGTCCTCAGACTGCAATTCCTGGACTGAGGCGGGAGCTGTGTAATACACGGGGTCCTCAGACTGCAATTCCTGGACTGAGGCGGGAGCAGTGTAATACACGGGGTCCTCAGACTGCAATTCCTGGACTGAGGCGGGAGCAGTGTAATACACGGGGTCCTCAGACTGCAATTCCTGGACTGAGGCGGGAGCAGTGTAATACACGGGGTCCTCAGACTGCAATTCCTGGACTGAGGCGGGAGCAGTGTAATACACACGGTCCTCAGACTGCAATTCCTGGACTGATGCGGGAGCAGTGTAATACACGGGGTCCTCAGACTGCAATTCCTGGACTGAGGCGGGAGCAGTGTAATACACACGGTCCTCAGACTGCAATTCCTGGACTGAGGCGGGAGCAGGGTAATACACGGAGTCCTCAGACTGCAATTCCTGGACTGAGGCGGGAGCAGTGTAATACACGCAGTCCTCAGACTGCAATTCCTGGACTGAGGCGGTAGCAATGTAATACACGGGGTCCTCAGACTGCAATTCCTGGACTGAGGCGGGAGCAGTGTAATACACGGTGTCCTCAGCCTGCAATTCCTGGACTGAGGCGGGAGCAGTGTAATACACGCGGTCCTCAGACTGCAATTCCTGGACTGAGGCGGGAGCAATGTAAAACACGGGGTCCTCAGACTGCAATTCCTGGACTGAGGCGGGAGCAGTGTAATACACGGTGTCCTCAGACTGCAATTCCTGGACTGAGGCGGGAGCAGTGTAATACACGCGGTCCTCAGACTGCAATTCCTGGACTGAAGCGGGAGCAGTGTAATACATGGTGTCCTCAGCCTGCAATTCCTGGACTGAGGCGGGAACAGTGTAATACACACGGTCCTCAGGCTGCAATTCCTGGACTGAGGCGGGAGCAGTGTCATCCACACAGTCCTCAGACTGAAATTCCCGGACTGACGCGGGAGCAGTGTAATACACGGGGTCCTCAGACTGCAATTCCTGGACTGAGGCGGGAGCAGTGTAATACACGGGGTCCTCAGACTGCAATTCATGGACTGATGCGGGAGCAGTGTAATACACGGGGTCCTCAGACTGCAATTCCTGGACTGAGACGGGAACAGTGTAATACACGGTGTCCTCAGACTGCAATTCATGTACTGATGCGGGAGCAGTGTAATACACGGGGTCCTCAGGCTGCAATTCCTGGACTGAGGCGGGAGCAGTGTAATACACGCGGTCCTCACACTGCAATTCCTGGACTGAGGCGGGAGCAGTGTAATACACGCGGTCCTCAGACTGCAATTCCTGGACTGAGGTGGGAGCAGTGTAATACACGGGGTCCTCAGACTGCAATTCCTGGACTGAGGCGGGAGCAGTGTAATACACGCGTTCCTCACACTGCAATTCCTGGACTGAGGCGGGAGCAGATTAATACACGGGGTCCTCAGACTGCAATTCCTGGACTGAGGCGGGAGCAGTGTAATACACGGGGTCCTCAGACTGCAATTCCTGGACTGAGGTGGGAGCAGTGTAATACACGGGGTCCTCAGGCTGCAATCCCTGGACGGAGGCGGGAGCAGTGTAATACACGGGGTCCTCAGACTGCAATTCCTGGACTGAGGCGGGAGCAGTGTAATACACGGGGTCATCAGACTGCAATTCATGTACTGAGGCGGGAGCAGTGTAATACACGCGGTCCTCAGACTGCAATTCCTGGACTGAGGCGGGAGCAGTGTAATACACGGGGTCCACAGATTGCAATTCCTGGACTGAGGTGGGAGCAGTGTAATACACGCGGTCCTCAGACTGCAATTCCTGGACTGAGGCGGGAGCAGTGTAATTCACGGGGTCCTCAGACTGCAATTCCTGGACTGAGGCGGGAGCAATGTAATACACGGGGTCCTCAGACTGCAATTCCTGGACTGAGGCGGGAGCAGTGTAATACACGGGGTCCTCAGACTGCAATCCCTGGACTGAGGCGGGAGCAGTGTAATACACGGGGTCCTCAGACTGCAATTCCTGGACTGGGGCGGGAGCAGTGTAATACACGGGGTCCTCAGACTGCAATCCCTGGACTGAGGCGGGAGCAGTGTAATACACGGGGTCCTCAGACTGCAATCCCTAGACTGAGGCGGGAGCAGTGTAATACACGGGGTCTTCAGACTGCAATTCCTGGACTGAGGCGGGAGCAGTTTAATACACGGGGTCTTCAGACTGCAATTCCTGGACTGAGGCGGGAGCAGTTTAATACACGGGGTCTTCAGACTGCAATTCCTGGACTGAGGTGGGAGCAGTGTAATACACGGGGTCCTCAGACTGCAATTCCTGGACTGAGGCGGGAGCAGTGTAATACACGGGGTCCTCAGACTGCAATTCCTGGACTGAGGCGGGAGCAGTGTAATACACGGGGTCCTCAGACTGCAATTCCTGGACTGAGGCGGGAGCAGTGTAATACACGTGGTCCTCAGGCTGCAATTCCTGGACTGAGGCGGGAGCAGTGTAATACACGGGGTCCTCAGACTGCAATTCCTGGACTGAGGTGGGAGCAGTGTAATACACGGGGTCCTCAGACTGCAATTCCTGGACTGAGGCGGGAGCAGTTTAATACACGGGGTCCTCAGACTGCAATTCCTGGACTGAGGCGGGAGCAGTGTAATACACGTGGTCCTCAGACTGCAATTCCTGGACTGAGGTGGGAGCAGTGTAATACACGGGGTCCTCAGACTGCAATTCATGGACTGAGGCGGGAGCAGTGTAATACATGGGGTCCTCAGACTGCAATTCCTGGACTGAGGCGGGAGCAGTGTAATACACGGGGTCCTCAGACTGCAATTCCTGGACTGAGGCGGGAGCTGTGTAATACACACGGTCCTCAGACTGCAATTCCTGGACTGAGGCGGGAGCAGTGTAATGCACGGGGTCATCAGACTGCAATTCCTGGACTGAGGCGGGAGCAGTGTAATACACGGGGTCCTCAGACTGCAATTCCTGGACTGAGGCGGGAGCAGTGTAATACACGCGGTCCTCACACTGCAATTCCTGGACTGAGGCGGGAGCAGATTAATACACGGGGTCCTCAGACTGCAATTCCTGGACTGAGGCGGGAGCAGTGTAATACACGGGGTCCTCAGACTGCAATTCCTGGACTGAGGTGGGAGCAGTGTAATACACGGGGTCCTCAGGCTGCAATCCCTGGACTGAGGCGGGAGCAGTGTAATACACGGGGTCCTCAGACTGCAATTCCTGGACTGAGGCGGGAGCAGTGTAATACACGGGGTCATCAGACTGCAATTCATGTACTGAGGCGGGAGCAGTGTAATACACGCGGTCCTCAGACTGCAATTCCTGGACTGAGGCGGGAGCAGTGTAATACACGGGGTCCACAGATTGCAATTCCTGGACTGAGGTGGGAGCAGTGTAATACACGCGGTCCTCAGACTGCAATTCCTGGACTGAGGCGGGAGCAGTGTAATACACGGGGTCCTCAGACTGCAATTACTGGACTGAGGCGGGAGCAGTGTAATACACGGGGTCCTCAGACTGCAATACCTGGACTGAGGCGGGAGCAGTGTAATACACGCGGTCCTCAGACTGCAATTCCTGGACTGGGGCGGGAGCAGTGTAATACACGGGGTCCTCAGACTGCAATTCCTGGACTGAGGCGGGAGCAGTGTAATACACGGGGTCCTCAGACTGCAATTCCTGGACTGAGGCGGGAGCAGTGTAATACACGTGGTCCTCAGACTGCAATTCCTGGACTGAGGTGGGAGCAGTGTAATACACGGGGTCCTCAGACTGCAATTCCTGGACTGAGGCGGGAGCAGTGTAATACACGGGGTCCTCAGACTGCAATTCCTGGACTGAGGCGGGAGCAGTGTAATACACGTGGTCCTCAGACTGCAATTCCTGGACTGAGGTGGGAGCAGTGTATTGCACGGGGTCCTCAGACTG
Source organism: Somniosus microcephalus (assembly GCF_052327205.1). Classification (NCBI taxonomy): domain Eukaryota; kingdom Metazoa; phylum Chordata; class Chondrichthyes; order Squaliformes; family Somniosidae; genus Somniosus; species Somniosus microcephalus. The sequence goes on along the minus strand of NW_028225181.1, from coordinate 4,780,870 downwards.
CAATTCCTGGACTGAGGCGGGAGCAGTGTAATACACGGGGTCCTCAGACTGCAATTCCTGGACTGAGGCGGGAGCAGTGTAATACACGGGGTCCTCAGACTGCAATTCATGGACTGAGGCGGGAGCAGTGTAATACACGGGGTCCTCAGACTGCAATTCCTGGACTGAGGCGGGAGCAGTGTAATACACGGGGTCCTCAGGCTGCAATTCCTGGACTGAGGCGGGAGCAGTGTAATACACGGTGTCCTCAGACTGCAATTCCAGGACTGAGGCGGGAGCAGTGTAATACACGGGGTCCTCAGGCTGCAATTCCTGGACTGAGGCGGGAGCAGTGTAATACACGGGGTCCTCAGACTGCAATTCCTGGACTGATCCGGGAGCAGTGTAATACACGCGGTCCTCACACTGCAATTCCTGGACTGAGGCGGGAGCAGTTTAATACACGGGGTCCTCAGACTGAAATTCCTGGACTGAGGCGGGAGCAGTGTAATACACGGGGTCCTCAGACTGCAATTCCTGGACTGAGGTGGGAGCAGTGTAATACACGGGGTCCTCAGGCTGCAATTCCTGGACTGAGGCGGGAGCAGTGTAATACACGGGGTCCTCAGACTGCAATTCCTGGACTGAGGCGGGAGCAGTGTAATACACGGGGTCATCAGACTGCAATTCCTGTACTGAGGCGGGAGCAGTGTAATACACGGGGTCCTCAGACTGCAATTCCTGGACTGAGGCGGGAGCAGTGTAATACACGGGGTCCTCAGACTGCAATTCCTGGACTGAGGTGGGAGCAGTGTAATACACGCGGTCCTCAGATTGCAATTCCTGGACTGAGGAGGGAGCAGTGTAATACACGGGGTCCTCAGACTGCAATTCCTGGACTGAGGCAGGAGCAGTGTAATACACGGGGTCCTCAGACTGCAATTCCTGGACTGAGGTGGGAGCAGTGTAATACACGGGGTCCTCAGACTGCAATTCCTGGACTGAGGCGGGAGCAGTGTAATACACGGGGTCCTGAGACTGCAATTCCTGGACTGAGGCGGGAGCAGTGTAATACACGGGGTCCTCAGGCTGCAATTCGTGGACTGAGGCGGGAGCAGTGTAATACACGGGGTCCTCAGACTGCAATTCCTGGACTGAGGCGGGAGCAGTGTAATACACGCGGTCCTCAGACTGCAATTCCTGGACTGAGGCGGGAGCAGTGTAATACACGGGGTCCTCAGACTGCAATTCCTGGACTGAGGCGGGAGCAGTGTAATACACGGGGTCCTCAGACTGCAATTCGTGGACTGAGGCGGGAGCAGTGTAATACAAGGGGTCCTCAGACTGCAATTCCTGGACTGAGGCGGGAGCAGTGTAATACACGGGGTCCTCAGACTGCAATTCGTGGACTGAGGCGGGAGCAGTGTAATACACGGGGTCCTCAGACTGCAATTCCTGGACTGAGGTGGGAGCAGTGTAATACACGGGGTCCTCATACTGCAATTTCTGGACTGAGGCGGGTGCAGTGTAATACACGCGGTCCTCAGACTGCAATTCCTGGACTGAGGCGGGAGCACTGTAATTCCCACGGTCCTCAGACTGCAATTCCTGGACTGAGGCGGGAGCAGTGTAATACACGGGGTCCTCAGACTGCAATTCCTGGACTGAGGCGGGAGCAGTGTAATACACGAAGTCCTCAGACTGCAATTCCTGGACTGAGGCGGGTGCAGTGTAATACACGCGGTCCTCAGACTGCAATTCCTGGACTGAGGCGGGAGCAGTGTAATACACGAGATCCTCAGACTGCAATTCGTGGACTGAGGCGGGAGCAGTGTAATACACATGGTCCGCAGACTGCAATTCCTGGACTGAGGTGGGAGCAGTGTAATACACGGGGTCCTCAGACTGCAATTCCTGGACTGAGGCGGGAGCAGTGTAAAACATGGGGTCCTCAGACTGCAATTCCTGGACTGAGGCGGGAGCAGTGTAATACACAGGGTCATCAGACTTCAATTCCTGGACTTAGGTGGGAGCAGTCTAATACACGGGGTCCTCAGACTGCAATTCCTGGACTGAGGCGGGAGCAGTGTAATACACGGGGTCCTCAGACTGCAATTCATGGACTGATGCGGGAGCAGTGTAATACACGGGGTCCTCAGACTGCAATTCCTGGACTGAGGCGGGAGCAGTGTAATACACGGGGTCCTCAGACTGCAATTCCTGGACTGAGGTGGGAGCAGTGTATTACACGGGGTCCTCAGACTGCAATTCATGGACTGATGCGGGAGTAGTGTAATACACGGTGTCCTCAGACTGCAATTCCTGGACTGAGGCGGGAGCAGTGTAATACACGGGGTCCTCAGGCTGCAATTCCTGGACTGAGGCGGGAGCAGTGTAATACACGCGGTCCTCAGACTGCAATTCCTGGACTGAGGTGGGAGCAGTGTAATACATGGGGTCCTCAGACTGCAATTCCTGGACTGAGGCGGGAGCAGTGTAATACACGGGGTCCTCAGACTGCAATTCCCGGACTGACGCGGGAGCAGTGTAATACACGAGGTCCTCAGACTGCAATTCCTGGACTGAGGCGGGAGCAGTGTAATACACGCGGTCCTCACACTGCAATTACTGGACTGAGGCGGGAGCAGTTAAATACACGGGGTCCTCAGACTGCAATTCCTGGACTGAGGCGGGAGCAGTGTAATACACGGGGTCCTCAGACTGCAATTCCTGGACTGAGGCGGGAGCAGTGTAATACACGGGGTCCTCAGACTGCAATTCCTGGACTGAGGCGGGAGCAGTGTAATACACGGTGTCCTCAGGCTGCAATTCCTGGACTGAGGCGGGAGCAGTGTAATACACGGGGTCCTCAGACTGCAATTCCTGGACTGAGGCGGGAGCAGTGTAATACACACGGTCCTCAGAATGAAATTCATGGACTGAGGCAGGAGCAGTGTAATACACGGGGTCCTCAGACTGCAATTCCTGGACTGAGGCGGGAGCAGTGTAATATACACGGTCCTCAGACTGCAATTCCTGGACTGAGGTGGGAGCAGTGTAATACACGGGGTCCTCAGACTGCAATTCCTGGACTGAGGCGGGAGCAGTGTAATACACGGGGTCCTCAGACTGCAATTCCTGGACTGAGGTGGGAGCAGTGTAATACACGGGGTCCTCAGACTGCAATTCCTGGACTGAGGCGGGAGCAGTGTAATACACGGGGTCCTGAGACTGCAATTCCTGGACTGAGGCGGGAGCAGTGTAATACACGGGGTCCTCAGGCTGCAATTCCTGGACTGAGGCGGGAGCAGTGTAATACACGGGGTCCTCAGACTGCAATTCCTGGACTGAGGCGGGAGCAGTGTAATACACGCGGTCCTCAGACTGCAATTCCTGGACTGAGGCGGGAGCAGTGTAAAACACGGGGTCCTCAGACTGCAATTCCTGGACTGAGGCAGGAGCAGTGTAATACACGGAGTCCTCAGACTGAAATTCCCAGACTGAGGCAGGAGCAGTGTAATACACGGGGTCCTCAGACTGCAATTCCTGGACTGAGGCGGGAGCAGTGTAATTCACGGGGTCCTCAGACTGCACTTCGTGGACTGAGGCGGGAGCAGTGTAATACACGGGGTCCTCAGACTGCAATTCCTGGACTGAGGTGGGAGCAGTGTAATACACGGGGTCATCAGACTGCAATTTCTGGACCGAGGCGGGAGCAGTGTAATACACAGGGTCCTCAGACTGCAATTCCCGGACTGAGGCGGGAGCAGTGTAATACACGCGGTCCTCAGACTGCAATTCCTGGACTGAGGCGGGAGCAGTGTAATACACGGGGTCCTCAGCCTGCAATTCCTGGACTGAGGCGGGAGCACTGTAATTCCCACGGTCCTCAGACTGCAATTCCTGGACTGAGGCGGGAGCAGTGTAATACACGGGGTCCTCAGACTGCAATTCCTGGACTGAGGCGGGAGCAGTGTAATACACGAGGTCCTCAGACTGCAATTCCTGGACTGAGGCGGGTGCAGTGTAATACACGCGGTCCTCAGACTGCAATTCCTGGACTGAGGAGGGAGCAGTGTAATACACGAGGTCCTCAGACTGCAATTCCTGGACTGAGGCGGGAGCAGTGTAATACACATGGTCCGCAGACTGCAATTCCTGGACTGAGGTGGGAGCAGTGTAATACACGGGGTCCTCAGACTGCAATTCCTGGACTGAGGCGGGAGCAGTGTAAAACATGGGGTCCTCAGACTGCAATTCCTGGACTGAAGCGGGAGCAGTGTAATACACAAGGTCCTCAGACTGCAATTCCTGGACTGAGACGGGAGCAGTGTAATAGACGGGGTCCTCAGACTGCAATTCCTGGACTGAGGCGGGAGCAGTGTAATACACGCGGTCCTCAGACTGCAATTCCTGGACTTAGGTGGGAGCAGTGTAATACACGCGGTCCTGAGACTGCAATTCCTGGACTGAGGTGGGAGCAGTGTAATGCACACGGTCCTCAGACTGCAATTCCTGGCTGAGGTGGGAGCAGTGTAATACACGGGGTCCTCAGACTGCAATTCCTGGACTGAGGCGGGAGCAGTGTAATACACGGAGTCCTCAGACTGCAATTCCTGGACTGAGGCAGGAGCAGTGTAATACACGCGGTCCTCAGACTGCAATTCCTGGACTGAGGCGGGAGCAGTGTAATACACGTTGTCCTCAGACTGCAATTCCTGGACTGAGGCAGGAGCAGTGTAACACACGCGGTCCTCAGACTGCAATTCCTGGACTGAGGCGGGAGCAGTGTAATACACGGGTCCTCAGACTGCAATTCCTGGACTGAGGCGGGAGCAGTGTAATACACTGGGTCCTCAGACTGCAATTCCTGGACAGAGGCGGGAGCACTGTAATTCCCAAGGTCCTCAGACTGCAATTCCTGGACCGAGGCGGGAGCAGTGTAATACACGCGGTCCTCAGACTGCAATTCCTGGACTGAAGCGGGAGCAGTGTAATACACGGTGTCCTCAGACTGCAATTCCTGGACTGAGGCGGGAGCAGTGTAATACACGGGGTCCTCAGACTGCAATTCCTGGACTGAGGTGGGAACAGTGTAATACACTGGGTCCTCAGACTGCAATTCCTGGACTGAGGCGGGAGCAGTGTAATACACGCGGTCCTCAGACTGCAATTCCTGGAATGAGGCAGGAGCAGTGTAATACACGGGGTCCTCAGACTGCAATTCCTGGACTGAGGCGGGAGCAGTGTAATACACGGGGTCCTCAGACTGCAATTCCTGGACTGAGGCGGGAGCAGTGTAATACACACGGTCCTCAGACTGCAATTCCTGGACTGAGGCGGGAGCAGTGTAATACACGCGGTCCTCAGACTGCAATTCCTGGAATGAGGCAGGAGCAGTGTAATACACGGGGTCCTCAGACTGCAATTCCTGGACTGAGGTAGGAGCAGTGTAATACACGGTGTCCTCAGACTGCAATTAATCCGTGGTCAGGGACAGGACGGTGTGACTACGAGTGAGGAAGGTACAGGGATCCAGGATGTAGTGTTGAAGGAGACGCAGCCCTTGTTCTTGTCCAGCAGGATCGAGGTTCTTACTCCCTGTGAGGGCGGGAGCGGGGACTGCAGGGAGGATGAGCAACCTGGCCACAGCACCGTGGTACAGGGGGCCATTCAAGTGGAGGGAGTAAAAGAAATGTTGTAGTGGTAGGGGATAGTATCATTAGGGGGATAGATAGGGTTCTCTGCAGTCAAGAGCGGGAGTCCCGAAGGCTGTGTTGCCTGCCTGGTGCCAGGGTTAAGGACATCTCTTCTGGGCTGGAAAGAAACTTGCAGTGGGAGGGGGAGGATCCAGTTGTCGTGGTCCATGTTGGTACAAACGACGTAGATAGGACAAGGAAGACGGTTCTGTTAAAGGAGTATGAGCAGCTAGGGGTCAAATTAAAAAACAGAACCTCAAGGGTAATAATCTCTGGGTTATTACCTGAGCCACGAGCGAATTTGGCTAGGATAAATAAAATTAAAGAGTTAAATGCGTGGCTCAAAGACTGGTGTGGGAGAAATGGGTTTTGCTTCTTGGGACACTGGCACCAGTACTGGGACAGGAGGGAGCTGTTCTGTTGGGACGGACTCCACTTGGCCAGTGCTGGGACTAGAGTCCTGGCGAATCATATAACTAGGGCTGTAGAGAGGGCTTTAAACTAATTAGTTGGGGGGAGGTTTCTAGAGAGCAAATAATAGAAATGACAACAGAGAAGGTCATAGACTTAGGTAGCAGTGGGGGAATTAAAAAACAGAATGTGTCAGGAAGGGACAGAAGGTATGGAGTAAATAGTAAAGTACTAAAAAGGGAAAAAACAGGAACTAAGTGTTACAAAACATATTTGAAAGTTCTTTATCTGAATGCACGTAGCATTCGTAACAAAATGAATGAGTTAACGGCACAAATAATGACATATGGGTATGATCTTGTGGCCATTACAGAAACATGGCTGCAGGGTGACCATGACTGGGAATTAAACATACCAGGTTATTTAACAATCAGGAAGGACAGGCAGGAAGGGAGAGGAGGTGGGGTGGCTATGTTAATAAAGGAAGGAATCACTATAATACAGAGAAATGATATTGGGTCAAAGGAGCAGGATAGTGAAACAGTTTGGGTGGAGGTAAGGAATAACAAGGGGAAAAAAACACTAGTGGGTGTAGTCTATAGGCCTCCGAACAGTTGCAACTCTGTTGGACGGAGTATTAATCAGGAAATAGTTGAGGCTTGTAATAAGGGAACAGCTATAATTATGAGGGATTTTAATTATCATATTAACTGGACAAATCAAATTGGGCAGAGCAGCCTTGAGGAAGAGTTCATTGAGTGTATTAGGGATGGGTTTCTTGAGCAGTATGTAACTGAAACGACCAGGGGGCAAGCAACCTTAGATTTGGTCCTGTGTAATGAGACAGGATTAATTAAAAATGTCCTAGTAAAGGATCCCCTTGGAATGAGTGACCATAACATGGTTGAGTTCCATATTCAATTAGAGGGTGAGAAGGTTGGATCTCAAATAAGCGTGCTGAGCTTGAATAAAGGAGACTATGAAGGTATGAGAGCGGAATTAATTAGAGTGGACTGGGAAAATAGATTAAAGGGTAAGACGGTACATGACCAGTGGTGTACATTTAAGGAGTTATTTTACAACTTCCAAAAAAAATATATTCCACTGAGGAAAAAAGGGTGTAAAAGAAAAGATAGCCATCCGTGGCTAAGTAAAGTAATTAAGGATAGTATCCGACTAAAAACAAGGGCATATAAGGTAGCCAAATCTAGTGGGAGGATGGAAGATTGGGAAGTCTTTAAAAGACAGCAAAAAATAACAAAAAGATTGATTAAGAAAGGGAAGATAGATTATGAAATTAAATTAGCAAAAAATATAAAAACAGACAGTAAAAGTTTCTATAGTTATATAAAAAGAAAAAGGGTGGCTAAAGTAAATGTTGGTCTCTTAGAGGATGAGACCGGGAAATTAATGGTGGGAAACATGGAGATGGCAAAAACACTGAACAATTATTTTGTATCAGTCTTTACAGTAGAGGACACTAAGAATATCCCAACACTGGACAAACAGGGGGCTCTAGGGGGGGGAGGAACTAAATACGATTAAAATCACTAAGGAAGTGGTACTTGGTAAAATAATGGGACTCAAGGCGGATAAATCCCCTGGACCTGATGGCTTGCATCCCAGGGTCTTGAGGGAAGTAGCGGTAGGGATTGTGGATGCATTGGTAATAATTTTCCAAAACTCACTGGACTCAGCAAAGGTCCCAGCAGATTGGAAAACTGCTAATGTAACACCCTTATTTAAAAAGGGTAGTAGGCAGAAGGCTGGAAACTATAGACCTGTTAGCCTAACATCTGTGGTTGGTAAAATGTTAGAGTCCATTATTAAGGAGACAGTAATGGGACATTTGGATAAACATAATTTAATAGGGCAAACTCAGCATGGTTTCATGAAGGGGAAGTCATGTTTAACAAATTTGCTTGAGTTTTTTGAGGAAGTAACATACAGGGTGGATAAAGGGGAACCAGTGGACGTAGTGTATTTAGACTTCCAAAAGGCATTTGACAAGGTGCCACACGAAAGATTATTGCTCAAGATAAAAAATCACGGGATTGGGGGTAATATTCTGGCGTGGGTGGAGGATTGGCTCTCTAACAGAAAGCAGAGAGTTGGGATAAATGGTTCGTTCTCAGATTGGCAACCAGTAACTAGTGGTGTTCCGCAGGGGTCAGTGCTGGGTCCCCAACTCTTTACAATCTATATTAACGATTTGGAGGAGGGGACCAAGTGTAACATATCAAAGTTTGCAGATGATACAAAGATGGGAGGGAAAGTAGTGAGTGAGGAGGACATAAAAAACCTGCAAAGGGACATAGACAGGCTAAGTAAGTGGGCAGAGATTTGGCAGATGGAATACAATACTGGAAAGTGTGAGGTTATGCACTTTGGCAGGAAAAATCATAGAGCAAGTTATTATCTTAATGGCAAGAAACTGGAAAGTACTGTAGTACAAAGGGATCTGGGGGTCCTGGTGCACGAAACTCAAAAAGTTAGTATGCAGGTGCAGCAAATGATTAAGAAGGCCAATGGAATGTTGGCTTTTATTGCTAGCGGGTTGGAATATAAAAACAGGGCGGTATTGCTGCAGTTGTACAAGGTATTGGTGAGGCCGCACCTGGAATACTGCATACAGTTTTGGTGTCCATACTTAAGAAAAGACATACTTGCTCTCGAGTCAGTACAAAGAAGGTTCACTCGGTTAATCCCGGGGATGAGGGGGTGGTCATATGAGGAGAGGTTGAGTAGATTGGGACTCTACTCATTGGAGTTCAGAAGAATGAGAGGCGATCTTATTGAAACATATAAGATTGTGAAGGGGCTTGATCGGGTGGATGCGGTGAGGATGTTCCCAATGATGGGTGAAACTAGAACTAGGGGGCATAATCTTAAAATAAGGGGCTGCTCATTCAAAACTGAGATGAGGAGAAACTTCTTCACTCAGAGGGTGGTAGGTTTGTGGAATTTGCTGCCCCAGAAAGCTGTGGAAGCTACATCATTAAATAAATTTAAAACAGAAATAGATAGTTTCCTAGAAGTAAAGGGAATAAAGGGTTACGGGGAGCGGGCAGGAAATTGGACATGAGTCTGGGTTCGGAATGGTCATGGCCCTGTGGGTAGTGGAGCGGGCCCAGGGGCCGTGTAGACTTGTTCTGCTCCTACTGTGTTCTAATTCTGTTAGATTTCAGGAGATGGTTTTATTCCTGTTCCTGGCTGGGGTGGAGATCGCCTTTACAGAAGGTAAGTACTGTAGAAAATATAGGGACAGAGTGATCTCCTGGAAGAATTTCGATCGCCTAGATGGGTCGGAGAGGAATTTCCCAGATTTTTTTCTCCCAAATTGGCCATTGGGTCTTTAACTGGTTTTTCGCCTCTCCCGGGAGATCACATGGGTTCGGGTGGATGCAGAGTGATAGAAGATTTGAGGTTAGGATCAGATCAGCCATGATCTTATTGAATGGTGGAGCAGGCTCGAGGGGCCGATTGGCCTACTCCTGCTCCTATTTCTTATGTTCTTATGTTCTTATTCCTGGACTGAGGCGGGAGCAGTGTAATACACTCGGTCCTCAGACTGCAATTCCTGGACTGAGGCGGGAGCAGTGTAATACACTCGGTCCTCAGACTGCAATTCCTAGACTGAGGCGGGAGCAGTGTAATACACGCGGTCCTCAGACTGCAATTCCTGGCTGAGGCGGGAGCAGTGTAATACACGGGGTCCTCAGACAGCAATTCCTGGCTAAGGTGGGAGCAGTGTAATACACGAGGTCCTCAGACTGCAATTCCTGGACTGAGGCGGGAGCAGTGTAATACACGGGGTCCTCAGACTGCAATTCCTGGACTGAGGTGGGAGCAGTGTAACATTGGCAGCCCTGGGCATTACATTGTTTGACTGAAGCAATAACAGTATAAAATGGTCGACCCTAGAATTGCATTTCCTGGACTGAGGCATGAGCAGTGTAATCTTGCCTGCCAAGGGAATGATATTCCCGTTTTGAGACTGGAGCTAAGTAAACTGGTCTGCCGTAGGGATGTAATTCCTGAACTGAGGCGGGAGCAGTGTAATCTTGGTGGCCCTGCAATTAATTCCCTGATTGAGGCGGGGGAAGTGAAATCCAGGCGGTCATGGACTGAAAATCTTAGTCAGAATCAGGTGCAGACTAACCTTGGCCTCCCTGGAAGGAAATACTTGGACTGAGGCATAAGCAAGCTAATCTAGGTGGTCCAGGGAATTAAATTCCTGGACTGAGGCCGGGCCATTATAATCTTGCCTGCCCTGGGAATTAAAGTGCTGCACTGAGGGAGGGGCAGTGTAATCTCGGTGGCCCTGGGAATAGAATTCTTGGATTTAGGTTGGCACAGTGTAATTTAGGGGTCCCTGGATATGAAATTCCTGAGCTGAGGTGGGAGCCGCGTAATCAATAAGGCCCAGCGATTGAATTTTCAGGATTTTGATGGGAGCAGTGTAATCTAGGTGTCACTGGTTGTGAAAGTCCTGAGCTGAGGCGGGTGCAGTGTAATCTAGGTGTCCCTGGTTGTGAAATTCCTGAGCTGAGGAAGGAGCAGTGTAATAAAGGTGTCCCTGGTTGTGAAATTCCTGATCTGAGGCGGGAGCAGTGTAATCTATGTGTCGCTGGTTGTGAAATTCCTGAGCTGAGGTGGGAGCAGTGTAATCTAGGTGTCCCTGGTTGTGAAATTCCTGAGCTGAGTTGGGAGCAGTGTAATCTAGGTGTCGTTGGTTGTGAAGTTCCTGAGCTGAGGCGGGAGCAGTGTAATCTAGCTGTCGCTGGTTGTGAAAATCCTGAGCTGAGGCGGGAGCAGTGTAATCTAGGTGTCGCTGGTTGTGAAAATCCTGAGCTGAGGCGGGAGCAGTGTAATCTAGGTGTCGCTGGTTGTGAAAATCCTGAGCTGAGGCGGGAGCAGTGTAATCTAGGTGTCGCTGGTTGTGAAAATCCTGAGCTGCGGCGGGAGCAGTGTAATCTAGGTGGCCCTGGTTGTGAAATTCCTGAGCTGAGGCAGGAGCAGTGTAATCTAGGTGTCGCTGGTTGTGAAATTCCTGAGCTGAGGCGGGAGCAGTGTAATCTAGGTGTCCCTGGTTGTGAAATTCCTGAGCTGAGGCGGGAGCAGTGTAATCTAGGTGTCCCTGGTTGTGAAATTCCTGAGCTGAGGTGGGGGCAGTGTAATCTAGGTGTCGCTGGTTGTGAAAATCCTGAGCTGAGGCGGGAGCAGTGTAATCTAGGTGTCGCTGGTTGTGAAATTCCTGAGCTGAGGTGGGGGCAGTGTAATCTAGGTGTCCCTGGTTGTGAAAATCCTGAGCTGAGGCGGGAGCAGTGTAATCTAGGTGTCCCTGGTTGTGAAATTCCTGAGCTGAGGTGGGGGCAGTGTAATCTAGGTGTCGCTGGTTGTGAAAATCCTGAGCTGAGGCGGGAGCAGTGTAATCTAGGTGTCGCTGGTTGTGAAATTCCTGAGCTGAGGTGGGGGCAGTGTAATCTAGGTGTCCTTGGTTGTGAAAATCCTGAGCTGAGGCGGGAGCAGTGTAATCTAGGTGTCGCTGGTTGTGAAATTCCTGAGCTGCGGCGGGAGCAGTGTAATCTAGGTGTCGCTGGTTGTGAAATTCCTGAGCTGAGGCGGGAGCAGTGTAATCTAGGTGTCCCTGGTTGTGAAATTCCTGAGCTGAGGCGGGAGCAGTGTAATCTAGGTGTAACTGGTTGTGAAATTCCTGAGCTGAGGTGGGAGCAGTGTAATCTAGGTGTCCCTGGTTGTGAAATTCCTGAGCTGAGGTGGGGGCAGTGTAATCTAGGTGTCGTTGGTTGTGAAATTCCTGAGCTGCGGCGGGAGCAGTGTAATCTAGGTGTCGCTGGTTGTGAAATTCCTGAGCTGAGGCGGGAGCAGTGTAATCTATGTGTCGCTGGTTGTGAAATTCCTGAGCTGAGTTGGGAGCAGTGTAATCTAGGTGGCCCTGGTTGTGAAATTCCTGAGCTGAGTTGGGAGCAGTGTAATCTAGGTGTCGCTGGTTGTGAAATTCCTGAGCTGAGGCGGGAGCAGTGTAATCTAGGTGTCGCTGGTTGTGAAATTCCTGAGCTGAGGCGGGAGCAGTGTAATCTAGGTGTCCCTGGTTGTGAAATTCTGCAGCTGAGGCGGGAGCAGTGTAATCTATGTGTCGCTGGTTGTGAAATTCCTGAGCTGAGGCGGGAGCAGTGTAATCTAGGTGTCCCTGGTTGTGAAATTCTGGAGCTGAGGCTGGAGCAGTGTAATCTAGGTGTCGCTGGTTGTGAAATTCCTGAGCTGAGGCGGGAGCAGTGTAATCTATGTGTCACTGGGTATGACATTCCTGGAATGAGGAAGAAGCATTTTGTGCATGCAGCCCTGGGAATGGAACTCATGGGCTGAGGCGGGAGCAGTCTAATCAAGGTCTCGCTGGAAGGAAACATTTGTAATGAGGCGGGAATAGTGCAATGTGGGCTTCGCTGGGAATAAAATTCCTGGACTGAGGTGGGAGCACTGCAAACTTGGTGACCGTCGCAATGAATGTCAAGGAATGCGGCGTGAGGGATGTAATCTAGGCAGCCGAAGGAATGGAATTACTGAACTGAGGCGGGAGCAGTGTAATCTAGTTGGCCTGTGAATGCCTTTCCTGGACTGAGGCCTCAACAGTGCAATCTAGGCTTAGCTGGGAATGACATTCCTCAACTGAGGGAGCAGCAGTTAAATGTAAGTGGCCCTGGTGATGACATTCCTGAAATGAGGCGCGGGCATTGCAATCTTGCTGAACCTGGGAATTAAATTATTTTTCTAAAGCGGGGACAGCGTAATGTAGGCGGCCCTGGGAATAAAATGTCTGAAATAAGAAGGGAGCTGTTTAAGGTGGGCAACCCTGGGAATGAAATTACTGGATTGAAGCGGGAACAGCTCAATTTAGGCTGCCCTGGGAATGCCTTTCCTGGACTGAGGCCTCAACAGTGCAATCTAGGCTTAGCTGGGAATGACGTTCCTCAACTGAGGGAGGAGCAGTTAAATGTAGGTGGCCCTGGTGATGACATTCCTGAAATGAATTGCAATCTTGCTTAACCTGCGAATTAAATTATTTTTCTAATGCGGGAACAGCTTAATGACCCTGGGAATAAAATGCCTGAAATAAGAAGGGAGCTGTTTAAGGTGGGCGACCCTGGGAATGAAATTACTGGATTGAAGCGGGAACAGCGCAAATTAGGCTGCCCTGGGGAAGAAATCCTGGACTGAGGTTGGAACAGTGCAATTTAGGCTGCACTAGGGGTGAAATTCCTGGACTGAGTTTGGAACCGTGCAATTTAGGCTGCACTAGGGGTGAAATTCCTGGACTGAGGTTGGAACCGTGCAATTTAGGCTGCACTAGGGATAAAATTCCTGGACTGAGGTGGAACAGTGCAATTTAGGCTGCCCTACGGATGAAATTCCTGGACTGAGTTGGAACAGTGCAATGTAGGCTGCCCTGGGGATGAAATTCCTGGACTGAAGCATTAGCAGTGTATTCGAGGCAGCCCTGGGAATGAACTTCCTTGTCTGGGGTGGGAGAGTGAATTCAAGGCTGCCTGTGAAGGAAATTTCTGAACTCAGGGAGGAGCATTATAATATAGGCAGCTCTCGGAATTAAATTCTTGGATTGACACGGGAGCAGACTTATCCGGGCTGCCGAGGGAATTATGTGCGCGGACAGAGGTGGGCGCAGTGTAATTAAGGCAGACCAGGAAATGGAATTTCTGGACTAAGGCAGGAGCGGTGAAATCTGCATGACATTCAGGCCTGGCCTGATAAGTAGCAAGTAACATTCGCACCACACAAGGGCCAGGCAATGGCTATCACCAACAAGAAAGTGTTTAACCAGAGCAACTTGACATTCAACAGAATTACCATCGCCGAATCCCCCACCATCAATATCCTGAGGTTTCAGCATTTACCAGAAACTTTACTGGACCAGCCACATAAATACTGTGGCTACAACAGCGGTCATAGGCTGGGTATTCTGCGAGAACTGTCTCACCCCTTGACCCCCCAAAGCCTTCCCACCATCTGCAAGGCACAAGTCATGTATATGATGAAAAATTCTACACTTTGCTGGGTGAGGGCAGCTTCATCAACACTCAAGAAGCTCGACACCAGACAGAATAAAGCAGCCCATATAACTGCCACCCCATCCAACATTTTAAGCATTCCTTCCCTCCACCACCGGCGCACCGTGGCTGCAGTGTCTATCAAGTACAAGATGCCCTTCAGCAACTTGCCAAGGCTTCTTCGACAGCACCTCCCAAACCTGCGACCTCTTCCCCTGAGAAGGACAAGAGCAGTAGGCTCATGGGAGCAATAACTAGGGCTGTAGAGAGGGCTTTAAACTAATTAGTGAGGGGGAAATTTTAAGAGAGCGAAAAATATAAATGACAGCGGAGAAGGCAATATAGCAAGGTAGCAGAGGGGGAATTAAAAACCAGAGCGTGTCAGGAAGGGACAGAATGTATAATGATAAAGGTAAAGTAGTAAAAGGGGTAAAAGCAGGAATAAATTGTAAGTAAACATGTTTTAAAGTTCTTTATCTGAATGCACGCAGCATTCGTAACAAAATTGATGAGTTGACGGTGCAAATAACTACACATGGGTATGATCTGGTGGCCATTAGAGAAACATGGCTGCAAGATAATCATGATTGGGAACTAAACATACAAGGGTATTTGACAATTAGGAAGGACAGACAGGAAGGAAAGGGAGGTGGGGTTGCTATGTTAATCAAGGATGGAATCACTGCAATAGTCAGAAATGATATTGGGTCAAAGGATTAGGAGAGTGAAACAGTTTGGGTGGAGATAAGGAATAATAAGGGGAACAAGTCACTAGTGGGCGTAGTCTATAGGCCTCCTAACAGTTGCAACTCTGTTGGTCGGAGTATAAATCAGGAAATAGTTGGGGCTTGTTGTTGTGTATGTACCTTTAAGAGAGTAACTGATCTCAGACTGCAGTACCGGCAGTGACCGCCCCTGTATAAAAGGCGCTAGAGAGCCTCTGTTGGTTAGATTCGCTTATGCCTTTCACCAGTAAACATCTCTTTGTTTCTCTCCTGCTAGTCCGTGTCTCAAACATTCACGGACTTAACACTGGCGACAAGTTAGAAACGAACTTACCTGCAACTCAGCAGCAGCTCCGACGACGTGTTGAAGGTCGGAGCCAGATAAAAAAAAAAAGGCCATTGAAACTCGAGAAACGTGCGTCGACCGTCAATCATCGATTTCAAAACTTGCAGGAGAGACTGCCCAGAGCCAGGCTGGGTTCCTCGGTCCGTGGTTTCCCAGCTAATCGGGCTGGTGGCAGGTAGTGCTCTGATCCTTCCTGGGCTGCGGCGGGCTGAAGCTCGATCGGGTGGCCTTTCAACAGGGCCGGGCAGCGAGTCGGGAAGCAATGAGAGAGAGAGAGAGGGTGGAGCATACAAGGCATGGCCGGTGTTTCGAAGCTGGGCAGCGTTCGGACCTCAGAAGAGGGAGGGAAGTGTTCCAGAGGGTCCGCTCCATGACGGGAAGATAATAAAAGAAAATGAATTAATATTTAACGCGCAGGAAACCGTGGAAAGCAGCGCTAACAACAGCAGGGAAGAAGGAAAAGCGCGGGAGGCGCCATTTTGTTAAATCGGAGAAGAAGGCAAAGCACGGGAGGCGCCATTTTAGATTTGCAAGATGCCGAAGACTGGCTGTATCACTGCTTTTGATAATACATTAGAGGACTGGACCACGTATGTGGAAAGAGTCGAGGTATATTTCGAGGCAAATGAAATAGCGGAGGGAAAAAATGCATCAACATTGCTAAACGTAATGGGCGCTGGAATGTACGGCCTATTGCGGGATCTGATTACTCCAGCCAAACCGATGGTGAAGAGTTTTAACGAAATTGTTGCTGTTCTACAGGAGCACTTAAACCCTGCACCGCTGTTGATAGCAGAAAGATTTAAATTCCACAGGAGAACTCAGTACAAAGATGAGAGCAATGCTGAGTATCTTACGGAGCTACGCAAGCTATCAAAGCACTGCCAGTTCGGAGCAGGACTGGCAGATACACTACGGGACAAATTTGTCTGTGGACTCCTGAGTGAAGGAACACAGAAGAAGTTACTCACAGAAAAAGAGCTGACGCTAGATAAGGCTTTCAGCGTGGCAGTATCGTATGAAGCAGCAGCCAGGGCAGCTGCAGAAATTCAACAAAATCCACAGGAATACGGCACCCACGAAATGACATGGGGATTTGGAAAAAGGTTATCGCTGCGGCAGAACTAACCATGACCAGAAGGACTGCTGGTCCAAAGACAAAATATGCAGACGATGCGGGAAGATTGGACACATTGCACGAGTTTGTAGGTCTGGGAAGAAGACCAGCGACAACAAAAAGTCTACTAAGGAACCGTACAAGAATGTACTAAAGATGACGGACAGTAGTTCCGAAGACCAGATGAGCGATAGTGAATCCGAGAACAGGAGATTAAGCTGTCTCAAATTTCACAATGTAATCGCAAAAGAGGATCACCGAACCATTTGGGTCACCCTCACGATAGCAGGGTCCCAAGTTAAAATGGAATTGGATACAGGATCAGCGCTAACCATCATGAATCGACGAGACTATGAGCGGCTATTTTCACACATACCCTTGAGAGAGACATCCATCGTCTTGTTGACGTATACAGGGCAAAAAGTATACCCCAGAGGAAAAATAAGGGTGCCTGTCGAATACAATGGCAAGAAAATACAGAAATTGTATCTCTACATACTGCCAAATGGTGGACCACCGTTATTGGGATGGGAATGGATCAGGAAGATAAACTTAGATTGGCATTCCATTCATGCAATGACGGTGGATGGTAAAAAAGATGAAGACGTCACTCCTGGACGATTGTCAACAATCTTAGCTAACGCCAAAGAGGTATTTCAACAAGAACTGGGCACGCTTAAAGGCGTAACCGCCTCATTAAAAATAGAAGAGAATGCAGTTCCCAAGGTTTTCAAAGCGAGACCGGTACCATATGAAATTCGTCCAGCCGTCGAGGCAGAGCTGGAGAATCTGGAGAAGGCGGGCGTGTTGTCTTAGGTCGACTGGAGCGAGTGGGCGACACCCATCGTTCCTGTCATGAAGAAAATGTTAAGCAATATGTCCGGAGAGCCAAGGAAGATTCGCATCTGTGGGGATTTCAAGGTGACGGTGAACCCTATCCTTCACACAGTACAATATCCTCTTCCAAGGATAGAAGACATCTTCGCCTCACTGTCTGGAGGGAAGCGTTTTACAAAAATTGACCTAGCACAAGCATATTTGCAGATGGATGTTGAAGAATCCGCTAGAAAGTATCTCATGATAAACACTCACAAAGGTCTTTACCAGTATCATCGATTGGTATTCGGAGTAGCATCGGCTCCGGCGATATGGCAAAGAGCGATGGAACAAGTCCTGCAAGGGATTCCGGGGACTCAGTGTTACTTGGACGACATCCTTGTAACAGT
The DNA here is from genome assembly GCF_052327205.1 of Somniosus microcephalus. Taxonomy (NCBI): domain Eukaryota; kingdom Metazoa; phylum Chordata; class Chondrichthyes; order Squaliformes; family Somniosidae; genus Somniosus; species Somniosus microcephalus. Next base: position 4,763,283 of record NW_028225181.1, on the reverse strand, counting down.
TGAAGATGACAGTGAACACCTTAACAACCTAGAACAGGTGCTCACTAGACTACGGGAACATGGGCTGCGAGCCAACCGCCCCAAGTGCGAATTTTTTAAGAAACAGGTATCGTATTGTGGCCACGTGATTGATGAAGAGGGATTATATAAGTCCCCTGACAAAATTGAAGCGGTTGTTAAGGCCCCAGCGCCTGAAAATGTGTCGCAACTGAGGTCATTCCTCGAGTTGGTGAATTACTATCATAAGTTTTTGCCGAATTTGTCGACAATTCTGCATCCACTGAACACGTTGCTACGAACGGGGGTAGCATGGAAATGGAGCGATGATTGTAAACGTGCTTTTCAGAAGAGTAAGGACTTAATCACTTCGAAGGAAGTATTGGCTCACTACAACCCAGCACTGCCAATCAGGCTGGCATGTGATGCGTCTCCCTACGGCATTGGGGCAGTACTGTCACATAAATTCCTTGATGGGTTGGAGAGGCCGATAGCTATTGCGTCACGCTCGTTAACTTCTGCCGAGCGTAACTACGCCCAGATTGACAGAGAGGCCCTCAGCCTAGTGTGGGGAGTGAAGAAGTTCAATCACTATGTGCACGGTCAAAAATTTACTCTACTAACCGATCATCAACCTCTTGTCTCCATTTTCAACCCTCAGAAGGGCGTACCGATAATGACAGCACAATGGCTGCAGAGATGGTCCCTTTTCCTAGGGGCACACCAATATTACATCGAGTACAAAGGAACTAAACAGCATGGAAATGCTGATGGATTGTCACGTCTACCGTTGCCGACGGTGGAAGAAGAATACCTTGCAGTGGATCCAATGGAGATATTCCACTCGACCATAGTCGAATGTCTCCCTGTGACGAATGCAAACATAGAAAAGGAAACACGGAATGACCCGACACTATTACGGGTCTATGATTTAACGGTGAAGGGATGGCCAACACATGGCGTGCCACTGCTGCCAGCATTCTCGCCAAGAAGAGAACACCTGTCAGTGTGCAGAGGAACCTTGATGTGTGGATCCAGAGTAGTAATTCCACCTAAGTTGATGGATAGAGTGCTCAATGAGCTTCATGAGGGTCATCTGGGTGGGGTAAAAATGAAGAGCTTAGCCAGAGCGTTTGTGTGGTGGCCGGGAATCGATAGAGAAATTGAAGAGATGACCAAGAGCTGTGCAGGATGCCAGAAGGTCCAAAACGCCCCACCACAAGCTCCTCTGCATCCATGGGAGTGGCCCTCACCTCCATGGCAAAGGGTGCACGTTGATTTTGCTGGTCCCTTCATGGACTCGATGTTTTTAATTGCAGTGGATGCACATTCAAAGTGGCCAGAGGTAATAAAAATGGCCTCAACCACCACGGAAAAAACTATCGCAGTTTTACAAACCATATTCGCCAGGAACGGGCTGCCTGAACAGATTTGCTCTGACAATGGACCACAGTTTGTGTCTGAAGAGTTCCGGAGGTTCTTAAAGAACAATGGTGTTAAGCATTACACATCTGCTCCATATCATCCAGCCACTAATGGATTGGCCGAGAGGTTTGTCCAAACATTCAAGAAGGCTATCAAGGCAATGTGTAATGAAGATATACCCCTACAACACAAGGTGGACAACTTCTTGTTTGCCTACCGGAATGCGACACATGCGGTTACCAACCAAACTCCAGCCATGATGTTCTTCAATCGAAGACTACGATGCCGCTTGGATTTGGTTAAGCCAAACGTCCGAAGAGATGCGGAGAACAGGCAGTTTTAGAATATGAATGAAAGGCCGACCAGGAGTTTTAAGGTAGGTCAACCAGTTTTGGCCCGGGACTACCACACTGAGAAATGGCAGCCAGGAACGATTTGTACACGACAAGGACCTCTCATATATACCGTGGATGTTGGGGAGAGCATTGCAAGACGCCATGCTGACCAGATTCTAGAGTCACTGGAAAACGTCAACTCCACACCACGATCTGATACACCTGGTAATGAAATCGACGTTCCAATTGCAGCTACCGCAGAACCGGTAATATTGGAAGCAGAGGAAACAAACGACGACATAGATTCCGGCTCAACATTGCCAGCAGAACCTGATACTCCAAAGAGGCGTTATCCAGACAGAATTAGGAAGCCTCCTCAAAGACGGAACTTATAATTGCTTAAACTTAACCAATGTATCTAGCAACAGTAATTGTGATTGTAATTCGTTATCATTAGTTGTTAAATGAATGTTATGTACTGTTTATCTAAAAGGGGAGGAATTGTTGTGTATGTACCTTTAAGAGAATAATTGGTCTCAGACTGCAGTACCGGCAGTGACCACCCCTGTATAAAAGGTGCTAGAGAGCCTCTGTTGGTTAGATTCGTTTATGCCTTTCACCAGTAAACATCTCTTTGTTTCTCTCCTGCTAGTCCGTTTCTCAATCATTCACGGACTTAACACTTGTAATAAGGGAACAGCTATAATCATGGGGAATTTTAACTTTCTTATTGACTGGACTAATCAAATTGTGCATGGCAGCATTGAGGTAGAGTTCATAGAGTGTATTAGGAACGGGTTCCTTTAGCAGTATCTAACTGAACCAACCAGGGGGCAGGCAATCTTAGATCTAGTCCTGTGTAATGAGACAGGATTAATAAAAAATGTCCTATAAAGGATCCCCTTGGAATGAATGGCCATAATATGGTTGAATTCCAAATTCAGTTTGAGGGTGAGAGAGTTGGACCTCAAACCAGCGTACGAAGCTTAAATAAAGGAGACTATGAAGGTATGAGAGTAGAATTGACTAAAGTGGACTGGGAAAACAGATTAAAGTGTAAGATGGTACAAGAGCAGTGGTCTACATTCAAGGAGATATTTCACATCTTTCAAGATAAATATATTCCACTGAGGGGAAAGGGGAGTAAAAGAAAAGACAGCCATCCGTGGCTTAGTAAAGTAATAAAGGATAGTATTCGACTGAAAACAAGGGCATATAAATTAGCCAAATCTAGTGGGAGGAGAGAAGATTGGGAAGCATTTAAAAGCCAGCAAACAATAACTAAAAGATTAATTAAGAAAGGGAAGATAGATTATGAAAGTAAACTAGCAAAAAATATAAAAACAGATAGCAAGATTTTCTACAGCTATATAAAAAGAAAAAGGGTGGCAAAAGTGAACGTTGGTCACTTAGAGGATGGGACCGGGAAACTAGTGGTGGGGAACATGGAGATGGCAAAGACGCTGAACAAATATTTTGTATCAATCTTTACAGTAGAGGACACTAAAAATATCCCAACACTGGACAAACAGGGGGCAATTGGGGGGGAGGAGCTAAACACGATTAAAATCACAAAACAGATGGCACTCAGTAAAATAATGGGACTTAAGGCGGATAAATCCGCCAGACCTGATGGCCTACATCCTAGGGTCTTGAGAAAAGTTGCGGTAGGGATTGTGGGTGCATTGTTGATCATTTTCCAGAACTCCCTGGACTCAGGAATGGTCCCGGCAGATTGGAAAACTGCTAATGTAACACCCTTATTTAAGAAGGGAAGTAGACAAAAAGCTGGAAACTATAGACCAGTTAGCCTAACATCTGTGGTTGGCAAAATGTTGGAGTCCATTATTTAGGAAACAGTATCAGAGCATTTGGATAAACATAATTTAATAGGACAGAGTCAGCATGGTTTTACGAAGGGGAAGTCATGTTTGACAAATTTGCTCGAATTCTTTGAGGATGTAACATACAGGGTGGATAAAGAGGAACCAGTGGATGTAGTGTATTTGGGCTTCCAAAAGGCATTTGACAAGGTTCCACACAAAAGATCACTGATCAAGATAAAAAATCACGGGATTGGGGGTAATATACTGGCATGGGTGGAAGATTGGCTATCTAATAGAAAACATGGTTTTACGAAGGGGAAGTCATGCTTGACAAATTTGCTCGAATTCTTTGAGGATGTAACATACAGGGTGGATAACGGTGAACCAGTGGATGTAGTGTATTTGGACTTCCAAAAGGCATTTGACAAGGTTCCACACAAAAGATTACTGATCAAGATAAAAAATCACGGGATTGGGGGTAACATACTGGCATGGGTGGAAGATTGGCTATCTAACAGAAAACAAAGAGTTGGGATAAGTGGTTCGTTCTCGGGCTGGCAATCAGTAACTAGTGGTGTCCCACAGGGATCAGTGCTGGGACCCCAACTCTCTACAATCTATATTAATGATTTGGAGGAAGGGACCGAGTGCAAGATATTCAAGTTTGCCGACGATACAAAGATGGGAGGGAAAGCAGTGAGTGAGGAGGACATAAAAAACCTGCAAAAGGACATAGACAGGCTAAGTGAGTGGGCTGAGATTTGGCAGATGCAATATAATGTTGGAAAGTGTGAGTTTATGCACTTTGGCAGAAAAAATCAAAGAGCAAGTTATTATCTGAATGGAGAGAAACTGCAAAGTGCTACAGTACAAAGGGATCTGGGGGTCCTGGTACATGAAACACAAAAAGTTAGTATGCAGGTGCAGCAGGTGATCGGGAAGGCCAATGGAATCTTGGCTTTTATTGCAAGGGGGTGGAGTATAAAAACAGGGAAGTCTTGCTGCAGTTATACAGGGTATTGGTGAGGCCACACCTGGAATACTGCATGCAGTTTTGGTTTCCATATTTAAGAAATGATATACTTGCTCTCGAGGCGGTTCAGAGAAGGTTCACTCGGTTGATTGCAGAGATGAGGGGGTTGACGTATGAGGAAAGGTTGAATAGGTTGGGACTCTACTCATTGGAGTTCAGAAGAATGAGAGGCGATCTTATCGAAACATATAAGATTGTGAGGGGGCTTTATCGGGTGGATGCGGTGAGGATGTTTCCACTGATGGGTGAGACTAGAACTAGGGGGCATAATCTTAGAATAAGGGGCTGCCCTTTCAAAACTGAGATGAGGAGAAACTTCTTCACTCAGAGGGTAGTAAATATATGGAAATTGCTACCCCAGAGAGCTGTGGAAGCTGCAACATTAAATAAATTTAAAATGGAGATAGACATTGTCCTTGCAGATAAGGGAATTAGGGGTTACGGGGAGAGGGCAGGGAAGTGGACGTGAGTCTAGATTCAGATCAACCATGATCCTATTGAATGGCGGAGCAGGCCCGAGTGGCCATATGGCCTACTCCTGCTCCTATTTCATATGTTCTTATCACCTCCAAGCTCCCCTCCAAGGCACACACCATTCTTACTTGGAAATATATCATCGTTCATTCATCGCCACTGGGTAAAATTCCTGGAACTCACTCTCTAACAGCATTGTGGTAGTCCGTTCAATACATGGACTGCAGTAGTTCAAGAAGGTGGCTCACCACCACCTTCTCCTGGGAAATTAGGAATGGGCAATAAATGCAGGCGTTGTCAGCGAAGACCATATCCCATGAACAAATTAAACAAAATCTTAGTGAGCCTCGGATGAAATTCTTGGATAGATGCGGAAGCAGTTTGACCCACTCCGCCTATGGTTTGAAGTTCATGGACAGAGACAGGAGCAATGTAAACTAGGTGGCCCAGAGAATACAATTCCTGGACTCAGATAGGAACAGTGTAATATGGCATCCCTGTCAATGAAAATTCCAGATTGAGGCGGGGGAGTGGAAATCTAGGCGGTCCAGGGAACCTAATTCCTGGACTAATGGATGGTGAATGTAATCAATCCGGCCCTCTAATTCGAATGAGGTGTGAGTAGAGCAATCTGCGTGGACATGTGAATTTAATGCCTAGACTGAGGGAGGAACAGTGCAATCCAGGTGGAACTGCGAATGAAATACCTGGAGAGTGCCATCAGCAGTTTAATCTTGGTGGCCCTGGGAATTAAATTCCTGGACTGAGGGAGGAACAGTGTAACCTAATCTGCTCTGGGAATGAAATTGCTGGACTGAGGGAGGAGCAGCAAATCTTGGTAATCTGGGAATAAAATTCCTGGACTGAGGCGAGAGCAGTATTCACTAGGCAGCCCTACGATTCATTTTCCTGAAGTGAGGCGGGAGCAGTGAAATCAGTACGCCCCTGGGAATATAATCCATGGACTGAGGGAGGAGCAGTGTAATGCAGGTGGCTCTGGGAATGTCATTACTGGACTGAGGCTGGAGCAGTGTAATCTAAGCAGCACTGGGAACGAGAATTCCTGGACTGAGATGGAAGCAGATTACTGCAGGTTGCCCTTGCCATGGAATTAATGGTTTGAGGCGGGATCAGTGTATTCTAGGCTGTCCTGGGAAATAAATTCATGGTCTGTTGCGGGAGCAAAGCAATATAGGATGCAACTAGATTTACATTACCGGATTGAGGCCGGATTAGTGTAATCTAGACAGACCTGGGAATGCAATTTCTGGACTGAGGCGGGAGCAGTGCAATCTGGACGAGATTCAGGATGGGCTGATAAGGGACAAGTTAAATTTGCAACACACAAGTGCCAGGCAATGATTTTCACACAAAAGAGAGAGCCTAACAACCGCCCCTAGATAGTCAACAGCATTACCATCGCCGAATCCCCCACCAGCAAAATCCTGGATACCACCATTGACCAGAAACACAACTGGACCAGCTTCATAAATACTATGGCTGCAAGAACAGGTCAGATGCTGAGTTTTCTGCGTCGAGTGACTCACCTTTTGATTCACCAGAGCCTTCCGCCATCGACAAGGCACAAGTAAGGAGTGTGCTGGAATACTCTGCAGTTGCCTGGATGAGTGTAGCATCAACAACACTCAATAGGCTCGACACCATCCTGGACATAGTAGACCGTTTGGTTGGCACCCCACCATAAACATTCACTCCCTCCACCTTCGGCGTACCGTGGCTGCAGTGTGTACCATGTACAAGATGTACTGCAGCAACTTGCCAAGGCTTCTTCAACAACACCTCTGGAACACTCGACCTCTACCACCTGGAAGGACTAGGGCAGCAGGCTCATGGTAACACCTTCACCTCCAAATTCCCCTCAACACCATCCTGAATTGGAAATATATCGCCGTTCCTTCATTGTCGATAGGTCAAAATCCTGGAACTCCCTTTCTAACAGCACTGTGGGAGTACTTTCACCACACTGACTGCAGCGGTTCAATAAGGCGGCTCACCACCACGGTCTCATGGACAATTAGGTATGGGCAATATATGCTGGCATTGCCAGCGATACCCAAATCCCAGGATCAAATAAAATAAATCTTAGTGACCCTGGAATTGAAATTCCAGGATTACGGCGGGAGCAGCGAAATCTACACTGTCCAGGGGATGAAATTTCTGGATAGAGGCAGGAGTAGTGTAATATAGTCAGCCCTATGGTTGAAATTGCTTGACTCAGGCAGGAGCAGTGAAAAATAGACTGTTCATGGAATTACATTTCTGGATTCAAATGTGAAATGTATAATCTGGGCGGCCTTGAGACTGAAATAACTGGAATGAGGCGGGAGCAGTGTAAAGTAGGCTGCCCTGGGAATTGAATTCCTTGATTGACGAGGTTCCTGTGTAATCTTGGCGGCCCAGAGAATTAAGCTCCTGGATTGAAGTGGGAGCAGTGAATTCTAGCTAGTCCAGAGAACAAAATTCCTGAACTCAGATAGGAGCAGTATATGTAGGCCTCCTACATTATTGGACTGAGGCGGGGACAGTGTAATCTAGGCAGTGCAAGGGATTTAAAATGCTGGACTGAAGCAAAAGCAGAGTAATCTAGGCGGCCCAGGGAATAACATTCTTGGACTGAGGAGGACGCAATGTATTCTAGCCAGCCCTCGGAATGGAATTACTGAACTGAGGTGGGAGCTGTGTAATCTAGCCAGCCTGGGAATGACATTCCTGTACTGAGGAAGCAACAATGCAATCCCGGCGGTCCAGGGAATAAATGTCCTGGACTGAAGCCGGAACAGTGGAAACGCGTCAGCCCAGTGAACACCATTCCTGGACTCAGGCCAGTGTGTCATGTGTGATTACAATCTTTCCATCACTGTGTCCATCTCTAAGTTCCTGCCGTTTAGGAATATTTATTGATGGTGACTATTTTTGCCTTGTTAGTCTGGGTTTGAATACATCAGATAACAAGATTAGGGGAATCCAGCCTCCTCTCTTCTTTTATTCATATTGTTTCTGTCACTTTCTCCTCTTTTGTTCACTGGTTGTGTTTAATTCAGGAAGAGAAACTCCATTCTCTTTGATCAATCTCGGTATTTTATGCTCGGCTGAAATATTCCACATTCGGTCACTTTTAATTTAAAACTGTGTACAACATGCTAACCTAGGTTGTGTTGCAATAACGTGTTGATTTGACATTGGGTCACTGAGTGTGTTTGTTCAATGTCTGTAATTAATGCTATTTACAGTGAGGCCTAATTATATCACTCAGGGATTTTGCTCTGCTATAAAGAAGGAGCTCCCTTCACTGTCTCACCTCACACAGTCAGCGCGCTGCCTCCAGCATAAAGACCACCAGCGACTCACAGACTGGAAGATATGGCTGTGCCACCTCCACTGCCCCCTCCGCCTCCCCCGCCCCTTCCTGATAATTGGCTTGAAAATGTGCGGATAGCTAACTTATTTAATGAAATACAAAAGATTTACTACCCAATCCTCGCTACTGTTGGGGTTCCGAGTAAGTTCAATGACCAGTTATGAATTCCATAAACCATGTTACACTGTAATATTATTCTTGCTATTTACAGTGTGATTTTATTCATTAATGATTTTCTGTGCTTGCATTTCTTGCATCATCTAAATCGTTTAAATGCAAGTCTTTCTTTTTATCAATGTTAATGCATGAGTTGTTGTATAAAAATACTCGGATTGCCTCGCTACAGTTGGTGCTCCTGTTAAGACCCTATATCTAATAATTAATTCTCTTAGTTATGTTTAACAGATTTAATGTTCTTATAATTTCCTCCCCCACCCCGGCAGCCCTCGCTGCTGTTGGTGCCCCTGGTAAATCTCTGTATGCAGCTTTCAATTCTGTAAATAATGCTTAACTGTATTTCTCTCCTTCTTTCCATGTTCCTTGTCATTCCCCATGCTTTCCGCGCTGCTGTCCGCTATTGATTCTGAACGTGATACGGTGTTACCGAGTTTGCAATATTCTATGTTCATTTCAAGCAATGATATTGAACCCAGACTCTTTATTTAACGAATTTCCATCTGCTATCCACACTGAACATTCCTAACAGATAAGAAAAATGTTTTCTTGGATTAGGAAACTTTTCACGTAATGGCAAAGGTCTTCGACCTGAAACGTTAACTCTGTTTCTCTCTCTCCACAGGTGCTGCCTCACTTGCTGAGTATTTGCAACAGTTTCTGCTTTCATTTCAGATTTCCAGTATCCACAGTATTTTGCTTTTATTTTCGATTAATGATCGGAATGACTATTTAAACAGAGTCACAGGAAGAAAATCCTGGCAGGTCATATTCATATCTTTAAATGTGTGAAATATCCGCTAATCATTCAGTTCCAGTCACTGTCTCTTTTTCCACCAGCTCCAGTTCAGCATTCGTGGCACTGCTTCAGGTAGTTGGAACAGGATTACAAGGATAATTTACATTCTCATAAAATGTTCTTTAGCCAGATTTCAATACAGTAACGTGCAATCTTTGTTTTGAATTTACAATTAAGTCACATACCCGTCTGGCACAGTTCAGTGGATCTCTCAGTGAGACCCAGTGTGGTTCTCTATTGCCTCCTGATGTACTTCAGGATTAACAATCCCAGCTGAGGATAAGACAATCCTTTGATATTTTGTCCTCTAATATTCTCTGCACAAGGTTGGAAATGTACAAGGATAATTCTCTTCAATTTGTGTTCAGGTACTTTACAAAATCGTTCAGCAGCACTTTGCCTGTTGGATTATTCGTCTGAATTCGATGTTGTTAAATACATTTACTGAGGCATTTATTGCCAATGATAACTATGTATTGCAATTCAGAATCCAATTTTTTGCAATGTTATTTTGAAAATCTTCCTTTCAATGAGCTACAATTTGCGTATTTCAAGAAAAATGCGGTAAACTCAATCCTCAAAGCAAGTCTGACAGCCTAGTTGTCTTTATAACTGCAGTTCATTTGTATTTATCTTAACATGGTCGTATTACATCCGTACATTTTAAATAGAATTGACTGTAATTATTGCATGCCAAGTTTGCAGTTTCTGTGGCATTCATTTACTGTTCTATATATAAAGGATATTCAAACCAAGATCAGGAATCCAAGCGGGATTTCCGAAACCCGAACACAGGGCACAGAAGCGAACTGCACTGCTCAAATTGCTGACTGGTCCTGGGACACGGAGTTCTGTAAGAGTAAAATAACATAGGAACATAGGAAGAGGTGTAACGCATTTAGCCCCTCAAGCCTGTTTCGGCATTTAATGAGATCATGGCTGATCTGCGACCTAACTCCTTATACACGACTTTGCCCCATATCCCCAAATATCCTTGGTTAACACAAATCTATCAATCTCAGCCTTAAAATTGACAATTGATCTAGCATCAACTTCAGTTTTGTGGAAGAGAGTTCCAAACTTCTACCAACCTTTGTGTGTAGAAGTGTTTCCTAATTTCACTCCTGAAAGGTCTGGCTCTAATTTCTAGACGGTGCTCCCTAGTCCTAGAATCCCCAACCAGGGAAAAGAGTCTCTGCCTATCTACCAATCTGTTCATCTTAATAACTTGAAAACTTCGATCAGATCACCCCTTAACCTTCTAGATTCTAAGGAATTCAATCGTAATTTGTGTAATTTCTCCCCATAACTTAACCCTTGGAGTCCGGGTGTCATTCTGGTAAACCTACGCTGCACTTCCTCCAAGGCCAATATATCCTCCCTAAGCTGTGGTGCCCAGAAATGCTCACACTACTCCAGGTGTGATCTAACCAGGGCTTTGTATAGATGCAGCATAACCTCTGCCCACTTGTGTTCTCGGGCTTTAGATATAAAGGCCAGCATTCAATTAATGTTTTTGATTATTTTTTGTACCTGTCGATGATATTTTAATGATCTATGTAGATGCTCCCCTGCCTCATTTGAGCGCCACTCGTTTTAGCTTCTCACCATTTAGAAAGTACCCTGTTCGATCCTTATCATGTACAAATTGGAAAACCTGACATTTGAATTCGTTAAAACCCATTTGCCACATTTTTGCCCATTCACTGAATCTATCGATATCCCTTTGTAATTTCATGCTTTCATCAATACTGCCTACATTGCTGCCTAACTTTGTGTCATCCGCAAATTTGGATATATGACGTTCTATGCCATCATCTACGTCGTTAATAAAAACTGTGAATAGTTGAGGCCCTATCTGGTCCTGGGAATGTGTCACACTTTAGAGTCATTATTTTATTTGTTACTATTTATTTATTGACAATTTTATTGAGTCCCAGTCTCTGATACAATATTAGTTTCCTTGGGATTTCCGGCATGCTTCTTCCTCTACAGTAAATACTGAAACAAAGTCTGTTTTCAACATGTCCGCCATTTCCTTATCATTGACAATATCACAACTTTCAGTTATGAAGGGTTCAAATTTACTCCTGACCACCCGATCTTCATAATATAATTGTAAAATTTATGTGTGTCGATTTTGATACCCCTTACAAGTTTCTTTTCATAATCCCTTTTGTAGCTCTTAGTAACTGTTTTGTGACCGTTTGCTGTTCTTTGTATCTTTCAAATTCGCCAGGATCTGTGCTACATTTTGCATTTATATAGGCTTTGTCATTTATTTCCATGCTGTCCCTTACCTCTTTAGTCGTCCAGGGCTGTTTATTACAAATAGAGCTCTTGCCCCTCAGGGGTATAGACTGTTTCTGTATTAGCTGAAATTATTTTTTGGACATCCCCACTGATTGTCTGTTGTTTTACCCATTAACAGTTTTGCCAGTTTACTGTGGACAGTCTCTGCCTCATCCCGTTGAAGTCAGCCTTACCTAAACCTAGAAACCTAGTAGCGGTTTTGCGTATCTCTTCATTGAACTCGATCATGTTCTGATCACTATTAGAAAAATGTTTCATTAGGCTATTAAGTAAATCTGGCTCATTACTCATTAATAAATCTAACATGGAATGCCCCTTGTTGGTTAAGAACCTATTGCTACAGAACACTATCCTGGACACACTCAATAAATTCACTACATTTCTGAAATGTGCTAATCTGCTTTTCCCAATCTATTCCTGACATACTCTAGTCCTTTGCATCCCTGGTACCTCACCTGATGCTTTATATATGCTGAGCTAAAGGTAGATCTATCATTTCATCTCATAGTGAGCAAACAGCTGTTACTTTTATGTATGTATTTATTTCATTTCATTTATTGATTAATTATTCAGACAATAAAGATTTACAGATTCAAAGGTAATATAATTAGATTATATCAATGATTGTCGGTAATTAGATTCAGATTTCACCCCGAATTCCATTAAAATGCTGCTTTTGCTGCCAGCCTGATGTAAATCTTCACTGTTTATTACCTTCCGCAGTTAACTTAGTGACCATTGTGATCCTGTCTCGGGGAAAGTGCGGTCTCTCCACATGTGTCACTCACTACCTGGTGGCCATGGCAGCGGTGGATCTACTGGTCATTATCATCGACCTGATATTGAGGCAGATTCCAATTACTTTTAAGAAACGATTTGCTCCTGTGTATTCTATCCCCGTGTGTAATATCCACGCCGTCCTGCTTTATGCAGTCACAGACTGTTCTGTCTGGTTCACTGTCACTTTCACCTTTGATCGTTTTGTGGCAATTTGTTGCCAGAAGCTGAAAACTAAATATTGCACTAAGAAAACGGCTGCTGTGGTTCTAGGAACAGTGACTGTGCTGAGCTGTTTAAAGAACGTTTTCTGGTATTTTATGTTGACAGATGAATATGCGCTAGAGAACACCCCCTGGTTCTGTGATGTAACACTCGAGGTTCAGTTTTCACCGGCCTGGGGGGCAATCGAGTTCCTTCATCATATTCTCACCCCGGGGGTCCCATTTGTTCTGATTCTGCTGCTCAATGCTGTCACCGTCAGACACATTTTAGTGTCCAGCAGAGCCCGCAGGAGACTCCGGGGTCCCAGCAGTGGGGAGCGTCCCAGAGACCCAGAGATGGAGAGCCGAAGGAAATCCATCATTTTACTGTTTGCTATTTCGTGCAATTTCATCCTGTTATGGTCTGTGATTATGGTCTATTCTATATATAACCGGGTGTGGCGATTGGTTGATTATGTTGTATCTCTACCTATATATTTTCCAGGTTTGGGACAAATGCTCCAGCTACTGAGTTGCTGCACAAACACTTGCATTTATGCCGTGACACAGACTAGGTTCAGACAGCAGTTGAAAAATGTGTTGGAATATCCCTTTACTTTAATTGTAAAACTCATTAAAGAATGAGATGAACTGAAGAAGTTCCTGCATCAGAACGTAACCCCATCTCATATTCTGTCCAACCCAGTCTAACCGCAGGGCCAGTGATATATGTTAGTATTAGCACACTCACTGATACACTGTCTGCATCATAACCCAGCGGCTGAGACATCCTATGAAATGTAAAACACTGCCACTGACCTCAGAAATATTAGCACACTGAAAGTGGTAACTGGTTTATATTAACACACTCACTGGAACACTCTGATCATACTGTTATACTGCCAAACGCTGATAGTAATCAACAAAATACTCCCCCAGATCCGCTGCTCATATTTACAATGAAACCCCCGGTAAATATTAACCCAGTCCATGTTCAAATATTAACTGAATCACAGAACACCGCACAAATATGAAAATACCGGCAGAGACATTCTTTGTGCAATGACATTCTCCAACACAACCACAATAAATATAAACACAAGCATAGAGACACATTTTTCATTGTATTACACTGTCATCGGTTTCCTGTGGAAAAATCTCACCCACTCTCTCGCCTGGCATGCCCCACATCACTCTTTCTCTCACACTCTATGTCTGCAATTGTAACATTTACTGCTGCATCAAAATTCCACAATGTACTGCTGCCCTCCCCATTGTAGCATTTACTGCCGCCTCCCAATTCCACAAAGTACTGCTGCCCTCCCCATTGAACCATTTACTGCTGCCTCCCAATTCCACAATGTACTGCTGCCCTCCCCAATTGTACCATTAACTGCCACCTCCCAATTCCACAATGTACTGCTGCCCTCCCCAATTGTACCATTTACTGCCACCTCCCAATTCCACAATGTACTGCTGCCCTCCCCAATTGTACCATTTACTGCCACCTCCCAATTCCACAATGTACTGCTGCCCTCCCCAATTGTACCATTTACTGCCACCTCCCAATTCCACAATGTACTGCTGCCCTCCCCAATTGTACCATTTACTGCCGCCTCCCAATTCCACAAAGTACTGCTGCCCTCCCCAATTGTACCATTTACTGCTGCCTCCCAATTCCACAATGTACTGCTGTCCACCCCATTGTACCATTTACTGCCGCCTCCCAATTCCACAAAGTACTGCTGCCCTCCCCAATTGAACCATTTACTGCCACCTCCCAATTCCACAATGTACTGCTGCCCTCCCCAATTGTACCATTTACTGCCGCCTCCCAATTCCACAATGTACTGCTGCCCTCCCCAATTGTACCATTTACTGCCGCCTCCCAATTCCACAAAGTACTGCTGCCCTCCCCAATTGTACCATTTACTGCCGCCTCCCAATTCCACAAAGTACTGCTGCCCTCCCCAATTGTACCATTTACTGCCACCTCCCAATTCCACAATGTACTGCTGCCCTCCCCAATTGTACCATTTACTGCCGCCTCCCAATTCCACAAAGTACTGCTGCCCTCCCCAATTGTACCATTTACTGCCGCCTCCCAATTCCACAATGTACTGCTGCCCTCCCCATTGAACCATTTACTGCTGCCTCCCAATTCCACAATGTACTGCTGCCCTCCCCAATTGTACCATTTACTGCTGCCTCCCAATTCCACAATGTACTGCTGCCCTCCCCAATTGTACCATTAACTGCCACCTCCCAATTCCACAATGTACTGCTGCCCTCCCCAATTGTACCATTTACTGCCACCTCCCAATTCCACAATGTCCTGCTGCCCTCCCCATTGAACCATTTACTGCTGCCTCCCAATTCCACAATGTACTGCTGTCCTCCCCAATTGTACCATTTACTGCCGCCTCCCAATTCCACAATGTACTGCTGCCCTCCCCATTGTACATTTACTGCTTCCTCCCAATTCCACAATGTGCGGATGCCCTCCGCAATTGTAACTTTTAAAGCTGCTTCCAAATTCCACAATGTATTGCTGCCCTCAATAATTGTACCATTTACTGCCACCTACGAACTCCACAATATACTGCTGCCCTTTCCAAATGTACTATTTACTGCCACCTCCCAATTCCTCAATGTACTCCTGCCCTCTATAATTTGACAATGTACTGCTGCCCCCCAATTCCACAATGTACTGCTGACATTCCCAAATTGTAACATTTACTGTCGCCTCCCAATTCCACAATATTCTGCTGCCCTCCCCAATTATACCATTTACTGCTGCCTCCAAATTTCATAATGTCCTGCTGACCTCCACATTTGTACCATTTACTGCCACCTCCCAATTCCACAATTTACTGATGCACTCCGCAAATGTAAAATTTACTGATGCCTCCCATTTCCACAAAGTACTGCTGCCCTCCCCAATTGTACCATTTACTGCTGCTTCCCAATTCCACAAAGTACTGCTGCCCTCCCCAATTGTACCATTTACTGCTTCCTCCCAATTTCACAATGAACTATGCAAAAGTTTGTCACTAACCCCCGCCTGCTTCACGACAAAATGCAAGAAGTGATCCTGACCAACGGTTCCAGCACAGACTCAATTCACGTCCGAACTGTGGTCATGGAAGGCTATGTCATCGCACCGACGTTTTTCTCGATTTTCCTTTCTGCAACCCTCCATCTCACCCTCAGTAAGCTCCCCACTGGATCGGAAAAATTTTACAGAACAAACGGGAAACTGTTCAACCTCCATCACCTCCAGTCCAAATCAAAGGTCGTCCCATTCTCTGTCATCGAATTACAGTATGCAGATGACGCTTGCGTCTGCGCTCACTCGGAGGTCGATCTCCAAACCATCATCAGCACCTTTATTGAAGCATACGAGAGCATGGGCATTACACTAAACATCTGAAAGACAAAGGTCCTCTACCAACCTGCCCCTGCCACACATTACTGCCCCTGATTATTAAAATCCACGAAAAGGCCTTGGACAACTTGGACCACTTTCCATACCTCGGCAGCCTACTGTCAACAAGGGCAGATTTCGACGACAAATACCAACACTGCCTTCAGTGTGCCAGTGCAGCATTTGTTCACCTGAGGAAGAGAGTGTTTGAAGACCAGGACCTCAAAGCTGGCACTGAGCTCATGGTCTACACAACAGCAGTGATACCCACGCTGCTGTATGCCTCAGAGACATGGACCATGTACAGCAGGCACCTCAAAACACTGCAGAGGTAACATCAACGCTGCCTTTGCAAGATCCTGCAAATCCATTGGCAGGATAGGTGCACCAACGGCAGTCTTATTGCTCAGGCCAACATCTCCAGCATCGCAGCTTAGACCACGCTCAATCAGCTCAGATGGACGGGTCACATCATCCGCATGCCCAAAACGAGACACCCAAATCAAGCATTCTGCTCAGAGCTCTGGCACGGCAAGAGAGCCCAGGTGGTTGATGAAACGCTTCAAGGACACCCTCAATGCTTCCTTGAAAACATGTAACATCCACACCGACAACTGGGAATCCCTGGCCCAAGACCACACAAAGTGGAGGACAAGCATCCACGAAGTCAGCGAACACCTCGAGTCTGTTCACCGGGAGCAAGCGAAGCCAAGCGCAGCAGCACAATGAGCGCACGTCAACCCAAGCACCCCTACCACCCACCCCTTCCACCAACGTCTGCCCCACCTGTGACAGAGACTGTACGTCCCTGAAGTGCCAAATAACTGCCTGAATCCATCAGGTTACAACTTAAAACTAAAGGCATTTATAACGTAAGAATCTTGGCATCAAGTTAACACAGGGCAACCATCGTTCATCACCGACCCAGCCCTTATGAGTAAAACCCAGCTCTTATTAATAAGACTCACACCAATCAGGAGGATCCATAAAGACAGAGCTAGGGAGCAACATTATTGGCTACACCTGTAAAACATTTACAGACATTAACAAGTACTACAACAGACAATCCAGAACACAGAGTTATTTCATCACATTCACCCCCTGCTATAGATTCAATCTGTCAGGATGTCTGATAGTCCTCTGGGAATGACGTAACTCTTGCCAAGGCTTATCCCGGAGTACCAACTCCAGTTCATCCGAAGTCCCAGAATCATCAGTGTTTTCCACACTGAGGGTTTGTGTCTCTAAAGGTCCAATACCATGATTAAAATCTCTACTCTCAGAGTCAAACTCTTTTTGAACTCCAGCAGGTGCAAGATCTTTAATAGAGACCGTATCCTCTTGCCCATCCGGATGTTGAATGTACGCATACTGGGGATTAACATGGAGGAGTTGTACTTCCTCCACCAGTGGATCAGTCTTGTGGCCTGTCACATGTCTGCACAACAACACAGGGCCCGTGGTCATCAACCATGTTGGTAACGATACTCCATTAGTAGCTTTTCTTGGAAAGCTAAGCATCCTTTCATGAGGGGTGGCATTCGTCGCTGTACACAAAAGAGACCTTATGGAATGCACCACGTCTGGCAGGACATCCTGCCAACGAGAGGTCGGCAGGCCTTGTGACTTCAGAGACAATACGATAGCCTTCCACACTGTCGCATTTTCTTTCTCGACCTGCCCATTACCACGATGATTATAGCTGGTAGTTCTACTCGTTGCAATTCCTTTCGATAGCAAAAACTGTCGCAATTCTTCACTCATAAAGGAAGAACCCCGATCACTATGTATATAGTTAGGCATGCCAAACAAAGAAAACAGTTGGGAGATGCATTTAATTACAACAGCACTGGTCACATCCGAACAGGGGATAACAAAAGGGAACCGAGAGTACTCGTCTATAATATTAAGAAAATAGACATTACGGTCGCTCGATGGAAGAGGACCTTTAAAATCGAGGCTCAAATGTTCAAATGGTCGAGTTGCTTTAATAAGATGAGCTGGCTCGGACGGCTTATAGAAGCGGGGTTTGCATTCAGCACAAACACGACAGGTTCTGGTCATTGTCCGGACCTCCTCAATAGAGTAGGGTAGATTGTGGGACTTAATGAAGTGTTTCATTCTGGTAACCCCAGGGTGGCAGAGTGCATCGTGGAGACTTTGAAGCTTATCTATACCTAGAGTAGCACATACTCCTCGATCCATCTCCCGTTGGAAGACGGATTCCCCATTCGTCACTCCAAAGGGCACCCTAAGAAATTGATACAGGCGTCCTTTAGCTTCGAAGGCCGTATAAGGTCGGTCTTCTATTTTGATAGGGAGTTGATGGTAGGCAGACTTTAAATCGATGGTGGAGAACACGCGATACTAAGCTATCTGGTTCACCATCTCAGAAATACGAGGCAAAGGATAGGCGTCCAATTGGGTATACAAGTTTATAGTCTGGCTATAATCGACCACAAGTCTTTTCTTTTCATTAGTTTTAACCACCACCACCTGGGCACGCCATGGCTATTACTGTGTTCGATGATTCCCTCCCGTTGATGCCTTTCCACTTCCTCTTTTATAAATGTTTTATCTTCTGAACTATACAGTCGACTGTTAGTCACTATAGGTCTACAATTAGGAGCAAGATTCATGAACAAAGAAGGTGGACTTACTTTTAAAGTAGAAAGGCCGCAGACTGTGAGTGGAGGCTGAGACCCACCATATTAAGGGTAACGCTCTCATGCTGATACTGGAAGTCCAAGCCAAAAATTAAGTTCACACACAACTGAGGTAATATAAGAAGTTTAAAGTCTTTATACTCCGTATCCTTAATGGTCAATGTGACTTTACAATATCCAGTTACCTCCGAAGTAAGGGACTTGGAGGCCATCACAATTTCACTTCGAGTAGGATACACCTTCAATGAACAGGAGTTAACAAGGTTGGGATGTTTAAAACTTTCAGTACTGCCACAGTCTATCAAACACCCAGTAGGACGACCATTAATCTTAATGTCCATCATAGATTTCGACAAGGAACACGGTATGGTCTGGCCAACCGTAACCGAGGCTAGAGCAAAACGATAGGTGGCAGCAGAGAAGACATCAGCTACAGGATTACCCTTACACACTTTACTAAAATGTCCCCGTTTCTTACATTTAAAACAAGTAACCTCTCTGGCTGGGCATCTTTGCCTGGAGTGTTTAGATTGGCCACAAAAATAACACTTAGACCCATGGGATACAGCCACAGCAGTAGGATTAAGTGGAGGCACCATTGGCATTATGGATGCCTCCATACTCGGAACACACGAGTCTGAAAGAGACGCTTGGGCTGATGCATACACTTCCACATTCTTCTGGGCTACATCTAATGATCGAGCCGTAACAACGACTGTTTTTAAAACTAACGAGTCATTCACGAGGAGTCTCTGTCTAACATAATTAGATCGAAGGCCAGATATGAAAGAATCGTGGATGGTTTCTTCCTGATACAATATGGCAGAGACAGCCTTGTAGTTGCAATCCTTATCCAAAGCCTTAAGATCCTGCAGAAAATCATCCAGGGATTCCTCGGGTAATTGCCTGCGAGTAGACAAAAGATACCTGGCGTATACTTCATTAACCAACTTAAGGTACTGGGCCTTAAGAGCTGCAAGGGCCTCTTCATATGTAGTAATGTCTTCAAATATAGAGTAAGTCTGATGACTTACCAAGTTGGTTAAAAGACCCAACTTGTTAACCGTCGGATCGATCGATGCGATGAAGTATTCAAAACATCGAAGCCAATGCGTAAATTTCTTCGATGCATCTGTGGAATGGGGATCGATATCCAGACGCTCTGGTTTCAAAAATCAATCCATCTTCCAAAGTTGTTACTTAATAAAATTGATGTGCCGAATAACTGCCTGAATCCATGAGGTTGAAACTTAAAACAAGTACAACAACAGACAATCCAGAACACAGAGTTATTTCATCACATTCACCCCCTGCTATAGATTCCGTCTGTCAGGAGGTCTAATAGTCCTCTGGGAATGACGTAACTCTTGCCAAGGCTCCTCCCGGAGTTCCAACTCCGGTTCATCCGAATTCCCAGAATCATCAGTGTTTTCCACACTGAGAGTTTGTGTCTCTGAATGTCCAATACCACGACTGAAAACTCTACTCTCAGAGTCGAACTCTTTTCGAGCTCCAGCAGGTGCAAGATCTTTAATAGGGACCGTATCCTCTCGCCCATCTGGATATTGAATGTACGCATACTGAGCATTAGCATGAAGGAGTTGTACTTCCTCCACCAATGGATCAGTCTTGTGGCCTCCTCATGCCTGCGCAACAGCACAGGGCCCGTGGCCGTCAACCATGTGGGTAACGATACTCCATTAGTAGCTTTTCTTGGAAAGCCAAACATCCTTTCATGAGGTGTGGCTTTCGTCGCTGTACACAAAAGAGACCTTATGGAATGCACCACATCTGGCCGGACATCCTGCCAGCGAGAAGTCCGCAGGCCTCGTGATTTCAGCGACAATGCGATAGCCTTCCACACTCGCATTTTCTTTCTCGACCTGCCCATTACCACGAGGGTTATAGCTGGTAGTTCTGCTCGTTGCAATTCCTTTCGATAGCAAAAACTGTCGCAATTCTTCGCTCATAAAGGAAGAACCCCTATCACTATGTATATAGATAGGCATGCCAAACAATGAAAACAGTTGGCAGAGGCATTTAATTACAACAGCACTGGTCACATCCGGACAGGGGATAACAAAAGGGAACCGAGAGTACTCGTCTATAATATTAAGAAAATAGACATTACAGCCGCTCGATGGAAGGGGACCTTTAAAATCGAGACTCAAACGCTCAAATGGTCGAGTTGCTTTAATAAGATGAGTTGGCTCGGACGGCTTATAGAAGCGGGGTTTGCATTCAGCACAAACACGACAGGTTCTGGTCATTGTCCGGACCTCCTCAATAGAGTAGGGTAGATTATGGGACTTAATGAAGTGGTTCATTCTGGTAACCCCAGGGTGGCAGAGTGCATCATGGAGACATTGAAGCTTATCTATACCTAGACTAGCACATACTCCTCGTGACAAAGCATGCAATGGCTCATTAAATACTCCAAACCTGTACTGAATATCATAGTCGTATGTTGACAGTTCTATTCGCCATCTTTAAATCTTATCATTTTTGATCTTGCCTCTCTGCTTAGTATTGAACATAAAGGCCACAGATCGCAGATCAGTAATAAGCATAAAACGTCGGCCAGCGAGATAATGTATCCAATACCTGACAGTTCAAAGCTGTGCAGAGGCGTGGAATCCTCTCCATGCTTGGGATAATTTTGATTACATTGTATAACTAAGATTGCATCATTTTGTAATATGTTATAATGTAACAAGCACGGTGGCATAGTGGTTAGCACTGTTGCCTCACAGCGCCAGAGACCCGGTTTCGAATCTGGCCTCGGGCAACTGTCTGTGTGGAGTTTGCACATTCTCCCCGTGTTTGCGTGGGTTTTCTCCGGGTGCTCCGGTTTCCTCCCACAGTCCAAAGATGTGCGGGTTAGGTTGATTGGCTATGATAAATTGACCCTTTGTGTTAGGGGGATTAAATACGTGGGGTTACAGGGATAGGGTGGGATATGTGTTGGTGCAGGGGTTATGGGGATCGGGTGGGATATGTGTCGGTGCAGGCTCGATGGGCCGAAATGGCCTCTATCTGCACTGTGGGGTTTCTGTGATTCTGTGAACAAGTGGTGCAGGGGTATGAGACCCCTTGTTGTAACATTTTGTAATTGATGTATCTGTAGATGTCTACTGTACCATGGTTTTTCTCGAATTTGAGGGGAATAGATGGGTCGGGGCATCAGTGGTAGGTAGCCATAGGCAAATACAGGGGATGATTGTTTGTCGGGGGTCAGAAAGTTTTGCTCACTTTCTTCAAGGGGGTACTACAACAAGTTGGAAGTATCCAAAGGGCAGAGTGTAGGGGTTCGCAAAATCCCTCAGCCCCAGAGATACTGGAGATATTAATCTTCATCATGGACGAAGACTCATGGGCCTAGAAATTCAGTTGGCTGCGCCAGCCGTTAGCGCCTTAGGAGGAGCAGATCTGCGCCTCGCCCCAACTTCAGTAGACATTTAGCACCGGCGCAAAGTCTTTGCGCGCGCTCATCTGCGCGCGCAGATCATGACGTCATTTCGTCGTGCAACGCCCTTTGTGCGCCCGGAACCGGAACTTCACTCGCGCCGCCCCATTGTGTGCCGGGCGGCCCTAACGACTGTTGAGTGGAATGGTACACAGCCGAGGCGGGCCGCGGGGTGCACAAATTAAAGGGCACTTACCTTGCACTATAAAGGGCAGCCATTTTGCAGCATTCACTCTTGTGCAACGGATCTTTGGAGAGAGACCAAGGAAGAGAGCTTACTGCTTTGGCCCAACACTAGGACAGGTATTTTTGGCTTCAGGCCAGAGCTCTGCAATTATCTTTGCCTTCATTGAGATCTCAGTGTTTGCCAGCATATTATGGGGGCTGCATTGGGTGCCAACGCTGAGTTTCAGCATTATGTCGGAAGGGCTTACAGACGCCGTGAGAGAGTGGCAGCCCTGGCTAGATGCAGAGGGGGCAACAGGCGTCGCCAAGTGAGGCCTTACCCACCCAGGGTATACCGCCAGCAGTTCTCTTATCTCAACATGTTTGCCACGCAGTGTGTTAGGAGGCTGCGATTCAGAAGGGAGGTGGTTGCAGACATCTGCCAGCTGCTTCACAGAGATCTGCGTCCACAGCTGATGGCAGGACGTCTCTGTCGGTGGCAGTGAAGGTGACGGTGGCTCTCAACTTCTATGCCACCGGCTCCTTCCAATCCGCTACTGGGGACATCGCTAACATCTCCCAGTTCGCCGTGCATTGCTGCATCTGCCAGGTGACCAATGCACTTTTCAGAAGGAGACGTCAATTCATCTCCTTCCCCATGACCCTGGACAAGCAGCAGCAGCGTGCAGTGGGATTTGCAAGAATAGCGGGCTTCCCCATGGTGCAGGGCGCCATTGACTGCACGCATGTGGCTTTGCGGGCACCTCTGGAGCATGCCGAGGATTACTGCAACCGGAAGGGCTACCATTCCCTCAACGTACAGCTGGTGTGCGACCACAGGCAGCGCATCCTAGCTGTCAATGCCCGCTTTCCAGGCAGCAGCCACGATGCCTTTATCCTGCGACAGACAACTGTGGCTGACATGTTCCAGGCACAGCCTCACCCAAGAGGATGGCTTATCGGGGACAAAGGCTATCCTTTGCGTACCTGGCTGATGACCCCGCTCCGCACGCCCACGACCCCTGCTGAAGAGGCATACAACGAGAGCCATCAAGCGACCAGGAACCTCATCGAACAAAAAATTGGCATCCTGAAGCAATGGTTCCGCTGTCTGGATCGCTCCGGGGGAGCCCTCCAGTATTCGCAGGAGCGAGTCTCCCAATTCGTCGTCGTTTGCTGTATGCTGCACAACCTGGCTATCCGCAGGAATCAGGCACTGCCACCTCACGTTAGACCACCACCTCAGGAGGAGGAGCAGGAGGAGCATGAGGAGGAGGAGGTGGAGGAGTACCAGACCAGGAGTGCGGCAGAAGGTCCAAGGGCCGCCCGTCGGCGGCTTATTGAACATCACTTCTCGGCCCCCTGTCAGGGGATGGCTTGTGCCAATGAAAGAACATGATTGCAGCTGCTCCGCAAGCCCTCAGCCGGTTAAGGCAACAAACACTTCAAAGATCAAACATGGACAATGTGAATAAATAAAATGGTTTATTGTACAAACTCAAGGCCCTTCCCACATGAAAACCAAAAACACACGAAACCCCCAAAAAACACTTACACACATGACTCACTCCCACAACCTGGGGCGGATTAACAAAATATGTAAACAAAAATGGCCTTCATCCTCGGCCTTCACAAAACACCCATTCCAAAAAACAAAACATTTGGACACACCCTCTACTTTGTGGCCCGCGAGGGCGATGCCTTCTGCAAACGTTGGCGGCCCCTGCATGCCCTGCTGCTCCTCCTCAAAGTGAGGCCAGTGGCTGCTGCAAGGCTGGGGGAAGGCTCCTGAGCGGCACATGTCGTGACGGCAGATGCCCTTTGGGGTCGACCTAGACGAGGTCTGGCACTCGAGGGGCCGGCTGGTGAATGCTGCAGCTGCGGCTGGGCAGCATCAGTCGCTGCAGCAGCTCATGGCAGCTCCACTGGGGGAGTGGCAGTGGCGGCTGGAGGAATGGGGGCAAGCTAATAGATGGCAGGTGCTCGCTGGTCACCTGAGACACTGGCACTTGCCCGGGCCAGCACTGCAGCATGTGCAGCAATCTGCCGAGGGACAGACCGCTGTGCTGCTGCAGCGCACCGGGTGCCCTGGCGATGCCTGGCTGACACAGCGAGTGTGGCAGCAGTGAGTGCCCGTGTTGCCCTGTTCTGTGACCGCATCAGAGCAGCCAGTGACTGCACGGCACCACTGAACACCTGGCCAGTCGCTGCCTGAGCTGCCGCGAATTCCACCAAACTGGTGGCCTGTGAGGCCCTGAATTCGGTCACACTCCGAGACAGGGATTCGATGGCCTCAGGCATCCGTGCCACTACCCCCATGAGCTCCGTGTGCCAGCACTCCGAGTCCGTGGACATGTCCTCGGGGCGGCGCATCTCCACGGCGTTGACCATCTCTGGACTGGAGGCCGGACTCTCCCTCTGGGGAGAAGGCCGCCGAGCTGGCCGACCCTTCCTGCATTGCTGGACGCCGCTGGGCCCAGCAATTGGACTCCCCTCTGACCCTTCCCCCCTCTGGGGAGAAGGCCGCTGAGCTTCCACCCCCCTCCCGCATTTCTGCAGGCCGCTGGTCCCAGGAGCTACACTCCCCTCCGACACTTCCCCCAGGCTCCCCTCCAGGGAAGACGTCTCCCCTACATTGGCATGGCTTGCCGCGGCTGAGGGTTCCCCTGATGGGCCGCCTTCCTCTTGCTCCTCCTCCTCCTCCTCTTCTGAGGGGCTGTCACTGGCAACTTCAGGGACCTCCTCCTCACCATCTGAAAGCAGGAAGGCACAAGAGTAGCTTTAGAGTGAGGAGAGGGCGTCAGCGAGGGATGCATGAGTGGTGGCATTTAGCGCATTGGTCGGACAGTGGCAAAAGATGTAGATCTGATGCACAAGTGGGACGAGAGAGGTCCAAAAGTTGATGTCCTTACCATTGGTGCCCAGAACAGGGTCGGCATCTCCAGATGCAACGGGGCCAATCACCCGGGCACCCATGATGCGCTCCACGCGCTGTTGCAGCTCGGTGAGCGGCTGGATCTGGGGTCTGCCTCCCCCGGTCTCAGTCCGGCTCCTCTTATTATTGGCCAGCTTTGCCTGCAAGAGAAAGGACGGCCTCTAAGTACAGTGTGTAACCCTGACCTTGTGTGCACTGCCTCCCATGGTGGAATAGCCTGGCCAGTGTGTAGCCCTGATCTTTTGTGCACTGCCTCCCATGGTGGAATATCCTGGCCAGTGTGTAGCCCTGATCTTGTGTGCACTGCCTCTCATGGTGGAATAGCCTGGCCTGTGTGTAGCCCTGATCTTGTGTGCACTGCCTACCATGGTGGAATATCCTGGCCAGTGTGTAGCCCTGATCTTGTGTGCACTGCCTCCCATGGTGGAATAGCCTGGCCAGTGTGTAGCCCTGATCTTGTGTGCACTGCCTCCCATGGTGGAATAATCTGGCCAGTGTGTTAAGTGCACAATGTGCAATTGATGTTCATGACTGTCCCATAGCTGCTGCATGAGGGCTGGCCATTAGGGCTTTCAGGGCCCTTTGCCCATAATGTGAGGTGCACATGCAAGGATGAGGAGGACACTGGAAAGGGTACTCACTCTGACAATCCTGGTGCGGTCATTTAGCTTTTTGCAGCATTGCACAGAGCTCCTGGGGACCTCACTGTTGGATGTCACCCTGGTGGCGACATGCCTCCAGGCTTTCCGGTAGACGCGGGCCGCCGGCTTCTTCCCATTGTCCGGAAACAAAATATGGCGTCTCTTCTCCACAGCGCCAACCAGCACCCTCAGATCATGCTCTGAGAAGCGCTGTGCTCGTTCACGGGGCTTCTCCATCCTTTCAGGCGCTATTTGGGTCCAGCAGCAGTGTTCAGGCCTAGCTGGAGGGCTGCCGTGTCCAGGGCGTGGCAGCAGACCAACTCGACCCTTCCCCCTTAAGAGCTGGCCGGCACCAGGGTGTCTGCTGTCAATCAAGAAATGGCCACACCTGCGCTGCGCCCGGCCTCGGCGGTATCGCTCAGCACCTCCGGCTTAGCGCCTAAAGAGAGCTGTGCATCGCCAGTTTTAGCGCTCGAGCAAACTCTTAGGGCGAAGCTATTGAATATCGGTGAAGTGGCCTCGAATTTGTGCCGGGCGCAAATTTTAGCGGCCGCCCGATTTTCCCGCCCCAAAAAATGAATTTCTAGGCCATGGAATTTAAATTGCCGCTGGGTTAGACAATGTTTTGAACATACCCAGAATCACAGGGGGGGGGGGCTGCGTTGGGTTTGGCAGCACGTGGACAACACCGGAATCGAGGAACTTCGTGGAAAAATTCACACACTTTAAGACAGCACATTTTATTAATAATTTGTACCCTTGAGTTGTGTAAATTGCAAAGGTTTAAAAATGACCATCAGAACAGCATGGCCAAGGACAATAGGGCTTGGAAAACAGCTCGTGTAGGTCTGTGAAAAGTGGGAGGATCAAGCAGTGGCAGTCAGATTCTGGCAATCAAAAACAGGGAGTTTTCCTTCCCTACAGAGGCAATGTTTGTTTACAGGAAACTGCTACCTTGTTGACATAATGGATGAAACCACGTGAGACTGCAGTTTCAGTGACCACAATGAATGGGTTTCTGTTTACACAGTAATCCAACTCCATTCAAAGCCCAGCACACAATGAGAACACACTGAAACTATGGAAAAGACACTCAAACTGAGAAAGGGAACAGTTTAAGAATTAATGGGTTTGAATCACCCATTCCAGACAATGGGAGCAGTGTGGCCACTGGGAAATAGCCCGTTTGAATCACCCAATCATGGCCTTCCTCTTGTGTATTCGAACTTTTCGGCGTGAATTTGCACACAGACCTTTTCAGCACCAAACAGCAGGAGCTCACAGTATATAAAGATAGCTTCTCAGAAGCTTCTCTCTCTCTTATTCCTTGGACTGCAGGTGAGCTCTACTCTCTCTGGAACATAGGTGAGCAGGTTTCCGATTCCTCAGCAAGGCAATCTAGTAAGGAGTTAGAGAGCTGGTAATTTAAGGGAAATTGCTAAGATTGTAAGACTTACATTGTAGCCATTTATCCCTCGTCTTTGCCGTCTGCCTTCCCCGTTAAGCAATTTTACATTGATCGTGTGGTGTAATTTTCTTTAGTTAATAAAGTTTGATTTTCTCGCATCCAGACCATTTTGTCCGTTTTAATATATCATTAATTATAAGTTCCTCCAGTCAGAACTGGAAGGTGGGTTTTAGCGATTCGAAACCGCTGTCTGGAAATTGGTTTACAGTGCACTGCAAAAGCTGTCTGACCAGGTAAATTACCGTCAACCAGGTAAAAGATTGGAATTGGTCACGTGCAGGCAAAGGCTGCTGACGAGGTAAATTACCATGAACCAGGTAAAAGATGCCCCCCTACAATACCCTCGCATTTCTTGTGTCATCCTTGATTCACTGCAACCGCTCCAGTGCCTCTATATTTCTTTTTATAATTTGGTGACCACAACTACACGCAGTCCTCCAAGTGTGGTCTAACCAAGATTTGATACAGATTCAGCATAATATTCCTACATTTCAGTTCTATCCGTCTAGAAATAATTGCTAGTGCTTGGTTTGCTGATATCTGTGCCAATTTGTTCTACTGTCATTATGTTATCCCTAATAAGAGCAGCTACTCCTGCTCCCCCTTTCCTCTCCCTATCTTTTCTAAATAAGTTTTACCTGCAATGTTAAATTCCCAGTCCTGTTTATCTGCAGCCATGACTCAGTAATCCCTACTTTGTCTGGTTCCTCACAATGCATGATTACCTTCAGCTCCCCTGTCTTATTATGGACACTGTGTGCATTGATATACAGACAGGTTAACTCATTTTAATAGGATTTCCACTCAATTTATGCTTAACCATCCTTTTAGACTACTGTTCCATAACTATTTATTCCATTGCCATCAGTTTCCTCCCTCACTTTTATTCATTCTTATGCTCTCTTTTTCTGTTTTCTTTATATTTAGGCTGCTTACGTTTGTTGTAGATGTCTCCTCCAATGATACTAGTTTAAATCCTTTGCCACCTTCTTATTTACCCTTTCTGCAAGGACGCGGGCCACATTCCGGTTCAGGTGGAGCCGGTACCCTCGGTACAGGTCCTTCCTGTCCCAGAACTGGTACCAGTGTCCAATGAAAAGAACCCCTCTTTCCCAAACCAGCCCTTTCGCCACGTGTTAATTCTCCTGATCTTACTTCTTCTATGCCAATTTGCACGTGGCTTTGGCAGTAATTCAGAGATGATTGCCATCGAGTTACGGCTTTTTAATTTAGATCCTAACTCCTGACACTCTTTCGGTAGGACTGCCTACCTGCTCCTACTTATTTTACTTGTTACAACATGGACCACGACAACTGGATTTACCTCTTCCCTGTCCAATTTCCTCTCCAGCTGCCGTAAAATATCGCTTACCGTGGCACCGGGTAGGCAACACGCCCTTTGGGATTTTCGTTCTTGGCTGCAGAGGACGCTATCTATCCCCCTAATTATAGCATCCCCTATCAATACCACATTTCTATTCAGCTCTTCACACACACCCGCCTCCTCTGAGCCACGGTGCCTTGGTCTGCATTGTGGCTCTCCTCCCTGCAGTTTTTCTCCTTGTCCTCACAGGGAGTACAGCGTACATGTTGGACAGGACCAGTGTCTGTGGAACCTCCTGCTCAACCTCTCCTAAATCCCCACTACCCGCCTCCCTAATAGTCACACCCTCCCTATCCTGAATCTGTGATTTCCTCTGGGGTGTGACGGTATTGTCTTTAAAACTGTCCAGAAATTCTACCCCCTCCCTTATGTGTTTGAGTGTCTTCAACTCACACTCCAGCTAAATGATTCTGAGCCGAATTCTATTATTGATAAGGGAGGGAATTAGCTTGACGATATTTTATCTCCAGCAGTGCCAATTAAAATTTCAGCTTACAGAATCATTGCCTAATAATGACACAGGTGCATGGCAGATGCAGTATAATGTGGATAAATATGAGGTTATCCACTTTGGTGGCAAAAACAGGAAGATAGACTATTATCTGAATGGCAATAGTTTGGGAGAAGGGGAATTAGAAAGCGACCTGGGTGTCCTTGTGCACCACCCGCTGAAGGTAAGCATGCAGGTGCAGCAGGTGGTTAAGAAGTCAAAATGTATGTTGGCCTTCATAGCGAGAGGACTCGAGTACAGGAGCAAGGATGTTTTGCTGCAGTTGTACAGGGCCTTGGTGAGACCACACCTTGAGTATTGTGTGCAGTTTTGGTCGCCTTATCTGAGGTAGGATGTTCTTGCCATGGAGAGAGTGCAGCGAAGATTCACAAGACTGATACCTGGGATGGCAGGAATGACGTATGAAGAGAGATTGGGTCGATTGGGCTTATATTCGCTAGAGTTTAGAAGAATGAGAGGGGATCTCATTGAAACTTATAATATTCTAACAGGACTAGACAGACTAGATGCAGGAAGGATGTTCCTGATGGCGGGGGACTCCAGAACCAGGGGTCACAGTCTAAGGATAAGGGGTAAGCCATTTAGGACAGGGATGAGGAGGAATTTCTTCACCCAGAATGTGGTGAACCTGTGGAATTCTCTACCACAGAAGGCAGTTGAGGCCAATTCATTAAATATAATCAAGAAGGAGTTGGATATATTTCTTAAGGCTAAAGCAATCAAGGGATATGGGGAGAAAGCAGGGACAGGGTAGTAAATTTGGATGACCAGTCAGGATCTCATTAAAAGGCGGAACAGGATCGAAGGGCCGAATGGCCTACTCCTGCTCCTATCTTCTATGTTTCTATATTACTCATATGGAAGAGATTAATGCTGTAACTTTTTTCTATATCACTCTCTACCCATATTCCCCTTCCTCCTCCTAAACCCATTTCTTTTCTTATCCGCCCTGGGAAAAAAAGCTCTCTCAATACCTTACCACTGCACTTTCAAATTCCCAGCTATCTCACATTTGACCAAATATTCTCCACGACATCTCTGCAGCTACTGGCTTATTAAATCAAGCTCTCTACACCCAATTATACCCTTGTCCTGTCTAAATTCATTACACTCTCTCAACCGAGTCATTCCCCCTGCTATTCCCCTCATCTCAGCTTCCTTAAGTCCATGGGACGCAGATTTTAATATCTGTGGTGGACAACTGGTATAATCATCCATCACCAGATTTCATTAGATCCTATAAAGCTCTATCGGGTCCTGCTCTCCTCCACTAAAACCGCCCACTATCATAAGATCATCCAGGATGGCAGAAAAAACACCAGCCTTCCCTTCTCCACCACGTACCGCCTTCTCCATCTGTGCTGCCTTTCTTTAGGAATTTATGTTAATTTTCCAGTTAATTCAGGGGTTTGAGTAATTTGGGTCGATTTCCATTGTGTGCCGCCACCTAGTGGATATTTGGTACCTAGCAACTGCAGTAAAGCGCAGTAAAGCGCATTAAAGCGCAGTAAAGTGCAGCAAAGCACAGTAAAGTGCAGTAAAGCAAAGTATAGTGCAGTAAAGTAAACTACTGTATATCACAGACCTGTAGCCACACATGGTCTGGGAAGTTATATTCTTGTCACGCTCCAGCCTTGGACACTATTTGTCTGTAAGTACTTGAAAATGTTATAGTTGATTAGTGTACACTATATTTTGCAGAAAATGTTTAGTTTGTAACTTTTCTCTGTAAGCAAACTTACACAGCTAGCCGTGAAGTGCTCGCTCTCTGTCTAGCTGGTTAACTTGTAGCTGTATTTTGATGCACTATGTACAGGGCTAATTTAAAGAGAATGCCTTTCAGTTTGCTAAATGTATATTCACAGTAAGCTGTGTTTCCACGTGTTTTGGTAAGTTACATGCGAAATGTACTGTGTTGATCAGGCGTACCTCAATTTTTGTATGCATATCAGTTATGTGCTTGTATACTAATGTGTGCTTCCATTCCTGTATTGTATTTCAGTTTCACAATAAGAATCTTTCAGTAAAGTTTACACGAAAAGTCAAGCCTTGTGATTTTTATGGGAAGATATCAAGTTGTTAGCTATCCGTCTAGCTCTGCATAGGAACGCGCTGCAAGGGCAGAATAGTGAAAAGACAACAGCACAGCGGGCTCAAGCACAAGAAGATACCACTCAGCTACCAGGAGTCTACGCTCAGGAAGACAATATACCATAGAGGACGTCGACTAGCCAACTGAGTAGCATGAGCCTCTTCGAGCAAATGATGCCAAGTCACAATCCTCTAAAGCATCCTTTAGATCATCTTGGCAGTCCAGCAGACCGTCATCAGCTACAGCTTCTGCAGCCGCCAAAGCACATGCCAAGGCAAAAGCTGCCCAGGCTCAATTGTCCTTCGCTGAAAAAGAAGCTAGTGTGATGAAGCAGAGAGCTGACCTGGACGCCAGTCTCCACATTCTCCAAAGCCAGAGAGCTGCCGCTGCTGCTGAAGCTGAAGCTGCAGCTTATGAAGAAGGTGAGGAGAACGAAGGCGGGGAGCACAGCCATGAAGCATATGTTCTAGAACAGCCCCTCAATCCAGTGCAATGTACAAGTGAGTATGTCCAACAACACTCCAAATTGTTCTTCAAGAAAACATCCAGGTATCTCGATGCAGAAGTAGCTACTCACCACAGTAACAAACAGCTTGTTTTCGGAGACACTGAGCTTAAAAGAGAAGAAACAAGTAAGACTTACCTGCAGAGACCTCCACAGCACTCGGCCAATCCAGTCAAGCAGTCCTCACCCGAGCCACAAGGTGCACAAGACCTCGCTAGGTACCTCTTCCGCCGAGAATTGTTAAGTTCAGGTCTTCCAGAATTTGATGACCGTCCTGAAAAGTATTGGTCATGGAAAGTGTCCTTCCTGAGTACCACCAAGGACTTGAATCTGTCAGCCAGAGAAGAATTGATTTGATGACAAAGTGGCTCGGAGCTGTGTCGTCAGAACAGGCGAGGAGAATTCGCTCAGCGCACATCCGCAATCCCACAGCAGGCCTCAACCTGGTTTGGCAACGTCTCGAAGACTGTTATGGGACACCAGAAGTCATTGAACATGCACTGCTTTAGAAGATTGAGGACTTTCCGAAGCTAACCAACAAAGATAATGTCCAGCTTCGAGAACTGGGTGACATTCTCCTCGAACTGGAGTGTGCTAACGGAGAAGTTTACCTGACAGGCCTCTCGTATTTGGATACAGCTCGTCGTGTAAACCCAATAGTGGAAAAGCTCCCCTACAACCTTCAAGAGAACTGGATAGCTAAGGGATCCAAGTTCAAGGAGGACTACGGAGTGGCATTTCCCCCCTTCTCTCTCTTCTCCAGTTTCGTCCAACAAAAGGCAAAGGTGAGGAATGATCCAAGTTTCACTTTCCCCACCTCCAGCAGTAACGCTCCTTCGAGAACAGAGAAACCCACAAAGTACAGCAACAAAGCCTCTGTGAGCGTGCACAAAACAGATGTTCCAGCCGAACACTCAGTCCACCAATCCAGTTCTGCTGGAAATAAAGTGGATGACCCAGATCGTCAGTGTCCAATACACAAGAAGCCCCACCCACTCAAAAAGTGTCGAAGCTTTAGAGGCAAGCCTATTGATGAGCGCAAATCATACCTGAAAGAGAATCTCATCTGCTTCAGGTGTTCTGGGTCGGGCTATGCACATGGCAAAAGACTGCAAGGCAACAATCAAGTGCTTCGAGTGCAACAGTGAAAAACACATCGCAGCCCTGCATCCAGGCCCTCCTCCTTCGACCACCGAGAGTGCTGCGGTTGACAAAGAGGATAGCGGGGAGCAAAGCGAAAGCACATCTTTTCAGTCACTTCCAAGTGTACAGAGGTTTGTGGAAATGCAAGCAGCCCACGCTCATGCTCCAAAATCTGCTTGGTTAAAGCATATCCTGCAGGGAGAAAGCAGAAGGCAATCAAGATGTACGCAGTGCTTGATGAGCAAAATAACAAGTCTCTAGCGAAGACAGAATTCTTCAATCTCTTTGAAGTCAAGGCCAGCGCAGCTCTGTACACGCTAAAAACTTGTTCAGGGACAACAGAGACTGCGGGTAGGAGAGTTGGCAACTTTATGATCGAGTCCATGGATGAGAAAATACAGCTTCCCCTCCCCACCTTAATTGAGTGTGACATGATGCCAGATGATAGGACGGAAATTCCTTCCCCAGAGGTCGCAAGCCAACAGCCCCACCTACAGCCAGTTGCCAACAAGATTCCAGCTGTGGACCCGGACGCTCCAATCCTCCTGCTCTTGGGAAGAGACATCTTAAGGGTGCACAAGGTGCGTGAGCAAATCAACGGGCCCCACAATGCTCCTTATTTGCAGCGGCTTGACCTGGGATGGGTTCTCGTGGGTGGAGTTTGCCTGGGAACAGTCCACAAACCAGCGGATGTCAACGTATATAAAGCAAACGTGTTGCACAACGGCCGCACATCCTCTCTCAGCCCATGCCCAAACAGGATCCAGGTAAAGGAAGACTACGATGGCATGACGCAGCATCATAGGTCAACCTCCTCTGCCTGTGAGGAAGAGGCAGGCCTCATTGTGAGCAACGACAGCCTAGGATGCTCAGTGTTTGAAAGGTCCAAGGATGATGACAAACCGACACTACCCATAGATGACAAAGCTTTCCTAACCATCAGTGCCCTGAGGAGGTTTTTATTAATCCGTGGTCCAGCCAAACTTCTCCGCTCCGACAGAGGGACTAACTTCGTGGGTGCATGTAAGGAGTTGGACATCCACACGGACGATGCAGCGGTAAGAAGCTACCTCCAAAAGAAAGGATGCACGTTGGTGTTTAACCCCCCGCATTCATCCCACATGGGTGGCTCATGGGAGAGGCTCATCGGTGTTGCCAGGCGTATTCTGGATGCTATGCTGCTTCGGACGGGACCTACTCATCTCACACATGATGTCTTGAGCACTCTCATGGCTGAAGTCATGGCGATCATGAATGCAGGACCCCTGGTGCCGGTGTCCACCGACCCAGACATGCCTGCAGTCCTCACCCCAGCGATGCTCCTGACTCAAAAGATGAGTGCTATTTCAGCCCCCTCTGGAAACTTCGATAGGGCTGAGCTGCACGGGAAGCAGTGGAAGCAAGTCCAGTGTCTTGCAGACACTTTATGGAAGAGATGGAGAGGAGAGTATTTGTCAACCCTACAGAGCCGTAGGAAATGGACAGAAGACAAGCCAAATGTCAAAGTGGGAGATGTTGTCTTGCTGAAAGGCAGCCAAGCACACAGAAATGAATGGCCAGTGGGACTGGTTGTCAAAACTCTGCCGAGCAGGGACAAGAGGGTCCGCAAGGTGGAGGTGAAGATTGTCAAGGAGGGTACTGTCAAAGTGTTTCTGAGGCCAGTCTCAGAGATCGTAGTCCTCCTTTCTGAAGAAACCTAGAGAAAGGATTCTGAGTATGTTTGCAGCCAAAGGACGTTTTCT
Source organism: Somniosus microcephalus (assembly GCF_052327205.1). NCBI lineage: Eukaryota > Metazoa > Chordata > Chondrichthyes > Squaliformes > Somniosidae > Somniosus > Somniosus microcephalus. The sequence continues at coordinate 4,728,403 of NW_028225181.1, read as the reverse complement.
TCAGGTTTATTTTGTATCTGTAGTGGTACAATGGAATTGTAACAAGCGGGGAGTGTGCTGCCTTTCTTTAGGAATTTATGTTAGTTTTGCAGTTAATTCAGGGGTTTGAGTAATTTTGAGTCGATTTCCATTGTGTGCCGCCACCTAGTGGATATTTGGTACCTAGCAACTGCAGTAAAGCGAAGTAAAGCGCAGTAAAGTGCAGCAAAGCACAGTAAAGTGCAGTAAAGCACAGTAAAGTGCAGTAAAGTAAACTACTGTATATCACAGACCTGCAGCCACACATGGTCTGGGAAGTTATATTCTTGTCACACTCCAGCCTTGGACACTATTTGTCTGTAAGTACTTGAGAATGTTATAGATGATTAGTGTACACTATATTTTGCAGAAAATGTTTAGTTTGTAACTTTTCTCTGTAAGCAAACTTACACAGCTAGCTGTGAAGTGCTCGCTCTCTGTCTAGCTGGTTAACTTGTAGCTGTATTTTGATGCACTATGTACAGGGCTAATTTAAAGAGAATGCCTTTCAGTTTGCTAAATGCATATTCACAGTAAGCTGTGTTTCCACGTGTTTTGCTAAGTTACATGCCAAATGTACTGTGTTGCTCAGGCGTACCTAAATTTGTGTATGCTTATCAGTTATGTGCTTGTATACTAATGTGTGCTTCCATTTCTGTATTGTATTTCAGTTTCACAATAAGAATCTTTCAGTAAAGTTTACAAGAAAAGTCAAGCCTTGTGATTTTTATGGGAAGATATCAAGTTGTTAGCTACCCTTCTAGCTCTGCATAGGAACGCGCTGCAAGGGCAGAATACCAACCATCCTCTCCTGCCTCCTCCCTCCTCACCTCGAACAATAAGTGTGAGCAGCTCATGGACTTGTTTGTTAAAAAAATCGACAACATCAGTTCAAATGCTTCTGCTATTAATTCCTTCTCTTCCCTTATCCGACGGGATCTTACTACCTCTCCATTAACCCCTGCCCTAATCCTAATTTTACATATTTCACGAATTTCCCTCCAATCTCCCCTGATGCCCTGTCTGAGCTCATCTTGTCAATGAGACCGACCTCCTGCTCACTCGACCCTATTTCTTCTAAATTGCTGACAAGCCAAATTTCTTTCCCGACTCCAAAGTTAGCGGATATTGTTAACTGTTCTCTCTCCTCTGGTATTGTGGCCCTTTCCAGAAAATCTGTTGTCATCACCCCTCACATCAAAACAAACACTTGACCCCACTGTCCTTGCAAATTATCGCCCCATCTCATAACCCCCTTTCCTCTCCAAAATTCTTGAACGTGTTGTCGCCTCCCAAATCCATGCCCATCTTTCTCAGAACTCCTTGTTTGAATCCCTCCAATTAGCTTTCTACCCTTGCCACAGTACTGAAACTATACTTACCAAGGTCACAAATTAAATCCTAATTGTCTCCGACAAAGTTAATCTACCACTTCTCGCCTGCAGCCTTTGACATGGTTGACAACAAATCTCTGCTCCAAGGCCTCTCCACTGTCGTCCAGCTGGGTGGGACTGCACTCGCCTTGGTTTCATTCATATCTTTCTACACATTATCATAGAATCAGCTGCAATGGCTTCTCTTCCCGATCCTGCACTGTCACCTCTGCAGTCCTCCAATGATCTATACTTAGCAACCTGGTATTTCCCATCAACATTCTGTTCCACAAGGATCTAGCTTTGGCCACCTCCTATTTCTCTTCTACATGCTTTCCAGCAAGGATCTATCCTTGGCAACCTCCTATTTCGCATCTACACGCTGTCCGACAAGGATCTATACTTGGCCCCCTACTATTTCTCATCTATATGCTGTCGCACAAGGATCTATACTTGGCAACTTCCTATTCCTCATCTACACGCTCTCCGACTAGGATCTATCCTTAGCAACCACCTATTTCCCATCTACACGCTGTCCCACAAGGATCTATCCTTGGCCCCATCATTTTTCTCATCCACATGCTGTACCACAAGGATCTATCCTTGGCAAACTTTTATTTCTCATCTACACGCTGACCCACAAGGATCTATCCTTGGCAACATGCTATTTCCCATGTACACGCTGTCCCACAAGGATCAATCCTTGGCCCCCTCCTATTTCTCATCCACATGCTGTACCACAAGGATCTATCCTTGGCAACCTTCTATGTCTCATCTACACGCTGTCCCACAAGGATCTATCTTTCGCAACCTCTTATTTCTCAACTACACGCTGTCCCACAAGGATCTATACTTGGCCCCCTCCTATTTCTCATCTACATGCTGTCCCACAAGGATCTATACTTAGCAACCTCCGATTCCTCATCTACACGCTGTCTGACAAGGATCTATCCTTGGCAACCTACTATTTCCCATCTACAAGCTGTCCCACAAGGATCTATCCTTGGCCCCCTCCTATTTCTAATCTACATGCTGTCCCACAAGAATCTATCCTTGGTCCCTCCTATTTCTCATCTACATGCTGTCCCACAAGCATCTATCCTTGGCAACCTGCTATTTCTCATCTACATGCAGTCCCACAAGGATCTATTCTATGCAACATCCTATTTCACATCGACATGCTGTCCCACAAGGATCTATCCTTGGCAACCTACTATTTCACATCTACAAGCTGTCCCACAAGGATCTATCCTTGGCCCCCTCCTATTTCTAATCTACATGCTGTCCCACAAGGATCTATCCTTGGTCCCTCCTATTTCTCATCTACACGCTGTCCCACAAGCATCTATCTTTGGCAACCTGCTATTTCTCATCTACATGCAGTCCCACAAGGATCTATTCTATGCAACATCCTATTTCACATCTACATGTTGTCCCACAAGGACCTATCCTTGGCAACCTCCTATTTCGCATCTACATGCTGTCCGACAGGGATCGATACTTCCCCCCTCCTATTTCTCATCTGCATGCTGTCACAAAAGGATCTATCCTTGGAATCCTCCTATTTCTCATCTACATGCTGTCCCACAAGGATCTCTTCTTGGCAGCCTCCTCTTTCTCATCTACATGCTGGCCCACAACGATCTATCCTTGGCCCCCTACTTTTTCTCATCTACATGCAGTCCCACAAGGATCTATCCTTGGCAACCTCCTATTTCTCATCTACATGCTGTCCCACAAGGATCTATACATGGAATCCTCCTATTTCTCATCTATATGCTGTCCCACAAGGATCTCTTCTTGGCAGCCTCCTCTTTCTCATCTACATGCAGTCCCACAAGGATCTATCCTTGGCAGCCTCCTATTTCTCATCTACATGCTGTCCCACAAGGATCTATCCTTGGAATCCTCCTATTTCTCATCTATATGCTGTCCCACAAGGATCTCTTCTTGGCAGCCTGCTCTTTCTCATCTAAGTGCAGTCCCACAAGGATCTATCCTTGCCCCCCTACTACTTCTCATCTACATGCTGTCCCACAAGGATCTATACTTGACCCCCTCCTTTTTCTCCTCCACATGCTGTACCACAAGGATCTATCCTTGGCAACCTTCTATTTCTCATCTACACGCTGCCCAACAAGGATCTATCCTTGGCAACCTGCTACTTCCCATGTACACGCTGTCCCACAAGGATCAGTCCTTGGCCCCCTCCTATTTCTCATTCACATGCTGTACCACAAGGATCTATCCTTGGCAACCTTCTATTTCTCATCTACACGCTGTCCCACAAGGATCTATCCTTCGCAACCTCCTGTTTCTCAACTACACGCTGTCCCACAAGGATCTATACTTGGCAACCTCCGATTCCTCATCTACACGCTGTCTGACAAGGATCTATCCTTGGCAACCTACTATTTCCCATCTACAAGCTGTCCCACAAGGATCTATCCTTGGCCCCCTCCTATTTCTAATCTACATGCTGTCCCACAAGGATCTATCCTTGGTCCCTCCTATTTCTCATCTACATGCTGTCCCACAAGCATCTATCCTTGGCAACCTGCTATTTCTCATCTACATGCAGTCCCACAAGGATCTATTCTATGCAACATCCTATTTCACATCTACATGTTGTCCCACAAGGATCTATCCTTGGCAACCTACTATTTCCCATCTAAAAGCTGTCCCACAAGGATCTATCCTTGGCCCCCTACTATTTCTCATCTACATGCTGTCACAAAAGGATCTAACCTTGGAATCATCCCATTTCTCATCTACATGCTGTCCCACAAGGATCTCTTCTTGGCAGCCTCCTCTTTCTCATCTACATGCAGTCCCACAACGATCTATCCTTGGCCCTCTACTATTTCTCATCTACATGCTGTCCCATAAGGATCTATCCTTGGCAACCTCCTATTTCTCATCTACATGCTGTCCCACAAGGATCTATACTTGGAATCCCCCTATTTCTCATCTATATGCTGTCCCACAAGGATCTCTTCTTGGCCCCCTACTATTTCTCATCTACATGCAGTCCCACAGGGATCTATCCTTGGCAGCCTCCTATTTCTCATCTGCATGCAGCCCCACAAGGATCTATCCTTGGCCCCCTACTATTTCTCATCTACATGCTGTCCCACAAGGATCTATCCTTGGCCCCCTACTATTTCTCATCTGCATGCAGCCCCACAAGAATCTATCCTTGGCCCCCTACTATTTCTCATCTACATGCTGTCCCACAAGGACCTATCCTTGGAATCCTCCTATTTCTCATCTATATGCTGTCCCACAAGGATCTCTTCTTGGCAGTCTCCTCTTTCTCATCTACGTGCAGTCCCACAAGGATCTATCCTTGGCCCCCTACTATTTCTCATCTACATGCTGTCCCACAAGGATCTATCCTTGGCCCCCTACTCTTTCTCGGCTACATGCTGTCCCACAAGGATCTATATTGGCAACCTCCTATTTCTCATCTACACGCTTACCGACAAGGATCTATTCTTGGCAACCTCCTAATTCCCATCTACATGCTGTCTTATGAGGATCTGTCCTTGGCAACCTCCTATTTCTCATGTACATGCTAACCCACAAGGAGCTATACTTGTCAGCCTCCTATTTCTCATCAACATGCTGTCCCACAAGGAGCTATACTTGCCAACCTCGTATTTCTCATCTACACGCTGTCCCTCAAGGATCTGTACTTGTCAACCTCCTATTTCTCATCTACACGTTGTCCCACAAGGATCGATCCTTGGCAACGTCCTATTTCTCATCTACATGCTGTCCCACGAGGATCTATCCTTGGCATCCTCCTATTTCTCATCTACATGCTGTCCCACAAGGATCTATCCTTGGAATCCTCCTATTTCTCATCTAGACGCTGTCACTCAAGGATCTATCCTTGTCCCCCTCCTATCCCTCATCTACATGCTCTCCCTAAGGATCTATTCTTGCCCCCCTCCTATTTCTCATGTACATTCTGTCCCACAAGGATATATCTTTGGCAACCTCATATTTCTGATCTACATGCTGTCCCACAAGGAGCAATCCTTGGCAACATCCTATTTCTCATCTACATGCTGTCCCACAAGGAGCTATCCTTGGCAACCTCCTATTTCTCATCCACACGCTTCCCTTCGGTGACATCATCCGACAACACAAAGGTGAGTTTTCACATTTACGCTGTTGATACCCAGCTCTACCCCGTCACAAGCTCTCTTGAACCCTCCACCACCTCTATACTATCAGACTGATTGTCCGACCTCCAGCACTGGAAGAATATAAATTTCCTCCAATTAAATATCAGAAAGGCCGAAGACATTGACTTCGGTTCACTGCATAAACTCTGTTCCCTTTACAATGATTCTATCTTGCTCCCCGTCAACTCTCTAAGGCTGACCATGTCTGCTACGCAACCTTGCTGTCATATTTGATTTCGAATTGAGCTTCCTGCATCCTCAAAAGCAAAATACTGCGGCTGCTGGAAATCTGAAATTAAAACCGAAAATGCTGGAAGTACTCAGCAAGACAGGCAGCATCTGTGGAGAGAGAGTCAGAGGTAACCTTTCAGGTCGATGACCCTTCGTCAGAACTGTAAAAAGCTGGAGATGGAATAGGTTTCTAAGCAAGTGTAGGGGCAGGGAAAGAGGTGAGGGGAGGTCTGTGATAGGATGGAAGCCAAGAGAGATTAAGAGACAAGAGGGATGATGGTGCAAGGCAAAAGGAGATGGTAATGGGAGAAGTTAAGAAAGAAAAGATAGCTCTAGATGAAGTGCAAATGGCGATGGCAGAATGAGAGACAGCTGCCATGTGAGAGAGAGTATATAAAATGGAAAAAAGAGGTTATGGCCTGAAATTGTTGAATTCGATGCTGATTCCAGAAGTCTGTAAACTGCCTAATCGAAAGATGAGGTGCTGTTCCTCGAGCTTATGTTGAGCTTCATTCGATCACTGTAAGAGGCCGAGGACGGAGAGGTCAGAGTGGGAGTGGAGCGGAGAATTAAAGTGACAGGGCCACCAAAAGCTCGGGGGTCACCCTACGGACTGAAGAGGTGTTCAGCAAAGCAGCAGCCCAACCTGTGTTTGGTCTCCCCGATGTAGAGGCGACCGCATCATGAGCAGCGAATACAGTGTAATAAACTGCAAGAAGTACAAGTAAATCGCTGTTTCACCTGGAAGGAGTGTTTGGGGCGCTGGACAGTGGGAAGGGAAGATGTAAAAGGGCATGTGTTGCATCTCCTGCACTTGCAAGTGAAGGTGCTGGATGACGGGGAAGGGGTGTTGGGGTGATGGTGGAGTAGACCAGTGTGTCGCAGACCAAAGTTCCTACTCCCTATAAGTTCTATCATGAAGACCGCCCAGTTCCACCTTAGTAACATCGCCCATCTCTGCATTTGTCTCAAATTACCTGCTGCCAAATCTCCCGTCCACGCTTGTCTCACCTCTAGAATAAATTATTCCAACACACTCCTGGCTGGCCTCCCTAGTACCGCGCTCCATAAACAGGAGGTCCTCTAAAACTTTGCCACACGTGTCCAACCTCATAGCAAGTCGCACTCGCCCATCTTCTCTGTGTTTGCTCACTGTTAAAGAATGCCTTGACTTTAAAATTCTCATCCTTGTTTTCAAATCCCTCCATGGTCTCACCACTCCTTTTCTCTGCAATCTCCTCCAACCCTTTAATCCACCTCGTGCTCTGCACTCCGCCTATTCTGGTCTTTTGAACATCCCAATTTTAATTGGCTCCAGAATTGGCGGTCTTGCCTTCAACTGCCTTATGTCCTAAGCTCCGGATTTCCCTCCCTAAATCTCTGCATTTCTATTTCCTCCTTTATGATGCTTCTAAAAAATCTACAACATTTACCAAGCTATTGATCAGCTGCCCTAACATCTCCTTAAACGGCTCAGTGTCAATTGTTTTTTTTTCGATAACACTTCTCTGAAGCATCTTGGGACTTGTTATTACATTAAAGGCACGATATAAATGTAAGTTGTTGTTCTCTTGTTTTTTTGGAACAGTTGAGAGGGAGTTTCACTCCGCATATGACGCGAGCTGCAACTGATATTATCTCATCTCCGTTGATTGTTATTTACCGGGTTTTACCATACTCTCTCATCTTTAGTAATACCATTTCTATTCTTCCCTTGTTTGTGTGGACATTGTACCAGGAGCTTTATCCATTATCTCCCATGATGTTCCCCTCCAATTATTGCTACGATGGTCACAGCCCTTGATCCCCCTGATGATCACTTCACTTATTGCCACTGATGTCCTTCTTGTTGCGGGGAACAGACTGGTTTCAGAACACAGAATACTTGTAATATCCCTGCCTCACCCCAACACCAATACCTCAAACTGCCTCTCACTGCCAAAGCAGGAGGGAGACACACTGCCTGTTATCAAAAGAAGGGAGACTTCAGGGTGTATAAGGCGAGAGATGGACAATGGAGGGGGGAGCGGTGGCCATTGAATAATGGGACCTGACCTTTGGAAGATTGGAGGAAGCATTCATATGGGGTTATTTTGGATGTCTGTGCTCCATGTCTGGAATCTCAGAACATGGGAGTGGGGTCGGAGATGGGGCTTATTGTACAACCTGTGTTCATGCCCAGTGAGACTGCACACCAGGAGCAGAGCCTGGTCAATGTGACCCAGTGACACCATGATTGGGAGGTACTCCAGCCTCTTTGTGACATCGTTCCTGGCTGCTGTGTGATTGGCTCTTCGCTCCTGTGTGATGTCACCTGGTGACAAGTCCCCACCCCTGGTTACGGCCCATCAGTGGGATGTCAGTGTGGGAGGAGCTGGAGTGACAGCTGATACTGGGATTGAGGTTAGTTCCAATAAACAGGGCAAAGGGCAGAAAAGAAAAAAATCATATTGAGGTAAGTAATTCAAATACAGTCATTAATTACAAATATATTCAAATTAAATATTATCACAATGACAAAAACATCCCAATTTTATTCCAGGTCCATATTCTGCGATTAAAATGAATCATTTCTCTATTGACAGTCTCTGGGAGTGAGCAATATCTCAGGAAGCTGGAGAGAGAGGAGTCGAATCATTGCCTCACTCACTGGGACTGTAGAAATGTCGCAGGCTTCACAGAGCAGGTCCGGTGGGACCGAGCCCCTCCAGTGTCGGAGATGGGATAAAATGGGATGCCTCATCAATGATTGGAAAGGTGAGCAACATTACTGAGCATCCCATTAGTCCACGATGTTGCCGAGGTGAGAGTCACTGGGAGCTGATCCAGATCTGCCATCAGGCTCGGACTTTGATTTGGGAATTTGAGTGGAGCTTTACTAGTAGATAAAGCTTGTCAATACCTCACTTGTGAGTGTTTGAAACTTACAGGTAGAGGGATCTTCATTCTGTATTCACCCCATGCTGTACCTGAACTGGTTGTGCTTCCTTAGGTTGTGTCAAGTGAGCTGTGCACTGCATTGAACACAAGCTGTACCTGCTCTGCGCGTGTTTGATGGGGCAGTGTACAGAGAGCTTTACTCTGTATCTAACCCGTGCTGTACCTGCCCTGGGAGTGATTGGTGGGACAGTGTAGAGGGAGCTTTACTCTGTATCTAACCCGTGCTGTACCTGATCTGTGTGTGCTTGATGGGGCAGTGTAGAGGGAGCTTTACTCTCTATCTAACCCATGCTGTACCTGATCTGTGTGTGCTTGATGGGGCAGTGTAGAGGAAGCTTTACTCTGTATCTAACACGTGCTGTATCTGATCTGTGTGTGATTGATGGGACAGTGTAGAGGAAGCTTTACTCGAACTAACCCGTGCTGTACATGCCCTGGGAGTGTTTGATGGGGACAGTGTAGAGGAAGCTTTACTCTGTATATAACCCGTGCTGTACCTGCCCTGGGAGTGTTTGATGGGACAATGTAGAGGAAGCTTTACTCTGTATCTAACCCGTACTGTACCTACCCTGGGAGTGTTTGATGGGACAGTGTAGAGGGAGCTTTACTCTGTATCTAACTCGTGCTGTACCTTCCCTGGGAATGTTTGATGGGGACAGTGTAGAGGAAGCTTTACTCTGTATATAACCCGTGTTGTACCTGCCCTGGGAGTGTTTGATGGGACAGTGTAGAGTGAGCTTTATTCTGTATCTAACCCGTGCTGTACCTGCCCTGGGAGTGTTTGATGGGTCAGTGTAGAGTGAGCTTTACTCTGTATCTAACCCGTGCTGTACCTGCCCTGGGAGTGTTTGTTGGGACAGTGTAGAGTGAGCTTTACTCTGTATCTAACCCGTACTGTACCTTCCCTGGGAGTGTTTGATGGGACAGTGTAGAGGGAGCTTTACTCTGTATCTAACCTGTGCTGTACCTGCCCTGGGAGTGTTTGATGGGACAGTGTAGAGTGAGCTTTATTCTGTATCTAACCCGTGCTGTACCTGCCCTGGGAGTGTTTGATGGGACAGTGTAGAGTGAGCTTTACTCTGTATCTAACTCGTACTGTACCTTCCCTGGGAATGTTTGATGGGACAGTGTAGAGTGAGCTTTACTCTAACTAACCCGTGCTGTACTTGCCCTGGGTGTGTTTAATTTGAAGGTGAAATAGCAGTTCCACTCACTTTACACTCCTGTTCTGTAACGCTTTTTATTCCCTGGACAATTTGCATACGGTAACCAACACACAGGAGGATAAAGTTGTAGTTAATTGTTAAATTGGAGATGATAAGCAATAAATAGGGAAATAAAGTTGCAGTAAATTGTAATATTGGAAATGATAAACTATAAACAGGGGAATCAATTTACAATTAAATATCAAATAGGACATGATAAGAATAGGTTAAGGAATTGGGAAGCAGCAGTAAATGTAGAGGGCAGCAGTACATTGTGGAATTGGGAGGCAGCAGTAAATGGTGCAATTGGGGAGGGCAGCAGTACATTGTGGAATTGGGAGGCAGCAGTAAATGGTACAATGGGGGAGGGCAGCAGTACATTGTGGAATTGGGAGGTGGCAGTAAATGGTACAATGGGGGAGGGCAACAGTATATTGTGGAATTGGGAGGTGGCAGTAAATGGTACAATTGGGGAGGGCAGCAGTACATTGTGGAATTGGGAGGTGGCAGTAAATGGTACAATGGGGAGGGCAGCAGTACATTGTGGAATTGGGAGGTGGCAGTAAATGGTACAATGGGGGAGGGCAACAGTATATTGTGGAATTGGGAGGTGGCAGTAAATGGTACAAATGGGGAGGGCAGCAGTACATTGTGGAATTGGGAGGTGGCAGTAAATGGTACAATGGGGAGGGCAGCAGGACATTGTGGAATTGGGAGGTGGCAGTAAATGGTATAATTGGGGAGGGCAGCAGTACATTGTGGAATTGGGAGGTGGCAGTAAATGGTACAATTGGGGAGGGCAGCAGTACATTGTGGAATTGGGAGGCAGCAGTAAATGGTGCAATTGGGGAGGGCAGCAGTACATTGTGGAATTGGGAGGCAGCAGTAAATGGTACAATTGGGGAGGGCAGCAGTACATTGTGGAATTGGGAGGTGGCAGTAAATGGTACAATGGGGAGGGCAGCAGTACATTGTGGAATTGGGAGGCAGCAGTAAATGGTACAATTGGGGAGGGCAGCAGCACATTGTGGAATTGGGAGGTGGCAGTAAATGGTACAATGGGGGAGGGCAGCAGTACATTGTGGAATTGGGAGGTGGCAGTAAATGGTACAATTGGGGAGGGCAGCAGTACATTGTGGAATTGGGAGGTGGCAGTAAATGGTACAATGGGGGAGAGCAGCTGTACATTGTGGAATTGGGAGGTGGCAGTAAATGGTACAATGGGGAGGGCAGCAGTACATTGTGGAATTGGGAGGTGGCAGTAAATGGTACAATTGGGGAGGGCAGCAGTACATTGTGGAATTGGGAGGCAGCAGTAAATGGTACAATTGGGGAGGGCAGCAGCACATTGTGGAATTGGGAGGTGGCAGTAAATGGTACAATTGGGGAGGGCAGCAGTATATTGTGGAATTGGGAGGCAGCAGTAAATGGTACAATTGGGGAGGGCAGCAGTACATTGTGGAATTGGGAGGTGGCAGTAAATGGTACAATTGGGGAGGGCAGCAGTACATTGTGGAATTGGGAGGAAGCAGTATATTGTATCAATGTAGAGGGCCGCAGTACATTGTGGAATTGGGAGGTGGCAGTAGATGGTACAATTGGGGAGGGCAGCAGTACATTGTGGAATTGGGAGGTGGCAGTAAATGGTACAATTGGGGAGGGCAGCAGTACATTGTGGAATTGGGAGGAAGCAGTAGATGGTACAATTGGGGAGGGCAGCAGTACATTGTGGAATTGGGAGCTGGCAGCAGTAAATGGTACAATTGGGGAGGGCAGCAGTACATTGTGGAATTGGGATGCGGCAGTAAATGGTACAATTGGGGAGGGCAGCAGTACATTGTGGAATTGGGAGGTGGCAGTAAATGGTACAATTGGGGAGGGCAGCAGTACATTGTGGAATTGGGAGGCAGCAGGAAATGGTACAACTGCGGACATAGAGAGAGAGAGAAAGAGTGATGTGGGGCATGCCAGGCGAGAGTGGGTGAGATTTCTGCACAGGACATCGATGACAGTGTGTTACAAAAAAATGTTTCTCTCTGCTTATGTTTATATTTATTGTGGTTGTGTTGGAGAATGTCATTGCACAAAGAATGTCTCTGCCGGTATTTTCATGTGTGCGTGGTGTTCTGTGATTCAGTTAATATTTGAACATGGACTGGGTTAATATTTACAGGGGGTTTCTTTCCCCTCGTTGTAAATATGAGCACCGGGCCTGGTGGAGTATTTTGTTGCTTACTATCAGCGTTTGGCAGTATAACAGTACGATCAGAGTGTGTCAGTGTGTGTGTTAATATAAACCTGTAAGCACTTTCAGTGTGTTAATATTTCTGAGGTCAGTGGCAGTGTTTTACATTCCATAGGATGTCTCAGCCGCTGGGTTATGATGTAGACAGTGTGTCAGTGAGTGTGCTAATACTATCATATATCACTGGCCCCGCGGTTAGACTGGGTCGGACAGAATATGAGGTGGGGTTACGTTCTGATGCAGGAACTTCTTCATTATTTCTCATCCTTTAATGAGTTTTACAATTAAAGTAAAGGGATATTTCACCACATTTTTCAACTGCTGTCTGAACCTAGTCTGTGTCACGGCATAAATGCAAGTGTTTGTGCAGCAACTCAGTAGCTGGAGCATTTGTCCCAAATCTGGAAGATATATAGGTAAAGATACAACATAATCAACCAATCGCCACACCCGGTTATATACAGAATACACCATAATCACGGACCATAACAGGATGAAATTGCACGAAATAGCAAACAGTAAAATGATGGATTTCATTCGGCTCTCCATCTCTGGGTCTCTGGGACTCTCCCCACTGCTGGGACCCCAGAGTCTCCTGCGGGCTCTGCTGGCCACTAAAATGTGTCTGACTGTGACAGCATTGAGCAGCAGAATCAGAACAAATGGGACCCCTGGGGTGAGAATATAATGAAGGAACTCGATTGCCCCCCAGGCCGGTGAAAACTGAACATCGATTGTTACACCACAGAACCAGGGGGTGTTCACTAGCCCATATTCATCTGTCAACATAAAATACCAGAAAACGTTCTTTGAACAGCTCAACACAGTCACGGTTCCTAGAACCACAGCAGCTGATTTCTTGGTGCAATATTTCATTTTCAGCTTCTGGCAACAAATTGCCACAAAACGATCAAAGGTGAAAGTGACGGTGAACCAGACAGAACAGTCTGTGACTGCATAAAGCAGGACGGCGTGGATATTACAGACCGGGATTAAAAGCACAGGAGCAAATGGTTTCTTAAAAGTCATCGGAATCTGCCTCAATATCAGGTCGATGATATCGACCAGTAGATCCGCCGCTGCCATGGCCACCAGGTAGTGAGTGACACATGTGGAGAGACCACACTTTCCCCGAGACAGGATCACAATGGTCACTAAGTTAACTGCGGAAGGGAAATATACAGTGAAGATTTACATCAGGCTGGCAGCAAAAGCAGCATTTTAATAGAATTCGGGGTGAAATCTGCAACTAATTACCGACAATCATTGATATAATCTAATTATATAACCTTTGAAGCTGTGAATCTTTATTGTCAGAATAATCTATATATATAAATCGGTCGATCTGTCTGTCTGTCATCGCGTGTGCGTCTGTCGAGCTATGCGCACGAAAGTTACAGGGTGTACCTACGCACGCGTTACCTCCAAAGAAAGCTTACTCTTCCGAGATGGTTTTAAGCATATTTACGTTTCGGCCGGGCTAAAATCGCGCCCGTGGTATCCGAAAAACCTTAACATTCCGCTCATTAGCATCTCATTATCCGCTCATTAGCGACAGAGTGACCTCGAGCTCGACCAATCGTACGCCGGGTTGCTGGCGTGTGCCGCCGGGCCAATCGGTGTGTGTGTGGGCGGGCCTTATCGTTTTGAACCGAGGTGAGCAGCCGCCATCTTGCTTCCATTGTTTTTCCAACTTTCTGCGTCTTTCTTTTCAAATATACATTTCCAGCAAAATAAAATTGAATTTATTAAATTGTTTTAAAATAAATCACTCATTTGTAAATATGTTATCTAACATGAAGATTCTTTTTCCTACCTTTCCCCGTTTTTTTCATATACCTGAAAGCCTGGGCCTTTCTTGCCCAGCCAGGCCTGAGCTAGGTAATTGGGATGCTGCTAAGCTCCTCACGCCCCTCCCCGCCCCCGGTGTCACGTTACCCAGGGCAATGGCGTCAGCCACGAGGGTCATGGTGCGCGCGCAGCAGGAGCAGGTGAGACTCTGTTCCATGCTCGGCTCGGGCGGGGGCCGGGGCTCTCGAGAGTGCGGTTCTCGGCCTTGGTGAGCGGGAAAGGTTACCCCGGCAACGGGAGTGCAGGGCGGCTGGGGCTTGGAGAGCGGGGCTCTAGGGAGTGCGGGGCGGGCTCGGAGAGCGAGGTGGGGCGGGGCGGCTGGGGCTTCGAGAGCGGGGCTCTCAAGAGTGCGGGGCGGGGCGGCAGGGTTACCCCGGCAACCGGGCGTGGCCGTCTCTCAGCCTCAAGCCCTCCCTTCCTCCCTCCCCCCCTTCCCCTCCCTTCCCCACTCCGCCCCCGCCCTCCCTTCCCCCCCCGCCCCACCGCCCGCCCCCCACCCCACCCCGCCCCTCCCCCGCCGCGCCCCCCACCGCTCCCCCCCCGCCCCCCTCCCACCCCCCTTCACCCCTCCCTTCCCCCTCCCCCCCTCCCTTCCCCCTCCCCCCTCCCTTCCCCCTCCCCTCGCCACCCCTCCCCCCCGCCCTCTCTTCCCCCCACCCGCGCGCTCTCTCTCTTCCCCCCAGTCGCTCTCTCTCTACCCCCCAGTCGCTCTCTCTCTTCCCCCCCAGTCGCGCGCTCTCTCACTCTCACTCTCTCTCTCTCTCTCTCTCTCTCCCCTCCCCCCCCCAGTTGAGCTCTCTCTCTCTCTCTTCCAACAACAACATGCCCTCGAAAAAGCCTCGGCACCACCGGGCACTTCAGCTAGTTAATCAATAAATGAAATGAAATAAATACATACATAAAAGTAACAGATGTTTGCTCACTGAGAGATGAAATGATAGATCTACCTTTAGCCCAGCATATATAAAGCACCAGCTGAGGTACCAGGGATGCAAAGGACCAGAATATGTCAGGAATAGGTTGGGAAAATCAGACTAGCACATTTCAGAAAGGTAGTGAATTTATTGAGTGTGTCCGGGATAGTGTTCTGTAACAATAGTTTCTTAACCAACAAGTGGCATTCCATGTTAGATTTATTCATGAGTAATGAGCCAGATTTACTTAATAGCCTAATGGAACATTTTTCTAACAGTGATCAGAACATGATCGAGTTCAATGAAGAGAAACGCAAAACCGCTGCTAGGATTCTAGGTTTAGGTAAGGCTGACTTCAACGGGATGACGCAGAGACTGTCCACAGTAAACTGGCAAAACTGTTAATGGGTAAAACAACAGACAATCAGTGGGGATGTCCAAAAAATAATTTCAGCTAATACAGAAACAGTCTATACCCCTGAGGGGCAAGAGCTCTATTTGTAATAAACAGCCCTGGACGACTAAAGAGGTAAGGGACAGCATGGAAATAAATGACAAAGCCTATAAAAATGCAAAATGTAGCACAGATCCTGGCGAATGGGAAAGATACAAAGATCAGCAAACGGTCACAAAACAGATATTAAGAGCTACTAAAGGGATTATGAAAAGAAACTTGTAAGGGATATCAAAATCGACACACATAATTTTACAATTATATTATGAAGATCGGGTGGTCAGGAGTAAATTTGAACCCTTCATAACTGAAAGTTGTGATATTGTCAATGATAAGGAAATGGCGGACATGTTGAAAACAGACTTTATTTCAGCATTTACTGTAGAGGAAGAAGCATGCTGGAAATCCCAAGGAAACTAATATTGTATCAGAGACTGAGGCTCAATAAAATTAATGTCAATAAATAAATAGTAACAAATCAAATAATGACTCTAAAGTGTGACACAGTCCCAGGACCAGATAGGGCCTCAACTATTCACAGTTTTTATTAACAACGTAGATGATGGCATAGAACGTCATATATCCAAATTTGCGGATGACACAAAGTTAGGCAGCAATGTGGGCAGTATTGATGAAGGCATGAAATTACAAAGGAATATCGATAGATTCAGTGAATGGGCAAAAATGTGGCACATGGATTTTAACGTATTCAAATGTGAGGTTTTCCAATTTGTACATGAAAATGATAGAACAGGGTACTTTCTAAATGGTGAGAAGCTAAAAAGTGTGGTGCTCCAATGAGGCAGGGGAGCATCTAAATAGATCATTAAAATATCATCGACAGGTACAGAAAATAATCAAAAACACTAATTGAATGCTGGATGTTATATCTAAAGCCCGAGAACACAAGTGGGTAGAGGTTATGCTGCATCTATACAAAGCCCTGGTTAGATCACACCTGGAGTAGTGTGAGCTTTTCTGGGCACCACACCTTAGGGAGGATATATTGGGCTTGGAGGAAGTGCAGGGTAGGTTTACCAGAATGACACATGGACTCCAAGGGTTAAGTTATGGGGAGAAATTATACAAATTACGATTGAATTCCTTAGAATTTAGAAGGTTAAGAGGTGATCTGATCGAAGTATTCAAGATATTAAGATGAACAGATTGGTAGATAGGCAGAGACTATTTTCCCTGGTTGGGGATTCTAGGACTAGGGAGCACCGTCTAGAAATTAGAGCCAGATCTTTCAGGAGTGAAATTAGGAAACACTTCTACACACAATGGGTGGTCGAATATTGGAACTCTCTTCCGCAAAACTGAAGTTGATGCTAGATCAATAGACAATTTTAAGGCTGAGATTGATAGATTTGTGTTAACCAAGGATATTTGGGGATACAGGGCAAAGTCGTGTATATGGAGTTAGGTCGCAGATCAGCCATGATCTCATTAAATGCCGAAACAGGCTTGAGGGGCTAAATGGGTTACTCCTCTTCCTATGTTCCTATGTTATTTTACTCTTACAGAACTCCGTGTCCCGGGGCCAGTCAGCAATTTGAGCAGTGCAGTTCGCTTCTGTGCCCTGTGTTCGTGATTTGGAAATCACGCTTGGATTCCTGATCTTGGTTTGAATATCCTTTATATATAGAAAAGTAAATGAATGCCACAGCAACAGACAGAAACGGCAACCTTGGCATGCAATAATTACAGTCAATTCTATTTAAAATGTACGGATGTAATACGACCATGTTAAGATAAATACAAATGAACTGCAGTTACAAAGACAACTAGGCTGTCAGACTTGCTTTGAGGATTGAGTATACCGCATTTTTCTTGAAATATGCAAATTGTAGCTCATTGAAAGGAAGATTTTCCAAATAACATTGCAAAAAATGGATTCTGAATTGCAATACATAGTTATCATTGGCAATAAATGCCTCAGTAAATGTATTTAGCAACATCGAATTCAGACGAATAATCTAACAGGCAAAATGCTGCTGAATGCCTTTGTGAAGTACCTGAACACAAACTGAAGAGAATTATCCTTGTACATTTCACATGTTGGTTTCCAATCTTGTGCAGAGAATATTAGAGGAGATAATATCAAAGGATTGCCTTATCCTCAGCTGGGATTGTTTATCCTGAAGTACATCAGGAGGCAATAGAGAACCACACTGGGTCTCACGGAGAGATCCACTGAACTGTGCCAGACGGGTATGTGACTTAATTGTAAATTCAAAACAAAGATTGCACGTTAATGTATTGAAATCTGGCTAAAGAACATTTTATGAGAATGTAAATTATCCTTTTAATCCTGTTCCAACTACCTGAAGCAGAGCCACTAATGCTGAACTGGAGCTGGTGGAATAGGAGACAGTGACTGGAACTGAATGATTAGCAGTTATTTCACACAGTTAAAGATATGAATATGACCTGCCAGGATTTTGTTCCTGTGACTCTGTTTAAATAATAATTCCGATCATTAATCGAAAATAAAAGCAAAATACTGCGGATACTGGAAATCTGAAATGAAAGCAGAAACTGTTGTAAATACTCAGCAAGTGAGGCAGCACCTGTGGAGAGAGAGAAACAGAGTTAACGTTTCAGGTCGAAGACCTTTGCCATTAGGTGAAAAGTTTCCTAAACCAAGAAAACATTTTTCTTTTCTGTTAGGAATGTTCAGTGTGGATAGCAGACGGAAATTCGTTAAATAAAGTGTCTGGGTTCAATGTCATTGCTTGAAATGAACATAGAATATTGCAAACTCGGTAACACCATATCACGTTCAGAATCAATAGCGGACAGCAGCGCGGAAAGCATGGGGAATGACAAGGAACATGGAAAGAAGGAGAGAAATACAGTTAAGCATTATTTACAGAATTGAAAGCTGCATACAGAGATTTACCAGGGACACAAACAGCAGCGAGGGCTGCTGGGGTGGGGGAGGAAATTATAAGAACATTAAATCTGTTAAACATAACTAACAGAATTAATTATTAGATATAGAGTCTTAACAGGAGCACCAACTGTAGCGAGGCAATTCGAGTATTTTTATACAACAACTCATGTATTAACACTGATAAAAAGAAAGACTTGCATTTATACGATTTAGATGATGCAAGAAATGCAAGCACAGAAAATCATTAATGAATAAAATCACACTGTAAATAGCAAGAATAAAATTACAGTGTAACATGGTTTATGGAATTCATAACTGGTCATTGAACTTACTCGGAACACCAACAACAGTGAGGATGGGGTAGTAAATCTTTCGTATTTCATTAAATAAGTTAGCTATCCGCACATTTTCAAGCCAATTATCAGGAAGGGGCGGGGGAGGCGGAGGGGGAGGGGGAGGTGGCACTGCCATGTCTTCCCGTCTGTGAGTCGCTGGTGGTCTTTGTGCTGGAGGCAGCGCGCTGACTGTGTGAGGTCACACTGTGAAGGGAGCTCCTTATTTATAGCAGAGAAAAATCCCCGAGTGACATCATTAGGCCCCACTGTAAATAGCATTAATTACAGACATTGAAAAAACAGACTCATTGAACCAATGTCAAATCAACACATTATTGCAACACAACCTAGGTTAGCATGTTGTACAGTTTTAAATTAAAAGTGACCGAATGCGGAATATTTCAGCCGAGCATAAGATACCGAGATTGATCAAAGAGAATGCAGTTTCTCTTCCTGTATTAAACACAACCAGTGAACAAAACAGGAGAAAGTGACAGAAACAATATGAATAAAAGAAGAGAGGAGGCTGGATTCCCCCAATCCTGTTATCTGATGTATTCAAACCCAGACTAACAAGGTAAAAATAGTCACCATCAATAAATATTCCTAAACGGCAGGACCTTAGAGATGGACACAGTGATGGAAAGATTGTAATCACACATGACACACTGGCCTGAGTCCAGGAATGGTGTTCACTGGGCTGACGCGTTTCCACTGTTCCGGCTTCAGTCCAGGACATTTATTCCCTGGACCGCCGGGATTACATTGTTGCTGCCTCAGTCCAGGAATGTCATTCCCAGGCTGGCTAGATTACACAGCTCCCACCTCAGTTCAGTAATTCCATTCCGAGGGCTGGCTAGAATACATTGCGTCCTCCTCAGTCCAAGAATGTTATTCCCTGGGCCGCCTAGATTACTCTGCTTTTGCTTCAGTCCAGCATTTTAAATCCCTTGCACTGCCTAGATTACACTGTCCCTGCCTCAGTCCAATAATGTAGGAGGCCTACATATACTGCTTCTGTCTGAGTTCAGGAATTTTGTTCTCTGGACTAGCTAGATTTCACTGCTCCCACTTCAATCCAGAAGCTTAATTCTCTGGGCCGCCAAGATTACACAGAAACCTCGTCAATCAAGGAATTCAATTCCCAGGGCAGCCTACATTGCACTGCTCCCGCCTGACTCCAGTTATTTCAGTCTCAAGGCCGCCCAGATTATACATTTCACATTTGAATCCAGAAATGTAATTCCATGAACAGCCTAGTTTTCACTGCTCCTGCCTGAGTCAAGCAATTTCAACCATAGGGCTGACTATATTACACTATTCCTGCCTCTATCCAGAAATGTAATCCCCTGGACAGAATAGATTTCGCTGCTCCCGCCGTAATCCTGGAATTTCAATTCCAGGGTCACTAAGATTTATTTTATTTGTTCCTAGGATTTGGGTATCGCTGGCAAGGCCAGCATATATTGCCCATACCTAATTGTCCATGAGACCGTGGTGGTGAGCCGCCTTATTGAAACGCTGCAGACAGTGTCGTGAAAGTACTCCCACAGTGCTGTTAGAAAGGGAGTTCCAGGATTTTGACCTATCGACAATGAGGGAACGGCAATATATTTCCAATTCAGGATGGTTTTGAGGGGAATTTGGAGGTGATGGTGTTACCATGAGCCTGCTGCCCTAGTCCTTCCAGGTGGTAGAGGTCGAGTGTTCCAGAGGTGTTGTTGAAGAAGCCTTGGCAAGTTGCTGCAGTACATCTTGTACATGGTGCACACTGCAGCCACGGTACGCCGAAGGTGGAGGGAGTGAATGTTTATGGTGGGGTGCCAATCAAGCGGTCTACTTTTTCCTGGATGGTGTCGAGTTTATTGAGTGTTGTTGTTTCTCAACTCATCCAGGCAACTGCAGAGTATTCCGTCACACTCCTTACTTGTGCCTTGTCGATGGCAGAAGGCTCTGGTGATTCAAAAGATGAGTCACTCGACGCAGAAAACTCAGCATCTGACCTGTTCTTGCAGCCATAGTATTTATGAAGCTGGTCCAGTTGTGTTTCTGGTCAATGGTGGTATCCAGGATTTTGATGGTGGGGGATTCGGCGATGGTAATGCTGTTGACTATCGAGGGGCGGTTGTTAGGCTCTCTCTTTTGTGTGAAAATCATTGCCTGGCACTTGTGTGTTGCAAATGTAACTTGTCCCTTATCAGCCCAAGCCTGAATCTCGTCCAGATTGCACTGCTCCCGCCTCAGTCCAGGAATTGCATTCCCAGGTCTGTCTAGATTACACTGCTCCGGCCTCAATCCAGTAATGTAAATCTAGTTGCATCCTATACTGCTTTGCTCCTGCAACAGACCATGAATTTATTTCCCAGGCAGCCTTGATTACACTGATCCCGCCTCAATCCATTAATTCCATGGCAAGGGCAACCTACAGTAATCTGCTTCCATCTCAGTCCAGGAATTCTCATTCCCAGTGCCGCTTAGATTACACTGCTCCAGCCTCAGTCCAGTAATGACATTCCCAGAGCCACCTGCATTACACTGCCCCTCCCTCAGTCCATGGATTATATTCCCAGGGGCGTACTGATTTCACTGCTCCCACCTCAGTTCAGGAAAATCAATCGTAGGGCCGCCTAGAGAACACTGCTCCCGCCTCAGTCCAGGAATTTTATTCCCAGATTACCAAGATTTGCTGCTCCTCACTCAGTCCAGCAATTTCGTTCCCAGAGCAGACTAGATTACACTGTTCCTCCCTCAGTCCAGGAATTTAATTCCCAGGGCCGCCAAGATTAAACTGCTGATGGCACTCTCCAGGTATTTCATTTGCAGGTCCGCCTGGATTACACTGTTCCTCCCTCAGTCTAGGCATTTAATTCACATGTCCACGCAGATTGCTCTACTCACACCTCAATCGAATCATAGGGCCGGATGGATTACATTCATCGTCCATTAGTCCAGGAATTAGGTTCCCTGGACCGCCTAGATTTTCACTTCCCCGCCTCAATCCGGAATTTTCATTGACAGGGAAGCCATATTACACTGTTCCTATCTGAGTCCAGGAAGTGTATTCTCTGGGCCACCTAGTTTACATTGCTCCTGACTCTGTCCATGAACTTCAATCCATAGGCGGAGTGGGTCAAACTGCTGCCGTGTCTATCCAAGAATTTCCTCCCAGGCTCACTAAGATTTTGTTTTATTTGTTCATGGGATATGGTCTTCGCTGACAACGCCTGCATTTATTGCCCATTCCTAATTTCCCTGGAGAAGGTGGTGGTGAACCACCTTCTTGAACTACTGCAGTCCATGTGATGAACGGACTCCCACAATGCTTTTAGAGAGTGAGTTCCAGGAATTTGACCCAGCGGCGATGAATGAACGGCGATATATTTCCAAGTAAGAATGGTGTGTGCCTTGGAGGGGAGCTTGGAGGTGATGGTGCACCCATGAGCCTACTGCCCTTGTCCTTCTCGGGGGAAGAGGTCACGGGTTTGGGAGGTGCTGTCGAAGAAGCCTTGGCAAGTTGCTGAAGGGCATCTTGTATATGATAGACACTGCAGCCGTGGTGCACCATCGGTGGAGGGAAGGAATGCTTAAGATGTTGGATGGGGTGGCAGTCACATGGGCTGCCTTGTTCTGTCTGGTGTTTAGCTTCTTGAGTGTTGATGGAGCTGCCCTCACACAGCACAAGGTAGAATTTTTCATCATACGCATGACTTGTGCCTTGTAGATGGTGGAATGGCTTTGGACTGTCAAGGGGTGAGACAGTTCTCGCAGAATACCCAGCCTATGACCGCTGTTTTAGCCACATTATTTATGCAGCTGGTCCAGTAAAGTTTCTGGTAAATGATGAAACCCCAGGGTACTGATGCTGGGGGAATCGGCGATGGTAATTCCGTTGAATGTCAAGTTGCTGTGGTTAAACGCTTTCTTGTTGGTGATAGCCATTGCCTCGCCCTTGTGTGGTGCGAATGTTACTTCCTACTTATCAGGCCAGGCCTGAATCTCATGCAGATTACACCGCTCCCGCCTTAGTCCAGGAATTCCATTTCCTGGTCTGCCTTAATTACACTGCTCCCGCCTCTGTCCGGGCACATAATTCCCTCGGCCGCCCGGATAAGACTGCTCCCGTGTCAATCCAGGAATTTAATTCCGAGAGCTGCCTATAATATAATGCTCCTCCCTGAGTTCAGAAATTTCATTCACAGGCAGCCTTGAATTCACTCTCCCACCCCAGTCCAGGAATTTCATTCCCAGGGCTGCCTCGAATACACCGCTACTGCTTCAGTCCAGGAATTTCATCCGCAGGGCAACCGACATTGCACTGTTCCAACTCAGTCCAGGAATTTCATCCGTAGGGCAGCCTAAATTGCACTGTTCCAACCTCAGTCCAGGAATTTCATCCCTAGTGCAGTCTAAATTGCACAGTTCCAACCTTAGTCCAGGAATTTCATCCCTAGTGCAGCCTAAATTGCACTGTTCCAACCTCAGTCCAGGAATTTCATCCCTAGTGCACCCTAAATTGCACTGTTCCAACCTCAGTCCAGGAATTTCATCCCCAGGGCAGCCTAAATTGTGCTGTTCCCGCTTCAATCCGGTAATTTCATTCCCAGGATCGCCCACCTTAATCATCTCCCTTTTTATTTCAGACATTTTATTCCCAGGGCTGCCTACATTATGCTATTCCCACTTTAGAAAAATATTTTAATTCCCAGGTTCAGCAAGATTGCAATGCCCGCGCTTCATTTCAGGAATGTCATCACCAGGGCCACCTACATTTAACTGCTCCTCCCTCAGTTGAGGAATGTCATTCCCAGCTAAGCCTAGATTGCACTGTTGAGTCCTCAGTCCAGGAAAGGCATTCCCAGGCCGACAAGATTACACTGCTCCCGCCTCAGTTCAGTAATACCATTCCTTGGGCTGCCTAGATTACATTCCTCACGCTGCAATCCTCGACATTCATTGACACGGTCACCAAGTTTGCAGTGCTCCCACCTCAGTCCAGGAATTCTATTCCCAGCGAAGCCTACATTGCACTACTCCCGCCTCAGTACAAGTGCTTCCTTCTAGGGAGGTCTAGATTGGACTGCTCCCGCCTCAGTCCACGAAATCCATTCCCATGGCTGCATACATAAAATGCTTCTCCCTCAGTCCAGGAATTTCATAACCCAGTGACACATTGTTTACACTAGGAGTGGGCCTTTGGCGTAGCGGTAGCATCCCCGCCGCTGGGCCAGAAGGCGTAGGGTTTTGAACCCTGCTCCAGACAGTCCCGGCAAGTGGAGTCGGAGCTCCAGGCTCTAAATTCAGGGTTGACGTCCAGCGGGATACTTGCGCCCATGGGTGTGGGTGGCCCCCCCATCATATGGGTTGTGGGAGCCCGTAAAACCCTCCAGCCATAGGACTAACCACCTTAATGGCTAGTACGAATATGGTTATGGTCACGGAAGGAGCGTTAATCGCGGCCAGAAATCCTTCCACCACTTCATACAGTTCCCCTAAAGGGAACAGTGTGAAGACACGTACGATGACGATAGATTACACTGCTCCCGCCTCAGCTCAGGAATTTCACAACCAGCGACACCTAGATTACACTGTTCCCGCCTCAGCTCAGGAATTTCACAACCAGCGACACCTAGATTACACTGCTCCCGCCTCAGCTCAGGATTTTCACAACCAACGACACCTAGATTACACTGCTCCCGCCTCAGCTCAGGAATTTCACAACCAGTGACACTTAGATTACACTGCTCCCGCCTCAGCTCAGGAATTTCACAACCAGTGACACCTAGATTACACTGCTCCCTCCTCAGCTCAGGAATTTCACAACCAGCGACACCTAGATTACACTGCTCCCTCCTCAGCTCAGGAACTTCACAACCAGGGACACCTGGATTACACTGCTCCCTCCTCAGCTCAGGAACTTCACAACCAGGGACACCTAGATTACACTGCTCCCACCTCAGCTCAGGAATTTCACAACCAGGGACACCTAGATTATACTGCTCCCACCTCAGCTCAGGAATTTCACAAACAGCGACACCTAGATTACACTGCTCCCTCCTCAGCTCAGGAATTTCACAACCAGCGACACCTAGATTACACTGCTCCCTCCTCAGCTCAGGAATTTCACAACCAGCAACACCTAGATTACACTGCTCCCGCCTTGCTTAGGAATTTCACAACCAGGGACACCTAGATTACACTGCTCCCGCCTCAGCTCAGGAATTTCACAACCAGCGACACCTAGATTACACTGCTCCCACCTCAGCTCAGGAATTTCACAACCAGGGACATCTAGATTACACTGCTCCCGCCTCAGCTCAGGAATTTCACAACCAGGGACATCTAGATTACACTGCTCCCACCTCAGCTCAGGAATTTCACAACCAGGGACATCTAGATTACACTGCTCCCGCCTCAGCTCAGGAATTTCACAACCAGGGACATCTAGATTACACTGCTCCCACCTCAGCTCAGGAATATCACAACCAGCGACACCTAGATTACACTGCTCCCGCCTCAGCTTAGGAATTTCACAGCCAGCGACACCTAGATTACACTGCTCCCGCCTCAGCTCAGGAATTTCACAACCAGGGACACCTACATTACACTGCTCCCGCCTCAGCTTAGGAATTTCACAGCCAGGGACACCTAGATTACACTGCTCCCGCCTCAGCTCAGGAATATCACAGCCAGGGACACCTACATTACACTGCTCCCGCCTCAGCTCAGGAATATCACAGCCAGGGACACCTACAGTACACTGCTCCCGCCTCAGCTTAGGAATTTCACAGCCAGGGACACCTACATTACACTGCTCCAATCTCAATCCAGAAAATTCAATCGCTGGGCCTTATTGATTACGTGGCTCCCGCCTCAGCTCAGGAATTTCATATCCAGGGACCCCTAAATTATACTGTGCCAACCTAAATCCAAGAATTCTATCCCCAGGGTCACCGAGATTACACTGCCCCTCCCTCAGTGCAGCAATTTAATTCCCAGAGCAGGCTTGATTAGAATGGCCCTGCCTCAGTCCAGGAATTTTATTCCTGACAAGCATTTTCAGTCCACGACCGCCTGGATTTCACTTCCCCCACCTCAATCCAGGAATTGCAGTCTGAGGACCGCGTGTATCACACTGCTCCCGCCTCAGCCAGGAATTTAATCCCGAGTCTCACATAGATTACAGTGCTACCGACTCATTCCTGAAATTTAATTCCATGGATGGCCTATATGTCACTGCTCGCGCCTCAGTCCACGAATACCATGCCCAGGGCCACCTAGATTACATTGCTTCCCACTCACTCCAGCAATTTAATTTCCAGTGCAGAGTAGGTTTCACTGCTCCCGTCTCATTTCATTAAATTGATCCCTACGGCCGCGTAGATTACATTGCTCTTGGCTCAATTCTGGAATTCCACTCCCAGAATCACGGAGGTTACACTGCTACTCCCTCAGTCCAGGTATTTCCTTCCTGTGATGCCTAGGTTGCACTGCACGTGCCTCCATCTGAGAACTTCTTTTCCAGGGATGCCTAGATTTCTTTGCTCCTACTGAGTCGAGGATTTTCATCTTCACGGCCAACTAGATTACACTGCTCCCGCCACAATCAAGGAATTGCTTTCCCAGGGCTTCAAAGATTACACGGCCAATGCCTCAGTCCCGGAATTTCATTCCAATGGCAGCCTAGATCATACTGCTGCTGCATCAATCAAGGGCTTACATTCCCACGTCCGCCTATATTACAAATCTCCCACCGCAGTCCAGATTAAATTACACCGTTCTGCACCCAAATATTTAATTCCCTGGACAGCCTGGATTGCACTGCTCCCACCTCAACACAGGAATTTCATCCCCTGGACAGTGTAGATTACACCGCTCCCACCTCAACACAGGAATTTCATCACCTGGACAGTGTAGATTACACCGCTCCCACCTCAATGCAGGAATTTCATCCCCTGGACAGCGTAGATTACACCGCTCCCACCTCAACACAGGAATTTCATCCCCTGGACAGCGTAGATTACACCGCTCCCACCTCAATGCAGGAATTTCATCCCCTGGACAGTGTAGTTTACACCGCTCCCACCTCAATGCAGGAATTTCATCCCCTGGAGAGTGTACTTTACACCGCTCCCACCTCAATGCAGGAATTTCATCCCCTGGACAGTGTAGATTACACCGCTCCCACCTCAATGCAAGAATTTCATCCCCTGGACAGTGTAGATTACACCGTTCCCACCTCAATGCAGGTATTTCATCACCTGGAGAGCGTAGATTACACCGCTCCCACCTCAACACAGGAATTTCATCCGCTGGACAGTGTAGATTACACCGCTCCCACCTCAATGCAGGAATTTCATCCCCTGGACAGCGTAGATTACACCGCTGCCACCTCAATGCAGGAATTTCATCACCTGGAGAGCGTAGATTACACCGCTCCCACCTCAATGCAGGAATTTCATCACCTGGACAGTGTAGGTTACACCGCTCCCACATCAATGCAGGAATTTCATCCCCTGGACAGTGTAGATTACACCGCTCCCACCTCAATGCAGGAATTTCATCACCTGGAGAGTGTAGATTACACCGCTCCCACCTCAATGCAGGAATTTCATCCGCTGGACAGTGTAGATTACACCGCTCCCACCTCAATGCAGGAATTTCACCCCTGGACAGTGTAGATTACTCCGCTCCCTCCTCAACACAGGAATTTCACCCCTGGACAGTGTAGATTACTCCGCTCCCATCTCAATGCAGGAATTTCATCCCCTGGACAATGTCGATTACACCGCTCCCACCTCAATGCAGGAATTTCATCCCCTGGACAGTGTAGATTACACCGCTCCCACCTCAACACAGGAATTTCATCCGCTGGACAGCGTAGATTACACCGCTCCCACCTCAATGCAGGAATTTCATCCCCTGGACAGTGTAGATTACACCGCTCCCGCCTCAATGCAGGAATTTCATCCCCTGGACAGTGTAGATTACACCACTCCCACCTCAATGTAGGAATTTCATCCCCTGGACAGCGTAGATTACACCGCTCCCACCTCAATGCAGGAATTTCATACCCTGGACAGTGTAGATTACACCGCTCCCACCTCAATGCAGGAATTTCATCCCCTGGACAATGTAGATTACTCCGCTCCCACCTCAATGCAGGAATTTCATCCCCTGGACAGCGTAGATTACACTGCTCCCACCTCAATACCGGAATTTCATCCCCTGGACAGTGTAGATTACACCGCTCCCACCTCAATGCAGGAATTTCATCCCCTGGACAGCGTAGATTACACCGCTCCCACCTCAATGCAGGAATTTCATCCCTTGGACTGTGTAGATTACACCGCTCCCACCTCAATACAGGAATTTCATCCCCTGGACAGTGTAGATTACACCGCTCCCACCTCAATGCAGGAATTTCATCCCCTGGACAGCGTAGATTACACCGCTCCCACCTCAATACAGGAATTTCATCCCCTGGACAGTGTAGAATACACTGCTCCCACCTCAATGCAGGAATTTCATCCCCTGGACAGCGTAGATTACACCGCTCCCACCTCAATGCAGGAATTTCATCCCCTGGACAGCGTAGATTACACCGCTCCCACCTCAATGCAGGAATTTCATCCCCTGGACAGCGTAGATTACACCGCTCCCACCTCAATGCAGGAATTTCACCCCTGGACAGTGTAAATTACACCGCTCCCACCTCAATACAGGAATTTAATCCACTGGACAGTGTAGATTGCACCGCTCCCACCTCAATGCAGGAATTTCATCCCCTGGACAGCGTAGATTACACCGCTCCCACCTCAATGCTGGAATTTCATCCCCTGGACAGTGAAGATTACACTGCTCCCACCTCATTACAGGAATTTCATCCCCTGGACAGTGTAGATTACACCGCTCCCACCTCAATGCAGGAATTTCATCCCCTGGACAGCGTAGATTACACCGCTCCCACCTCAATGCAGGAATTTCATCCCCTGGACAGCGTAGATTACTCTGCTCCCACCTCAATACAGGAATTTCATCCCCTGGACAGTGTAGATTACACCGCTCCCACCTCAACACAGGAATTTCACCCCCTGGACAGTGTAGATTACACCGCTCCCACCTCAATGCAGGAATTTCATTCCCTGGACAGCGTAGATTACACCGCTCCCACCTCAATACAGGAATTTCATCCCCTGGACAGTGTAGATTACACCGCTCACACCTCAATACAGGAATTTCATCCCCTGGACAGCGTAGATTACACCGCTCCCGCCTCAATACAGAAATTTCATCCCCTGGACAGCGTAGATTACACCGCTCCCACCTCAATGCAGGAATTTCATCCCCTGGACAGTGTAGATTACACCGCTCCCACCTCAATGCAGGAATTTCATCCCCTGGACAGTGTAGATTACACCGCTCCCACCTCAATGCAGGAATTTCATCCCCTGGACAGCGTAGATTACACCGCTCCCACCTCAATACAGGAATTTCATCCCCTGGACAGTGTAGATTACACCGCTCCCACCTCAATACAGGAATTTCATCCCCTGGACAGTGTAGTTTACACCGCTCCCACCTCAATGCAGGAATTTTATCCCCTGGACAGCGTAGATTACACCGCTCCCACCTCAATGCAGGAATTTCATCCCCTGGACAGTGAAGATTACACCGCTCCCACCTCAGTGCAGGATTTTCATCCCCTGGACAACGTAGATTACAACGCTCCCGCCTCAATGCAGGATTTTCTTCCCCTGGACAGCGTAGATTACACCGCTCCCACCTCAACACAGGAATTTCATCCCCTGGACAGCGTAGATTACACCGCTCCCACCTCAATGCAGGAATTTCATCCCCTGGACAATGTAGTTTACACCGCTCCCACCTCAATGCAGGAATTTCATCCCCTGGAGAGTGTAGTTTACAACGCTCCCACTTCAATGCAGGAATTTCATCCCCTGGACAGTGTAGATTACACCGCTCCCACCTCAATGCAAGAATTTCATCCCCTGGACAGTGTAGATTACATCGTTCCCACCTCATTGCAGGTATTTCATCACCTGGAGAGCGTAGATTACACCGCTCCCACCTCAACACAGGAATTTCATCCGCTGGACAGTGTAGATTACACCGCTCCCACCTCAATGCAGGAATTTCATCCCCTGGACAGCGTAGATTACACCGCTGCCACCTCAATGCAGGAATTTCATCACCTGGAGAGCGTAGATTACACCGCACCCACCTCAATGCAGGAATTTCATCACCTGGACAGTGTAGGTTACACCGCTCCCACATCAATGCAGGAATTTCATCCCCTGGACAGTGTAGATTACACCGCTCCCACCTCAATGCAGGAATTTCATCACCTGGAGAGTGTAGATTACACCGCTCCCACCTCAACACAGGAATTTCACCCCTGGACAGTGTAGATTACTCCGCTCCCACCTCAACACAGGAATTTCACCCCTGGACAGTGTAGATTACTCCGCTCCCATCTCAATGCAGGAATTTCATCCCCTGGACAATGTCGATTACACCGCTCCCACCTCAATGCAGGAATTTCATCCCCTGGACAGTGTAGATTACACCGCTCCCACCTCAACACAGGAATTTCATCCGCTGGACAGCGTAGATTACACCGCTCCCACCTCAATGCAGGAATTTCATCCCCTGGACAGTGTAGATTACACCGCTCCCGCCTCAATGCAGGAATTTCATCCCCTGGACAGTGTAGATTACACCACTCCCACCTCAATGTAGGAATTTCATCCCCTGGACAGCGTAGATTACACCGCTCCCACCTCAATGCAGGAATTTCATACCCTGGACAGTGTAGATTACACCGCTCCCACCTCAATGCAGGAATTTCATCCCCTGGACAATGTAGATTACTCCGCTCCCACCTCAATGCAGGAATTTCATCCCCTGGACAGCGTAGATTACACTGCTCCCACCTCAATACCGGAATTTCATCCCCTGGACAGTGTAGATTACACCGCTCCCACCTCAATGCAGGAATTTCATCCCCTGGACAGCGTAGATTACACCGCTCCCACCTCAATGCAGGAATTTCATCCCTTGGACTGTGTAGATTAACCGCTCCCACCTCAATACAGGAATTTCATCCCCTGGACAGTGTAGATTACACCGCTCCCACCTCAATGCAGGAATTTCATCCCCTGGACAGCGTAGATTACACCGCTCCCACCTCAATACAGGAATTTCATCCCCTGGACAGTGTAGAATACACTGCTCCCACCTCAATGCAGGAATTTCATCCCCTGGACAGCGTAGATTACACCGCTCCCACCTCAATGCAGGAATTTCATCCCCTGGACAGCGTAGATTACACCGCTCCCACCTCAATGCAGGAATTTCACCCCTGGACAGTGTAGATTACACTGCTCCCACCTCAATACAGGAATTTAATCCCCTGGACAGTGTAGATTACACCGCTCCCACCTCAATGCAGGAATTTCATCCCCTGGACAGCATAGATTACACCGCTCCCACCTCAATGCTGGAATTTCATCCCCTGGACAGTGAAGATTACACTGCTCCCACCTCATTACAGGAATTTCATCCCCTGGACAGTGTAGATTACACCGCTCCCACCTCAATGCAGGGATTTCATCCCCTGGACAGCGTAGATTACACCGCTCCCACCTCAATGCAGGAATTTCATCCCCTGGACAGCGTATATTACACTGCTCCCACCTCAATACAGGAATTTCATCCCCTGGACAGTGTAGATTACACCGCTCCCACCTCAACACAGGAATTTCACCCCCTGGACAGTGTAGATTACACCGCGCCCACCTCAATGCAGAAATTTCATCCCCTGGACAGCGTAGATTACACCGCTCCCACCTCAATACAGGAATTTCATCCCCTGGACAGTATAGATTACACCGCTCACACCTCAATACAGGAATTTCATCCCCTGGACAGCGTAGATTACACCGCTCCCGCCTCAATACAGGAATTTCATCCCCTGGACAGCGTAGATTACACCGCTCCCACCTCAATGCAGGAATTTCATCCCCTGGACAGTGTAGATTACACCGCTCCCACCTCAATGCAGGAATTTCATCCCCTGGACAGTGTAGATTACACCGCTCCCACCTCAATGCAGGAATTTCATCCCCTGGACAGTGTAGATTACACCGCTCCCACCTCAATACAGGAATTTCATCCGCTGGACAGTGTAGATTACACCGCTCCCACATCAATACAGGAATTTCATCCCCTGGACAGTGTAGATTACACCGCTCCCACCTCAATGCAGGAATTTCATCCCCTGGACAGTGTAGATTACACCGCTCCCACCTCAATACAGGAATTTCATCCCCTGGACAGTGTAGTTTACACTGCTCCCACCTCAATGCAGGAATTTCATCCCCTGGACAGTGTAGATTACACCGCTCCCACCTCAATACAGGAATTTCATCCCCTGGACAGTGTAGTTTACACCGCTCCCACCTCAATGCAGGAATTTTATCCCCTGGACAGTGTAGATTACACCGCTCCCGCCTCAATGCAAGAATTTCATCCCCTGGACAGCGTAGATTACACCACTCCCACCTCAATGCAGGAATTTCATCCCCTGGACAGTGTAGATTACACCGCTCCCACCTCAATGCAGGAATTTCATCCCCTGGACAGTGTAGATTACACCGCTCCCACCTCAATGCAGGAATTTCATCCCCTGGACAGCGTAGATTACACCGCTCCCACCTCAATACAGGAATTTCATCCCCTGGACAGTGTAGATTACACCGCTCCCACCTCAATACAGGAATTTCATCCCCTGGACAGTGTAGTTTACACCGCTCCCACCTCAATGCAGGAATTTTATCCCCTGGACAGCGTAGATTACACCGCTCCCACCTCAATGCAGGAATTTCATCCCCTGGACAGTGAAGATTACACCGCTCCCACCTCAGTGCAGGATTTTCATCCCCTGGACAACGTAGATTACAACGCTCCCGCCTCAATGCAGGATTTTCTTCCCCTGGACAGCGTAGATTACACCGCTCCCACCTCAACACAGGAATTTCATCCCCTGGACAGCGTAGATTACACCGCTCCCACCTCAATGCAGGAATTTCATCCCCTGGACAATGTAGTTTACACCGCTCCCACCTCAATGCAGGAATTTCATCCCCTGGAGAGTGTAGTTTACAACGCTCCCACTTCAATGCAGGAATTTCATCCCCTGGACAGTGTAGATTACACCGCTCCCACCTCAATGCAAGAATTTCATCCCCTGGACAGTGTAGATTACATCGTTCCCACCTCATTGCAGGTATTTCATCACCTGGAGAGCGTAGATTACACCGCTCCCACCTCAACACAGGAATTTCATCCGCTGGACAGTGTAGATTACACCGCTCCCACCTCAATGCAGGAATTTCATCCCCTGGACAGCGTAGATTACACCGCTGCCACCTCAATGCAGGAATTTCATCACCTGGAGAGCGTAGATTACACCGCACCCACCTCAATGCAGGAATTTCATCACCTGGACAGTGTAGGTTACACCGCTCCCACATCAATGCAGGAATTTCATCCCCTGGACAGTGTAGATTACACCGCTCCCACCTCAATGCAGGAATTTCATCACCTGGAGAGTGTAGATTACACCGCTCCCACCTCAACACAGGAATTTCACCCCTGGACAGTGTAGATTACTCCGCTCCCACCTCAACACAGGAATTTCACCCCTGGACAGTGTAGATTACTCCGCTCCCATCTCAATGCAGGAATTTCATCCCCTGGACAATGTCGATTACACCGCTCCCACCTCAATGCAGGAATTTCATCCCCTGGACAGTGTAGATTACACCGCTCCCACCTCAACACAGGAATTTCATCCGCTGGACAGCGTAGATTACACCGCTCCCACCTCAATGCAGGAATTTCATCCCCTGGACAGTGTAGATTACACCGCTCCCGCCTCAATGCAGGAATTTCATCCCCTGGACAGTGTAGATTACACCACTCCCACCTCAATGTAGGAATTTCATCCCCTGGACAGCGTAGATTACACCGCTCCCACCTCAATGCAGGAATTTCATACCCTGGACAGTGTAGATTACACCGCTCCCACCTCAATGCAGGAATTTCATCCCCTGGACAATGTAGATTACTCCGCTCCCACCTCAATGCAGGAATTTCATCCCCTGGACAGCGTAGATTACACTGCTCCCACCTCAATACCGGAATTTCATCCCCTGGACAGTGTAGATTACACCGCTCCCACCTCAATGCAGGAATTTCATCCCCTGGACAGCGTAGATTACACCGCTCCCACCTCAATGCAGGAATTTCATCCCTTGGACTGTGTAGATTAACCGCTCCCACCTCAATACAGGAATTTCATCCCCTGGACAGTGTAGATTACACCGCTCCCACCTCAATGCAGGAATTTCATCCCCTGGACAGCGTAGATTACACCGCTCCCACCTCAATACAGGAATTTCATCCCCTGGACAGTGTAGAATACACTGCTCCCACCTCAATGCAGGAATTTCATCCCCTGGACAGCGTAGATTACACCGCTCCCACCTCAATGCAGGAATTTCATCCCCTGGACAGCGTAGATTACACCGCTCCCACCTCAATGCAGGAATTTCACCCCTGGACAGTGTAGATTACACTGCTCCCACCTCAATACAGGAATTTAATCCCCTGGACAGTGTAGATTACACCGCTCCCACCTCAATGCAGGAATTTCATCCCCTGGACAGCATAGATTACACCGCTCCCACCTCAATGCTGGAATTTCATCCCCTGGACAGTGAAGATTACACTGCTCCCACCTCATTACAGGAATTTCATCCCCTGGACAGTGTAGATTACACCGCTCCCACCTCAATGCAGGGATTTCATCCCCTGGACAGCGTAGATTACACCGCTCCCACCTCAATGCAGGAATTTCATCCCCTGGACAGCGTATATTACACTGCTCCCACCTCAATACAGGAATTTCATCCCCTGGACAGTGTAGATTACACCGCTCCCACCTCAACACAGGAATTTCACCCCCTGGACAGTGTAGATTACACCGCGCCCACCTCAATGCAGAAATTTCATCCCCTGGACAGCGTAGATTACACCGCTCCCACCTCAATACAGGAATTTCATCCCCTGGACAGTATAGATTACACCGCTCACACCTCAATACAGGAATTTCATCCCCTGGACAGCGTAGATTACACCGCTCCCGCCTCAATACAGGAATTTCATCCCCTGGACAGCGTAGATTACACCGCTCCCACCTCAATGCAGGAATTTCATCCCCTGGACAGTGTAGATTACACCGCTCCCACCTCAATGCAGGAATTTCATCCCCTGGACAGTGTAGATTACACCGCTCCCACCTCAATGCAGGAATTTCATCCCCTGGACAGTGTAGATTACACCGCTCCCACCTCAATACAGGAATTTCATCCGCTGGACAGTGTAGATTACACCGCTCCCACATCAATACAGGAATTTCATCCCCTGGACAGTGTAGATTACACCGCTCCCACCTCAATGCAGGAATTTCATCCCCTGGACAGTGTAGATTACACCGCTCCCACCTCAATACAGGAATTTCATCCCCTGGACAGTGTAGTTTACACTGCTCCCACCTCAATGCAGGAATTTCATCCCCTGGACAGTGTAGATTACACCGCTCCCACCTCAATACAGGAATTTCATCCCCTGGACAGTGTAGTTTACACCGCTCCCACCTCAATGCAGGAATTTTATCCCCTGGACAGTGTAGATTACACCGCTCCCGCCTCAATGCAAGAATTTCATCCCCTGGACAGCGTAGATTACACCACTCCCACCTCAATGCAGGAATTTCATCCCCTGGACAGTGTAGATTACACCGCTCCCACCTCAATGCAGGAATTTCATCCCCTGGACAGTGAAGATTACACCGCTCCCACCTCAGTGCAGGATTTTCATCCCCTGGACAACGTAGATTACACCGCTCCCGCCTCAATGCAGGATTTTCTTCCCCTGGACAGCGTAGATTACACCGCTCCCACCTCATTGCAGGAATTTCTTCCCCTGGACAGTGTAGGTTACACTGCTCCCACCTCAGTGCAGGATTTTCATCCCCTGGACAGCGTAGATTTCACTGAACCCGCCTTAGTCATGTAAATTCTATTGAGGTTCGCGAAAAAATGGCTTTCTTTGTTCCTGGGATTTGGGCGTCTCTGGTATTCCAGCTTTTGTTTCCCATCACTAATTGCCCTGGGGACCGTTGTGGTGAGCCGCCTTCTTCAACCGCTTCAGTCCATGTTTTGAAGGAACTCCCAAAGTGCTGTTAGGGAGGGAGTACAATGACTTAGACACAGGGGAGATGAAGGAATGGTGATATACTTCCAAATCAGGGTAGTGTTCCATTGGAGGAGAACTTGGAGGTGGTGGCGTCCCTTGCGCCTGCTACCCTTGTCCTTCCAGGTGGAAGATGTCACGGATTTGGAAGATGCTGCCGAAGAAGCCTTGGCGAGTTGCTGCAGTGCATCTTTTAGATGCTATGCACTGCATCCACGGCACTCCGGTGGTGGAGGGAGTGAATGTTTAAGACGGTGGATGTTGTTCCAATCAAGCGAGCTGCTTTGTTCTGAATGGTGTCGAGCTTCTTGAGAGTTGTTAGAGCTGCACTCATTCAGGCAAGTGAAGATTATTCCTTCACTCTCCTTACTTGTGGATTGTAGATGGAGGAAAGGCTTTGGGGAGTCAGGAGGTGAGACATTCGCCGCAGAATACCTTGCCTCTGACCTGCTCCTGTTGTCACAGTATTTATGTGGCTGGTCCATTTCAGTTTCTGGCCAATGGTAACCCCCCCAGGACGCTGATGGTGGGGGATTCGACGATTGCATTGCCGTTGAATGATAATGGAAAGTACGAATAGAAAAAAAGGAGCAGGAGTAGGCCATTCGGGCCTGAGAGCCTACTCTGCCATTCAATAAGATCATGGCTGATCCTGTATCTCAATACCATATTCTCGCTCTCTCGCCATACACCTTGATGCCTTTTGTGTCTAGAAATTTATCTATCTCCTTCTTACATATACTCAGTGATTTGGCCTCCACAGCCTTCTGTTGTAGTGAATTCCACAGGTTCGCCACCCTCTGAGTGAAGAAATTTCTCCGGATCTCAGTCGTAAATGTCCTACCTCATATCCTGAGGCTATGACCCTAGTTCTAGACACCCCAGCACGTGCAAGCATCCTCTGTGCATTCAGTCTGTCTAGCTCTTTCAGAATTTTATACGTTTCAATGAGATCCCCTCTCATTCTTGTAAACTCTAGTGAATACAGGCCTAATCGACCAATCTCTCTTCATACAACATTCCTGCCATCCCAGGAATCAGTCTGGTGAAGCTTCGCTGCACTCCCTCTATTGCTAGAATATCCTTTAATAGGAAAGGAGACCAAAACTCCACACAGTACTCCAGGTGTGGTCTCACCAAGGCCCTGTATAATTGCAGAAGGCATCCTTGCTCCTGTGCTCAAATCCTCTTGCAATGCAGGCCAACGTAGAATTTGCGTTCATTAGCGCTTGCTGCACCTGCATGTTTGCTTTCAGTGACTGGTGTACAAGAACACCCAGGTCCCTCTGTAAATCAACATTTCCCAATCTATCGCTATTTAAATAAAACTCTGCCTTTCTGTATTTCCTACCGAAGTGGATAACTTCACATTTATTCACGTTATAATGCATCAGCCATGTATTTGCTCACTCACTCAACTTGTCCAAATCGCCTTGAAGCCTCTTTGCATCCTCCTCAGAACTCACAATCCCACCTAGTTTCGTGTCGTCAGTGAACTTGGAAATATTACATTTGGTTCCCGCATCCAAATCATTGATATATATTGTGAATAGCTGAGGCCCAAGAACTGTTCCCTGTGGTACCCCACTAGTCACCACCTGCCACCCCGAAAAACACCCATTAATTCCTACTCTCTGTTTCCTGTCTGTTAACCAATATTCAATCCATGCCAGTATAACACCCTTTAATCACGGGTGCTTTAATTTTGCACACTAACCTCTTATCTGGGACTTTATGAGAGGCCTTCTGAAAATCCAAATACACCACATCCACTGGTTCTCCCCTATCTATTTCACCAGTTAAAACCTCAAAAATCTCCAGCACGATTTCCGTTTCATAAATCCAAGTAGACTTTCTCTAATCCCGTTGATATTTTCTAAGTGTCCTGTTATAGCTCATTGTTTATAATAGACTCTAACATTTGCCCTACCACTGATAGGCTAACCAGCCTGTAGTTCCCTGTTTTCTCCCTCCATCCTTTTTTAAATAGTGGGGATACATTTGCCAACCTCCAATTTGCAGGAACTGTTCCATAATCTATAGAATTTTGGATGTTGACAGCCATTATTTCCATGTCTACCTCTTCTAGTACTCTTTGATGAAGATTATCGCGCCCTGGTAATTTATCACCATTCCATCCCATTAATTTCTCCAGCACTTTTTTTTATGAATACTAATTTCCTTTAAACCCTCCTTCTCACTGGAACCTTGGTTTCCTAACATTTCTGGGGATGTATTTGGGTCCTCTTCCGTGAAGACAGAAAAAAGGTATTTGTTTAATTGCTCGACCATTTCCTTGTTCCCCATTATAAATTCTCCTTATTCTGACTGTAAGTGACCTACATTTTTCTTCACTAATCTTTTTCTTTTTACATACTTGTAGAAGTCTTTGCAGTCTGCTTTTATATTCCTTGCAAGTTTACTCTCATCCTCTATTTTTTCCCTCTTAACCAATCTCTTGCTCCTTTTTTGCTGAACCCTAAACTGATCCCAATCCTCAGGCTTGCTATTGTTTCTGGCAACTTTATATGACTCAACTTCAGATCGAAAACTATACTTCATTTCTTTTATTCGCCATGTTTGGGCCATTTTTCCTTTTGTGATTTTGCACCAGAAAGGAATACTTAACTGTTGCAATTCATGAATTCGTTCCTTAAATGTTAGCCATTGTCAATCCATCGTCTAGGCTTTTAATGAAACTCCAGAATCGATCATAGCCTACTCACTCCTCATACCTCCATAGTTTCCTTTGTTTATATTTAGGACCCTAGTTTCTGATTGGACGTCTTCACTTTCAATCTTAATGAAGCAATCTTCATGTTATGGTCACTCTTCCCTAAAGGCTCCCACACAACAAGATTATTAATTAACCCCTTCTCATTACACAATACCCAATCAAGGATAGCCTGTACCCTAGTTTGCTCCTCAACGTACTGGTCTAAAAAAACATCTCGTACACAGTCCAGGAATTCATCCTCCACGGTATTACTGCTAATTTGGTTTGGCCAGTCTATATGTAGATGAAAGTCAGCCATGATTACTGTAGTACCCTTGTTACATGCATCTCTAATTTCCTGTATGATGCCATCCCCTACATTACCACTACTGTTTGGAGGCCTATAGACAACTCCCACAAATGTATTCTTCCCATTTGGTGCTTCTTAGCTCCACCCAGACTTATTCTACATCTTCATTTTCTGAGCCAATATAATTTCTCCCTATTGCTCTGGTTTCATAGTCATAGAGTCATAGACTCATTCAGTTTTACAGTACGGCAAGAGGCAGTTCGGCCCATCGTGTCTGCACCGGCCATCAAGCCCTGTCTATTCTAATCCCATTTTCCAGCACTTGGTCCATAGCCTTGTATGCTATGGCGTTTCAAGTGCTCATCGAAATGCTTCTTGACAGTTGTGAGGGTTCCTGCCTCTACCACCCTTTCAGGCATTGAGTTCCAGATTCCAACCGCCCTCTGGGTGAAAAAGTCTTTCCTCAAATCCCCTTTAAACCTCCTGCCCTTTACCTTGAAACTATGCCCCTCCTTATTAAGGGGAAAAGTTCCTTTCTATCTACCTATTCTATGCCCCTCATAATTTTGTACACTTCAATCAAGTGCCCCACAACCTTCTCTGCTCTGAGGAAAACAACCCTAGACTATCCAGTCTATCTTCATAGCTGAAGCGCTCCAGCCCAGGTAACATCCTGGTTAATCTCCTCTGCACCCTCTCCAATGCAATCACATCCTTCCTATAGTGTGGGGACCAGAACTGCACACAGTATTCCAGCTGTGGCGCAACTAGTGTTTTGTACAGCTCCATCATAACCTCCCTGCTCTTATATTCTATGCTGCGGTTAACAAAGGCAAGTATTCCATATGCCTTTTTAATCACATTATCTGTCTTCAGGGATCTATGTACATGCACACCAAGGTCCCTCTGATCCTCTGTCCTTCCTAGGGTCCTACCATTCATTGTGTATTCCCTTGCCTTGTTAATCCTCCCAAAATGGATCACCTCACACTTTTCAGTGTTAAATTATATTTGCCACTCTTCTGCCAATCTGACCAAACTATCTATATCATTCTGTAGCCTGAGGCTTCCCTCCTCGCTATTAATCACTACACCAGTATTCGTGTCATCTGCGAACTTACTGATCATATCTCCTACATTCATATCTAAGTCATGAATGGACAC
The DNA here is from genome assembly GCF_052327205.1 of Somniosus microcephalus. Classification (NCBI taxonomy): domain Eukaryota; kingdom Metazoa; phylum Chordata; class Chondrichthyes; order Squaliformes; family Somniosidae; genus Somniosus; species Somniosus microcephalus. The sequence continues at coordinate 4,688,212 of NW_028225181.1, read as the reverse complement.
TACAAACAGCAAAGGACCCAACACCAATCCCTGTGGTACACCACTGGACACAGGCTTCCAGTCACAAAAACAACCGTCGACCATCACCCTCTGCCTCCTGGCATTAAGCCAATTTTGGATCCAATGTGCCAAATTGCCCTGGATCCCATGTACACTTACCTTCTTGACGAATACCCCATGCGGGACTTTGTCAAAAGCCTTACTGAAGTTCATGCAGACTACATCAACTGCACTACCCTCATCCACACACTTAGTCACACCCTCGAAAAATTCAATCAACTTGGTTAGACATGATCACCCCCGAACAAAGCTATGCTATTTATCCTCAATTAATGCTTCCCTCTCCAAGTGGAGACTAATTCTGTCCCTCAGAATGTTTTCCAATAATTTCCATACAACTGATGTTAGGCTCACTGGCCTGCAATTCTCTGGTTTATCCCTACTACCCTTCTTGTATAATGCTACTACGTTGGCTGTCCTCCAGTCCTCTGGCACTTTCCCTGTGGCCAGAGAGGTTCTGAAAATTTGTCTCAGAGCCCATGCAATGTCCTCCCTTGCCCCACACAGCAACCTGGGCCACATCTCGTCTGGGTCTGGGGATTCGCCCAATTTAAGCCCGCTAAAACCGCTAGTACCTCCTCTCTCTCAATACTAATTTGCTCAAGTATATCACAATCCCCCTGCCTGAATTCTATGACTGCATCGTCCTTCTCCATATTGATCACAGATGCAAAATATTAATTTACAACCACACCTACATCTACCAGGTCTACACACGGATTGCCACTTTCGTTCCTAATGGGCACTACTCTTTCCCTGGTTATCCTCTTTCCATTAATATAATTATAAACACCTTGGGATTTTCCTTTATCTTGCCTGCCAGTGGTTTTTCGTGCCCTCTCTTCGCTCTCCTAATTTTTTTTTACTCTATCCCCTGCACTTTCAAGCTCCACTAGGGCTTCCACCGCTTACACTCCTTTTTATCTGCCAAAAGCCTCCCTTTTTTTACTAATCCATTCTTCTATATCGCTTGACCTTCAGGGTTCCCTGGGCTTGTTGATCCCAGCCTTGACCTTTACGGGAACATGTTGGCGTTGTACTCTCTCTATTTCCCTTCTAAAAGAATCCCACTTTGGCCTGATCCTGCCTTATCATATTAAAATGGGATTTCCCCCAATTTAGAACCTTTATTTGCGGTGCATCTTTGTCCTTTTCCATTACTACCTTAAATCTCACCGAATTAAGGTCACTGTTACCAAAAGACTCTCCTACTGACACATTTACCACTTGACCGACTACATTCCCTAGACTTAAGTCCAGTACCACCCCCTCTCTTGTAGGACTTTCTGCATGCTGGCTCAAAAAGCTCTCCTGGATGCACTTTAAGAATTCTGCACACTCTAAGCCTTTCAGCCTCTGACTACCCCAGTTAATATTGGGGAAGTTGGAATCCCCTACTATTACTACCATATTATTTCTACACTTCTCTGAGATTCGCCTACATATCTGTTGCCCTATCTCCCACTGACCGTTTGGGGGCCTACAGTACACTGGCAGCAAAGTGCTTGCCCACTTTTTGTTTTTAAGTTCTACCCATATGGCCTCATTAGAGGAACCTGCTAAGATATCAACCCTCCTTACAGCAGTAATTGACTTCTTGATTAATATTGCGACACCCCATCCTCTTTTACACACCCCTCTCGCTCGTCTGAAGATTATATACTGCAGAATATTGAGCTGCCAGTCCTGCCCCTCCCTCAACTATGTCTCTGTGATAGCAACAATATTATACTCCCATGTGTTCATCAACACCTTCAATTCGTCTGCCTTACTCGCAAGACTCCTTGCATTAAAATAAATGCCATCCAGCCTTGCTATACTCTCTTTTGCCGTTAGTTATTTGGTCTGTCATCCAGGCTGACTTGTTTCTTCCTTTATATTTGACTATGCATCAACCTCTACTATAGCTCCACTCCGTACCCCATTCCCCTGCCAAGTTAGTTTAACCCCCCCCCAACAGTGTTAACAATCCTCCCCACATGTATGTGGGTCCCGTTCCGTTCAGGTGCAACCCGTTCGGCTTGTACATGTCCCACCTTCCCCAGAAGCAGACCCAGTGATCCAGGAAACTAAAGCCCTCCCTTCTGCACCAAATCTTTAGCCACACATTGAAATGCTCTGTCCTCTTATTCCTATACTCACTAGCATGTGGCACCGGGAGTAATCAAGATATTACAACCATCGAGGTCCTGCTTTTTTATCTGCTACCTAGCTCCCTAAATTGATGCTGCAGGGCCTCATCCCTCTCTCTTCCTATGTCATTGCTACCAATGTGAACAACGACGTCTGAATGTTCGCTCTCCCCCTTCAGAATGCCCTGCAGCTCTTCAGTGACATCTTTGACCCTGGCACCAGGGAGGCAACATACCATCCTGGAGTCATGTCTGAGGCCACAGAAAAGACTATCTGTTCCACTTACGGTAGAATTCCCTTTCACTATTGCTCTCCCACACTTTTTCCGCCCCTCCAGTGCAGCTGAGCCACTCGTTGTGCCACGGACTTGGCTCTTGCTGCATTCCCCTGAGAAAACATCTCCCCCAGCAGTATCCAAAAGGGAAAATCTATTGGAGAGGGTGATGCACCCAGGGGCCTCCTGCACTACCTTCCTAGTTCTGTTACGCTGTTTGGCAGTCAATCATTTCCTGTCTGCCTGTGCGCTCTTTAGCTGCAGTGTGACCACCTCGTGAAATGTGCTATCCACGAAAATCTCAGCATTGCGGATGCTCCACATTGACTCCAACCGCAGCTCCAGCTCCGAAACGCAGATTTCGAGTAGCTGCAGCGGGAGACATTTCATGCACACGTGTTCGCCCTGGACACCGACTGTGTCCCTGACTTCCCACATAGCACAGGAGGAGCACTCCACGCTGCCGAGCTGCCCTGCCATGTCATACCATTCATTTACCCCCTTTACTTCCTTTAAATTAAATAATATTAAATACACTAGGGTCCTTACTTCCCTTTAAACACTACTTACACTAAACTAGAGACCTTTCTTTTACTTTAACGGTTGGACTGTAGAAATACACACCAGGTCCTACTTACCAATCAGCTCCTTCCCTGGTTGTGATGAAACTTTAGCGGTTTCGCAGTTGTTGTTGTTTGACTGCTCCTGCTCTCGGATTCTACCCTGCAGTCCTGTGACGTCACTCCTTGATTTTGCTGTTCTTGTGGAATTCGCCAGATTTGTATCTGCCTCCTCGCTGATGCTGCTGACTCCTCGCAGGTCCTTTACTAACGACGCCACCCCAACTCCTTTTCCTTTTTACCTCTACTTCCTAAATATCAAATATCCTTGAATATACAGCTCCCAGCCTTGTTCACACTGCAGCCATGTCTCCGTAATCGCAATATATCGTATCTGTTTACATCTATTTGCGTTGTTAATTCATCTACCTTATTACGAATGCTTCATGCATTCAGATACAATTCTTTAGAATTGTCTTTTTAACATTTTAACTTTTTTTTATTATGGCCCTATTTGTCTTATTAGCATTTGTCCTTACCTGGACCCTATTTGTTAATGCACTCTTTTGTTTGAATGCAGTAACCCTTCCTGACACAATCTGATTAACCTTACCCCAATCACATTCCTGCACTGTTTCCTTGTCTTTTCTCTTTAGCATTCTAGAAGGGGTGGTGGCTAGACTCTTGTTTGTTGGGGATAGTAATTGCCTAGTACTTGTGTGGTGCGAATGTTACCTGCCATTTATCAGCCCAAGCCTTAATGATGTCCAGGACTTGTTGCATGCGGGCATGGACTGCTTCATTTTCTGAGGTGTTGTAAAATGATACTCGACACTTTGCAATCATCAGCGAACATCCCAACTTAAGACCTTATGTTGGAGGGAAGGTCATTGATGTAACAGCTGAAGATGATTTGGCCTAGTACACTGCCCTGAGGCACTCCTGCAGCGATGTCCTGAGGCTTTGCTGATTGACCTCCAACCACCACAACAATCTTCCTTTGTGCTAGTTATGACTCCAGCCAGTGGAGAGTTTTCTCCCCGAATCCCATTGACTTAATGTTTACTAGGGCTTCTTGATGCTATAGTTGTTCAAATGCAAACTTGATATCAGGGGCAGTCACTCTCAACTCACCTTTGGAATTCAGCTCCTTTATCCATATTTGTACTGAGGCTGAAATGAGGCCTGGAACCGAGTGGTTCTGGCGGTACCTTACTGAGCATCGGTGAGCAGGTTATTGGTGAGTAAGTGCCACTTCATAGCACTTTCGATGAGACCTTCCATCACTTTGCTGATGATTGAGAGTAGACTGATGGGGCAGTAATTGGCAGGTTAGGATTTGTCATGATTTTTGTGGACAGGACACACCTGGGCATTTTTCCACATTGTCGGGTAGCTGCCAGTGCTGCAAGCTGTGGGAGACAGATAGAGAGAAATATGGTGGGAGATAGAGAGAAGGCAACAGCCCCGGGGTCGGTGGGAGAGACAGACCGATGAGGTGAGAGAGGGATGGAGACAGACTTGGTGACTGTAGATGGTTGGTGACACACAGAGACAGATGGTGGAAACAAACGGGAGGAGGCAGAATGGAGAGACTGACAGAAGTGAGACAAAGAGCGACTGAAGAGACTAACAGGGTGACAGAAATAGATCAAACTGGATTGAGACAGAATGAGATAGACAGATGGGAACTTAGACGGGGGAGACAGACGGGATGAAATACAATGGCTTGACAGAAGGAGGGGCAGACCGGCGGGGGAGACTGATGCTGGGCAGACAGATGGGATGGGACAGAGGGAGAGACAGAAAGAGACAGATGGTGCAGACTGTCGGGGGAGACTCCGAAAGAGAGACAGAGACAGACGTGGTTAGGAAGACGGTGGAGAGACCGATAGAATGAGAGGCAGACCAGTGGGCAGGTTGATATGGACGGGGGAGGGAGACTGATGGTGATAAATGGGGATATACAGAAGCGGCGCGAAGCAGGCGGAAGGGGTGGGGGAGACATTGAGAGAGAGAGAGACGGGGAGAAACATGGGGAGACAGTCGGGTAAGACAGAGAGTGAGAGAGAAACAAAAATTGTAGACAGATAAAGAGACAGGCACTGTGACACAGACAGGGAGACAGACTGGAGGGACATAGACACAATGCCTAGAAATTCGGTATAGCCGCGTTTGGGATGCTAGTCCTGGTGATGTGCAAAGTTTAGTGCCAGGCGCAATTTAGCGCCACCTAACGCGATATTGGGTTGCAGCTCCCCTAAAGGTGATTGCGGCACTAAATCAGGCGCTGCACGCTACTCTTAAGGCGCTAACCCGGCGGCGCAACCCAATTTTGCGGCGGCGGGGTGCAGCGAAGGTGCTGTCAATAATAATTTTCCCTGAGACACACTGGCGCCGGCCAGCTCTTAAAGGGGCAGGTCAATTGGCATCACCAGACACACTCACTGCCTTGTAGGCCTTCAAAGCGGTGGGAGCCTGCCTGTGGCGCACCAGCCTAGCAAGACATGGAAAGGGTGAGGCAGAGGGTGGAATGCCTCACTGATGGGGCATTGGATGCTTTAGTTGGCGCAATGGAATCAAGGCCAAGGAAGATGGTCGGAATGTGATTTATGTTTTGGACAGTCTCCTGGGTGTGAGAGGCAGTTATGTGTCAATGTATTAGTTTTGCTTTCTGTTGCCATAGATTTCTCATGTTTGAAGGAACCACATTTTGTGCAAAGATACACTTTCTTCATTTACAATGGCCATGCCTGCTATTTACATATATCTTGCCCTTCACAGGCTTGGGGGTATCAGACCGGTTCCATTCCTGTTCTTGGAATGGCAGCAAGCATTCCGTGAGAGGGGCCTATAAGCTACTTCTGATCAGCCTCCGACGTGCTGCCTGAGAAGAGCCGCTCGCGTGGAAGTTCAGGCCAGCAGGCATCTTCTCAGCCACTGACAGAGATGTCCTGCACCTTATCTGAGGCTGCAGATCTGGCTGAAGCAACTGGCACAGCTCAGTCACCACCTCCTTTCTAAATTGCAGCCTTCTGACACACTGCTCCTCCGGCATGTTCATGCAGGAAAACTGCTGTTGGAAAACACTGCCAGTGTAAGGTCTGCTGTGGCGACGTCTGTTGGCACTCCTCCGTCTGGCCATGCCCGCCCCCCATCTCCCAGCGTCTCAGTGCCCTTTCCAGATGATTCAGCAGCATGACATTCCCCTCCAATGCAGCCCCCATAATAAGTGCACACAGGAAGGTTCCCCGTTGTCAAGGCTCACCAACAGCAAGGTGATGGTCAGAAGGCTGAAGATCGTCTGCCTGCGCTGGCTCAGTGGTCAAATGGCTCTCAGTGTGCAGCTCAGCAACTCTTTGTAGCTCTCGATGAAGTTGTGCTCCAAAAATGGCTGCCGCTTTTAAACCACACCCGTCCCCTTTAAATACCGCTCCTCCAGCCCGAGAGTGACTTGGTAAGGTTCCAGGTAAGCTATCACTATTAGTGCCAGGCGCTACGGAGCGGGGCGCCACTGAATTTCCGGTCCGTGGCGCCCAAAAGGCGTTGCACGCTCAAATGACGTCATAATCAGCCTGCGCCCATGAGCGGGCGCTAAGATTTAGCACCGGCGCTAAATGCATGCTCAATATGGGGTGAGGCGCTAGGCGCCTTGTGCCCACCCGGAAATTAGCTGGCGCCCCACACCTCGGCATCTTTAGGCGTCAATCGGTGGCGCTAACAACCAAATTTCTCCCCTTCAATGTTTTCAAGTGGAGAATGTTCAGCCACTTGAGGGACATAAACTTGCAGGGCTACGGGGACAGAGCGGGCGAATGGAACTGATTTGATGGCTCTACAGAGACCCGTCACGGGCTCAATGGGCCGAATGGCTTCCTGCTGTGACTTTATGTCTCTATCATTCCAAGACTCCTCACTGAGACAGTCTGATATATGCCATAACCCTCACTGTAACCTTCAGATATAATCCACAGCTGTCAATCTAAATCTCTGATATACGCCACACCACTAACTGTGATCCGTTGATATATCCCACAGCTCTCACTGGAAAACTCTGATATACCCCACACCCCTCACTGTAACACTCTGACTTTTCCCACACCCCTCACTGTAGCACTCTGATATACCCCACACCTCTCACTGTAACACTCTGATATACCACACACCCCTCACTGTAACACTCTGATATATCTCACACCCCTCACTGTAAAACGCTGATATACACCGCACCTCTCACTGTAACACTCTGATATACCCCACACCCCTCACTGTAACACTCTGACTTTTCCCACATCCCTCACTGTTAAACGCTGATATACCCCACACCCCTCACTGTAACACTCTGATATACCCCACACCCCTCACTGTAACACTCTGATTTATCACACACCCCTCACTGTAACACTCTGCTATATACCACACCCCTCACTGGAGCACTCTGATATACACCACGCCACTCACTGTAACACGCTGATATACCCCACACCTCTCACTGGAACACTCTGATATACCCCACACCCCTCACTGTAACACGCTGATATACCCAACATCTCTCACTGTAACACTCTGATATATACCACACCTCTCACTGTAACAATCACATATGCCCCACACCCCTCACTGTAACACTCTGATATATCCCACACCCCTCACTGTAACACTCTGATATACCCCACACCCCTCACTGTAACACTCTGATATATCCCACACCCCTCACTGTAACACTCTGATACACACCACGCCCCTCACTGTAACACTCTGACTTTTCCGACACCCCTCACTATAACACGCTGATATACCGCACACCTCTCACTGTAAGACTCTGATAAACACCACGCCCCTGACTGGAATACTCTGATATACCCCACACCCCTCACTGAAACACTCTTATATACCCCACACCCCTCAATGTAACACTCTGATATACCCCACACCTCTCACTGTAACACGCTGATATACCCCACACCTCTCACTGTAACTCTCTGATATACCCCACAACCCTCACTGTAACACTCTGATATACCCCACACCCCTCACTGTAACACGCTGATATACCCACACCCCTCACTGTAACACTCTGATATACCCCACACCCGTCAATGTAACACGCTGATATACCCCACACCTCTCACTGTAACACTCTGATATACCCCACACCTCTCACTGTAACACACTGATATACCCCACACCTCTCACTGTAACACTCTGATATACACCACACCTCTCACTGTAACACGCTGATATACTCCACACCTCTCACTGTAACACTCTGATATACCCCACACCCCTCACTGTAACACTCTGATATACCACACACCTCTCACTGGAACACTCTGATATACCCCACACCCCTCACTGTAACAGCCTGATATACACCACACGCCTAACTGTAACATGCTGATATACCCCACACCCCTCACTGTAACACTCTGATATAACCCACACCTCTCACTATAACACTCTGATATACACCACGCCCCTCACTGTAACACTCTGATATACCCCACACTCCTCACTGTAACACGCTGATATACCCCACACCTCTCACTGTAACACGCTGATATACCCCACACCTCTCATTATAACACTCTGATGTACCCCACACCTCTCACTGTTACACGCAGATATACCCCACACCCCTCACTGTAACACTCTGATATACCCCACACCCCTCACTTTAACACTCTGATATACCCCACACCCCTCACTGTAACACTCTGATATACACCACACCTCTCACTGTAACACTCTGATATACCCCACACCTCTGACTGTAACACGCTGATACACCCCACACCTCTCACTGTAACACTCTGATATACCCCACATCTCTCACTGTAACACTCTGATATACACCACAACTCTCACTGTAACACTCTGATATACACCACGCCCCTCACTGTAAAACTCTGATATTCCCCACACCCCTCACTGTAACACACTGATATACCCCACACCTCTCACCGTAACACTCTGATACACCCCACACCTCTCACTGTAACACTCTGATACACCCCACACCTCTCACCGTAAAACTCTGATACACCCCACACCTCTCACTATAACACTCTGATATACCCCACACCTCTCACTGTAACACTCTGATATACACCACACCTCTCACTGTAACACTCTGATATACCCCACACCTCTGACTGTAACACGCTGATACACCCCACACCTCTCACTGTAACACTCTGATATACCCCACATCTCTCACTGTAACACTCTGATATACACCACAACTCTCACTGTAACACTCTGATATACACCACGCCCCTCACTGTAAAACTCTGATATTCCCCACACCCCTCACTGTAACACACTGATATACCCCACACCTCTCACCGTAACACTCTGATACACCCCACACCTCTCACTGTAACACTCTGATATACACCACACCTCTCACTGTAACACGCTGATATACCCCACACCTCTCACTGTAACACGATGATATACCCCACACCCCTCACTGTAAAACGCTGATATACACCACACCTCTCACTGTAACACTCTGATATACCCCACACCCCTCACTGTAACACTCTGACTATTCCCACACCCCTCACTGTTAAACGCTGATATACACCACACCCCTCACTGTAACACTCTGATATACCCCACACCCCTCACTGTAACACTCTGATATACCCCACACCTCTCACTGGAACACTCTGATATACCCCACACCCCTCACTGTAACAGCCTGATATACACCACACGCCTAACTGTAACATGCTGATATACCCCACACCCCTCACTGTAACACTCTGATATAACCCACACCTCTCACTATAACACTCTGATATACACCACGCCCCTCACTGTAACACTCTGATATACCCCACACTCCTCACTGTAACACGCTGATATACCCCACACCTCTCACTGTAACACGCTGATATACCCCACACCTCTCATTATAACACTCTGATGTACCCCACACCTCTCACTGTTACACGCAGATATACCCCACACCCCTCACTGTAACACTCTGATATACCCCACACCCCTCACTTTAACACTCTGATATACCCCACACCCCTCACTGTAACACTCTGATATACACCACACCTCTCACTGTAACACTCTGATATACCCCACACCTCTGACTGTAACACGCTGATACACCCCACACCTCTCACTGTAACACTCTGATATACCCCACATCTCTCACTGTAACACTCTGATATACACCACAACTCTCACTGTAACACTCTGATATACACCACGCCCCTCACTGTAAAACTCTGATATTCCCCACACCCCTCACTGTAACACACTGATATACCCCACACCTCTCACCGTAACACTCTGATACACCCCACACCTCTCACTGTAATACTCTGATACACCCCACACCTCTCACCGTAAAACTCTGATACACCCCACACCTCTCACTATAACACTCTGATATACCCCACACCTCTCACTGTAACACTCTGATATACACCACACCTCTCACTGTAACACTCTGATATACCCCACACCTCTGACTGTAACACGCTGATACACCCCACACCTCTCACTGTAACACTCTGATATACCCCACATCTCTCACTGTAACACTCTGATATACACCACAACTCTCACTGTAACACTCTGATATACACCACGCCCCTCACTGTAAAACTCTGATATTCCCCACACCCCTCACTGTAACACACTGATATACCCCACACCTCTCACCGTAACACTCTGATACACCCCACACCTCTCACTGTAATACTCTGATATACACCACACCTCTCACTGTAACACGCTGATATACCCCACACCTCTCACTGTAACACGCTGATATACCCCACACCCCTCACTGTAAAACGCTGATATACACCACACCTCTCACTGTAACACTCTGATATACCCCACACCCCTCACTGTAACACTCTGACTATTCCCACACCCCTCACTGTTAAACGCTGATATACACCACACCCCTCACTGTAACACTCTGATATAACCCACACCCCTCACTGTAACACACTGATTTATCACACACCCCTCACTGTAACACTCTGATATATACCACACCACTCACTGGAGCACTCTGATATACACCACGCCACTCACTGTAACACGCTGATATACCCCACACCTCTCACTGGAACACTCTGATATACCCCACACCCCTCACTGTAACACGCTGATATACCCAACATCTCTCACTGTAACACTCTGATATATACCTCACCTCTCACTGTAACAATCTGATATACCCCACAACCCTCACTGTAACACTCTGATATATCCCACACCCCTCACTGTAACACTCTGATATACCCCACACCCCTCACTGTAACACTCTGATATATCCCACACCCCTCACTGTAACACTCCGATACACACCAAGCCCCTCACTGTAACACTCTGACTTTTCCGACACCCCTCACTATAACACGCTGATATACCGCACACCTCTCACTGTAAGACTCTGATATACACCACGCCCCTGACTGGAACACTCTGATATACCCCACACCCCTCACTGAAAGACTCTTATATACCCCACACCCCTCAATGTAACACTCTGATATACCCCACACCTCTCACTGTAACACGCTGATATACCCCACACCTCTCACTGTAACACTCTGATATACCCCACAACCTTCACTGTAACACTCTGATATACCCCACACCCCTCACTGTAACACGCTGATATACCCCACACCCCTCACTGTAACACTCTGATATACCCCACACCCCTCACTGTAACACGCTGATATACCCCACACCTCTCACTGTAACACTCTGATATACCCCACACCCCTCACTTTAACACTCTGATATACCCCACACCCCTCACTGTAACACTCTGATATACACCACACCTCTCACTGTAACACTCTGATATACCCCACACCTCTGACTGTAACACGCTGATACACCCCACACCTCTCACTGTAACACTCTGATATACCCCACATCTCTCACTGTAACACTCTGATATACACCACAACTCTCACTGTAACACTCTGATATACACCACGCCCCTCACTGTAAAACTCTGATATTCCCCACACCCCTCACTGTAACACACTGATATACCCCACACCTCTCACCGTAACACTCTGATACACCCCACACCTCTCACTGTAACACTCTGATACACCCCACACCTCTCACCGTAAAACTCTGATACACCCCACACCTCTCACTATAACACTCTGATATACCCCACACCTCTCACTGTAACACTCTGATATACACCACACCTCTCACTGTAACACTCTGATATACCCCACACCTCTGACTGTAACACGCTGATACACCCCACACCTCTCACTGTAACACTCTGATATACCCCACATCTCTCACTGTAACACTCTGATATACACCACAACTCTCACTGTAACACTCTGATATACACCACGCCCCTCACTGTAAAACTCTGATATTCCCCACACCCCTCACTGTAACACACTGATATACCCCACACCTCTCACCGTAACACTCTGATACACCCCACACCTCTCACTGTAACACTCTGATATACACCACACCTCTCACTGTAACACGCTGATATACCCCACACCTCTCACTGTAACACGATGATATACCCCACACCCCTCACTGTAAAACGCTGATATACACCACACCTCTCACTGTAACACTCTGATATACCCCACACCCCTCACTGTAACACTCTGACTATTCCCACACCCCTCACTGTTAAACGCTGATATACACCACACCCCTCACTGTAACACTCTGATATACCCCACACCCCTCACTGTAACACTCTGATATACCCCACACCTCTCACTGGAACACTCTGATATACCCCACACCCCTCACTGTAACAGCCTGATATACACCACACGCCTAACTGTAACATGCTGATATACCCCACACCCCTCACTGTAACACTCTGATATAACCCACACCTCTCACTATAACACTCTGATATACACCACGCCCCTCACTGTAACACTCTGATATACCCCACACTCCTCACTGTAACACGCTGATATACCCCACACCTCTCACTGTAACACGCTGATATACCCCACACCTCTCATTATAACACTCTGATGTACCCCACACCTCTCACTGTTACACGCAGATATACCCCACACCCCTCACTGTAACACTCTGATATACCCCACACCCCTCACTTTAACACTCTGATATACCCCACACCCCTCACTGTAACACTCTGATATACACCACACCTCTCACTGTAACACTCTGATATACCCCACACCTCTGACTGTAACACGCTGATACACCCCACACCTCTCACTGTAACACTCTGATATACCCCACATCTCTCACTGTAACACTCTGATATACACCACAACTCTCACTGTAACACTCTGATATACACCACGCCCCTCACTGTAAAACTCTGATATTCCCCACACCCCTCACTGTAACACACTGATATACCCCACACCTCTCACCGTAACACTCTGATACACCCCACACCTCTCACTGTAATACTCTGATACACCCCACACCTCTCACCGTAAAACTCTGATACACCCCACACCTCTCACTATAACACTCTGATATACCCCACACCTCTCACTGTAACACTCTGATATACACCACACCTCTCACTGTAACACTCTGATATACCCCACACCTCTGACTGTAACACGCTGATACACCCCACACCTCTCACTGTAACACTCTGATATACCCCACATCTCTCACTGTAACACTCTGATATACACCACAACTCTCACTGTAACACTCTGATATACACCACGCCCCTCACTGTAAAACTCTGATATTCCCCACACCCCTCACTGTAACACACTGATATACCCCACACCTCTCACCGTAACACTCTGATACACCCCACACCTCTCACTGTAATACTCTGATATACACCACACCTCTCACTGTAACACGCTGATATACCCCACACCTCTCACTGTAACACGCTGATATACCCCACACCCCTCACTGTAAAACGCTGATATACACCACACCTCTCACTGTAACACTCTGATATACCCCACACCCCTCACTGTAACACTCTGACTATTCCCACACCCCTCACTGTTAAACGCTGATATACACCACACCCCTCACTGTAACACTCTGATATAACCCACACCCCTCACTGTAACACACTGATTTATCACACACCCCTCACTGTAACACTCTGATATATACCACACCACTCACTGGAGCACTCTGATATACACCACGCCACTCACTGTAACACGCTGATATACCCCACACCTCTCACTGGAACACTCTGATATACCCCACACCCCTCACTGTAACACGCTGATATACCCAACATCTCTCACTGTAACACTCTGATATATACCTCACCTCTCACTGTAACAATCTGATATACCCCACAACCCTCACTGTAACACTCTGATATATCCCACACCCCTCACTGTAACACTCTGATATACCCCACACCCCTCACTGTAACACTCTGATATATCCCACACCCCTCACTGTAACACTCCGATACACACCAAGCCCCTCACTGTAACACTCTGACTTTTCCGACACCCCTCACTATAACACGCTGATATACCGCACACCTCTCACTGTAAGACTCTGATATACACCACGCCCCTGACTGGAACACTCTGATATACCCCACACCCCTCACTGAAAGACTCTTATATACCCCACACCCCTCAATGTAACACTCTGATATACCCCACACCTCTCACTGTAACACGCTGATATACCCCACACCTCTCACTGTAACACTCTGATATACCCCACAACCTTCACTGTAACACTCTGATATACCCCACACCCCTCACTGTAACACGCTGATATACCCCACACCCCTCACTGTAACACTCTGATATACCCCACACCCCTCACTGTAACACGCTGATATACCCCACACCTCTCACTGTAACACTCTGATATACCCCACACCTCTCACTGTAACACACTGTTTTACCCCACACCTCTCACTGTGACACTCTGATATACACCACACCTCTCACTGTAACACGCTGAAATACCCCACACCTCTCACTGTAACACTCTGATATATCCCACACCCCTCACTGTAACACTCTGATAGACCCCACACCTCTCACTGGAACACTCTGATATACCCCACACCCCTCACTGTAACAGCCTGATATACACCACACACCTAACTGTAACATGCTGATATACCCCACACCCCTCACTGTAACACTCTGATATAACCCACACCTCTCACTATAACACTGTGATATACACCACGCCCCTCACTGTAACACTCTGATATACCCCACACCCCTCACTGTAACACGCTGATATACCCCACACCTCTCACTTTAACACGCTGATATACCCCACACCTCTCATTATAACACTCTGATGTACCCCACACCTCTCACTGTTACACGCAGATATACCCCACACCCCTCACTGTAACACTCTGATATACCCCACACCCCTCACTTTAACACTCTGATATACCCACACCTCTCACTATAACACTCTGATATACCCCACACCTCTCACTGTAACACTCTGATATACCCCACACCTCTCACTGTAACACTCTGATATACCCCACACCTCTGACTGTAACACGCTGATACACCCCACACCTCTCACTGTAACACTCTGATATACCCCACACCTCTCACTGTAACACTCTGATATACACCACAACTCTCACTGTAACACTCTGATATACACCACACCTCTCACTGTAACACACTGATATAATCCACACCCCTCACTGTAACACTCTGATATACACCACACCCCTCACTGTAACACGCTGATATACCCCACACCTCTCACTGTAACACGCTGATATACCCCACACCTCTCACTGTAACACACTGATGTATCCACACCTCTCACTGTAACACTCTGATATACACCACACCTCTCACTGTAACACGCTGATAGACCCCACACCCCTCACAGTAACACTCTGAAATACCCCACACCCCTCACTGTAACACTCTGATATACCCCACACCCCTCACTGTAACACTCTGATATACCCCACACTTCTCACTGTAACACGCTGATATACACCACACTCCTCACTGTAACACTCTGATATACCCCACACCTCTCACTGTAACACTCTGATATACCCCACGCCCCTCACTGTAACACGCTGATATACCCCACACCCCTCACTGTAACACTCTGATATACCCCACACCTCTCACAGTAACACTCTGATATACCCCACGCCCCTCACTGTAACACTCTGATATACCCCAAACCTCTCACTCTAACTCGCTGCTATACCCCACACCTCTCACTGTAACAATCTGATATACCCCACACCTCTCACTGTAACACTCTGATATACACCACACCGCTCACTTTAACACTCTGATATACACCACGCCGCTCACTGTAACACTCTGATATACCCCACACCCCTCACTGTAACCCTCTGATTTACCCCACACCTGTCACTGTAACACTCTGATATACCCCACACCTCTCAATGTAACACTCTGATATACCCCACACCCCTCACTGTAACACACTGATATATCCCACACCCCTCACTGTAACACTCTGATACACCCCAAACCTCTCAATCTAACTCGCTGCTATCCCTCACACCTGTCACTGTAACAATCTGAATTACCCCACACCTCTCACTGTAACACTCTGATATACACCACACCGCTCACTGTAACACTCTGATATACACCACGCCGCTCACTGTAACACTCTGATATACCCCACACCCCTCACTGTAACCCTCTGATATACCCCACACCTCTCAATGTAACACGCTGATATACCCCACACCCCTCACTGTAACACACTGATATATCCCACACCCCTCACTATAACATTCTGATATACCCCACAACTCCCACTGTTACACTCTGATATACCCCACACCCCTAACTGTAACACACTGATATACCCCACACCCCTCACTGTAACACTCTGATATACCCCACACCCCTCACTGTAACACGCTGATATACCCCACACCCCTCACTGTAACTCTCTGATATACCCCACACCCCTCACTGTTACACTCTGATATACCCCACACCTCTCACTGTGACACTCTGATATACCCCACATCTCTCACTGTAACACTCTGATATACCCCACACCCCTCAATGTAACACGCTGATATACTCCACGCCTCTCAATGTAACACTCTGATATACCCCACACCCCTCACTGCAACACTCTGATATACCCCACACCTCTCACTGTAACACTCTGATATACCCCACACCTCTCACTGTAACTCTCTGATATGCCCCACACCCCTCACTGTAACACTCTGATATAACCCACACCTCTCACTGTAACACACTGATATACCCCACACCTCTCACTGTAACGCTCTGATATACCCCACACCCCTCACTTTAACACTCTGATATACCCCACACCCCTCACTGTAACACGCTGATATACTCCACACCCCTCACTGTAATACTCTGATATACCCCACACCCCTCACTGTAACACTCTGATACACCCCACACCCCTCACTGTAACACTCTGATATACCCCACATCTCTCACTGTAACACTCTGATATACCCCACACCCCTCACTGTAACACGCTGATATAATCCACACCTCTCACTGTAACACTCTGATATACCCCACACCGCTCACTGTAACACACTGATATACTGCACACCCCTCACTGTAACACTCTGATATACCCCACACCCCTCACTGTAACACTCTGATATACACCACGCCCCTCACTGTAACACTCTGATATACCCCACACCTCTCACTGTAACACTCTAATATACCCCACACCTCTCACTCTAACACTCTGATATAGCCAACACCTCTCACTGTAACACTCTGATATACTCCACACCTCTCACTGTAACACGCTGATATACCCCACACCTCTCACTGTAACACGCTGATATACCCCACACCTCTCACTGTAACACACTGATGTACCCACACCTCTCACTGTAACACTCTGATATACACCACACCTCTCACTGTAACACGCTGATAGACTCCACACCCCTCACAGTAACACTCTGAAATACCCCACACCCCTCACTGTAACACTCTGATATACCCCAAACCCCTCACTGTAACACTCTGATATACCCCACACTTCTCACTGTAACACGCTGATATACACCACACTCCTCACTGTAACACTCTGATATACCCCACACCTCTCACTGTAACACTCTGATATACCCCACACCCCTCACTGTAACACGCTGTTATACCCCACACCCCTCACTGTAACACTCTGATATACCCCACACCTCTCACTGTAACATTCTGATATACCCCACACCTCTCACTGTAACACTCTAATATACCCCACACCTCTCACTGTAACACACTGTTATACCCCACACCCCTCACGGTAACACACTGATATACCCCACACCCCTCACTGTAACAATCTGATACACCCCACACCCCTCACTGTAACACGCTGATATACCCCACACCCCTCACTGTAACACTCTGATATACCCCACACCTCTCACTGCAACCCACTGATATACCCCACACCCCTCACTGTAACACTCTGATATACAACGCACCTCTCACTGCAACACTTTGATATACAACGCACCTCTCACTGCAACACTCTGATATACCCCACGCCCCGCACTGTAACACTCTGATATACCCCAAACCTCTCACTCTAACTCGCTTCTATACCCCACACCTCTCACTGTAACAATCTGATATACTCCACACCTCTCACAGTAACACTCTGACATACAACACACCGCTCACTGTAACACTCTGATATACACCACGCCGCTCACTGTAACACTCTGATATACCTCACACCCCTCACTGTAACCCTCTGATATACCCCACACCTGTCACTGTAACACTCTGATATACCCCACACCTCTCAATGTAACACTCTGATATACCCCACACCCCTCACTGTAACACACTGATATATCCCACACCCCTTACTGTAACACTCTGATATACCCCAAACCTCTCACTCTAACTCGCTGCTACACCCCACACCTCTCACTGTAACAATCTGATATACCCCACACCTCTCACTGTAACACACTGATATACACCACACCGCTCACTGTAACACTCTGATATACACCACGCCGCTCACTGTAACACTCTGATATACCCCACACCTCTCACTGTAACCCTCTGATATACCCCACACCTGTCACTGCAACACTCTGATATACCCCACACCTCTCAATGTAACACTCTGATATACCCCACACCCCTCACTTTAACACACTGATATATCCCACACCCCTCACTGTAACACTCTGATATACCCCACACCTCTCACTGTTACACTCTGATATACCCCACACCCCTAACTGTAACACACTGATATACCCCACACCCCTCACTGTAACACTCTGATATACCCCACACCCCTCACTGTAAAACTCTGATATAACCCAGACCTCTCACTGTGACACTCTGATATACCCCACATTTCTCACTGTAACAATCTGATATACTCCACACCTCTCAATGTAACACTCTGATATACTCCACACCCCTCACTGTAACACTCTGATATACCCCAAACGTCTCACTGTCACACTCTGATATACCCCACACCTCTCACTGAAACTCTCTGATATACCCCACACCTCTCACAGTAACACTCTGATATACCCCACGCCCCTCACTGTAACACTCTGATATACCCCAAACCTCTCACTCTAACTCGCTGCTATACCCCACACCTCTCACTGTAACAATCTGATATACCCCACACCTCTCACTGTAACACTCTGATATACACCACACCGCTCACTTTAACACTCTGATATACACCACGCCGCTCACTGTAACACTCTGATATACCCCACACCCCTCACTGTAACCCTCTGATTTACCCCACACCTGTCACTGTAACACTCTGATATACCCCACACCTCTCAATGTAACACTCTGATATACCCCACACCCCTCACTGTAACACACTGATATATCCCACACCCCTCACTGTAACACTCTGATACACCCCAAACCTCTCAATCTAACTCGCTGCTATCCCTCACACCTGTCACTGTAACAATCTGAATTACCCCACACCTCTCACTGTAACACTCTGATATACACCACACCGCTCACTGTAACACTCTGATATACACCACGCCGCTCACTGTAACACTCTGATATACCCCACACCCCTCACTGTAACCCTCTGATATACCCCACACCTCTCAATGTAACACGCTGATATACCCCACACCCCTCACTGTAACACACTGATATATCCCACACCCCTCACTATAACATTCTGATATACCCCACAACTCCCACTGTTACACTCTGATATACCCCACACCCCTAACTGTAACACACTGATATACCCCACACCCCTCACTGTAACACTCTGATATACCCCACACCCCTCACTGTAACACGCTGATATACCCCACACCCCTCACTGTAACTCTCTGATATACCCCACACCCCTCACTGTTACACTCTGATATACCCCACACCTCTCACTGTGACACTCTGATATACCCCACATCTCTCACTGTAACACTCTGATATACCCCACACCCCTCAATGTAACACGCTGATATACTCCACGCCTCTCAATGTAACACTCTGATATACCCCACACCCCTCACTGCAACACTCTGATATACCCCACACCTCTCACTGTAACACTCTGATATACCCCACACCTCTCACTGTAACTCTCTGATATGCCCCACACCCCTCACTGTAACACTCTGATATAACCCACACCTCTCACTGTAACACACTGATATACCCCACACCTCTCACTGTAACGCTCTGATATACCCCACACCCCTCACTTTAACACTCTGATATACCCCACACCCCTCACTGTAACACGCTGATATACTCCACACCCCTCACTGTAATACTCTGATATACCCCACACCCCTCACTGTAACACTCTGATACACCCCACACCCCTCACTGTAACACTCTGATATACCCCACATCTCTCACTGTAACACTCTGATATACCCCACACCCCTCACTGTAACACGCTGATATAATCCACACCTCTCACTGTAACACTCTGATATACCCCACACCGCTCACTGTAACACACTGATATACTGCACACCCCTCACTGTAACACTCTGATATACCCCACACCCCTCACTGTAACACTCTGATATACACCACGCCCCTCACTGTAACACTCTGATATACCCCACACCTCTCACTGTAACACTCTAATATACCCCACACCTCTCACTCTAACACTCTGATATAGCCAACACCTCTCACTGTAACACTCTGATATACTCCACACCTCTCACTGTAACACGCTGATATACCCCACACCTCTCACTGTAACACGCTGATATACCCCACACCTCTCACTGTAACACACTGATGTACCCACACCTCTCACTGTAACACTCTGATATACACCACACCTCTCACTGTAACACGCTGATAGACTCCACACCCCTCACAGTAACACTCTGAAATACCCCACACCCCTCACTGTAACACTCTGATATACCCCAAACCCCTCACTGTAACACTCTGATATACCCCACACTTCTCACTGTAACACGCTGATATACACCACACTCCTCACTGTAACACTCTGATATACCCCACACCTCTCACTGTAACACTCTGATATACCCCACACCCCTCACTGTAACACGCTGTTATACCCCACACCCCTCACTGTAACACTCTGATATACCCCACACCTCTCACTGTAACATTCTGATATACCCCACACCTCTCACTGTAACACTCTAATATACCCCACACCTCTCACTGTAACACACTGTTATACCCCACACCCCTCACGGTAACACACTGATATACCCCACACCCCTCACTGTAACAATCTGATACACCCCACACCCCTCACTGTAACACGCTGATATACCCCACACCCCTCACTGTAACACTCTGATATACCCCACACCTCTCACTGCAACCCACTGATATACCCCACACCCCTCACTGTAACACTCTGATATACAACGCACCTCTCACTGCAACACTTTGATATACAACGCACCTCTCACTGCAACACTCTGATATACCCCACGCCCCGCACTGTAACACTCTGATATACCCCAAACCTCTCACTCTAACTCGCTTCTATACCCCACACCTCTCACTGTAACAATCTGATATACTCCACACCTCTCACAGTAACACTCTGACATACAACACACCGCTCACTGTAACACTCTGATATACACCACGCCGCTCACTGTAACACTCTGATATACCTCACACCCCTCACTGTAACCCTCAGATATACCCCACACCTGTCACTGTAACACTCTGATATACCCCACACCTCTCAATGTAACACTCTGATATACCCCACACCCCTCACTGTAACACACTGATATATCCCACACCCCTTACTGTAACACTCTGATATACCCCAAACCTCTCACTCTAACTCGCTGCTACACCCCACACCTCTCACTGTAACAATCTGATATACCCCACACCTCTCACTGTAACACACTGATATACACCACACCGCTCACTGTAACACTCTGATATACACCACGCCGCTCACTGTAACACTCTGATATACCCCACACCTCTCACTGTAACCCTCTGATATACCCCACACCTGTCACTGCAACACTCTGATATACCCCACACCTCTCAATGTAACACTCTGATATACCCCACACCCCTCACTTTAACACACTGATATATCCCACACCCCTCACTGTAACACTCTGATATACCCCACACCTCTCACTGTTACACTCTGATATACCCCACACCCCTAACTGTAACACACTGATATACCCCACACCCCTCACTGTAACACTCTGATATACCCCACACCCCTCACTGTAAAACTCTGATATAACCCAGACCTCTCACTGTGACACTCTGATATACCCCACATTTCTCACTGTAACAATCTGATATACTCCACACCTCTCAATGTAACACTCTGATATACTCCACACCCCTCACTGTAACACTCTGATATACCCCAAACGTCTCACTGTCACACTCTGATATACCCCACACCTCTCACTGAAACTCTCTGATATGCCCCACACCCCTCACTGTAACACTCTGATATAACCCACACCTCTCACTGTAACACACTGATATACTCCACACCTCTCACTGTAACGCTCTGATATACCCCACACCCCTCACTTTAACACTCTGATATACCCCACACCCCTCACTGTAACACGCTGATATACTCCACACCCCTCACTGTAATACTCTGATATACCCCACACCCCTAACTGTAACACTCTGATATACCCCACACCTATCACTGTAACACTCTGATATACCCCACATCTCTCACTGTAACACTCTGATACACCCCACACCCCTCACTGTAACACGCTGATATACACCACACCTCTCACTGTAACACTCTGATATACCCCACAACCCTCACTGTAACACACTGATATACTGCACACCCCTCACTGTAACACTCTGATATACCCCACACCCCTCACTGTAACACTCTGGTATACACCACGCCCCTCACTGTAACACTCTGATATACACCACACCTCTCACTGTAACACTCTAATATAGCCGACACCTCTCACTGTAACACTCTGATATAGCCAACACCTCTCACTGTAACACTCTGATATACTCCACACCTCTCACTGTAACACTCTGATATACCCCACACCTCTCACTGTAACACTCTGATATACAAAACGCCCCTCACTGTAACACTCTGATATATCACACTCCCCTCACTTAAAACGCTGATATACCCCACACCTCTCACTGTAACACTCTAATATACCCCACACCCCTCACTGTAACACTCTGACCTTTCCCACACCCCTCACTGTTAAACGCTGATATACCCCACAACCCTCACTGTAACACTCTGATATACCCCACACCCCTCACTGTAACACTCTGATTTTTCCCACATCCCTCACTGTAACACTCTGATATATATCACACCCCTCACTGGAACACCCTAATATACACCACGCCCCTCACTGTAACACTCTGATATACCCCACACCTCTCACTGTGACACTCTGATATACACCACATCTCTCACTGTAACACTCTGATATACCCCACACCCCTCAATGTAACACGCTGATATACTCCACACCTCTCAATGTAACACTCTGATATACCCCACACCCCTCACTGTAACACTCTGATATACCCCACACCTCTCACTGTAATACTCTGATATACCCCACACCTCTCACTGTAACTCTCTGATATGCCCCACACCCCTCACTGTAACACTCTGTTATAACCCATACCTCTCACTGGAACACACTGATATACCCCACACCTCTCACTGTAACGCTCTGATATACCCCACACCCCTCACAGTAACACTCTGACATACACCACACCGCTCACTGTAACACTCTGATATACACCACGCCGCTCACTGTAACACTCTGATATACCCCACACCCCTCACTGTAACCCTCTGATATACCCCACACCTCTCACTGTAACACTCTGATACACCCCACACCTCTCAATGTAACACTCTGATATACCCCACACCCCTCACTGTAACACACTGTTATATCCCACACCCCTCTCTGTAACACTCTGATATACCCCAAACCTCTCACTCTAACTCGCTGCTGCACCCCACACCTCTCACTGTAACAATCTGATATACCCGACACCTCTCACTGTAACACACTGATATACATCACACCGCTCACTGTAACACTCTGATATACAGCACGCCGCTCACTGTAACACACTGATATACCCCACACCCCTCACTGTAACCCTCTGATATACCCCACACCTGTCACTTTAACACTCTGATATACCCTACACCTCTCAATGTAACACTCTGATATACCCCACACCCCTCACTGTAACACACTGATATATCCCACACCCCTCACTGTAACACTCTGATATACCCCACACCTCTCACTGTCACACTCTGATATACCCCACACCTCTCACTGTAACTCTCTGATATGCCCCACACCCCTCACTGTAACACTCTGATATAACCCACACCTCTCACTGTAACACGCTGATATACTCCACACCCCTCACTGTAATACTCTGATATACCCCACACCCCTCACTGTAACACTCTGATATACCCCACACCTATCACTGTAACACTCTGATATACCCCACATCTCTCACTGTAACACTCTGATACACCCCACACCCCTCACTGTAACACGCTGATATACACCACACCTCTCACTGTAACACTCTGATATACCCCACAACCCTCACTGTAACACACTGATATACTGCACACCCCTCACTGTAACACTCTGATATACCCCACACCCCTCACTGTAACACTCTGGTATACACCACGCCCCTCACTGTAACACTCTGATATACACCACACCTCTCACTGTAACACTCTAATATAGCCGACACCTCTCACTGTAACACTCTGATATAGCCAACACCTCTCACTGTAACACTCTGATATACTCCACACCTCTCACTGTAACACTCTGATATACCCCACACCTCTCACTGTAACACTCTGATATACAAAACGCCCCTCACTGTAACACTCTGATATATCACACTCCCCTCACTTAAAACGCTGATATACCCCACACCTCTCACTGTAACACTCTAATATACCCCACACCCCTCACTGTAACACTCTGACCTTTCCCACACCCCTCACTGTTAAACGCTGATATACCCCACAACCCTCACTGTAACACTCTGATATACCCCACACCCCTCACTGTAACACTCTGATTTTTCCCACATCCCTCACTGTAACACTCTGATATATATCACACCCCTCACTGGAACACCCTAATATACACCACGCCCCTCACTGTAACACTCTGATATACCCCACACCTCTCACTGTGACACTCTGATATACACCACATCTCTCACTGTAACACTCTGATATACCCCACACCCCTCAATGTAACACGCTGATATACTCCACACCTCTCAATGTAACACTCTGATATACCCCACACCCCTCACTGTAACACTCTGATATACCCCACACCTCTCACTGTAATACTCTGATATACCCCACACCTCTCACTGTAACTCTCTGATATGCCCCACACCCCTCACTGTAACACTCTGTTATAACCCACACCTCTCACTGGAACACACTGATATACCCCACACCTCTCACTGTAACGCTCTGATATACCCCACACCCCTCACAGTAACACTCTGACATACACCACACCGCTCACTGTAACACTCTGATATACACCACGCCGCTCACTGTAACACTCTGATATACCCCACACCCCTCACTGTAACCCTCTGATATACCCCACACCTATCACTGTAACACTCTGATATACCCCACATCTCTCACTGTAACACTCTGATACACCCCACACCCCTCACTGTAACACGCTGATATACACCACACCTCTCACTGTAACACTCTGATATACCCCACAACCCTCACTGTAACACACTGATATACTGCACACCCCTCACTGTAACACTCTGATATACCCCACACCCCTCACTGTAACACTCTGGTATACACCACGCCCCTCACTGTAACACTCTGATATACACCACACCTCTCACTGTAACACTCTAATATAGCCGACACCTCTCACTGTAACACTCTGATATAGCCAACACCTCTCACTGTAACACTCTGATATACTCCACACCTCTCACTGTAACACTCTGATATACCCCACACCTCTCACTGTAACACTCTGATATACAAAACGCCCCTCACTGTAACACTCTGATATATCACACTCCCCTCACTTAAAACGCTGATATACCCCACACCTCTCACTGTAACACTCTAATATACCCCACACCCCTCACTGTAACACTCTGACCTTTCCCACACCCCTCACTGTTAAACGCTGATATACCCCACAACCCTCACTGTAACACTCTGATATACCCCACACCCCTCACTGTAACACTCTGATTTTTACCACATCCCTCACTGTAACACTCTGATATATATCACACCCCTCACTGGAACACCCTAATATACACCACGCCCCTCACTGTAACACTCTGATATACCCCACACCTCTCACTGTGACACTCTGATATACACCACATCTCTCACTGTAACACTCTGATATACCCCACACCCCTCAATGTAACACGCTGATATACTCCACACCTCTCAATGTAACACTCTGATATACCCCACACCCCTCACTGTAACACTCTGATATACCCCACACCTCTCACTGTAATACTCTGATATACCCCACACCTCTCACTGTAACTCTCTGATATGCCCCACACCCCTCACTGTAACACTCTGTTATAACCCATACCTCTCACTGGAACACACTGATATACCCCACACCTCTCACTGTAACGCTCTGATATACCCCACACCCCTCACAGTAACACTCTGACATACACCACACCGCTCACTGTAACACTCTGATATACACCACGCCGCTCACTGTAACACTCTGATATACCCCACACCCCTCACTGTAACCCTCTGATATACCCCACACCTCTCACTGTAACACTCTGATACACCCCACACCTCTCAATGTAACACTCTGATATACCCCACACCCCTCACTGTAACACACTGTTATATCCCACACCCCTCACTGTAACACTCTGATATACCCCAAACCTCTCACTCTAACTCGCTGCTGCACCCCACACCTCTCACTGTAACAATCTGATATACCCGACACCTCTCACTGTAACACACTGATATACATCACACCGCTCACTGTAACACTCTGATATACAGCACGCCGCTCACTGTAACACACTGATATACCCCACACCCCTCACTGTAACCCTCTGATATACCCCACACCTGTCACTTTAACACTCTGATATACCCTACACCTCTCAATGTAACACTCTGATATACCCCACACCCCTCACTGTAACACACTGATATATCCCACACCCCTCACTGTAACACTCTGATATACCCCACACCTCTCACTGTCACACTCTGATATACCCCACACCTCTCACTGTAACTCTCTGATATGCCCCACACCCCTCACTGTAACACTCTGATATAACCCACACCTCTCACTGTAACACGCTGATATACTCCACACCCCTCACTGTAATACTCTGATATACCCCACACCCCTCACTGTAACACTCTGAAATAACCCCACACCTATCACTGTAACACTCTGATATACCCCACATCTCTCACTGTAACACTCTGATACACCCCACACCCCTCACTGTAACACGCTGATATACACCACACCTCTCACTGTAACACTCTGATATACCCCACAACCCTCACTGTAACACACTGATATACTGCACACCCCTCACTGTAACACTCTCATATACCCCACACCCCTCACTGTAACACTCTGGTATACACCACGCCCCTCACTGTAACACTCTGATATACACCACACCTCTCACTGTAACACTCTAATATAGCCGACACCTCTCACTGTAACACTCTGATATAGCCAACACCTCTCACTGTAACACTCTGATATACTCCACACCTCTCACTGTAACACTCTGATATACCCCACACCTCTCACTGTAACACTCTGATATACAAAACGCCCCTCACTGTAACACTCTGATATATCACACTCCCCTCACTTAAAACGCTGATATACCCCACACCTCTCACTGTAACACTCTAATATACCCCACACCCCTCACTGTAACACTCTGACCTTTCCCACACCCCTCACTGTTAAACGCTGATATACCCCACAACCCTCACTGTAACACTCTGATATACCCCACACCCCTCACTGTAACACTCTGATTTTTCCCACATCCCTCACTGTAACACTCTGATATATATCACACCCCTCACTGGAACACCCTAATATACACCACGCCCCTCACTGTAACACTCTGATATACCCCACACCTCTCACTGTGACACTCTGATATACACCACATCTCTCACTGTAACACTCTGATATACCCCACACCCCTCAATGTAACACGCTGATATACTCCACACCTCTCAATGTAACACTCTGATATACCCCACACCCCTCACTGTAACACTCTGATATACCCCACACCTCTCACTGTAATACTCTGATATACCCCACACCTCTCACTGTAACTCTCTGATATGCCCCACACCCCTCACTGTAACACTCTGTTATAACCCACACCTCTCACTGGAACACACTGATATACCCCACACCTCTCACTGTAACGCTCTGATATACCCCACACCCCTCACAGTAACACTCTGACATACACCACACCGCTCACTGTAACACTCTGATATACACCACGCCGCTCACTGTAACACTCTGATATACCCCACACCCCTCACTGTAACCCTCTGATATACCCCACACCTGTCACTGTAACACTCTGATACACCCCACACCTCTCAATGTAACACTCTGATATACCCCACACCCCTCACTGTAACACACTGTTATATCCCACACCCCTCACTGTAACACTCTGATATACCCTAAACCTCTCACTCTATCTCGCTGCTGCACCCCACACCTCTCACTGTAACAATCTGATATACCCCACACCTCTCACTGTAACACACTGATATACACCACACCGCTCACTGTAACACTCTGATATACACCACGCCGCTCACTGTAACACACTGATATACCCCACACCCCTCACTGTAACCCTCTGATATACCCCACACCTGTCACTGTAACACTCTGATATACCCTACACCTCTCAATGTAACACTCTGATATACCCCACACCCCTCACTGTAACACACTGATATATCCCACACCCCTCACTGTAACACTCTGATATACCCCACACCTCTCACTGTTACACTCTGATATACCCCACACCCCTAACTGTAACACACTGATATACGCCACACCCCTAACTGTAACACACTGATATACCCCACACCACTCACTGTAACACTCTGATATACCCCACACCCCTCACTGTAACACTCTGATGTACCCCACACCTCTCACTGTGACACTCTGATATACCCCACATCTCTCACTGTAACACTCTGATAAACCCACACCCCTCAATGTAACACGCTGATATACTCCACACCTCTCAATGTAACACTCTGATATACCCCACACCCCTCACTGTAACACTCTGATATACCCCACACCTCTCACTGTCACACTCTGATATACCCCACACCTCTCACTTTAACTCTCTGATATGCCCCACACCCCTCACTGTAACACTCTGATATAACCCACACCTCTCACTGTAACACACTGATATACTCCACACCTCTCACTGTAACGCTCTGATATACCCCACACCCCTCACTTTAACACTCTGATATACCCCACACCCCTCACTGTAACACGCTGATATACTCCACACCCCTCACTGTAATACTCTGATATACCCCACACCCCTCACTGTAACACTCTGATATACCCCACACCTCTCACTGTAACACTCTGATAATCCCCACATCTCTCACTGTAACACTCTGATATACCCCACACCCCTCACTGTAACACGCTGATATACACCACACCTCTCACTGTAACACTCTGATATACCCCACACCCCTCACTGTAACACACTGATATACTGCACACCCCTCACTGTAACACTCTGATATACCCCACACCCCTCACTGTAACACTCTGGTATACACCACCCCCCTCACTGTAACACTCTGTTATAACCCACACCTCTCACTGCAACACACTGATATACCCCACACCTCTCACTGTAACGCTCTGATATACCCCACACCCCTCACAGTAACACTCTGACATACACCACACCGCTCACTGTAACACTCTGATATACAGCACGCCGCTCACTGTAACACTCTGATATACCCCACACCCCTCACTGTAACCCTCTGATATACCCCACACCTGTCACTGTAACACTCTGATACACCCCACACCTCTCAATGTAACACTCTGATATACCCCACACCCCTCACTGTAACACACTGTTATATCCCACACCCCTCACTGTAACAAACTGATATACCCCAAACCTCTCACTCTAACTCGCTGCTACACCCCACACCTCTCACTGTAACAATCTGATATACCCCACTCCTCTCACTGTAACACACTGATATACACCACACCGCTCACTGTAACACTCTGATATACACCACGCCGCTCACTGTAACACTCTGATATACCCCACACCCCTCACTGTAACCCTCTGATATACCCCACACCTGTCACTGTAACACTCTGATATACCCCACACCTCTCAATGTAACACTCTGATATACCCCACACCCCTCACTGTAACACACTGATATATCCCACACCCCTCACTGTAACACTCTGATATACCCCACACCTCTCACTGTTACACTCTGATATACCCCACACCCCTAACTGTAACACACTGATATACGCCACACCCCTAACTGTAACACACTGATATACCCCACACCACTCACTGTAACACTCTGATATACCCCACACCCCTCACTGTAACACTCTGAAATACCCCACACATCTCACTGTGACACTCTGATATACCCCACATCTCTCACTGTAACACTCTGATATACCCCACAACCCTCAATGTAACAAGCTGATATACTCCACACCTCTCAATGTAACACTCTGATATACCCCACAACCTCACTGTAACACTCTGATATAACCCACACCTCTCACTGTCACACTCCGATATACCCCACACCTCTCACTGCAACTCTCTGATATGCCCCACACCCCTCACTGTAACACTCTGATATAACCCACACCTCTCACTGTAACACACTGATATACTCCACACCTCTCACTGTAACGCTCTGATATACCCCACACCCCTCACTTTAACACTCTGATATACCCCACACCCCTCACTGTAACACGCTGATATACTCCACACCCCTCACTGTAATACTCTGATATACCCCACACCCCTCACTGTAACACTCTGATATACCCCACACCTCTCACTGTAACACTCTGATATACCCCACATCTCTCACAGTAACACTCTGATATACCCCACACCCCTCACTGTAACACGCTGATATACACCACACCTCTCACTGTAACACTCTGATATACCCCACACCCCTCACTGTAACACAGATATACTGCACACCCCTCACTGTAACACTCTGATATACCCCACACCCCTCACTGTAACACTCTGGTATACCCCACACCCCTCACTGTAACACACTGATATACACCACACCTCTCACTGTAACACTCTGATATAGCCAACACCTCTCACTGTAACACTCTGATATACTCCACACCTCTCACTGTAACACTCTGATATACCCCACACCTCTCACTGTAACACTCTGATATACAAAACGCCCCTCACTGTAACACTCTGATATATCACACACTCCTCACTTAAAACGTTGATCTACCCCACACCTCTCACTGTAACACTCTAATATACCCCACACCCCTCACTGTAACACTCTGACTTTTCCCACACCCCTCACTGTTAAACGCTGATATACCCCACACCCCTCACTGTAACACTCTGATATACCCCACACCCCTCACTGTAACACTCTGATTTTTCCCACACCCCTCACTGTAACACTCTGATATATATCACACCCCTCACTGGAACACCCTGATATACACCACGCCCCTCACTGTAACACTCTGATATACCCCACACCTCTCACTGTGACACTCTGATATACCCCACATCTCTCACTGTAACACTCTGATATACCCCACACCCCTCAATGCAACACGCTGATATACTCCACACCTCTCAATGTAACACTCTGATATACCTCACACCCCTCACTGTAACACTCTGATATACCCCACACCTCTCACTGTAATACTCTGATATACCCCACACCTCTCACTGTAACTCTCTGATATGCCCCACACCCCTCACTGTAATACTCTGTTATAACCCACACCTCTCACTGTAACACACTGTTATACCCCACACCTCTCACTGTAACACTCTGATATACCCCACACCCCTCACTTTAACACTCTGATATACCCCACACCCCTCACTGTAACACGCTGATATACTCCACACCCCTCACTGTAATACTCTGATATACCCCACACCCCTCACAGTAACACTCGGATATACCCCACACCTCTCACTGTAACACTCTGATATACCCCACATCTCTCACTGTAACACTCTGATATACCCCACACCCCTCACTGTAACACGCTGATATACACCACACCTCTCACTGTAACACTCTGATATACCCCACACCCCTCACTGTAACACACTGATATACTGCACACCCCTCACTGTAACACTCTGATATACCCCACACCCCTCACTGTAACACTCTGATATACACCACGCCCCTCACTGTAACACTCTGATATACCCCACACCTCTCACTGCAACACTCTAATATACCCCACACCTCTCACTGTAACACACTGATATACCCCACACCTCTCACTGTAACACTCTGATATACCCCACACCCCTCACTGTAACACTCTGATATACCCCACACCCCTCACTGTAACACGCTGATATACCCCACACCTCTCACTGTAACACTCTCATATACCCCACACCTCTCACTGTAACACACTGATATACCCCACACCTCTCACTGTAACACTCTGATATACCCCACACCTCTCACTGTAACACGCTGATATGCCCCACACCTCTCACTGTAACACTCTGATATACACCACGCCCCTCACTGTAACACTCTGATATACCCCACACATCTCACTGTAACACTCTAATATACCCCACACCTCTCAATGTAACACTCTGATATAGCCAACACCTCTCACTGTAACACTCTGATATACTCCACACCTCTCACTGTAACACGCTGATATACCCCACACCTCTCACTGTAACACGCTGATATACCCCACACCTCTCACTGTAACACACTGATATACCCCACACCTCTCACTGTAACACTCTGATATAACCCACACCTCTCACTGTAACACGCTGATATGCCCCACACCTCTCACTGTAACACTCTGATATACACCACGCCCCTCACTGTAACACTCTGATATACCCCACACCTCTCACTGTAACACTCTGATATAGCCAACACCTCTCACTGTAACACTCTGATATACTCCACACCTCTCACTGTAACACGCTGATATACCCCACACCTCTCAATGTAACACGCTGATATGCCCCACACCTCTCACTGTAACATACTGATGTACCCACACCTCTCACTGTAACACTCTGATATACACCACACCTCTCACTGTAACACGCTGATAGACCCCACACCCCTCACAGTAACACTCTGAAATACCCCACACCCCTCACTGTAACACTCTGATATACCCCACACCCCTCACTGTAACACTCTGATATACCCCACACTTCTCACTGTAACACGCTGATATGCACCACACTCCTCACTGTAACACTCTGATATACCACACACCTCTCACTGTAACACTCTGATATACCCCACGCCCCTCACTGTAACACGCTGATATACCCCACACCCCTCACTGTAACACTCTGATATACCCCACACCTCTCACTGTAACACTCTGATATACCCCACACCTCTCACTGTAACACTCTGATATACCCCACACCTCTCAATGTAACACACTGTTATACCCCACAACCCACACGGTAACACACTGATATACCCCACACCCCTCACTGTAACAATCTGATACACCCCACAACCCTCACTGTAACACGCTGATATATCCCACACCCCTCACTGTAACACTCTGATATACCCCACACCTCTCACTGTAACACGCTGATATACCCCACACCCCTCACTGTAACACTCTGATATACACCACGCCCCTCACTGTAACACTCTGATATACCCCACACCGCTCACTGTAACACTCTGATGTACCCCACCCCTCTCACTGTAACACTCTGATATACCCCACACCTCTCACTGTAACACTCTGATATACCCCACACCTCTCAATGTAACACACTGTTATACCCCACACCCCTCACGGTAACACACTGATATACCCCACACCCCTCACTGTAACAATCTGATACACCCCACTACCCTCACTGTAACACTCTGATATACCCCACACCTCTCACTGTAACACTCTAATATACCCCACACCTCTCACTGTAACACACTGATATACCCCACACCTCTCACTGTAACACTCTGATATACCCCACACCCCTCACTGTAACACTCTGATATACCCCACACCCCTCACTGTAACACGCTGATATACCCCACACCTCTCACTGTAACACTCTGATATACCCCACACCTCTCACTGTAACACACTGATATAGCCCACACCTCTCACTGTAACACTCTGATATACCCCACACCTCTCACTGTAACACGCTGATATGCCCCACACCTCTCACTGTAACACTCTGATATACACCTCGCCCCTCACTGTAACACTCTGATATACCCCACACATCTCACTGTAACACTCGAATATACCCCACACCTCTCAATGTAACACTCTGATAGAGCCAACACCTCTCACTGTAACACTCTGATATACTCCACACCTCTCACTGTAACACGCTGATATACCCCACACCTCTCACTGTAACACGCTGATATACCCCACACCTCTCACTGTAACACACTGATATACCCCACACCTCTCACTGTAACACTCTGATATACCCCACACCTCTCACTGTAACACGCTGATATGCCCCACACCTCTCACTGTAACACTCTGATATACACCACGCCCCTCACTGTAACACTCTGATATACCCCACACCTCTCACTGTAACACTCTAATATACCCCACACCTCTCACTGTAACACTCTGATATAGCCAACACCTCTCACTGTAACACTCTGATATACTCCACACTTCTCACTGTAACACGCTGATATACCCCACACCTCTCACTGTAACACGCTGATATACCCCACACCTCTCACTGTAACACACTGATGTACCCACACCTCTCACTGTAACACTCTGATAGACACCACACCTCTCACTGTAACACGCTGATAGACCACACACCCCTCACAGTAACACTCTGAAATACCCCACACCCCTCACTGTAACACTCTGATATACCCCACACCCCTCACTGTAACCCTCTGATATACCCCACACCTGTCACTGTAACACTCTGATATACCCCACACCTCTCAATGTAACACTCTGATATACCCCACACCCCTCACTGTAACACACTGATATATCCCACACCCCTCACTGTAACACTCTGATATACCCCACACCCCTCACTGTAACACTCTGATATACCCCACACCTCTCACTGTGACACTCTGATATACCCCACATCTCTCACTGTAACACTCTGATATACCCCACACCCCTCAATGTAACACGCTGATATACTCCACACCTCTCAATGTAACACTCTGATATACCCCACACCCCTCACTGTAACACTCTGATATACCCCACACCTCTCACTGTCACACTCTGATATACCCCACACCTCTCACTGTAACTCTCTGATATGCCCCACACCCCTCACTGTAACACTTTGATATAACCCACACCTCTCACTGTAACACACTGATATACTCCACACCTCTCACTGTAACGCTCTGATATACCCCACACCCCTCACTTTAACACTCTGATATACCCCACACCCCTCACTGTAACACGCTGATATACTCCACACCCCTCACTGTAATACTCTGATATACCCCACACCCCTCACTGTAACACTCTGATATACCCCACACCTCTCACTGTAACACTCTGATATACCCCACATCTCTCACTGTAACACTCTGATATACCCCACACCCCTCACTGTAACACGCTGATATACACCACACCTCTCACTGTAACACTCTGATATACCCCACACCCCTCACTGTAACACACTGATATACTGCACACCCCTCACTGTAACACTCTGATATACCCCACACCCCTCACTGTAACACTCTGGTATACACCACCCCCCTCACTGTAACACTCTGATATACACCACACCTCTCACTGTAACACTCTGATATAGCCAACACCTCTCACTGTAACACTCTGATATACTCCACACCTCTCACTGTAACACTCTGATATACCCCACACCTCTCACTGTAACCCTCTGATATACAAAACGCCCCTCACTGTAACACTCTGATATATCACACACCCCTCACTTAAAACGCTGATATACCCCACACCTCTCACTGTAACACTCTAATATACCCCACACCCCTCACTGTAACACTCTGACTTTTCCCACACCCCTCACTGTTAAACGCTGATATACCCCACACCCCTCACTGTAACACTCTGATTTTTCCCACACCCCTCACTGTAACACTCTGATATATATCACACCCCTCACTGGAACACCCTGATATACACCACGCCCCTCACTGTAACACTCTGATATACCCCACACCTCTCACTGTGACACTCTGATATACCCCACATCTCTCACTGTAACACTCTGATATACCCCACACCCCTCAATGTAACACGCTGATATACTCCACACCTCTCAATGTAACACTCTGATATACCCCACACCCCTCACTGTAACACTCTGATATACCCCACACCTCTCACTGTAATACTCTGATATACCCCACACCTCTCACTGTAACTCTCTGATATGCCCCACACCCCTCACTGTAACACTCTGTTATAACCCACACCTCTCACTGTAACACACTGTTATACCCCACACATCTCACTGTAACGCTCTGATATACCCCACACCCCTCACTTTAACACTCTGATATACCCCACACCCCTCACTGTAACACGCTGATATACTCCACACCCCTCACTGTTATACTCTGATATACCCCACACCCCTCACAGTAACACTCGGATATACCCCACACCTCTCACTGTAACACTCTGATATACCCCACATCTCTCACTGTAACACTCTGATATACCCCACACCCCTCACTGTAACACGCTGATATACACCACACCTCTCACTGTAACACTCTGATATACCCCACACCCCTCACTGTAACACACTGATATACTGCACACCCCTCACTGTAACACTCTGATATACCCCACACCCCTCACTGTAACACTCTGATATACACCACGCCCCTCACTGTAACACTCTGATATACCCCACACCTCTCACTGTAACACTCTAATATACCCCACACCTCTCACTGTAACACACTGATATACCCCACACCTCTCACTGTAACACTCTGATATACCCCACACCCCTCACTGTAACACTCTGATATACCCCACACCCCTCACTGTAACACGCTGATATACCCCACACCTCTCACTGTAACACTCTGATATACCCCACACCTCTCACTGTAACACACTGATATACCCCACACCTCTCACTGTAACACTCTGATATACCCCACACCTCTCACTGTAACACGCTGATATGCCCCACACCTCTCACTGTTACACTCTGATATACCCCACGCCCCTCACTGTAACACTCTGATATACCCCACACATCTCACTGTAACACTCTAATATACCCCACACCTCTCAATGTAACACTCTGATATAGCCAACACCTCTCACTGTAACACTCTGATATACTCCACACCTCTCACTGTAACACGCTGATATACCCCACACCTCTCACTGTAACACGCTGATATACCCCACACCTCTCACTGTAACACACTGATATACCCCACACCTCTCACTGTAACACTCTGATATACCCCACACCTCTCACTGTAACACGCTGATATGCCCCACACCTCTCACTGTAACACTCTGATATACACCACGCCCCTCACTGCAACACTCTGATATACCCCACACCTCTCACTGTAACACTCTAATATACCCCACACCTCTCACTGTAACACTCTGATATAGCCAACACCTCTCACTGAAACACTCTGATATACTCCACACCTCTCACTGTAACACGCTGTTATACCCCACACCTCTCAATGTAACACGCTGATATGCCCCACACCTCTCACTGTAACATACTGATGTACCCACACCTCTCACTGTAACACTCTGATATACACCACACCTCTCACTGTAACACGCTGATAGACCCCACACCCCTCACAGTAACACTCTGAAATACCCCACATCCCTCACTGTAACACTCTGATATACCCCACACCCCTCATTGTAACACTCTGATATACCCCACACTTCTCACTGTAACACGCTGATATGCACCACACTCCTCACTGTAACACTCTGATATACCCCACACCTCTCACTGTAACACTCTGATATACCCCACGCCCCTCACTGTAACACGCTGATATACCCCACACCCCTCACTGTAACACTCTGATATACCCCACACCTCTCACTGTAACACTCTGATATACCCCACACCTCTCACTGTAACACTCTGATATACCCCACACCTCTCAATGTAACACACTGTTATACCCCACAACCCTCACGGTAACACACTGATATACCCCACACCCCTCACTGTAACAACCTGATACACCCCACAACCCTCACTGTAACACGCTGATGTACCACACACCCCTCACTGTAACACTCTGATATACCCCACACCTCTCACTGTAACACGCTGATATACCCCACACCCCTCACTGTAACACTCTGATATACACCACGCCCCTCACTGTAACACTCTGATATACCCCACACCCCTCACTGTAACACTCTGATATACCCCACACCTCTCACTGTAACACTCTGATATACCCCACACCTCTCACTGTAACACTCTGATATACCCCACACCTCTCAATGTAACACACTGTTATACCCCACAACCCTCACGGTAACACACTGATATACCCCACACCCCTCACTGTAACAATCTGATACACCCGACTACCCTCACTGTAACACTCTGATATACCCCACACCTCTCACTGGAACACTCTAATATACCCCACACCTCTCACTGTAACACACTGATATACCCCACACCTCTCACTGTAACACTCTGATATACCCCACACCCCTCACTGTAACACTCTGATATACCCCACACCCCTCACTGTAACACGCTGATATACCCCACACCTCTCACTGTAACACTCTGATATACCCCACACCTCTCACTGTAACACACTGATATAGCCCACACCTCTCACTGTAACACTCTGATATACCCCACACCTCTCACTGTAACACGCTGATATGCCCCACACCTCTCACTGTAACACTCTGATATACACCACGCCCCTCACTGTAACACTCTGATATACCCCACACATCTCACTGTAACACTCTAATATACCCCACACCTCTCAATGTAACACTCTGATATAGCCAACACCTCTCACTGTAATACTCTGATATACTCCACACCTCTCACTGTAACACGCTGATATACCCCACACCTCTCACTGTAACACGCTGATATACCCCACACCTCTCACTGTAACACACTGATATACCCCACACCTCTCACTGTAACACTCTGATATACCCCACACCTCTCACTGTAACACGCTGATATGCCCCACACCTCTCACTGTAACACTCTGATATACACCACGCCCCTCACTGTAACACTCTGATATACCCCACACCTCTCACTGTAACACTCTAATATACCCCACACCTCTCACTGTAACACTCTGATATAGCCAACACCTCTCACTGTAACACTCTGATATACTCCACACTTCTCACTGTAACACGCTGATATACCCCACACCTTTCACTGTAACACGCTGATATACCCCACACCTCTCACTGTAACACACTGATGTACCCACCCCTCTCACTGTAACACTCTGATAGACACCACACCTCTCACTGTAACACGCTGATAGACCCCACACCCCTCACAGTAACACTCTGAAATACCCCACACCCCTCACTGTAACACTCTGATATACCCCACACCCCTCACTGTAACACTCTGAAATACCCCACACTTCTCACTGTAACACGCTGATTTGCACCACACTCCTCACTGTAACACTCTGATATACCCCACACCTCTCACTGTAACACTCTGATATACCCCACGCCCCTCACTGTAACACGCTGATATACCCCACACCCCTCACTGTAACACTCTGATATAGCCCACACCTCTCACTGTAACACTCTGATATACCCCACACCTCTCAATGTATCACACTGTTATACCCCACACCCCTCACGGTAACACACTGATATACCCCACACCCCTCACTGTAACAATCTGATAGACCCCACAACCCTCACTGTAACACTCTGATATACCCTACACCTCTCACTGTAACACTCTAATATACCCCACACCTCTTACTGTAACACACTGATATACCCCACACCTCTCACTGTAACACTCTGATATACCCCACACATCTCACTGTAACACTCTAATATACCCCACACCTCTCAATGTAACACTCTGATATAGCCAACACCTCTCACTGTAACACTCTGATATACACCACACCTCTCACTGTAACACGCTGATATACCCCACACCTCTCACTGTAACACGCTGATATACCCCACACCTCTCACTGTAACACACTGATATACCCCACACCTCTCACTGTAACACTCTGATATACCCCACAACTCTCACTGTAACACGCTGATAGACCCCACACCCCTCACAGTAACACTCTGAAATACCCCACACCCCTCACTGTAACACTCTGATATACCCCACACCACTCACTGTAACACTCTGATATACCCCACACTTCTCACTGTAACACGCTGTTATGCACCACACTCCTCACTGTAACACTCTGATATACCCCACACCTCTCACTGTAACACTCTGATATACCCCACGCCCCTCACTGTAACACGCTGATATACCCCACACCCCTCACTGTAACACTCTGATATACCCCACACCTCTCACTGTAACACTCTGATATACCCCACACCTCTCACTGTAACACTCTGATATACCCCACACCTCTCAATGTAACACACTGTTATACCCCACACCCCTCACGGTAACACACTGATATACCCCACACCCCTCACTGTAACAATCTGATACAGCCCACAACCCTCACTGTAACACGCTGATATACCCCACAACCCTCACTGTAACACTCTGATATACCCCACACCTCTCACTGTAACACGCTTATATACCCCACACCCCTCACTGTAACACTCTGATATGCACCACGCCCCTCACTGTAACACTCTGATATACCCCAAACGTCTCACTCTAACTCGCTGCTATACCCCACACCTCTCACTGTAACAATCTGATATACCCCACACCCCTCACTGTAACACTCTGATATACACCACGCCCCTCACTGTAACACTCTGATATACCCCACACCTCTCACTGTAACACTCTAACATACCCCACACCTCTCACTGTAACACTCTGATATAGCCAACACCTCTCACTGTAACACTCTGATATACTCCACACCTCTCACTGTAACACTCTGATATACCCCACACCTCTCACTGTAACACTCTGATATACAAAACGCCCCTCACTGTAACACTCTGATATATCACACACCCCTCACTTAAAACGCTGATATACTCCACACCTCTCACTGTAACACTCTAATATACCCCACATCCCTCACTGTAACACTCTGACTTTTCCCACACCCCTCACTGTTAAACGCTGATATACCCCACACCCCTCACTGTAACACTCTGATATACCCCACACCCCTCACTGTAACACTCTGATTTTTCCCACACCCCTCACTGTAACACTCTGATGTATATCACACCCCTCACTGGAACACTCTGATATACACCACGCCGCTCACTGTAACACGCTGATAGACCCCACACCTCTCACTGGAACACTCTGATATACCCCACACCACTCATTGTAACAAGCTGATATATCCCACACCTTTCACTGTAACACTCTGATAAAAACCACACCTCTCACTGTAACTCTCTGACTTTTCCGACACCCCTCACTGTAACACGCTGATATACCCCACACCTCTCACTGTAACACTCTAATATACCCCACACCTCTCACTGTAACACTCTGATATAGCCAACACCTCTCACTGTAACACTCTGATATACACCACGCCCCTCACTGTAACACACTGATATATCACACACACCTCACTTAAAAAGCTGATATACCCCACACCTCTCACTGTAACACTCTGATATACCCCACGCCCCTCACTGTAACACTCTGACTTTTCCCACACCCCTCACTGTAACACTCTGATATATCCCACACCTCTCACTGGAACACTCTGATATACCCCACACCCCTCACTGTAACACGCTGATATATCCCACACCTCTCACTGTAACACTCTGATATATACCACACCTCTTACTGAAACACTCTGATATACCCCACACCCCTCACTGTAACACTCTGATATACCCCACTCCTCTCACTGTAACACGCTAATATACCCCACACCTCTCACTGTAAAACTCTGATATACCCCACACCTCTCACTGTAACACTCTGATATACCCCACACCCCTCACTGTAACACGCTGATATACCCCACACCCCTCACTGTAACACTCTGATATACTCCACACCCCTCACTGTAACACGCTGATATACCCCACTCCTTTACTGTAACACTCTGATATACCCCACACCTCTCACTGTAACACACTGATATACCCCACGCCTCTCACTGTAACACTCTGATATACCCCACACCTCTCACTGTAACACGCTGATATGCCCCACACCTCTCACTGTAACACTCTGATATACACCACGCCCCTCACTGTAACACTCTGATATACCCCACACCTCTCACTGGAACACTCTAATATACCCCACACCTCTCACTGTAACACT
Source organism: Somniosus microcephalus (assembly GCF_052327205.1). NCBI lineage: Eukaryota > Metazoa > Chordata > Chondrichthyes > Squaliformes > Somniosidae > Somniosus > Somniosus microcephalus. The sequence goes on along the minus strand of NW_028225181.1, from coordinate 4,644,704 downwards.
CTGATGTAGCCAACACCTCTCACTGTAACACTCTGATATACTCCACACCTCTCACTGTAACACGCTGATATACCCCACACCTCTCACTGTAACACGCTGATATACCCCACACCTCTCACTGTAACACACTGATGTACCCACACCTCTCACTGTTACACTCTGATATACACCACACCTCTCACTGTAACACGCTGATAGACCCCACACCCCTCACAGTAACACTCTGATATACCCCACACATCTCACTGTAACACTCTAATATACCCCACACCTCTCAATGTAACACTCTGATATAGCCAGCACCTCTCACTGTAACACTCTGATATACTCCACACATCTCACTGTAACACGCTGATATACCCCACACCTCTCACTGTAACACGCTGATATGCACCACACCTCTCACTGTAACACACTGATATACCCCACACCTCTCACTGTAACACTCTGATATACCCCACACCTCTCACTGTAACACGCTGATATGCCCCACACCTCTCACTGTAACACACTGATATACCCCACACCTCTCACTGTAACACTCTGATATACCCCACACCTCTCACTGTAACACGCTGATATACCCCACACCTCTCACTGTAACACACTGATGTACCCACACCTCTCACTGTAACACTCTGATAGACACCACACCTCTCACTGTATCACGCTGATAGACCCCACACCCCTCACAGTAACACTCTGAAATACCCCACACCCCTCACTGTAACACTCTGATATACGCCACACCCCTCACTGTAACACTCTGATATACCCCACACTTCTCACTGTAACACGCTGATATGCACCACACTCCTCACTGTAACACTCTGATATACCCCACACCTCTCACTGTAACACTCTGATATACCCCACGCCCCTCACTGTAACACTCTGATATACACCACGCCCCTCACTGTAACACTCTGATATACCCCACACATCTCACTGTCACACTCTAATATACCCCACACCTCTCAATGTAACACTCTGATATAGCCAACACCTCTCACTGTAACACTCTGATATACTCCACACCTCTCACTATAACACGCTGATATACCCCACACCTCTCACTGTAACACGCTGATATACCCCACACCTCTCACTGTAACACACTGATAAACCCCACACCTCTCACTGAAACACTCTGATATACCCCACACCTCTCACTGTAACACGCTGATATGCCCCACACCTCTCAATGTAACACTCTGATATACACCACGCCCCTCACTGTAACACTCTGATATACCCCACACATCTCACTGTAACACTCTATTATACCCCACACCTCTCAATGTAACACTCTGATATAGCCAACACCTCTCACTGTAACACTCTGATATACTCCACACCTCTCACTGTAACACGCTGATATACCCCACACCTCTCACTGTAACACGCTGATATACCCCACACCTCTCACTGTAACACACTGATATACCCCACACCTCCCACTGTAACACTCTGATATACCCCACACCTCTCACTGTAACACGCTGATATGCCCCACACCCCTCATTGTAACACACTGATATACCCCACACCTCTCACTGTAACACGCTGATATACCCCACACCCCTCACTGAAACACTCTGATATACACCACGCCCCTCACTGTAACACTCTGATATACCCCAAACCTCTCACTCTAACTCGCTGCTATAACCCGCACCACTCACTGTAACAATCTGATATACCCCACACCCCTCACTGTAACACTCTGATATACACCACGCCCCTCACTGTAACACTCTGATATACCCCACACCTCTCACTGTAACACTCTAACATACCCCACACCTCTCACTGTAACTCTCTGATATAGCCAACACATCTCACTGTAACACTCTGATATACTCCACACCTCTCACTGTAACTCTCTGATATACCCCACACCTCTCACTGTAACACTCTGATATACAAAACGCCCCTCACTGTAACACTCTGATATATCACACACCCCTCACTTAAAAAGCTGATATACTCCACACCTCTCACTGTAACACTCTAATATACCCCACACCCCTCACTGTAACACTCTGACTTTTCCCACACCCCTCACTGTTAAACGCTGATATACCCCACACTCCTCACTGTAACACTCTGATATACCCCACACCCCTCACTGTAAAACTCTGATATATATCACACCCCTCACTGGAACACTCTGATATACACCACGCCCCTCACTGTAACACGCTGATATACCCCACACCTCTCACTGGAACACTCTGATATACCCCACACCCCTCATTGTAACAAGCTGATATATCCCACACCTCTCACTGTAACACTCTGATAAAAACCACACCTCTCACTGTAACTCTCTGACTTTTCCGACACCCCTCACTGTAACACGCTGATATACCCCACACCTTCCACTGTAACACTCTGATATACACCACGCCCCTCACTGGAACACTCTAATATACCCCACACCCCTCACTGAAACACTCTGATATGACCCACACCCCTCACTGTAACACTCTGATATACCCCACACCTCTCACTGTAACACTCTAATATACCCCACACCTCTCACTGTAACACTCTGATATAGCCAACACCTCTCACTGTAACACTCTGATATACCCCACACCTCTCACTGTAACACTCTGATATACACCACGCCCCTCACTGTAACACTCTGATATATCACACACACCTCACTTAAAACGCTGATTTCCCCCACACCTCTCACTGTAACACTCTGATATACCCCACGCCCCTCACTGTAACACTCTGACTTTTCCACACCCCTCACTGTAACACTCTGATATATCCCACACCTCTCACTGGAACACTCTGATATACCCCACACCCCTCACTGTAACACGCTGATATATCCCACACCTCTCACTGTAACACTCTGATATATACCACACCTCTCACTGAAACACTCTGATATACCCCACACCCCTCACTGTAACACTCTGATATACCCCACTCCTCTCACTGTAACACGCTAATATACCCCACACCTCTCACTGTAAAACTCTGATATACCCCACACCTCTCACTGTAACACTCTGATATACCCCACACCGCTCACTGTACCACGCTGATATACCCCACACCCCTCACTGTAACACTCTGATATACCCCACACCCCTCACTGTAACACGCTGATATACCCCACTCCTTTACTGTAACACTCTGATATACCCCACACCTCTCACTGTAACACACTGATATACCCCACGCCTCTCACTGGAACACTCTGATATACCCCACACCTCTCACTGTAACACGCTGATATGCCCCACACCTCTCACTGTAACACTCTGATATGCACCACGCCCCTCACTGTAACACTCTGATATACCCCACACCTCTCACTGTAACACTCTAATATACCCCACACCTCTCACTGTAACACTCTGAGAAAGCCAAAACCTCTCACTGTAACACTCTGATATACTCCACACCTCTCACTGTAACACGCTGATATACCCCACACCTCTCACTGTAACACGCTGATATACCCCACACCTCTCACTGTAACACACTGATGTACCCACACCTCTCACTGTAACACTCTGATATACACCACACCTCTCACTGTAACACGCTGATAGACCCCACACCCCTCACAGTAACACTCTGATATACCCCACACATCTCACTGTAACACTCTAATATACCCCACACCTCTCAATGTAACACTCTGATATAGCCAACACCTCTCACTGTAACACTCTGATATACTCCACACCTCTCACTGTAACACGCTGATATACCCCACACCTCTCACTGTAACACGCTGATATACCCCACACCTCTCACTGTAACACACTGATATACCCCACACCTCTCACTGTAACACTCTGATATACCCCACACCTCTCACTGTAACACGCTGATATGCCCCACACCTCTCACTGTAACACTCTGATATACACCACGCCCCTCACTGTAACACTCTGATATACCACACACCTCTCACTGCAACACTCTAATATACCCCACACCTCTCACTGTAACACTCTGATATAGCCAACACCTCTCACTGTAACACTCTGATATACTCCACACCTCTCACTGTAACACGCTGATATACCCCACACCTCTCACTGTAACACGTTGATATACCCCACACCTCTCACTGTAACACACTGATGTACCCACACCTCTCACTGTGACACTCTGATAGACACCACACCTCTCACTGTAACACGCTGATAGACCCCACACCCCTCACAGTAACACTCTGAAATACCCCACACCCCTCACTGTAACACTCTGATATACGCCACACCCCTCACTGTAACACTCTGATATACGCCACACCCCTCACTGTAACACTCTGATATACCCCACAATTCTCAATGTAACACGCTGATATGCACCACACTCCTCACTGTAACACTCTGATATACCCCACACCTCTCACTGTAACACTCTGATATACCCCACGCCCCTCACTGTAACACGCTGATTTACCCCACACCCCTCACTGTAACACTCTGATATAGCCCACACCTCTCACTGTAACACTCTGATATACCCCACACCTCTCAATGTATCACACTGTTATACCCCACACCCCTCACGATAACACACTGATATACCCCACACCCCTCACTGTAACAATCTGATACACCCCACAACCCTCACTGTAACACTCTGATATACCCCACACCTCTCACTGTAACACTCTAATATACCCCACACCTCTCACTGTAACACACTGATATACCCCACACCTCTCACTGTAACACTCTGATATACCCCACACCCCTCACTGTAACACTCTGATATACCCCACACCCCTCACTGTAACACGCTGATATACCCCACACCTCTCACTGTAACACTCTGATATACCCCACACCTCTCACTGTAACACACTGAAAAAGCCCACACCTCTCACTGTAACACTCTGATATACCCCACACCTCTCACTGTAACACGCTGATATGCCCCACACCTCTCACTGTAACACTCTGATATACACCACGCCCCTCACTGTGACACTCTGATATACCCCACACATCTCACTGTAACACTCTAATATACCCCACACCTCTCAATGTAACACTCTGATATAGCCAACACCTCTCACTGTAACACTCTGATATACTCCACACCTCTCACTGTAACACGCTGATATACCCCACACCTCTCACTGTAACACGCTGATATCCCCCACACCTCTCACTGTAACACACTGATATACCCCACACCTCTCACTGTAACACTCTGATATACCCCACACCTCTCACTGTAACACGCTGATATGCCCCACACCTCTCACTGTAACACTCTGATATACACCACGCCCCTCACTGTAACACTCTGATATACCCCACACCTCTCACTGTAACACTCTAATATACCCCACACCTCTCACTGTAACACTCTGATATAGCCAACACCTCTCACTGTAACACTCTGATGTACTCCACACCTCTCACTGTAACACGCTGATATACCCCACACCTCTCACTGTAACACGCTGATATACCCCACACCTCTCACTGTAACACACTGATGTACCCAAACCTCTCACTGTAACACTCTGATATACACCACACCTCTCACTGTAACACGCTGATAGACCCCACACCCCTCACAGTAACACTCTGAAATACCCCACACCCCTCACTGTAACACTCTGATATACCCCACACCCCTCACTGTAAAACTCTGATATACCCCACACTTCTCACTGTAACACGCTGTTATGCACCACACTCCTCACTGTAACACTCTGATATACCCCACACCTCTCACTGTAACACTCTGATATACCCCACTCCCCTCACTGTAACACGCTGATATACCCCACACCCCTCACTGTAAGACTCTGATATACCCCACACCTCTCACTGTAACACTCTGATACACCCCACACCTCTCACTGTAACACTCTGATATACCCCACACCTCTCAATGTAACACACTGTTATACCCCACACCCCTCACGGTAACACACTGATATACCCCACACCCCTCATTGTAACAATCCGATACACCCCACAACCATCACTATAACACGCTGATATACCCCAAACCCCTCACTGTAACACTCTGATATACCCCACACCTCTCACTGTAACACGCTGATATACCCCACACCCCTCACTGTAACACTCTGATATACACCACGCCCCTCACTGTAACACTCTGATATACCCCAAACCTCTCACTCTAACTCGCTGCTATACCCCACACCTCTCACTGTAACAATCTGATATACCCCACACCCCTCACTGTAACACACTGATATACACCACGCCCCTCACTGTAACACTCTGACTTTTCCCACACCCCTCACTGTAACACTCTGATATATCCCACACCTCTCACTGGAACACTCTGATATACCCCACACCCCTCACTGCAACACGCTGATATATCCCACACCGCTCACTGTAACACTCTGATATATACCACACCTCTCACTGAAACACTCTGATATACCCCACACCCCTCACTGTAACACTCTGATATACCCCACTCCTCTCACTGTAACACGCTAATATACCCCGCACCTCTCACTGTAAAACTCTGATATACCCCACACCCCTCACTGTAACACGCTGATATACCCCACACCCCTCACTGTAACACTCTGATATACCCCACACCCCTCACTGTAACACGCTGATATACCCCACTCCTTTACTGTAACACTCTGATATACCCCACACCTCTCACTGTAACACACTGATATCCCCCACGCCTCTCACTGAAACACTCTGATATACCCCACACCTGTCACTGTAACACGCTGATATGCCCCACACCTCTCACTGTAACACTCTGATATACACCACGCCCCTCACTGTAACACTCTGATATACCCCACACCTCTCACTGTAACACGCTGATATGCCCCACTCCTTTACTGTAAAACTCTGATATACCCCACACCTCTCACTGTAACATACTGATATACCCCACGCCTCTCACTGTAACACTTTGATATACCCCACACCTCTCCCTGTAACACGCTGATATGCCCCACACCTCTCACTGTAACACTCTGATATACACCACGCCCCTCACTGTAACACTCTGATATACCCCACACCTCTCACTGTAACACTCTGATATACACCACGCCCCTCACTGTAACACTCTGATACACCCCACACCTCTCACTGTAACACTCTAATATACCCCACACCTCTCACTGTAACACTCTGATATAGCCAACACCTCTCACTGTAACACTCTGATATACTCCACACCTCTCACTGTAACACGCTGATATGCCACACACCTCTCACTGTAACACGCTGATATACCCCACACCTCTCACTGTAACACACTGATGTCCCCACACCTCTCACTGTAACACTCTGATATACACCACACCTCTCACTGTAACACGCTGATAGACCCCACACCCCTCACAGTAACACTCTGAAATACCCCACACCCCTCACTGTAACACTCTGATATACCCCACACCCGTCACTGTAACACTCTGATATACCCCACACTTCTCACTGTAACACGCTGATATACACCACACTCCTCACTGTAACACTCTGATATACCCCACACCTCTCACTGTAACACTCTGATATACCCCACACCTCTCACTGTAACACACTGTTATACCCCACACCCCTCACGGTAACACACTGATATACCCCACACCCCTCACTGTAACAATCTGATATACCCCACACCCCTCACTGTAACACGCTGATATACCCCACACCCCTCACTGTAACACTCTGATATACCCCACACCTCTCACTGTAACACGCTGATATACCCCACACCCCTCACTGTAACACTCTGATATACACCACGCCCCTCACTGTAACACTCTGATATACCCCACACCTCTCACTGTAACACTCTGAAAAACACCACACCTCTCACTGCAACACTCTGATATACCCCACGCCCATCACTGTAACACTCTGATATTCCCCAAACCTCTCACTCTAACTCGCTGCTATACCCCACACCTCTCACTGTAACAATCTGATATACCCCACACCTCTAACTGTAACACTCTGATATACACCACACCGCTCACTGTAACAATCTGATATACACCACGCCGCTCACTGTAACACTCTGATATACCCCACACCCCTCACTGTAACCCTCTGATATACCCCACACCAGTCACATAACACTCTGATATACCCCACACCTCTCAATGGAGCACTCTGATATACCCCACACCCCTCACTGTAACACACTGATATATCCCACACCCCTCACTGTAACACTCTGATATACCCCAAACCTCTCACTCTAACTCGCTGCTATACCCCACACCTCTCACTGTTACAATCTGATATACCCCACACATCTCACTGTAACACACTGATATACACCACACCGCTCACTGTAACACTCTGATATACACCACGCCGCTCACTGTAACACTCTGATATACCCCACACCCATCACTGTAACTCTCTGATATACCCCACACCTGTGACTGTAACACTCTGATATACCCCACACCTCTCAATGTAACACACTGATATATCCCACACCCCTCACTGTAACACTCTGATATACCCCACACCTCTCACTGTTACACTCTGATATACCCCGCACCCCCAACTGTAACACACTGATATACCCCACACCCCTCACTGTAACACTCTGATATACCCCACACCCCTCACTGTAACACGCTGATATACCCCACACCCCTCACTGTAACACTCTGATATTACCCACACCCCTCACTGTAACACTCTGATAAACCCCACACCTCTCACTGTGACACTCTGATTTTCCCCACATCTCTCACTGTAACACTCTGATATACACCACACCCCTCAATGTAACACGCTGATATACTCCACACCTCTCAATGTAACACTCTGATATACCCCACACCCCTCACTGCAACACTCTGATATACCCCACGCCTCTCACTGTAACTCTCTGATATGCCCCACACCCCTCACTGTAACACTCTGATATAACCCACACCTCTCACTGTAACACACTGATATACCCCACACCTCTCACTGTAACGCTCTGATATACCCCACACCCCTCACTTTAACACTCTGATATACCCCACACCCCTCACTGTAACACGCTGATATAATCCACACCCCTCACTGTAATACTCTGATATACCTCACACCCCTCACTGTAACACTCTGATATACCCCACTCCTCTCACTGTAACACTCTGATATACCCCACATCTCTCACTGTAACACTCTGATATACCCCACATCCCTCACTGTAACACGCTGATATACACCACACCTCTCACTGTAACACTCTGATATACCCCACACCCCTCACTGTAACACACTGATATACTGCACACCCCTCACTGTAACACTCTGATATACCCCACACCCCTCACTGTAACACTCTGATATACACCACGCCCCTCACTGCAACACTCTGATATACCCCACACCTCTCACTGTAACACTCTGATATACCCCACACCTCTCACTGTAACAGTCTAATATACCCCACACCTCTCACTGTAACACTCTGATATAGCCAACACCTCTCACTGTAATACTCTGATATACTCCACACCTCTCACTGTAACACTCTGATATACCCCACACCTCTCACTGTAACACTCTGATATACAAAACGCCCCTCACTGTTACATTCTGATATATCACACACCCCTCACTTAAAACGCTGATACACCCCACACCTCTCACTGTAACACTCCAACATACCCCACACCCCTCACTGTCACACTCTGACTTTTCCGACATCCCTCACTGTTAAACGCTGATATACCCCACACCCCTCACTGTAACACTCTGATATACCCCACACCCCTCACTGCAACACTCTGATTTTTCCCACACCCCTCACTGGAGCACTCTGATATATATCACACCCCTCACTGGAACACTCTGATATACACCACGCCCCTCACTGTAACACGCTGATATACCCCACACCTCTCACTGGAACACTCTGATATACCCCACACCCCTCATTGTAACAAGCTGATATATCCCACACCTCTCACTGTAACACTCTGATATATACCACACCTCTCACTGTAACTCTCTGACTTTTCCGACACCCCTCACTGCAACACGCTGATATACCCCACACCTCTCACTGTAACACTCTGATATACACCATGCCCCTCACTGGAACACTCTGATATACCCCACACCCCTCACTGAACCACTCTGATATGCCCCACACCCCTCACTGTAACACTCTGATATACCCCACACCTCTCACTGTAACACTCTAATATACCCCACACCTCTCACTGTAACACTCTGATATAGCCAACACCTCTCACTGTAACACTCTGATATACCCCACACCTCTCACTGTAACACTCTGATATACACCACGCCCCTCACTGTAACACTCTGATATACACCACGCCCCTCACTGTAACACTCTGATATATCACACACCCCTAACTTAAATAGCTGATATACCCCACACCTCTCACTGTATCACTCTGATATACCCCACACCCCTCACTGTAACACTCTGACTTTTCCCACACCCCTCACTGTTAAACGCTGATATACCCCACACCCCTCACTGTAACACTCTGATATACCGCACACCCCTCACTGTAACACTCTGATATATCCCACACCTCTCACTGTAACACTCTGATATACCCCACACCCCTCAGTGTAACACTCTGATATACCCCACACCCCTCATTGTAACACGCTGATATGTCCCACACCTCTCACTGTAACACTCTGATATATACCACACCTCTCACTGTAACTCTCTGGCTTTTCCGACACCCCTCACTGTAACACGCTGATATACCCAACACCTCTCACTGTAACACACTGATATACACCACGCCCCTCACTGGAACACTCTGATATACCCCACACCCCTCACTAAAACACTCTGATATACCCCACACCCCTCACTGCAACTCTCTGATATACCCCACACCTCTCACTGTAACACTGTAATATACCCCACACCTCTCACTGTAACACTCTGATATAGCCAACACCTCTCTGTAACACTCTGATATACTCCACACCTCTCACTGTAACACTCTGATATACCCCACACCTCTCACTGTAACACTCTGATATACACCACGCCCCTCACTGTAACACTCTGATATATCACACACCCCTCACTTAAAACGCTGATATACCCCACACCTCTCACTGTCACACTCTGATATACCCCACACCCCTCACTGTAACACTCTGACTTTTCCCACACCCCTCACTGTTAAACGCTGATATACCCCACACCCCTCACTGTAACACTCTGATATACCACACACCCCTCACTGTAACACTCTGATTTTTCCCACGCCCCTCACTGTAACACGCTGATCTATCCCACACCTCTCACTGTAACACTCTGATATATACAACACCTCTCACTGAAACACACTGATATACCCCACACCCCTCACTGTAACCCTCTGATATACCCCACTCCTCTCACTGTAACACGCTAATATACCCCACACCTCTCACTGTAAAACTCTGAGATACCCCACACCTCTCACTGTAACACTCTGATATACCCCACACCCCTCACTGTAACATGCTGATATACCCCACACCCCTCACTGTAACACTCTGATAATCCCCTCAACCCTCACTGTAACACGCTGATATAGCCCACACCTCTCACTGTAACACTCTGATATACACCACACCTCTCACTGTAACACACTGATATAGCCCACACCTCTCACTGTAACACTCTGATATACCCCACACCTCTCACTGTAACACGCTGATATGCCCCACACCTCTCACTGTAACACTCTGATATACCCCACACCTCTCACTGTAACACTCTGATATACGCCACACCTCTCACTGTAACACGCTGATATACACCACACCTCTCACTGTAACACTCTGATATACCCCACACCTCTCACTGTAACACGCTGATATACCCCACACCCCTCACTGTAACACTCTGATATACACCAAGCCCCTCACTGTAACACTCTGATATACCCCACACCTCTCACTGTAACACTCTGATATGTCCCACACCCCTCATTGTAACACGCTGATATATCCCACACCTCTCACTGTAACACTGTGATATATACCACACCTCTCACTGTAACTCTCTGACTTTTCCGACACCCCTCACTGTAACACGCTGATATACCCCACACCTCTCACTGTAACACTCTGATATACACCACGCCCCTCACTGGAACACTCTGATATACCCCACACCCCTCACTGAGACACTCTGATATACCCCACACCCTTCACTGTAACACTCTGATATACCCCACACCTCTCACTATAACACTAATATACCCCACACCTCTCACTGTAACACTCTGATATAGCCAACACCTCTCACTGTAACACTCTGATATACTCCACACCTCTCACTGTAACACTCTGATATACCCCACACCTCTCACTGTAACACTCTGATTTACACCACGCCCCTCACTGTAACACTCTGATATATCACACACCCCTCAAATAAAACGCTGATATACCCCACACCTCTCACTGTAACACTCTGATATACCCCACACCCCTCACTGTAACACTCTGACTTTTCCCACACCCCTCACTGTTAAACGCTGATATACCCCACACCCCTCACTGGAACACTCTGATATACCGCACACCCCTCACTGTAACACTCTGATTTTTCCCACACCCCTCACTGGAACACTCTGATATACCCCACTCCTCTCACTGTAACACACTAATATACCCCACACCTCTCACTGTAAAACTCTGATATACCCCACACCTCTCACTGTAACACTCTGATATACCCCACACCCCTCACTGTAACATGCTGGTATACCCCACACCCCTCACTGTAACACTCTGATATACCCCACACCCCTCACTGTAACACGCTGATATACCCCACAACTCTCACTGTAACACTCTGATATACACCACACCTCTCACTGTAACACACTGATATACCCCACACCTCTCACTGTAACACTCTGATATACCCCACACCTCTCACTGTAACACGCTGATATGCCCCACACCTCTCACTGTAACACTCTGATATACCCCACACCTCTCACTGTAACACTCTGATATACGCCACACCTCTCACTGTAACACGCTGATATACCCCACACCCCTCACTGTAACACTCTGATACACCCCACACCCCTCACTGAAACACTCTGAAAAACCCCACACCTCTCACTGTTACACTCTGATTTTCACCACACCTCTCACTGTAACACACTGATATACCCCACACCCCTCACTGTAACACTCTAATATACCCCACACCTCTCACTGGAACACTCTTAGATACCCCACACCCCTCACTGTAAAAGTCTGATATACACCACACCCCTAACTGTAACACGCTGATATACCTCTCACCTCTCACTGTAACACTCTGATGTCACCCACACCTCTCACCAGAACACTCTGATATACACCACGCCCCTCACTGTAACACTCTGATATACCCCACACCCCTCACTGTAACACTCTGATATACACCACACCTCTCACTGCAACACTCTGATATACCCCACACCTCTCACTGTAACATTCTGATATACCCCACACCTCTCACTGTAACACACTGATATACCCCACACCCCTCACTGTAACACTCTGAAAAACCCCACACCCCTCACTGTAACACGCTGATATCCCCCACACCCCTCACTGTAACACGCTGATATACCCCACATCCCTCACTGTAACACTCTGATATACCCCACACCTCTCACTGTAACACGCTGATATACCCCACACCCCTCACTGTAACACTCTGATATACACCAAGCCCCTCACTGTAACACTCTGATATACCCCACACCTCTCACTGTAACACTCTGATATATACCACACCTCTCACTGTAACACTCTGATATACCCCACACCCCTCAGTGTAACACTCTGATATACCCCACACCCCTCATTGTAAGACGCTGATATATCCCACACCTCTCACTGGAGCACTCTGATATATACCACAACTCTCACTGTAACTCTCTGCCTTTTCCGACACCCCTCAATGTAACACGCTGATATACCCCACACCTCTCACTGTTACACTCTGATATACACCACACCTCTCTCTGTAACACACTGATATACCCCACACCCCTCACTGTAACACTCTAATATACCCCACACCTCTCACTGGAACCCTCTTATATACCCCACACCCCTCACTGTAAAAGTCTGATATACACCACACCCCTAACTGTAACACGCTGATATACCCCAGAACTCTCACTGTAACACACTGATGTACCCCACACCTCTCACTATAACACTCTGATATACACCACGCCCCTCACTGTAACACTCTGATATACCCCACACCCCTCACTGTAACACTCTGATATACCCCACACCTCTCACTGTAACACTCTGATATACCCCACACCTCTGACTGCAACACGCTGATACACCCCACACCTCTCACTGTAACACTCTGATATACCCCACACCTCTCACTGTAACACTCTGATATACACCACACCTCTCACTCTAACACTCTGATATACACCACGCCCCTCACTGTAACACTCTGATATACCTCACACCCCTCACTGTAACACACTGATATGCCCCACACCTCTCTCTGTAACACTCTGATATATCCCACACCTCTCACTGTAACACTCTGATATACACCACACCTCTCACTGTAACACACTGATATACCCCACACCCCTCACTGTAACACTCTGATATACCCCACACCCCTCACTGTAACACTCTGATATACCCCACACCCCTCACTGTAACACGCTGATATACCCCACACCCCTCACTGTAACACTCTGATATACCCCACACCTCTCACTGTAACACGCTGATATACCCCACACCCCTCACTGTAACACTCTGATATGCACCAAGCCCCTCACTGTAACACTCTGATATACCCCACACCTCTCACTGTAACACTCTGATATATCCCACACCTCTCACTGTAACACTCTGATATACCCCACACCACTCAGTGTAACACTCTGATATACCCCACACCCCTCATTGTAACACGCTGATATATCCCACACCTCTCACTGTAACACTCTGATATATACCACACCTCTCACTGTAACTCTCTGGCTTTTCCGACACCCCTCACTGTAACACGCTGATATACCCCACACCTCTCACTGTAACACTCTGATATACACCACGCCCCTCACTGGAACACTCTGATATACCCCACACCCCTCACTGAAACACTCTGATATACACCACACCCCTCACTGTAACACTCTGATATACCCCACACCTCTCACTGTAACACTCTAATATACCTCACACCTCTCACTGTAACACTCTGATATAGCCAACACCTCTCACTGTAACACTCTGATATACTCCACACCTCTCACTGTAACACTCTGATATACCCCACACCTCTCACTGTAACACTCTGATATACACCACGCCCCTCACTGTAACACTCTGATATATCACACACCCCTCATTTAAAACGCTGATATACCCCACACCTCTCACTGTAACACTCTGATATACTCCACACCCCTCACTGTAACACTCGGGCTTTTCCCACACCCCTCACTGTTAAACGCTGATATACCCCACACCCCTCACTGTAACACTCTGATACACCCCACACCCCTCACTGTAACACTCTGATATACCACACACCCCTCACTGTAACACTCTGATTTTTCCCACGCCCCTCACTGTAACACTCTGATATATCCCACACCTCTCACTGGAACACTCTGATATACCCCACACCCCTCACTGTAACACGCTGATATATCCCACACCTCTCACTGTAACACGCTGATATATACCACACCTCTCATGAAACACACTGATATACCCCACACCCCTCACTGTAACACTCTGATATACCCCACTCCTCTCACTGTAACACGCTAATATACCCCACACCTCTCACTGTAAAACTCTGATATACCCCACACCTCTCACTGTAACACTCTGATATACCCCACACCCCTCACTGTAACATGCTGATATACCCCACACCCCTCACTGTAACTCTCTGATAAACCCCTCAACCCTCACTGTAACACGCTGATATACCCCACACCTCTCACTGTAACACTCTGATATACACCACACCTCTCACTGTAACACACTGATATACCCCACACCTCTCACTGTAACACTCTGATATACCCCACACCTCTCACTGTAACACTCTGATATGCCCCACACCTCTCATTGTAACACTCTGATATACCCCACACCTCTCACTGTAACACTCTGATAGACACCACACCTCTCACTGTAACACGCTGATATACACACCTCTCACTGTAACACTCCGATATACCCCACACCTCTCACTGTAACACGCTGATATACCCCACACCCCTCACTGTCACACTCTGATATACACCAAGCCCCTCACTGTAACACTCTGATATACCCCACACCTCTCACTGTAACACTCTGATATGTCCCACACCCCTCATTGTAACACGCTGATATATCCCACACCTCTCACTGTAACACTCTGATATATACCACACCTCTCACTGTAACTCTCTGACTTTCCGACACCCCTCACTGTAACACGCTGATATACCCCACACCTCTCACTGTAACACTCTGATATACACCACGCCCCTCACTGGAACACTCTGATATACCCCACACCCCTCACTGAGAAACTCTGATATACCCCACACCCCTCACTGTAACACTCTGATATACCCCACACCTCTCACTATAACACTAATATACCCCACACCTCTCACTGTAACACTCTGATATAGCCAACACCTCTCACTGTAACACTCTGATATACTCCACACCTCTCACTGTAACACTCTGATATACCCCACACCTCTCACTGTAACACTCTGATATACACCACGCCCCTCACTGTAACACTCTGATATATCACACACCCCTCAAATAAAACGCTGATATACCCCACACCTCTCACTGTAACACTCTGATATACCCCACACCCCTCACTGTAACACTCTGACTTTTCCCACACCCTTCACTCTTAAACGCTGATATACCCCACACCCCTCACTGGAACACTCTGATATACCGCACACCCCTCACTGTAACACTCTGATTTTTCCCGCACCCCTCACTGTAACACTCTGATATATCCCACACCTCTCACTGGAACATTCTGATATACCCCACACCCCTCACTGTAACACGCTGATATATCCCACACCTCTCACTGTAACACTCTGATATATACCACACCTCTCACTGAAACACACTGATATACCCCACACCCCTCACTGTAACACTCTGATATACCCCACTCCTCTCACTGAGCACGCTAATATACCCCACACCTCTCACTGTAAAACTCTGATATACCCCACACTTCTCACTGTAACACTCTGATATACCCCACACCCCTCACTGTAACATGCTGGTATACCCCACACCCCTCACTGTAACACTCTGATATACCCCACACCCCTCACTGTAACACGCTGATATACCCCACACCTCTCACTGTATCACTCTGATATACACCACACCTCTCACTGTAACACACTGATATACCCCACACCTCTCACTGTAACACTCTGATATACCCCACACCTCTCACTGTAACACGCTGATATGCCCCACACCTCTCACTGCAACACTCTGATATACCCCACACCTCTCACTGTAACACTCTGATATACGCCACACCTCTCACTGTAACACGCTGATATACCCCACACCCCTCACTGTAACACCCTGATATACCCCACACCCCTCACTGAAACACTCTGATATACCCGACACCCCTCACTGAAACACTCTGATATACACCACACCCCTCACTGTAACACTCTGATATAGCCAACACCTCTCACTGTAACACTCTGATATACTCCACACCTCTCACTGTAACACTCTGATATACCCCACACCTCTCACTGTAACACTCTGATATACACCACGCCCCTCACTGGAACACTCTGATATAACCCACACCCCTCACTGAAACACTCTGATATACACCACACCCCTCACTGTAACACTCTGATATACCCCACATCTCTCACTGTAACACTCTGATATATCCCACACCTCTCACTGTAACACTCTGATATACCCCACACCACTCAGTGTAACACTCTGATATACCCCACACCCCTCATTGTAACACGCTGATATATCCCACACCTCTCACTGTAACACTCTGATATATACCACACCTCTCACTGTAACTCTCTGGCTTTTCCGACACCCCTCACTGTAACACGCTGATATACCCCACACCTCTCACTGTAACACTCTGATATACACCACGCCCCTCACTGGAACACTCTGATATACCCCACACCTCTCACTGTAACACTCTAATATACCCCACACCTCTCACTGTAACACTCTGATATAGCCAACACCTCTCACTGTAACACTCTGATATACTCCACACCTCTCACTGTAACACTCTGATATACCCCACACCTCTCATCATAAGCCGCACCTGCCATCCCAGGATTCAGTCTGGTGAACCTTTGTTGAACTCCCTCTATGGCAAGTACATCCTTTCTTAGGTAAGGAGACCAGAACTGCAAACAGTACTCCAGGTGTGGTCTCACCAAGTCCCTGAATAACTAATAAGACATCCTTGCTCCTGTACTCAAATCCTCTTGCAATGAAGTACAGCACACCACTTGCCTTCCTAACTGCTTGCTGCACCTGCATGTTTGCTTTCAGTGACTGGTGTACAAGAACACCCAGGTCCCTCTGTACCTCAACATTTCCCAATCTATCATAATTTAAATAATACTCTGCCTTTCTGTTTTTCCTACCGAAGTAGATAACTTCACATTTATGCACATTATACTGCACCTGCCACTTACTTGCCCACTCACTCAAATTGTCTAAATCGCCCTGAAGCCACTGCGCCTTCCTCACAAATCACACTCCCACAAAATTTCGTGTCATCGTCAGTTAACTTGGAAATATTACACTAGGTTCCCTCATCCAAATCATTGATATACATTGTGAATAGCTGGGGCCCATTCACTGATCCCTGCATTACCACACTAGTCACCGCCTGCCAGCCCGAAAAAGATCAATTTATTCCTGCTCTCTGTTTCCTGCCTGCTAATCAATTTTCAATCCATGCTAGTATATTACTCCTAATCCCATGTGCTTTAAGTTTGCACACTAACCTTTTATGTGGGACATTATCCAAGGCCATCTGAAAATCCATATACAACATGGAACGGTGAGTATTTAAACTGACTTTTGCGGGCTTTTTCTCAGAGGCTTACCAAACTCGCAGACTGGCAGTGGCATTCCAGAGCCATGTCATGATTCAAAAAGTGACGCAGTCAAGAGGAAGCAGCTGATTGGGTGAGTACGGCCAAGTGAGTATTTATACTTCTCTATAGTTTGACAGTTAAGATTAATAGTTTTAAAAGTTTAGAACATCTTTATTTTTGTGGTTATAGTTTCAAATTATCTGTTGTGTAGCGGGGAGTGCTAGTAAGCAAGGGTCCTTGAGTATATCATTTATTGTAGTGTAATTAGTGGTATTGATTCGATTTAATTTAATTTAACTTAAATAAATGATAATTCATGACAGCACAGCTCGGCCCCGTGGCATGCTCCTCATGCACTATGGGATATCAGGGACACTTCCTATGTCCCTGACGACCATGTGTGTGGGAAGTGTATCAAGCTGCAGCTAATGGCAGGCCGCATTGCAGCGCTGGAGCTGCGAAGGGATACATACTGGAGCATTCATGATGCTGAGGACATCGTGGATAGCATGGTTAAAGAGTTGGTCACACCGCAGGTAAAGGCTGCACATGCAGCAAAAAAATGGGTGACCTCCAGGCAGATAAGTCAGCGCAGGCAGGTAGTGCAGGGGTCCCTGTGGCTACCCCCTCTCAAATAGATATAACACTTTGAATATTGTTGAGGGAGATGGCTTATCGTGGGAAGGCAGCAGCAGCCAACTTCCTGGCATTATGGGTGGTTCTGCTGCACAAAACAAGAGGAAAAAGAGCGGGAGACGTTTAGTGATATGGGATTCCATTGTAAGGGGAATAGATAGGCATTTCTGCGTTCGGAAACGAGACTCCAGAATGGTATGTTGCCTCCCTAGTGCAAGGGTCAAGGATGTCTCGAGGCAGCTCAAGAGCATTCAGGATGGGGAGGGTGAACAGCCAGTTATCGTGGTGCATATAGATGCCAACGATATAGAAGAAAAACGGGTTGAAATCCTAAAAGCTGAATATAGGCATTTAGGAGGTAAATTAAAAAATTGGACCTCAAAGGTAGTAATTTCAGGATTGCTACCAGTGCCACGTGCTTGTCAGAGTAGAAACAGAAGGATATTTCAGATGAATACATGGCTAGAGGAATGATGCAAGGGGGAGGGATTCAAATTATTGGGACATTGGAACAGGTTCTGGGGGAGCTGCGACCAGTGCAGCCTGAACAGTTTGCACCTGGGCGGGACCAGGACCAATGTCCTAGGGGGAGTGTTTGCTCGTGCTGTTGGGGAGCATTTAAAGTAAAATGGCAGGGTGTTGCTAACCTGTGCAGGGAGACAGAAGAAAGGGAAACAAGGATTGAAACAAAACACAGGAAGGAGAAAAGCAAAACGGGAAGGCAGAGTAATCAAGGGTGTAAATTACACAGGGCTACAGTTATTAGTAATTCTAAAAGGACTAAACATGTTAAAAAACAAGCCTGAACACTTTGTGTCCTAATGCGAAGAGCATTTGTAATAAGTTGGATGAATTAGCTGCGCAAATAGGTGTAAACGGATATGATATAATTGGGATTATGGAGACATGGCTCCAGCGTGACCAAGACTAGGAATTCTGCATTCAGGTATTCAATATTCTGGAAGGGCAGGCAAAAATGAAATGGAGGTGGGGTTGCATTGCTAGTTAAAGAGGAGATTAACACAACAGTAAGGATAAGCTCGCATGATGTGGAATCTGTACGGGTAGAGTTGAGAAATACGAGGGGGCAGAAAACGTTAGTGGGAGTTGTATACAGACCCTCAAACTGTAATGCTGAGTTTGGGGGTGGCATTAAACGGAAAATTAGAGATGGGTGCAATAAGGGCACACCAGTTATCCTGGGTAACTTTAATCTACATATAGACTGGGCAAATCAAATTAGTAAAAATACTTTGGAGGAGGAATTCCTAGAGTGTATACGGGATGGTCTCCTGGACCACTATGTCAATGAACGAACTAGAGATCAGGCCATCTTAGACGGTATTATGTAAGGAGATCGGGTTAATTATCAATCTTGATGTGCGAGGCCCCTTGGGGACGAGTGATCATAATATGTTGAATTGTTCTTTAAGATGGAGAGTGAAGTAGTTGACACGGAGACTAGGGTCCTGAATTTAAATAAAGGAAACTATGATGGTATGAGGCTCGAGTTGGCTAGGATGGATTAGGGGCGTTACTTAAAGGGTTGACGGTGGATAGGCAATGGCAAACATTTAAAAATCGCATGGATGAACGATAGCATTTGTTCATCCCTCTTTGGCATAAAAATAAAATAATAAAGGTGACTCAACCGTGGCTAACAAGTGAAATTAGGGACAGAATAATATCCAAGGAGAGGACATATACATTGTCCAGAAAAAGCAGCAAACCTGAGGATTGGGAGCAGTTTAGCATTCAGCAAAGGAGGACAAAGGGATTAATTAAGAGGGGAAAATAGAATATGAGAGTAAGCTTTCAGGAAACTGTCTGTAAAGCTCCTATAGATATGTGAAGAGAGAAAGATTGGTGAAGTCAAGCGTAGGTCGCTTGCAGTCAGAATCAGGGGAATTTACAATGGGGAATAAAGAAATGGCAGACCAATTAAATACAGACTTTGTTTCTGCCTTCACAAAGGAAGACACAAATAACCTATCAGAGATGTTGGGGAATATAGGGTCTAATGAGAGGGAGGAATTGATTGAGATCAGTATTTGTAGGGAAATGGTGTTAGGAAAGTTGATGGGATTGAAGGCTGATAAATCCCCAGGGCCTTATATTCCAAATCCTAGGGTACCTAAGGAAGTGGCCCTAGAAATAATAGATGCATTGCTTGTCATCTTCTAAAATTCTAAAGAATCTGGAACAGCTCCCATGGATTGGAGGTTAGCTAATGTAACCCGACTATTTAAAAAAGGTGGTAGAGAGAAAATGGGGAATTATAGACTGGTAAGCCTGACATCAGTCGTGGGGAAAATGCTAGAGTCCATTATAAAAGATGTAATAGCAGAGCACTTGGAAAACAGTGACAGGATTGGACAAAGTCAACATGGATTTACAAAAGGTAAATCATGCTTGACTAATCTACTGGAATTTTTTGAGGATGTAACTGCTAGGGTAGGTAAGGCAGAACCAGTGGATGTGGTGTATTTGGACTTTCAGAAGGCTTTCAATAAGGTCTCGCATATAGGATTAACGTGCTAAGTTAAAGCACATGGGATTGGGGGAAAGGTACTGACTTGGATAGAGAACTGGTTGGCAGACAGCAAGCGAAGAGTTGGAATAAATGGATGTTTTTCCAAGTGGCAGGCAGTGACGAGTGGGGTACCGCAGGGATCGCTGCTAGGACCCCAGCTATTCGAAAAATATATTAATGATCTAGACGAGGGAACTAGATGTAATATCTACAAGTTTGCAGATGATACAAAGCTGAGTGGGCGTGTGTGCTGTGAGGAGGATGCATAGAAGCTCCAGTATGATTTGGACTGGTTGGGTGTTTGGGCAGATGCATGGCAGATGCAGAAAAATGTGGATAAATGCGAGGTCATCCAATTTGGTGGCAAAAACAGGCAGACAGATTATTATCTGAACGGCAATAGATTGGGAAAAGGGGATGTGCAACGTCACCTGGGTGTCCTTGTGCACCAGTCGCTGAAGGTAAGCATGCAGGTGCAGCAGGTGGTTAAGAAGGCAAATGGTGTGTTTGCCTTCATAGCGAGAGGATTCGAGTACAGTAGCAAGAACGTATTGCTGCATTTGTACAGGGCATTGGTGAGACCACACTTTGAGTATTGTGTGCAGTTTTGGTCGCCTTATCTGAGGAAGGATATTCTTGCAACAGAGGGAATGCAGCGATGGTTCACCAGGCTGATACCTGGCATGGCAGGAATGATGTATGAGGAGAGATTGGGTCGATTGTGCTTGTACTCGCTGGAGTTTAGAAGAATGAGAGGGGATCTCATTGAAACTTATAAAATTCTGATAGGACTGGAAAGACTAGATGCAGGAAGGATGTTCCCGATGGTCGGGGAGTCCAGAACCAGGGGTCACAGTCTTAGGATAAGGGGAAGGCCATTTAGGAAAGAAATGAGGAGTAATTTCTTCACCCAGAGAGTAGTGAACCTGTGGAATTCTCTACCACAGAAGGAAGTAGAGGCCAATACATTAAATATATTCAAGAAGGAGTTGGATATATTTCTTAAGGCTAAAGGGATCAAAGGATATGGGGAGAAAGCAGGGACAGGGTACTGAATTTGGATGACCAGCCATGATCGCA
The DNA here is from genome assembly GCF_052327205.1 of Somniosus microcephalus. Classification (NCBI taxonomy): domain Eukaryota; kingdom Metazoa; phylum Chordata; class Chondrichthyes; order Squaliformes; family Somniosidae; genus Somniosus; species Somniosus microcephalus. Next base: position 4,621,296 of record NW_028225181.1, on the reverse strand, counting down.
TTGAATGGTAGAGCAGGCTCGAGGGGCCGAATGGCCTACTCCTGCTCCTATCTTCTATGTTTCTATGTTTCTGTCCCATTCATTTCTCCAGCATTATTTTTTTACATATACGATTTCCTTTAAGTCCTCCTTCTCAGTGGACCCTTGGCTCCCTAACATTTCTGGGTAGATATTTGTGACCTCCTCCATGAATACAGATACTATCCTTAAATTTCTTTGTTAGCCATGGTTGGGCTGTACTTACTTTTGTGTTTTTTGCACCAGAAAGGAATGTATAACTGTTGAATTTCATACATTCATTCCTTAAATGTTAGCCCTTGCCTATCCACCGTCATGCCATTTAAAGAAGCTCCCCAATCTATCATGGCCAACTCAATCCTCATACCTTCAGAGTTTCCTTTAATTAGATTTAGGCTCCTGGGCGTCAAAGGTGGTGGTGAGGGTGCAGTTGAGCAGTTCGAAAGCTGTATACATGTCGTGCTGAATGTAGGGCCAGAGTGTGGACATACGGAATTCCATAAGTGCAGTTGTAAGAGAGTTGGGAAATCCTGAATAAATAATATCAATCAAAAATACAAGCTCTAATGATCTATTAAGAATCGCTAATAAATAATATCAATCAATAATTAAAATATTAAAGATCTATTACACATCCAAAATAACATCGATAAATAATGTAAATATTAAAGATCGTTTACAAATCCTTAATAAATAACATCAATCGTAATGCAAATATTAAAGATCTTTTACAAATCCTTAATAAATAAAATGCATCAATATTGCAAATATTAAAGATATGTTACAAATCATTATATGATTTACATCGATCAATAATGCAAACATTAAAGATCATTTACAGAGCCTTAATAAATAATATCGATCAATAATAAAAATATTAAAGATTTATTGCTAATCCGTAATAAATGATATCAATCAATAATGTAAACATCAAAGAACTATAACAAATCTTTAATAAATAACAATAATCAATAATGCAAATATTAAAGATCTATTACAAATTCTTGTATAATTAACATTGATCAAAATTGCAAATATTAAAGATCTTTTAGAAATCCTTAATAAATAACATTGATCAATAATGCAAATAGTAAAGATCTATGACAAGTCCTTAATAAATAATATCGATCAATAATACAATTATTAAAGGTTTATTGCAAATCCTTAATAAATAATATCGAGCCACCATGTAAATATTAAATAGCTATTACAAATCCTTAATAAGTAATATCAATCAATAACGCAATAATTAAAGATTTATTATAAATCCTTATATAATTCACATCAATCAATATTGCAAATATTAAAGACCTTTTACAAATCCTTAATAAAAAATATCGACCAATAATGCAATTCTTAAAGATCTACTGCAAATCCATAATAAATAATATTAATAATAATGCAGAAATCAATTATCTATTACAAATCCTAAATAAATAAAATTGATCAATAATGTAAGTATTAAAAATCTATTACCAATCATTAATAAATAAAATCTATCCATAATGGAAATTTAAAAGATTTATTACTAATCCTTAATACATAATAACAATGAATAATGCAAATATCAAAGAGCTATTATAAATCCTTAAAAAATAATATCGATCAATAATACAAATATTAAAGATCTATTTCAAATCCTTAATAAATAATGTCAACAAATAATGCAAATATCAAAGATCCATTACAATTGCTTAATAAATAACATCACTCAATAATGCAAATATTAAAAAGATCTATTACAAATCGTTGATATATAAGTTGGATCATTAATGCAAATTTTAACGATCTACTACAAATCCATATTATGTAACATGGATCATTAATGTAAATATTAAAGATCTATTAAAAGCCTTTAATAACTTTCCTCAAACAATAATGGAAATATTAAAGATCTATTGCAAATGCATAATAAATGACATCAATGAATAATGAAAATATTAAAGTTACATTGCAAATCCTAAATAAATAACACAATCAATAACTCAAGCATTATATTTCTATTACAAATGCTTAACAAATAATATCAACCAATAATACAAATATTAACGATCTATTTCAAATCCTTAATGAATAACATCAACCAATAAACATCAATCAGTAATAAAAATATTAAAGAGTTATTACAAATCCTTAATAAATAATATCAATCAATAATGCAGATTTTAAAGATCTAATATAAATCTTTAATGAATAATATCCCTCAATAATGCAAACATTAAAGTGTGGCGGTTCCACCGGATGTCCCTACATATATAACTAGCTGCAGTGCCCGGCGGTGCCTAGGCTTTTTCGAGGGCATGTTGTTGTTTGAAGAGAGAGAGAGAGCGACTGGGGGGAAGTGAGAGAGCGACTGGGGGGAAGAGAGAGAGCGACTGGGGGGAAGAGGGGGGGAAGGGGAGGGGGGAAGGGGAGGGGGGAAGGGAAGGGGGGAAAAGGGGGTAAGGGGAGGGGGGGAAGAGGGGGGGAAGGGGAGGTGGGAAGAGGGGTGGAAGGGGAGGAAGGGGAGGGGTGAAGGGGAGGGGGGAAGGGGAGGGGGAAGAGGAGGGGGGAGGAGGGGGGAAGAGGAGGGAAGGGGAGGGGGGAGGGGAGGGGGGGAAGGGGAGGAGGGGGGAAGGGGAGGGGGGAAGGGGAGGGAAGGGGGGAAGGGGAGGGTGGAAGGGGAGGGGAGGGGGAAGGGGGGGAGGGGAGAGGAGGGGGAGGGGGGAGGGGAGTGGGGGAAGGGGCCGTTGCCTCGGGTAACGTGACACCGGGGTGGTGGTGGGGGTGAGGAACTTTGCAGAAGCCATGGGACAATTAACTAGCTCGGGCCTGGCTGGGCAAGAAAGGCCCAGGCTTTGAGGCCTAACAAAAACGGGAAGAGGTAGGAAAAAGAATCTTCAGGTTAGAGAAAATATTTACAAATGAATGAAGTTTTTTTTTAAACAATTTAATAAAAGCAATTTTATTTTGCTGGAAATGTATATTTGAAAAGAAAGACGCAGAAAGCAGGAAAAAGAATGGAAGCAAGATGGCGGCTACTCACCTCCGTTCAGAACGATAAGGCCCGCCCACACACCCACCGATTGGTCGACCGTCAGGTCATCAAAGCGTAGGATTGGCCAACCGTCCCATCACTCGACCGTAGGAGGGCCCGGCTGCACATGCCAGGAACCTGGCGTACGATTGGTCGACCTCGAGGTCACTCTGTTGCTAATGAGTGGATAATGAGATGCTAATGAGCGGAATTTTGAAGGTTTTTCGGATACCGCAGGCGCAATTTTTGTCCGGCCGAAACGTAAATACGCTTACCATCGTTTTGGAATGGTGAGCTTTCTTCCAACGTAACGCACGCGTAGGTACGCTCTGTAACTTTCGAGCGCATAGCCAGACAGACGCACACCCGAGGACAGACAGAAGGACAGACAGAAGGACAGGCAGAAGGACAGACAGATAGACAGGCAGACAGATAGACAGAAGTATCCGTTTATATATATAGATGTACATAATTCACTTTAACCTAACTGTATGTATATTACTTACCTGTTTGGGCCGTAGCCCCTTTAACTTACCTGTTTGGGCCTTTGCCCCTTTAAGACGTGTCCTAATGCACTGACGTCACGTCACGCATCACGTGACATACGCGTGGCGGCCGCCGGCCTGGCTCGGCATCCCGTAACAGCCGCCGGCACAGCTAGGCCTACTGCGCCCGCGACTTCGGCCGCATCGACCAGCTGCAGTGCCGGGTGCCTCCCTCTCTCGTGACTTCGGCTGCAATGGCCAGCCACAGCAATGCGCTGATGCAACGGCGCAGGTCACGTGACCGCCCAAGCGCGGGCAAACGCGCTAACGTCACAACGCGATCACGTGACCAAACAAGCGCGGGAAAACGCGGCCAAGCGTGATGACGTCATCATGCTCTCCACAGGACTGTGGACTCAGTCCTCATGGCATCCCCACTGGGGAAAGACCTACTTCACAGTGCTCCTGCATCCAGCCGCCTTACCTGCTGTATTTCGTCTGTTCTTGTAAATAAACAACTTCTAGATTGTTCTCCTGAAGTTGAATTCGATTATTTAGTAGGCATTCGTTCAATACCTGCTGAGGTCAACCCGAATTCCTACAATTGGTGACCCAACGACGTGAGTACGGGAGCTCATCAATTCCTACACTACAATTGGTGCCCTCTTATCCGTGAACGATTTTCACGGAAGCAACGCACAGCCTGAACCTCGTCTTCACAGAAGACGACTGATGAACAGCTGGTGAACACCAATTCCTAGATTGGCGACCCTGCCTTTGCGAACGTATTCGCAAAGGAAGTGCAGCCTGGAGGTGATCCCGTTTTTCACGGAAAAAACGCAGCCGGACCCCGATTTTTGAGAACAATTTCACAAAAGAAGCTCGCCATGGAAGCACCAGCCAGTCCGCATCGCTACCGCAATTCAGGGAGAAACAACCGCCCTCATGCTTTGTAAAGGTAGAAGCCCTGTTCGCTGAAAACATCGATACGTCGCAGACCACGCACTTGCTTACGGTCTCTGTATTCGACTTTTCTACCGCCACGCGGGTTGTCCGCCTCTACGTCCAACGCAACAACAAGTATAAACCTCTACAAGCACGGGGTACAGCATGTTTGGGCCCACAAGATTGGAGCGCACCCTACGGGGATACCATGAGGACTCACCCCCACGACCCACAAGGACTCGCTCCTCATGAACCACGAGGACGCACTCCTCACGACCCACGATGACCATCATTCGCGAACCACGAGGACCCATCCCTCATGAAACGCGAAGACTCATGCCCAGCCGACAAAACACCAGCCCGTCAGCCTGCTGGTTGTGTTACCTACCACACTTTTCGGCGAGACAAGAAGCATGCCGCCCACTGGCTGTTATCTCCTAAAGCAAGAACAACTACAAGTGTTGCCGCCCTCCAGGCAGAGTTTACCCCTACCGAAATTCACAACAACCTGGTAGCTGCCGCCCTTTCTCCAGTTTTCTCCTTAACAAACGCAAACATCTACTGATGCTGCAAACGTCGAGGACGGGTCCAACGGGCATCTCGTGGCCATGATCAGCCACGTGAAAGTAGCTGTCCTCACCGATCACTGATCAAAGCAGCAACTTTTCACCCTCCGTTGTGTTATCTGTTCTGTCTGTGTGTAGAAAGAGACACTGAAGACAGGAGTTGGTTTCATAGGTGTTTACTAAACAAAGTCTGGAGGGGAACTAACTGATACAACACAATATACAGGCTTATATAGCCCAAGTGGCCATTACCGGCATTACAGTACATATGGGGCTCTTAAAGGCACATACACTACAATTCCTCCCCTTTTAGCCAACCAGTACATAATATTTAAGTAATTATTAATTACATGTTACAAGAAAAATAATCTACACATTGCTGCAGTTAATTAATTATAAGTCAGGCTTCCTGACTCGGTCCGGATAACGCCTCGGTGGTGTAGTAGTTTCTGGTGGAGTAGTAGGTTCTTTTGGCAAGGCTGATTCGGCTTGAATGCCAGTGTCGGGTTCATCGGGTTCCAGTATCACCGGATTGGAGGTAGATATGGGTATCTCTACTTCATCGTTAGGCGTATAGAGCTGTGGTGTAAGTTGTCCCTTTTCGGCTGACTCTATGATTTGGTCAGCATGGCGCCTTATTATGCTTTCTCCGATGTCCACGGTATACATCAGCGGTCCTAGTCATGTGCAGATAGTTCCAGGTTGCCATTTCTCGGTACGGTAGTCCCGGGCCAAAACTTGTTGACCTATCTGGAAGGTTCTAGTTGGCCTTTCATTCATGCCTTGAAATTGCCGGTTCTCCACGTCCCTTCTGATGTTGGGCTTGATCAAATCCAGCCGGCATCTTAGGCTTCTATTGAAGAACATCATGGCGGGAGTTTGGTTTGTAACCATATGTGTTGCATTCCTGTATGCGAACAAGAAGTTATCCACCTTGTGCTGAAGTTTTATGTCTTCATTACCCATGGCCTTTATGGCCTTCTTGAAGGTCTGGACAAACCTTTCAGCCAATCCATTGGTGGCGGGATGGTATGGGGCGGACGTGTAGTGCTTAACCCCATTGTTTTTTAAGAACTTCCTGAATTCTTCGGACACAAATTGCGGTCCATTATCTGAACAGATCTGCTCCGGCAGCCCATTCCTGGCAAATATGGTCCTTAATACTGTGATGGTTTTTTTCCGTGGTGTTGCAGGACATCTTTATTACCTCCGGCCACTTGGAGCGTGCATCAACTGCGATTAAGAACATTGAGTCCATAAATGGACCAGCAAAGTCGATGTGTACTCTTTGCCAGGGAGATGAGGGCCACTCCCATGGATGTAGAGGGGCTTGGGGTGGAGCGTTTTGGACCTTCTGGCATCCTAGGCAGCTCTTGTACATTTCTTCGATGTCTCCATCGATACCTGGCCACCATACAAACGCCCTGGCTAGGTTCTTCATTTTCACTCCACCCAGATGCCCCTCATGAAGCTCCTTTAGAACTTTTTCCTGGAGTTTGGGTGGAATCACCACTCTGGATCCACACATCAAGGTTCCTCGGCACACTGACAGCTGTTCTCTTCTTTGCGAGAATGCTGGCAACAGTGGTTCACCATGTGCTGGCCATCCCTTCACTGTTAAATCGTAGACTCGTGAGAGAGTCGGGTCATTTCTAGTTTCCCTTTCAATGGCAGAATTTGTTACTGGTAGACATTCGACTATGGTAGAGTGGTAAATCTCCACTGGGTCTACAGTAGGTGCTTCTTCTACCATTGGCAACGGTAGGTGCGATAACCCGTCAGCATTCCCATGCTGTTTTGATCCTTTGTATTCTATGTTGTATTGGTGTGCCCCTAGAAAAAGGGACCACCACTGTAGCCTTTGCGCTGTCATAATGGGAACACGCTTTTTAGGGTTGAATATGGAGATGAGGTGTTGATGGTCAGTCAACAAGGTAAATTTTTGTCCGTGTAGGTAATGGTTGAATTTCTTCACTCCCCATACCAGGCTGAGTGCTTCCCTGTTGATTTGGGCATAGTTACGCTCAGCTGAGTTCAATGAGCGTGACGCAAAAGCTATCGGCCGTTCCGAGCCATCAGGGAATTTATGCGATAATACTGCTCCTATGACGTGAGGGGATGCATCGCACGCCAGTCTGATTGACAGTGATGGGTTGTAATGAGCCAAAACTTCTTTGGACGTGATTAAGTCTTTGCATTTATGGAAGGCACGTTTACAGTCTTTGCTCCATTTCCAAATTACTCCTGTTTGTAGCAGTTCATTAAGAGGGTGTAGAAGAGTTGATAAGTTCGGTAAAAATGTATGATCGTAATTTATTAATCCCAGGAACGACCTTAATTGTGAAACATTTTCAGGTGCTGGGGCTTTTATGACCGCTTCAATTTTTTCAGGTGACTTATGCAACCCTTCCTTATTAATTATGTGGCCACAATATGATATTTGATTTTGGAAAAATTCGCACTTGGGGCGATTTGCTCGTATGCCCCGTTCTCTCAGCCTAGTGAGCACCTGCTCCAAATTCGCAAGGTGCTCGTTGTCATTTTCTCCTGTTACAAGGATGTCGTCTAGGTAGCATTGAGTCCCCGGAATCCCTTGGAGGACTTGCTCCATAGCTCTTGGCCAGATAGCTGGAACGGATGCTACTCCGAAAACCAGTCGATTGTACTGGTACAGACCTTTGTGTGTATTTATCGTGAGATATTTTTTAGAGGCCTCTTCAACCACCATCTGTAGATATGCCTGTGCCAAGTCAATTTTGGGGAAACGTTTCCCTCCGGATAGTGAGGCGAAGATATCTTCTATCCTCGGAAGAGGATACTGTACCGTGTGAAGGATTGGGTTTACAGTCACCTTGAAGTCTCCACAGATGCGAATTTTTCTCTGTTCTTCGGATTTATCATTATTCAATGCTTTCTTCATGACTGGAACAATGGGTGTTAGCCACTCGCTCCAATCTATTTTGAATAATACGCCTGCCTCCTCCAAATTCTCCAGCTCTGCCTCGACTGCTGGACGATTTGTGTATGGCACTGGTCTTGCCTTAAAAAACTTGGGAATTGCTGCATCTTCCACTTTTATTGAGGTGGTGATGCCTTTCAAGGTTCCTAGATTCTCTTAAAACACTTCTTTGGCTTTGGCCAAGATGTCTTTCTATCGTTCAGGTATGACGTCATCATCGTTTTTTTCTTACTGGTCACCATCAGTGCCTGAATGGAGTGCCAGTCTAAACGTATTTTCCTGATCCATTCACGTCCCAACAGCGGTGGACCACCATCTTGTAGAATGTATAAATACAACTTTTGTATTTCCTTGCCGTTGTATACAACAGGCACCCTTATTTTTCCTTTGGGGTATACTTTCTGCCCCGTAGATGTTTTCAAGATAATGGATGTGTCTTTTAAAGGTATATGCGGAAATAGCCGCTCGTAATCCCGTCGATTTTTGACGGTCAGAGCTGATGCTGTATCTAGCTCCATTTTAACTGGGGACCCTGCTATCGTGAGGGTAACATAAATGGTCTGGTAATCATCTTTTGCAATAACATTATGTAATTTGAGACAGCTTAGTCTCTTGTTTTCGGAGTCGCTATCGCTCTTCTGGTCTTCAGAGCTACTGTCCGTCATCATTTGTACCTTTCTGCACTTTACTTTATTGATTTATTTTTTCCTGTCTGTGGATTTTTTTTGTCCAGATCGGCATACCCGTGCAATGTGTCCAATCTTTCTGCATTGCCTGCATGCTTTGTCCTTGAACCAGCAGTCCCTCTGGTCATGGGTGGATCTGCCGCAGCGATAACATCTCTCGAAACTCTGTGTCATTTCATGGGTGCCGAAGTCCTGTGTCTTTTGTTGTATCTCTGCAGCTCCTCTTGCGGCTGCTTCGTATGATACAGCCATACTGAAAACCTTGTCCAGTGTTAAATCTTTTTCAGAAAGCAGCCTTTTCTGTGTTCCTTCACTTAAGAGACCACAGACTAATTTGTCTCGAAGATAATCTGCTAGTCCTGCCCCGAATTGGCAGTGTTTTGATAGCTTTCTTAATTCGGTGAGGTAATCAGCGTTACTTTCATTCTTGTGTTGATTTCTCTTGAAGAATTTGAATCGTTCCTCTATCAGCAGCGGTGTTGGGTTTAAGTGCTCCTGTAGGGTATCAACAATTTCTTTAAAATTCTTGTCCTTTGTTTTGGCTGGAGTGATTATATTTCGTAACAGCCCGTATGTCTTTGCGCCCATTAGATTTAGCAGCACTGAAGCTTTTTTTTCATCGTCTATTCCATTTGCGGTGCAATATACCTCCACTCTTTCCACATATGTGGTCCAATCCTCTATCTCGTTATCAAAAGCATCAATATTGCCAGACTTAGGCATCCTAGAAATAAAATGGCGCTTCCCACGCTTTTCTTTCTTTTCTGCAGAAAAGATATGGCGCTTCCCGCGCTTCCCCGCCGCTGCTGCCGAAGACAAAGCTGTTTCCCGCGGTTTCCGTTCTTTTTATTTATTTACTTACAGTTGGAGACTCGTTCACGCCGGACTCTCTCTCTCTAGTTCTGAACGCCGACCTGCTTGCAGCGCCGGCCGTCTCCCGAGTGCTCCCTCCCCGTCTGTTACTGCTTGCCTCCGCTTTCGCTGCTTGGCCAAGCTGTAGAGCCAGCCGCTGGAGCCCCAGCCCGACGCCCAGGAAGGATTATTGCAGTACCTGCCACGAGCTTGGCTAGCTGGTGAAACCACAGCTTTCTCTTTTTCTTGATTTTTATTCAACTTTGGACGCCAGAGGAATCGATGTCCTTGAGGTGCTGCCGAATTGCAGCGAAGTCCGTTTCCAATTCGTCGCCACTGTTGTGTCTGTGTGTTGATAGAGACACTGAAGACAGGAGATGGTTTCATAGGTGTTTACTAAACAAAGTCTGGAGGGGAACTAACTGATACAACACAATATACAGGCTTATATAGCCCGAGTGGCCATTACCGGCATTACAGTACATATGGGGCTCTTAAAGGCACATACACTACATTATCGTCGTAGCACTATGGCACGCACCATTCCGTGTGTTCCAGCCTTCCGAAGGTTTTGCTCACCTGTCGGCGAGTTCACCGACCTCGCCTGTCAAGCCCTTCTGGATCGCTTGTTTGGCATTCCTGCAGAGTTCGTCAGAACAAGGACTTGTTTCAACATCAACAGAGACATCACCCGCGTCCGCCCAACCTGCCCATCACTTTGACAAGGCCTGCTGTTGTGCACATCTCCATGGTCCTTCACCTGATGGATACATTTTATTCGCCATGACGAGCGTAAGGATCCGCTTACGACCAGCATCTTCAGAACTGGCCCACCAAGTTGAGACAGTACGACCGCCGAGACCACCAGCTCGTCAGACCATCTCATCTTTGGACTTTCTTTAAAGCAGATTCTGGGGGGGGCGCATGTGGCAGTTCCACCGGGTGTCCCTTACATATATAATGTACATATTTCACTTTCACCTAACTGTATGTATATTACTTACCTGTTTGGGCCGTTGCTCCTTTAACTTACCTGTTTGGGCCGTTGCCCCTTTAAGACGTGTCTTAACGCACTGACGTGACGTCACGCATCACGTGACGTATGCGCGGCGGCCGCCGGCACGGTCAGCATCCCGTAATGGCCGCCGGCACAGCTAGGCCTACCGTGCCCGCGACTTCGGCCGCATCGGCCAGCTGCAGTGCCAGGTGACTCATGCTCTCGTGACTTCGGCCACAACGGCCAGCCACAGCAATGCGCCGACGCAACGGCACAGGTCACGTGACCACCCAAGCGCGGGCAAACGCGCTGACATCACGACGTGATCACGTGACCATTCAAACGCGGCCGAGCGTGATGATGTCATCACACTCTCCACAGGACTGCGGACTCAGTCCTCGTGGCGTCCCCACTGGGGAAAGACCTACTTCGCAGTGCTCCTGCATCCAGCTGCCTTACATAGAGTCATAGAGTTATACAGCACAGAAAGAGGCCCTTCAGCCCATCGTGTCCGCGCCGGCCATCAAGCCCTGTCTAATCTCATCCCATTATCCAGCATTTGGTCCGTAGCCTTGTATGCTATGGCATTTCAAGTGCTCATCCAAATGCTTCTTGAATGTTGTGAGGGTTCCTGCCTCTACCACCCTTTCAGGCAGTGAGTTCCAGATTCCAACCGCCCTCTGGGTGGAAAAAGTTTTTCCTCAAATCCCCTCTAAACCTCCTGCCCCTTACCTTGAATCTATGCCCCCTTGTTATTGACCCCTCTACTAAGGGGAAAAGTTCCTGTCCATCTACGCCTCTCATAATTTTGTATACCTCAATCAGGTCCCCCCTCAGCCTTCTCTGCTCCAAGGAAAACAACCCCAGCCTGTCCAATCTTTCTTCATAGCTGAAGTGCTCCAGCCCAGGTAACATCCTGGTAAATCTCCTCTGCACCCTCTCCAAAGCAATCATATCCTTTCTATAGTGTGGCGACCAGAACTGCACACAGTACTCCAGCTGTGGCCTTACCAGCGTTTTGTACAGCTCCTTCATAATCTCCCTGCTCTTAAATTCTATCCTCGGCTAATGAAGGCAAGTATCCCATATGCCTTTTTAACTGTATTTTGTCTGTTCTTGTAAATAAACAACTTCTAAATTGTTCTCCTGAAGTCGAACTCGATTATTTAGTAGGCCTTCGTTCAATACATGCTGAGGTCAACACGAATTCCTACAAAAGATCTATTCCAATCATTAACAAATAATATCAATCAGTAATTCAATTGTTAAAGATCTAGTGCAAATCCATAAAAATTATAGCAATAAACCATGCAAATATAAAAGATCTATTACAAATCATTAATAAATAATAAAAATATCAAAGATCTATTACAAATCCTTAATAAATAATAACAATCAGTAAAGCAAATATTAATGATCTATTACAAAGCTTTAATAAATACCATCAATCAATAATGCAACTATTAAAGAATAATTACAAATCCTAAGTTAATAATAATAATGCAAATATTAAAGGTCTATTACAAATCCTTAATAAATAACATCAATCTAACATAGAAACATAGAAGATAGGAGCAGGAATAGGCCATTCGGCCCCTCGAGCCTGCTCCACCATTCAATGAGATCATGGCTGATCATCCAAACTTAGTACCCTGTCCCTGCTTTCTCCCCATATCCCTTTAGCCTTAAGAAATATATCTAACTCCTTCTTGAATATATTTAATGAATTGGCCTCCACTGCCTTCTGTGATACAGAATGCCACAGGTTCACCACTCTCTGGGTGAAGAAATTCCTTCTCATCTCTGTGCGAAATGGCATACCCCTTATCTTTAGACTGTGACCCCTGGTTCTAGACTCCCCTGCCATCGAGAACATCCTTCGTGCATCTAGACTGTATCGTCCTGTTAGAATTTTATAAGTTTCAATGAGATCCCCTCTCATTCTTCTATACTCCAGCGTGTATAAGCCCAATCAACCCAATCTCTCCTCATACGTCATTCTTGCCATGCCAGGTATCAGTCTGGTGAATCTTCGCTGCAATCCCTCCAAGGCAAGAACATCCTTCCTCAGATAAAGCGACCCAAACTGCAGACAATAATTAAGGTGTGGTCTCACCAAGTCCCTGTACAACTGCAGCAAAGCATTCTTCTCCCTGTACTCGAATCCTCTCACTACGAAGGTCAACGTAACATTTGCCTTCTTAACCGCATGCTGCACCTGCATGCTTACTTTCAGCGACTGTTGCACAAGGACACCCAGATCTCATTGCACTTCCCCTTCTCCCAATCTATTGCCGTTCAGATAATAATCTGCCTTCCTGTTTGTGCCACCAAAGTGGAAAACCTCGCATTTATCCACATTATACAGCATCTGCCATACATCTGCCCAATTACCCAACCTGTCCAAATCATACTGGAGTTTCTCTGAATCCTCCTCACAGCACACATGCCCACCTAGCTTTGTGGCGTCTGCAAACTTGGAGATATTACATCTAATTCCCTCGTCTAGATCATTAACATATATTGTGAATATCTGGGGTCCTAGCACAGATCCCTGTAGTACCCCACTAGTCACTGCCTGCCACACAGAAAAAGAGCCGTTTATTCCAACTCTTTGCTTCCTGTCTGCCAGCCAGTTCTCTATCCAAATCAGTATCTTGCCCCCAATCCCATGTGCTTTAACTTTACACGCTAATCTCTTATGCAGGACCTTATCAAATATTAAAGAACTATTACAAATCCTAAATAAATGTCAATCCATAAATCAAATATTTAAGTTCTATTGCAAATGCATAATAAATAACATTGATCAATAATGTAAATATTTAAGATCTATTGCAATTCCTCAATAATTATCATCAATCCATAAAGCAAATGTTGTGGATCTATTACAAATCCTTAATAAATAACGTCAGTCAATAATAAACATATAAAACATCTATTACAAATCCTTAATAATTATCAGCAATCAATCATGCAAATATTACAGATCTATTGCAAATCCTAAATAAATAATACAATCAATAACTCAAGTATTAAAGTTATATTACAAATCCTTAATAAATAACATCAGTCAATAATAAAAGTATTAACGATCTATTTCAAATCCTTAATAAATAACACCAACCAATAAAGCAAATATCATAGATCGATTACAAATTTTTAATACATAACATCAATCAATAATACAAATAATAAAGATTTATTGCAAATCTTTAATAAATACGAAATAAATAATATCAACCAGTAATGCAAATATTAAAGACTATTACAATAACTTAAAAAAAACAACCAATAAGGCAAATATTAATGATCTCTTACAAAGCCTTAATAAATAACATTGATCTATAATGCAAATATTAAAGATCTATTGCAAATGAATAAAAAATAATATCCATCCTTACTGCAAATATTCATGATCTATTGCAAATGAATAAAAAATAATATCCATCCATAATGCAAATATTCAAGATCTATTATAAATCCATAACAAATAATATCAATCAATAATGCACATATTAAAGATCTGTTATAAAGCCTTAATAAATAACTTCAATCAATAACGCAATTATTGAAGATCTATTGCAATTCCTTGATAATTATCTTCAATCAATAATGCAAATATTAAAGAACTGTTCCAAATCCTTAATAAATAACATCAGTTGCTTGCGCATATATTAAAGGTCTATTACAAATCTACAATAAATAATTTAAATCAATCATTAAAATATTCAACGTCTTTTACAATTCCATTTAAATAATTTCGATCAATAATGCAAATATTAAAGATCTATTACAAATGCATAAGACATTATAGTTATCAATAATTCAAATATTAAAAATCTATTGTAAATCCATAATTAGTAATATCAATCAATAATGCAAATATTGAATATATGTTGCAAATATATAATGTTACATCTGCTCAGTAATGAAAAGTATATTATGGTTAATAGTATGTAATATGTACAGCATAGAATTACAAAGAATTTACAGCACAGAAACAGGCCATTCTGCCCAACTGGTCCTAACGTTGTTTATTCTCCACGACGAGACTCCACCCACAATTCTTCATCTAACCCTATCAATATATCGTTCGATTAATTTCTCCTTCATGTGCTTATCTATAATCTATGCTATTCGCCTCAACTTTTTCCGGTGTTAGCGAGTTCTGCATTCTCCCACTCTCTGGGTAATGAAGTTTCTCCTGAATTCCCTATTGGATTTTTAGTGACTATCTTATATTGATGTTATCCTTGATCTCGCCTCGCCCATAAATGGAAACATCTTCCATGCGTTTACATTCGTAATTTTAAAGACATCTATCAGGCCCCCCTCAGCCACCTCTTTTCTGGAGAAAAGAGCTTCAACCAGTTCAATCTTTTCTGAAAATGAGAACATCTCAGTTCTGGTATCACCCTGTAAATACTTTTTCGCACCCTCTGCAGTACCTCTACATCCTTTTCTGTAATATGGAGAACATAACTGCCGACAGTAATGATCGAATACCTATCACAAATGACTAAGTTTGAAATCTGATCAGCCGTTCCTTCAACGTCGCTGGATCAAAATCCTGGTGCTCCCTCCCTAACAACACTGTGGGAGCACCTTCACCACCCGGACTGCAGCGGTTCAAGAAGGTGGCTCACTGCCACCTTCTCAAGGGCAAATAGGGATGGGCAATATATGCTGGCCATGACAGCGACGTCCACATGCCATGAATGAATAAAAAAAATAAAAGATACATAATAGTGATGTCAGAATTTCAATTAAAACTCCATATTTGAACCTCTACAATCAGGTTTCCACCCCTGCCACAGCCGTGAAGCTGTCTAATCAAAATCACAAACGAGAAGCGCCTTCGGAGGTTATCCTACGTAAAGACACTAAATAAACACGGTGCAGTTTGTTTATAATGAAAATTACTTACTCAGGTAACCGAGATTCAGCAGTAGATTCCACATCTCACCGGGTGATATTCTGGAAGTAATAACACGGAACTCGTATTAGAGAGATTTGAGGGGATGGGGAAATAGTGGAAACTTTAAATAGGGACCTGGACAGGGAATCAGTGGGTATATCTACTTATAATGTGTGAGCTCTACCTCTCTCCCTCACTGGAACTGCTACAGACAGAGGTGAGCTCCACCTCCTTACCTGTCCTTGATAAACACCAATTGCTTGACTCTCTTTCCAGTCTCCTGGTACAGACCCCTTTGTAATATTCGAACACAGATCTTTACTGAGCCCTGTATTGGGACAGGACAAGCGGCATACACACCCCTGAGCCCCTACTTCGCAACTGACAAACTTCTGAGCTTGTTCTAAAAGTCCATTCATGCACGACTGCTTACCAGAGTCTCCAAATGAGGTGCCGCTTTGTAAGATGCTGTGGGTTCAGATCACCTGCACCCTCCTCAGCCTCAGGTACAATCTGCTGTGAGCGATGTCGGACTCAGTGACAGCTCATCCACCAAAACCTCCCACATCAGAGACACGTGTGACTGAGGGCAGTGCTGGTTGGCTGACACATCATGTTATATAATATGGCAGGATCCATGCAAATTAAAGACTTTTAGTGAAATGATCTGAGCTAAACAAATAATTAAACATCTCTCCTGTGTCCATGGTAACCAACTGGGCTTTGCTGCTGTAACATAACAGCCCAGTAATTCCGGGCACAACACGTGAGTACGGACGGGGTACTCACGCGTGTGCCCGGAGGAATTGCCAGTTTTCAGCATGCACAGCGCATGCGCTGAAAACCGGCATTTCCTGTCCTCTGGCCCAAGGGGTTAAGAGGCAGAACACGCGCGACTGCACAGGCAGCGCGTGCGCAGCGAAATTCCTTTTTTTTTCAGAGTTGCGCGTGTGTAAAGGCCTCCAATCTTTACGCATTGAAAAACCACACCTATGTACTCAGGCCTAGAAATTCAGTCGTGTTTGCACCCACTTATTGGCTATAGAGTGGTTTGCGCTGGAAGTTATTTAGCGCCTGAAATTCAGTTGGTCCTTAACATCGGCATTAGCCGGTAGCCCTGCGCCGGCACCGATGACATCATCAGTGTGCGCAGCGCCCCGGTTCCAATGCGATTCCGTGCCGACCACCAAATTCAGTTGCGGCCACCTCGCCCGCGCCGGCCGCAAACAGTGTTTGAAAAACGGTGCCTTGCAGCTCCGAGAGGCCAGCGCATAAAGGTGGAGGGGTGGCCGGCCGCTTTCCCGGCGGCCGCCTGGCCGCACCTCCCTCCCCGGACTCCTGCACCACCCCCCCGCGGCATTGGTGTCTGACTCCCGCGAGCCCGGCACTTCTCCGTGGTGCCGGGCTCATTTGCCGGGGGAATCCAGCGGCGATCTCACGGCTGCAGATAGCTCCTCCTTAAGAGATGGAGGAGGCCTGCAGTACCCCAGCCTGCCGCACCGCATCGGCTGCCGCAGCGGCAGCTGGACGCCTGAAACTGACTTTCATCGCCCCAAGCGAGGCGGCCAAACCCTGCAAAAGCGCCCGCCTCCGTCTTGGGCCGCCGCAACTGAATTTCAGGTGAGCGCTACGGGAATCCGGGCGAGCGCTAAATTTCGGGCGCTAAAGACCTGGCGCGGCGACACCAAATTTTTAGCCCTTAGTTTTTCAGGTAAGTGGTCTATTAATACAATTGAGAAATTTTTTTTCCACAGGTTTGTTATTTTTAAAGAATTTACAGTAAGGTAAGTTTAGTTTTAGCCCCGATTTTTTATATAATTTTTTTTTTCAAATTTTAAATTATTGTTTAAAATAGTTTTTCAGAGTTCTTTATGGTTCATTTAAGTAGTGCAATGTTTTTTTAAATTTTCTTTCAGGTTTAAGTATGTTTTGGGGCCAGGAGTTTTCATGAGTTTGACAGCTCTTACTGTCAAACTCATGAAAGAACTTTTGCAACCTCCCATTGGTTGCCCTGTGCTCACGTGATCCCAGCCGGCTCATTGCACTAAGTACGCCGCTGGGTCACGCACGCACAGCGTGGCAGGACCTCAAGCGGGCCAGTCAGAGGAAATGCAGTGCGGGCCAGAATTAAAATGTCAGCGCGCTGTGTAAGTGAACATTGGGGGCTTGCACTGGGGAGGGTCTGAGCATGTTGTGGTCAGTATTGGGGAATGGTCTGTATTTATTGGAAATATAATTGGCATTAGAACATAACAAATCGGAGCAGGAGTAGGCCTTTTGGCCCCTCGAGCTTACTCCACCATTCAATAAGAAGATGACTGATCTTCGATCACAACTCCACCTTCCCGTGCTATCCCCATATAACTTGGTTCCCTTAGTGCCCAAATATCTACCGATCTCATACATAAAAATACTCATCGAATGAGCACCACAGCCATCTGGGGTAGAGAATTCCAAAGATTCACAACCCTCTGAGTGAAGACAATTCTCCTCATCACAGTCCTGGATGGCCGACACCTTATCCTGAGTCTATGACCCTTAGTTCTAGACACGCCAGCCAGGGAAAACAGCCTCTCAGCATCTACCCTGTCAAGCCCGTAACGAATTATGTACGTTTCACAGAGACCATCGCAATCCCTTTACTGTCCCAGTGTTTGTGGGTGAGCAGCTGTCAATGTCTGGGACATTGATATCTGGTCAGAGGCCTCACGGTGTCGCGTTTCCTTGATTACACAAACATTCTCAAAGCTCGCTCTCGCTGCTCTCTTTAGCTTGCATACGTTCCTAAATGTAAACCTGTGCTCCGTAAATGATATTTTTCGTGCTTCTGATGTAAACAATCTATTGTTCTCAGTCTATCAGCAACATTTGACAAACATCGAATGATACAGCACAGAAGGTGTTAAAGTTACATAACCAAGGCGTGTAGTTGGAATTAAGTTACAGATCAGCCATGATCGGATTGAATGCTGGAGCAGGCTTGAGGAGCTGAATTGCCTCCTCCTGTTCCTATGTTTCCATGTTTCTATGACCCTAAAAATTCTCTCCCTGTGTCTCTTCCCTTTAGTTTGCATTAGTTGTGAAATGAGCAGCGGTGAGCTTCAGCAGATCTTATCCGTGCTGCTGATCTGAACAGTTCATTGTTCTCAGTCTCTGAGCAGCCTCTGACAAACAACAAGCTCCAACATTTTGAAGGCTGACATTGTCTTGTCTGTCACACACAGTGGACAACATTCAAATCTGTGAACTACAGTGGATGGAAAGATCACGCAGACTCAGAAGTGACAATGGGTCCAGTGTGGCAGCGAGTTACTTCCTTGTATGCAGGAATTATCTCATGCGGATTCACAGATTCGTCAACCTGGGGAGAATGGAGATTGATGAATCTATCGGGGACCAGGCCTTGAACATGAGCTGGTTGGGATTAAGATGGAAAGTCAGTGTCACCCCTTTTAACGAACACTGTAACACTGAGCAATCTGGTGTTACAAAAAGATTGAGATCACTGAGTGGCCGGTAGCATAGTGATTATTTCACTGGGATATTGATACAGGGAACGACATTTTGTAATCCCACTCCTGAATGTTTGAGAATTGAAATTCAGGTTTAAAAATCTGGGCATGGAAAGCATGGTATGAGTGAAAGTGGCTGACTAATGGAGTGGATGTATCCTGTGAACATTGTCTCGCTAGCACTCAATGTTCAAATATACATGGGTGGGAGGTGTTTCTGATATAGATGGGATTTGATTCTGATTTGGGAGGGATTTGTCTCTTATTTGGGAGGGAACTGTCTCTGATATGTGAAGGATTTGTGTACCAGGTTCCCTGAAACTCTTGGCTCCTCCACAGTTCCAATTTCTCACCATTTAAAAATCTTTCTCAGGTCTGAAGTGGATGAACTCACAAGTTCATGTGCACTGAGTGTTAGAAAGAGAATATTCACAGGGTACATAAGAACATAAAAAACAAGAGCTGGAGTAGGGTAATCGGCACCTCGAGCCTGCTCTGCCATTCAATAAGGTCATGGCTGATCCAATCTTGTCCTCAACACCACTTCCCGCTCTGTCCCCATATCCCTTGACTCCCTTGTATTTCAAATGTCTGTCAATCTCCGCCTTGAATATGTTCAGTGTCTCCACCTCCACAGCTCTCCGGGATAGAGAATAACAAAGGTTCCCAAGTCTCTGAGAGAAGATATTCCATCTCATCTCCGTCTACAATGGGCGACCCCATATTCTGAAACTATGCCCCCTAGTCCTAGATACACTCAAGAGGGGAAACATTCTCTCAGCATCCACCCTGTCAATCCCCCTCAGAATCTTATATGTTTCAATAAGAACTCCTCTCATTCTTCTAAACTCCAATGAGTATAGTTCCTACCTGCTCAACCTTTCGTCATACGTCAATCACATCACCCCAGGAATCAAATTCGTGAAGTTTCTCTGAACTGCCTCCAATGCAAGTATATCCTTCCTTAAATATGGAGAGCACAACTGTACGCAGAACTCTAGGTGCGGTCCAAAAGCGCCCTGTTAAGTTGTAACAAAACTTCCCTACTTTTATACTCCATACTCCTTGCAATAAAGGCCAACTTTCCATTAGAATTCATAATTACCTGCTGTACCTGCCTGTTAAGTTTTTGTGTTTCATGTACTAGGACCCCCAGATCCCTCTGTAGTGCAGCATTTTGCAGTCTCACTCCATTTAAATAATTATTTGATTTTTTATTCTTCCTTCCAAAGTGGATAACCTCACACTTTCCCACATAGTACTCCATCTGCCATTTTGTTTTGCCCAGTCACTTCACCTATCTATATCCCTTTGCAGATTATCTGTGTCCTCTTCACAACTCGCTAACCAACCTATTTTTGTATCATCAGCAAATTTGGCTACAGTACACTCGGTCCCTTCATCTAAATCATTAAAATAGATTGTAAATAGTTGAGACCCCAGCACTGATCGCTGTGGCACCCCACTAGTTACTGGTTGCCAACCGGAAAATTACCCATTTATTCCGACTCCCTGTTTTCTGTTAGTTTGCCAATCTCTTATTCCTGCCAAAATATTACCCTTCAAACCCGTACCCTCTTATCATGTGCAGTAATATTTAGGTGGCACCTTATCGAATGCCTTCTGGAAGTCCAAATTCACTGGTTCCCCTTAATCCACCCTGGTTTTTTACATCCTCAAAGAACTCTAGCATATTTGTCAAACACGATTTTCCTTTCATAAAACCATGATGATTGTCTTATGATTTTCTAAATGTCCTACTGTTAACTCCTTAATATTGGTAAATGTAAATCCCGCCCATATCAGTATTGTATCAATAATTGGAAATGGTCTATCAACAGCTCTGTCCAGTGTACAGCTATCACAATTCATTCGAGATAAACACTGTTGGTGATTCTTGACATTCAATTTAAATACAGAGACCATCGCAATCCTTTTACTGTCCCAGTGTTGGTGTGTGAGCAGCAGTCAAGGTCTGGGACATTGACATCAGGTCGGAGGCCGCAAGGTGTCGTGTGTCCTGGTCACAAGAACACTCTCCCAGCTCTCTCTCTCAACTCACTCTAGTTTGCATATTTTGCTAAATGTACACCTGACCCACTTAAAAAACGTATCCGTGCTTCTGCTATGAACAATGCATTGTTCTCAGTCTGTCAGTATCATCTGACAAACATTACATCATAGAACCCTAGAATGATAGAGCACAGAAGGAGGCCATTCGATCTAACGTGCCTGTGCCAGCTCTTTAAAAACTGTCCAATTAATCCCACTCCCCTACTCTTTCCCCATAGACCTGTAAATCATATCCAGACCAACTGTATCCAATTCCCTTTTGGAAGTTGCTATCGAATCTGATTCCAGCGCCATTTCTGGCAATGAATTCCAGATCACAACAACTCGCTGTGTAAAAAAATGTTTCCTCATCTCGCCTCTGATACTTTTGCCAATCACCTTAAGTCTAAGTCCTCTGGTCAGTGACCCTTCTGCCACTGGAAGCACCTTATCATTACTCACTCTATCAAAACGATTCATGAATTTGAACACTGCAATTAAATCTTTTCTTAATCTCCTCTGCTCTAAGAAGAAAAATTCCAGCTTCTCCAGTCTCTCCACTGAACTGGAGTCCGTCATTCCTGGTACCATTCTAATGAATCTCCTCCTTTTAAAGCCCCTCTCAAACACCTTGACAAGCTGCCTAAAAAGTGGAGCCCAGATTGAACACCATAATCCAGCTGAGACCTAAACTGTGTTTAAAAATGTTTAGCAGTAACTTCCTTGCTTTTGTATTCTGTGCCTCTATTAATAAAGTCCAGGAACCTATATGCATTTTTTTAGCAGCCTTCTCAACTTGTCCTTCCATGATTTGTGTACATACAGCCCTGGTCTCTCTGTTCCTGCACCCCCATTAAAACTGTATCATTTAGTTCGTATTGCTTCCCCTCATGCCTCCTACCGAAATGTATCAAAGGACAACAAAGTCCCACCGTTACAGGCTGACATTGTATTTTAGGACACAACAACGGGCACACCCAGCCCAGACGAACTTGCATAATCCTCCTCACGAATATCACGGGATTTGTGCCAAAATTGGGAGAGCTGTCCCACAGACTAGTCAAGCAAAAGGCTGACATAGTAATACTCACAGAACCATACCTTTCAGCCAATGTCCCAGACTCCTCCATCATCATTCCTGGGTATATCCTATACCACCAGCAGGACAGACCCACCATCGGGAGTGAGTGGCCCTGGGAGCCCTCAACATTGAGTCAAGACCCCATGAAATCTCATGGCTTCAGGTCAAGCATGGGCAAGCAAACCTCCTGCGGATTACCACCTACCGCCCTCCATAAGCTGATGAGTCAGTACTCCTACATTTTGAACATCACTTGGAAGAAACACTCAGAGTAGCATTAGCGTAGAATGTAATCTGGGTGGGGGACTTCAATTTTCATCACCACTACTGGCTCGGTAGCACCACTACTGACCATGCTGGCCGTGCCATGAAGGGCATAACTTCCAGACTGGGCCTGCAGCGGTGGTGAGAGAATCAACACGAGGGCAAACTGTACTAGAACTTGTCATCACCAATCTAACTGTCGCAGATGCATCTGTCCATGACAGCTTTGAGCTTTGGAAGCACTGAGCACCGCACGTTCCATGTGGAGACGAAGTGCCATCTTCACACTAAGGACACCCTCCATCGTGTCATGTCACACTAACATCGTGTTAAATGGGATAGATTCAGAACAGATCTATCAGCTCAAAACTGGGCATCCATGAGACATTGTGGGCCATCAGCAGCAGAATTGTATTCCGCCAAAATCTGTAAATTCATGGTTCGGCAATCCCTCAATCTACCATTACCATCAATCAACGGACCAACCCTAGTTAAATAAGGACTGTAGAAGAGCATGCCAGGAGCAGCACCAGATATACATAAAAAATGATGTGCCAACCTGGGGAAGCTGCAACACATGTGATAAAGTGGACACAGCATACTTGAGCCGGTGCTAAGCGATCCCACAATCAATGGATCAGATCAAACTCTGAAGTCCGGCCACATCCAGTCGTGAATGGTGGTGGACCATTAAACAACTAGCGGGAGGAGGAGGCTCCATGAATATCCCCATCCTCAATGATGGTGGATCTGACAAGTGAGTGCAAAAGACAAAGCTGAGGCATTTGCAACCATAGTCAGCCAGATGTGTCGAGTGGATGATCTATACTGATCTACGCGGGATATAAAGAATCGGCTGAGTGCACTGCATAGAGAAAAAGGTATGGGCCCCGACAATATCCCGGCAATCGTGCTGAAGACTTGTGCTCCAGACCTAGTTGCACCTCTAGTCAAGCTGTTCAATAAAGCTACAAATCTGGCGTCTATCCAACAATGTGGAAAACTGCCCAGGTATGTTCTGTCTACAAAAAGCAGGACAAATCCAACCCGGCCAACCAACGCCCCATCAGTCTACTCTCAATCATCAGCAAAGTGATGCAAGGTGTCATCGACAGTGCTATTAAGTGACACTTACTCACCAATAACCAGCTCACGGATGCCGAGTTTAGACTCCACCAAGACCACGCAGCTCCCGACCGCATTACAGCCGTGGTCCAAACATGGACAAAGGAGCTGAGTTCCAGAGGTGATGTGAGAGTGACTGCCCTTGACACCAAGGCAGCATTTGACCGAGTGTGACATCAAGGAGCCCAAGTAAAACTGAAGTCAATCGGAATTGCGGGGCTTTGCTGAGGTGTGGTGACGCTCCAGTGGCTTGAATCATATGTAGCACTAAGGAACATGGTTGCGGTAGTTGAAAGTCAATCATCACAGCCCCGGGATATCGTTGCAGGAGCTCCTCAGGGCAATTTCCTAGGCACAACCATCTTCAGCTGCTTCATCAATGACATTCCTTCCAACATAAGTTCAGAAATGGGGATGATCGCTGCTGACTACACAATGTTCAGCGCCATTCACAAGTCCTCCGATAATGAAGCAGTCCATGCCAGCATGCAACAAGACCAGGACGACGTTCAGGCTGGGTTGATATGTGGCAGGTAACTTTCGCACCACAGAAATGCCAGGCAATGACTATCTCCAACAAGCGAGAGTCTAATCACCTCCCCTTGACATTCAATGGCATTACCATCGCGGCATCCCCCACTATCAACATTCTGAGGGTAACCATTGACCAGAAACTTAACTGGACCAGCCACATAAATACTGTGGCAACAAGAGCAGGTCAGAGGCTATGTAGTCTGCGGCGTGTTTCACACCTTCTGACTCCCCAGAGCTTTTCCACCATCTAAATGGCACAAGTCAGGAGTGTGGTAGCATATTCTCTACTTGCCTGGATGAGTGCAACTCCAACAACATTCAAGAAGCTCGACACCATCCACGACAAAGCAGCCCGCTTGATTGGAACCCCATCAACTAACATAAACATTCACTCCCTCCACCACTGCCATACCGTAGCTGCAGTCTCTACAATCTACAAGATGCACTGCAGCAACTCCTTCGGCAGTACATCCCAAACCCGCGATTTCTACCACTTAGAAGGACAAGGGCAGCAGGCACATGGGATCACCACATCCAAGTTTCACTCCAAGTCGCACACAATTCTGACTTGGACCTATATCGCCATTCCTTCAACGTCGCTTGTTTAAAACCCTGGAACTCACACCCTAACATCACCACACGGACTGCAGCGGTTCAAAAAGTTGGCTCACCACCACCTTCTGAAGGTCAGAATAGATATTGGCCTTGCCAGCGAAGCCACAACTCATAAACAAATATAAAAAACTTCTGTCATTTAGAGTAAACAAAGATGGATGCCCTTCCATTTGCCTCCCTGGATCATTCTCCTGCCCAATTCCTTTCCAAAAATGCCACCTCAACACTGACTCATTACTGACACGGGAGGGATTCAACCTGTAAATATTCTCTCGCTAACACTCAGTGCCAATAAAGTACAAGCCTTGGTGATGCTTGAATTTAAATTTAAATACAGAGACCATCTCTGTTCCTTTACTGTGCCAGTGTTAGTGGGTGAGCAGCAGTCAGTGTCTGGGACAATGACATTTGGTCAGGGGCCTCGCGGTGTCCCATGTACTGGTTACACAAACACTCACCAGTACGCCATAATCTGGAGTACTGTGATCAATTCTGTGAAAAGCACCTCAGGAAAGATATATTGGCCTGGGAGGGAGTGCAGCGCAGATTCACCAGAATGATACCGGGGCTAAAAGGGTTAAATTATGAAGACAGGTTGCATAAACTAGGCTTGTATACCCTTGAGTATAGAAGGTTAAGGAGTGAATTCATTGTACTGTTTAAGATGATTAAAGGAGTTGATAGGCTAGATAGAGAGAGTCCATTTCATCTGGTGGGGGGAGTTCAGAACAAGGGGCTTAATATTAAAATTGGAGCTAGGCCGTTCAGTGATGATGTCAGGAAGCACTTCTTCACTCAAAGGGTAGTGGAAATCTGGGACAGCATATCCCCCATAAAGCTGTTGAGGCTGGGGATAAATTAAAAGTTTGAAAATTGAGATTGATCGAATTTTTTTGGGTAAGGGTGTCAAATTTACATAACCAAGGTTAGCAGATGGAGTTATGGTACATATCAACACTGATCTGATTGAATGCTGGAGCATGCTCGAGGGGCTGTATTGGCTCCTCCTGTTCCTATGTTCCTATGTATTTATAACCCTAAAACCTATCCCTCTGTCTCTCCTCACTGTAGTTTGCATTAGCTGTGAAATGAGCAGTTGTGAGATTCAGCAGATCTTATCCATGCTTCTGACTTGGACACTTCATTCTCCTGTCTCTGAGCAGCCTTTGACAAACAACACGCTCCCCCCACCTTTTGAAGGCTGACGTTGTCTTGCCTGTGACACACAGCATACAACATTCAAATCTGTGAACCACAGTGGAAGCAAAGAGCATGCAGAGTCAGAAGTGACAATGGGTCCAGTGTGGCTGCGAGTAACTTCCTTGTCTGCTGGAATTAACCCACGGGGATTCACTGATTTGGCAATATGGGGAGAAGGGAGGTTGATGGAACTATCGGGGACCAGGCCTTGAACATGAGCTGGTTGGGAGTGAGATGGGAAGTAGCTCAGCCCTTTATCACACTGTAACACAGAGCAATCAGGTTCTATATAAAGATTAGGAACACTGAGGGTACGGTATCACAGTGGTTATGTCACTGGACTATTGATCCAGAGAACGAGAATTCAAATCCCACCCCCGGAAGTTTCAAAATTTGAGTTCCAAGTTTAAAAATCTTGGAATGAAAAGCCTGATATCAGTGAAAGTAGCTGACACATGAAGTGGATTTATCCTGTGAATATTCTCTCGTGAACACTCAGTGTCCAATCATGTTCAAAAATAAATGGGTGTGATGCGTCACTGATATGGGAAGAATTTTTCTCTGATATGGGAGGAGTTTGTCTCTGATATGGGTGCGATTTGTCTCTGATATATGTGGGATGTGTCTCTGATATGGGAAGGATTTGTGTACCTGAATTTCGTGGCTCCTCCACAATTACTAGCTTCTCACCATTTAGAAAATACACTGCTCTGTCTTTCTCAGGTCTGAACTGGATTAACTCACAAGTTCATGGTCAATGTTTGTTGGAAAGAGAATACTCACAGGGTAACATCCTCCCATATCAGTAATGGGCAATGGGCAATCAATATCGGCATTCAGTGTGCAGACTTCACCATTGCTTCGACATACACACGCTTGCTGATTATTGACATTCAATTTAAATACAGAGTCATTTTACTGTCCCAGTGTGAGTGGGTGAACAGCAGTCAGGGGCTGGGACACTGATATCTGGTCAGGGGCCTCATAGTGTCGCGTTTCCTGGTTACACAATCACTCGCCCAGCTCCCTCTCTCTCCTCACTCTAGTTTGCATATGTCCCTAAATGTACTACTGTGCTCTTTAAAAGAACTTATCGGTGCTCCTGATGTGAACAAACTATTGTTGTCACAGTGTCAGCAACGTCTGACAAACATTACATCATAGAATCATAGAATGATACGGCACAGAAGACCATTCGAGCCATTGTGCCTGTGTCGGCTCTTTGAAAGGGCTGTCCAATTATCCCCATTCCCCTGCTCTTTCTGCATAGGACTGTAAATCATATCCCTTCAAAAGTAACCCGATTCCGTTTTGAAAGTTACTATTGAATCTGCTTCCAGTGCCTTTTCAGGCAATGCATTCCAGGTCACAACAGCTCGCTGTGTAAAGAAAACCTTTCTCCTGGTTCTTTTGTCAATCACCTTAAATCTGTGTCCTCTGGTCACGGACCCTTCTGCCACTGGAAACAGCTGATCCTGATTCACTCTGTGAAAAGGATTCATAATTTTGAACACAACAATCACATTTCTTTTTAATCTTTTCGGCTCTAATGAGAACAACTCCAGCTTCTCCAGTCTCTCCACAGAACTGATGTCCCTCATTCCTGATACTATTCCATTACACCTCCTCTGCACCTTCTCCTTGATATCCTTCCTCAAATGTGTTGCCCAGAATTGAACACAATATTCCAGCTGAAGCAGAACCAGTGATTTTTAAAGGTTTATCACAACTGAATACCGAATGCTGATATTTCTGTGATGGGTTTCGATGGGCGAGGTTAATCCAGTCAGTTGGATGTGTGAATGATACTGTGAGCTGAAAGAAGTGCACTTGGAGCGGAGAGCCTTGGACACGCAGTGTAACTGAGCACAAACACTCCTGCACAGCCCAGACTTCACTTGTTTCACACTTGGAGCGGAGAGCCTGGGACACGCAGTGTAACTGAACACAAACACTCCTGCACAGCCCAGACATCACTTGTTTCCCATTTGGCACAAAAGGAAAATATTAATTGCAACAATTCATTTGAATTGATTTGAAATAGTTTAGTTTATTATTTGAATCATGTTTCTCTAATTGTATTTCCCAACTCAGATTCAAGGCCCCATTTCCTTTCTTTCCTCTGAGCCACTGAACCTGATGTTGGCGTAATGTTGGCGAGTGGTGATCGATTGCCCTAGAAAACGAACAGGAAGAGAACTCAGAGGCCGGAGGGCCAAGGGAGCAGCGCGTTCTTCAACCAATCACAGTGCTTGAGTCGGCCAGTCAGATGAATCAATGTGAACCCGTGTCAAACTATTTATCTTTTAAAAATTGAAATCGAGTTTTCTTTGGTCAAGGATATACTTCAACTTTTGACATTATTGGGTTTTCCTGGATTTCCTATTATGAGTTTCAGACACATCGGTGGTAAGTGAACCAAATGATATAAGGCCCTTATTTCTCTCTTTCAAGTAGGTTATTCCCACGTGTTGCTTCTCTCACCACCTCCCTCCGCTGTGAATGTTTCTGACGTTTTAATGGCGGTCTCCTTGTCCCAGTATGCCCTGGGATTTTGGGTTTAGATTTATTTTATTTATTTCAGCAGCGCCCTCTGCTGATACAAAACCGCTTTCCTTCCACAGCAGGTGGGCACCAGAGAGACGGGAGCGCATTGTAGAGAAAGAGCAACATCAAGTTTTAATTCAATAAGTTTCCTTTGGTTTTCATTATAATTTGGAGTTTATTGTTCGTGAAGGGGCACATTTGTTAAATTGATTCCGATTGATGACCCAGTCATTCCAATTGACAGTTAAAAGATTTAAAAGCTCTTTTCCCCGCTGCCAAGTCAGAAAGCCCAACTTCGCACAAAGGGAGTTGAAATCTGGAACGCTCTTCCCCAAAAAGCTGTTGAGGCTCGGGTTCAATTGAAAATTTCAAGTCTGATGTTGATACGTTTTTTAGGCAAGGGTATTAAGAGGTGCGAAGTCAAGGTGGTTAGCTGGAGTTAAGATACAGATCATCCCTGATCAAATTGAATGAAGGAGCAGTCATGAGGAGCTGAATGGCCTCCTCCTGTTCCTATCATCCTAATCTCAATCCAATCAGAGTAACTAACTTTCTGATGGGAGCTCCACTGGCGGCTGACCATACCCACAATGCAGGGCGCGGCTGATTGTCCCCTATTGTTATGAGAGAGGCCCACTGCGCCTGCGCCGGCGCGGCTGATTGTTGGGCAGCGAGCGCTGAGCATGTGTGGAGGTGAAAGAGCTCTGGAGGAAGCGAGTTAATAGGAGCATAAGAATTAGGAGCAGGAGTAGGCCATACGGCCATGATCGTGCACTTCAAACACCACAGCAGCAGCAGGTGGATTTAAATTCAGTTAATTATTTAAATCTGGGTTAAAAAGCTAGTTACAGTAATGGCGACCATGAAATTAAGAATTGTCATAGAAACATAGAAGGTAGGAGCAGGAGTAGGCCATTCGGCCCCTCGAGCCTGCTCCACCATTCAATGAGATCATGGCTGATCAGCCAAATTATATACCCTGTCCCTGCTTTCTCCCCATATCCCTTGATCCCTTTAGCCTTAAGAAATATATCTCCCAAGACAGTGACAGGCAGTGAGAAAGGAAGACGGAGATTGGACATAGAGAGAAAGAGAGGCTAAGACAGAGAGATACAGAGACAGAGACTGGGACAGAGTGAGAGTGACAGTGAGAGACACCGAGACAGAAAGAGAGAGAGAGTCAGGGGAAAAGTGAGAGCAAGGGATAGGGTAAGAAGGAAAGAGAGCGAGAGACAGGAGCCCAGGGAGATTGAGCAAGAGACCGGGTCAGAGGGAGATAGTGACACAGAAACAGGAAGAGAGAGAGACATAGACAGAGGGAGAGAGAGACAGAGAGAGCAACAGAGAGTCAGAGGGAGAGAGAGCGACAGACCGGGTCAGAGGGAGATAGAGACAGAGAAACAGGATGAGAGAGAGACATAGACAGAGCGGGAGAGAGAGACAGAGAGAGAGCAACAGAGACACAGAGAGTCGGAGGGAGAGAGAGCGAGAGACAGGGTCGGAGGGAGAGATTGCGAAACACAGGGTCAGAGGAAGAGAGAGCGAGCGACAGGGTCAGAAGGAGAGAGAACGAGAGACAGTCAGAGGGAGAGAGTGCGAAAGACAGGATCAGAGGGAGTGCGAGATACAGTGTCAGACAGAGAGAGAGTGAAATACGGGATATATATATATATATATATATGGAGGGAGGGCGATAGAGAGAGAGAGGGGGACAGAGGGTGCTGGAAAAAGAGACAGGGACAGAGAGCGTTAGAAAGAGAGAGAGACAGGAGCAGAGGGAGATGGAGAGAGAGATGGGGCAGAGGGCGATAGAGAGAGAAACAGATGGAGAGAGGGACGTTTCGTGGAGTATGAATAGAAACTCTTTCTATGTCATGATGTATAAAAATTGCAGAGAGCTACTTTAGAAGAAGCCATTATTTGTTTATTGAAAAAGACAGAGAAAATACATTGAATGTGATAATGTCCATTTTATATTTGGTATAAATGTTTGAATTAGGAGATAAAAAATTGAGAGTACGAGGAAGTTTGTTTCCCACTCTTTGATTGGTAAATACCAAAAATAGTTAAACACTTTTCAACACTAAGAGCAGGGAATAATTTTGTGGAGAATGTTTGAGAGAAAAAACATTAGAAGCGAAATTTGTAAATTAACATCTTTACATCAACAAAGTCAGTCTGATTGGTTCTCCTGTCCAGGAAGAAAGATGAATGTTTATTTCTTTTAAATCATAGCTTTTCCTGCTATTTGAGTTTAATTATGTGACGCAAATTGTGTATGTGTTTGTCTGCACTTGTGAATAACTGCTGCGTTTCTTACATGTTACATGGGGGGCGCTGATTCAAGAAGACCACGTTTATTAATGGAAGTGATTGATGTTGGAAATACGGACACCCGTTTTGTTCAATTCTTTTTAATACTGTGAACTAAAGAACTATAGCACTTTATATGCTTTGGTTGTCTGGTTGCATTGTGATTATCATTCTAATTTCATATCTGGATAGAGAGCACATCAGCAGCATAGGAATGCCATTGCTCCTGCTGCTTGCGCAGCCATTGCTATCGTGACATGCGGGATGGGCTATAACTTTAATTGATAACTTTAAAATTAATACAAATTGCATCAATAGATGCGCCTCTTGCAGCTCACATTGAGCTTTTGGATGGTGTGTCCATGAACAACCGTGTAATTGAGTGCTGTTTCTGAAGTGTTAATGCATTATTATGCAGTTCTTTTATATCCCAGTCATTTCTGACATATATATTTTTAATAGATAGTGTATATGACGAACTAATAGATTTTAATAAATTCTACCGTAAACCAACTTGCAGTATGGTCATATGAATGATAAATTAATTTTTATATATGTAAGTGTGAGGTGATGCATTTTGGTAGGAGGAATAAGGACCCTACCTATTCCTTGCAGAATAATTCTAAATGGGTTAGAGGCGCAAAGGCATCTCATTAGAAGGAGCAACACAGTTCAGAAAGTCATACAAGAGCGAAAAGTGCTCTGGGGTTCATATCTGGAGGAATAGATTTCAAATGAAGAGCTATGTTATGTTAAAATTACAGAAAATTGTCTGATTGACCCATGATTTGAGATGGTGGGGGACAATACCATTACTGTATAAATGTTGTTAAGTGGTTGTTGTAAAAGTCGTTGTTGAAAAAGATTTTGTAAGTTTTGCTCCCGTAAAATTTGCCTCTGGATGAAAAGGGTGCTCAAAGGGGTTTGTGGCCGTTCCTTAGATGGAACATTGGCAGAGAGGAGCTGAGGGTAGGGGATTGGGTGGGGAGGGGCTGAGTATATTAGGTGGGGTGGGGAGGGGCTGAGTATATTAGGTGGAGTGGGGAGGAGCTGAGGATATTAGTTGGGGTGGGGAGGAGCTGAGGATATTAGATGAGGTGGGAAGGAGCTGAGGATTTTAGGTGGGGTGGGGAGGGGTTGAGGATATTAGGTGGGGTGGGGAGGAGCTGAGGACATTAGGTGGGGTGGGAAGGAGCTGAGGATATTAGGTGGGGTGGGGAGGAGCTGAGGATATTAGGTGGGGTGGTGAGGAGCTGAGGATATTAGGTGGGGTGGGAAGGAGCTGAGGACATTAGGTGGGGTGGGGAGGAGCTGAGGATATTAGGTGTGGTGGGGAGGAGCTGAGGCTATTCCGTGGGGTGGGGAGGAGCTGAGGATATTAGGTGGGGTGGGGAGGAGCTGAGGATATTAGGTGGGGTGGGAAGGAGCTGAGGATATTAGGTGGGGTGGGGAGGAGCTGAGGATATTAGGTGGGGTGGGGAGGAGCTGAGGATATTAGTTGGGGTGGGAAGGAGCTGAGGATATTAGGTGGGGTGGGGAGGAGCTGAGGATATTAGTTGGGGTGGGGAGGAGCTGAGGATATTAGGTGGGGTGGGGAGGAGCTGAGGATATTAGGTCGGGTGGGAAGCAGCTGAGGATATTAGGTGGGGTGGGGAGGAGCTGAGGATATTAGATGGCGTGGGGAGGAGCTGAGGATATTAGGTGTGGTGGGGAGGAGCTGAGGATATTAGGTGGGGTGGGGAGGAGCTGAGGATATTAGCTTGGGTGGGGAGGAGCTGAGGATATTAGGTTGGGTGGGGAGGGGCTGAGGATATTAGGTGGGGTGGGGAGGAGCTGAGGATATTAGGTGGGGTGGGGAGGAGCTGAGGATATTAGGTGGGGTCGGGAGGAGCTGAGGATATTTGGTGGGGTCGGGAGGAGCTGAGGATATTAGGTGGGGTGGGGAGGGGCTGAGGATATGAGATTGGGTGGGGAGGAGCTGAGGATATTAGGTGGGGTGGGGAGGAGCTGAGGATATTAGGTGGGGTGGGGAGGAGCTGAGGATATTAGGTGGGGTGGGGAGGGGCTGAGGATATTAGGTGGGGTGGGGAGGAGCTGAGGATATTAGGTGGGGAGGAGCTGAGGATATGAGATTGGGTGGTGAGGGGCTGAGGATATTAGGTGGGGCGGGGAGGGGCTGAGGATATTAGATTGGGTGGGGAGGAGCTGAGGATATTAGGAGGGATGGGGAGGAGCTGAGGATATTAGGTGGGGTGGGGAGGAGCTGAGGATATTAGGTGGGGTGGGGAGGAGCTGAGGATATTAGGTGGGGTGGGGAGGAGCTGAGGATATCAGGTGGGGAGGAGCTGAGGATATCAGGTGGGGTGGGGCGGAGCTGAGAATATTAGTTGTGATGGGGAGGAGCTGAGGATATTAGGTGGGGTGGGGAGGAGCTGAGGATGTTAGGTGGGGAGGAGGTGAGGATATTAGGTGGGGTTGGGAGGAGCTGAGGATATGAGATTGGGTGGGGAGGTGCTGCGGATATTAGGTGGGGTGTGGAGGATCTGAGGATATTAGTTGAAGTGGGGAGGAGTTGAGGATATTTGGTGGGGTGGGGAGGGGCTGAGGATATTAGGTGGGGTGGGAAGGAGCTGAGGATATTAGCTGGTGTGGGGAGGGGCTGAGGATATTAGATGGTGTGGGGAGGAGCTGACGATATTAGGTTGGGTGGGGAGGGGCTGAGAATATGAGATTGGGTGGGGAGGAGCTGAGGATATTAGGTGGGGTGGGGAGGAGCTGAGGATATTAGGTGGGGTGGGGAGGAGCTGAGGATATTAGGTGGGGTGGGGAGGAGCTGAGGATATTAGGTGGGGTGGGGAGGAGCTGAGGATATTAGGTGGGGTGGGGAGGAGCTGAGGATATTAGGTGGGGTGGGGAGGAGCTGAGGATATTAGGTGGGGTGGGGAGGAGCTGAGGATATTAGGTGGGGTGGGGAGGAGCTGAGGATATTAGGTGGGGGGGGAGGGGCTGAGGATATTAAATGGGGTGGGGAGGAGCTGAGGATATTAGTTGGGGTGGGGAGGAGCTGAGGATATTAGGTGGGGTGGGAAGGAGCTGAGGATATTAGGTGGGGTGGGGAGGGGCTGAGGATATTAAATGGGGTGGGGAGGAGCCGAGGATATTAGGTGGGGTGGGGAGGGGCTGAGGATATTAGGTGGGGTGGGGAGGAGCTGAGGATATTAGTTGGGGTGGGGAGGAGCTGAGTATATTAGGTTGGGTGGGGAGGGTCTGAGGATATGAGATTGGGTGGGGAGGAGCTGAGGATATTAGGTTGGGTGGGGAGGGTCTGAGGATATGAGATTGGGTGGGGAGGGGCTGAGGATTTTAGATGGTTGGGGAGGAGCTCATGATATTAGGTGGGGTGGGGAGGGGCTGAGGATATGAGATTGGGTGGGGAGGAGCTGAGGATATTAGGTGGCGTGGGGAGGAGCTGAGGATATTAGATGGGATGGGGAGGAGCTGAGGATATTAGGTGGGATGGGGTAGAGCTGAGGTTATTAGGAGGGGTGGGGAGGAGCTGAAGATATTAGGTGGGGAGGAGCTGAGGATATTAGGTGGGGTGGGGAGGAGCTGAGGATTTTAGATGGGATGGGTTAGAGCTGAGGATATGAGGTGGGGTGGGGAGGAGCTGAGGATATTAGGTGAAGTGCGGGGAGCTGAGGATATTAGGTGATGTTGGGGGGACCTGAAAATATTAGTTGGGGTGGGGAGAAGCTGAGGATATTAGGTGGGGTGGGGAGGAGCTGAGGATATTAGGTCGGGTGGGGAGGGGCTGAGGATATTAGGTGGGGTGGGGAGGAGCTGGGGATATGAGATTGGGTGGGGAGGGGCTGAGGATATTAGGTGGGGTGGGGAGGAGCTGAGGTTATTAGGTGCGGTGGGGAGGAGCTGAGGATATTAGGTGATGTTGGGGGGACCTGAAAATATTAGTTGGGGTGGGGAGAAGCTGAGGATATTAGGTGGGGTGGGGAGGAGCTGAGGATATTAGGTCGGGTGGGGAGGAGCCGAGGATATTAGGTGGGGTGGGGAGGGGCTGAGGATATTAGGTGGGGTGGGGAGGAGCTGAGGATATTAGGTGGGGCGGGGAGGAGCTGAGGATATTAGGAGGGGTGAGGAGGAGCTGAGGATATTAGGTTGGGTGGGGAGGGGCTGACGATATGAGATTGGGTGGGGAGGGGCTGAGGATATTAGGTGGGTGGGGAGGAGCTGATGATTTTAGGTGGGGTGGGGAGGAGCTGAGGATATTAGGTGGGGTGGGGAGGAGCTGAGGATATTAGGTGAGGTGGGGAGGAGCTGAGGATATTAGGTTGGGTGGGTAGGGGCTGAGGATATGAGATTGGGTGGGGAGGGGCTGAGAATATTAGGTGGAGTGGGGAGGAGCTGAGGCTATTAGATGGGGTGGGGAGGAGCTGAGGATATTAGGTGGGGTGGGGAGGAGCTGAGGATATTGGTGGGGTGGGGAGGAGCTGAGGATATTAGGTGGGGTGGGGAGGAGCTGAGGATATTAGGTTGGGTGGGTAGGGGCTGAGGATATGAGATTGGGTGGGGAGGAGCTGAGGATATTAGATGGGGTGGGGAGGAGCTGAGGATATTAGGTGGGGTGGGGAGGAGCTGAGGATATTAGGTGGGGTGGGGAGGGGCTGAGGATATTAGTTGGGGTGGGGAGGAGCTGAGGATATTAGGTGGGGTGGGGAGGGGCTGAGGATATTAGGTTGGGTGGGGAGGAGCTGAGGATATTAGGTGGAGTGGGGAGGAGCTGAGGATATTAGGTGTGGTGGGGAGGAGCTGAGGATATTAGGTGGGGTGGGGAGGAGCTGAGGATATTAGGTGTGGTGGGGAGGAGCTGAGGATATTAGGTGGAGTGGGGAGGAGCTGAGGATATTAGGTGTGGTGGGGAGGAGCTGAGGATATTAGGTGGGGTGGGGAGGAGCT
Source organism: Somniosus microcephalus (assembly GCF_052327205.1). Lineage (NCBI taxonomy): Eukaryota > Metazoa > Chordata > Chondrichthyes > Squaliformes > Somniosidae > Somniosus > Somniosus microcephalus. The sequence goes on along the minus strand of NW_028225181.1, from coordinate 4,585,637 downwards.
GAGGATATTAGGTGTGGTGGGGAGGAGCTGAGGATATTAGGTGGGGTGGGGAGGAGCTGAGGATATTAAGTGGAGTGGGGAGGAGCTGAGGATATTAGGTGTGGTGGGGAGGAGCTGAGGATATTAGGTGGGGTGGGGAGGAGCTGAGGATATTAGGTGGAGTGGGGAGGAGCTGAGGATATTAGGTGTGGTGGGGAGGAGCTGAGGATATTAGGTGGGGTGGGGAGGAGCTGAGGATATTAGGTGGGGTGGGGAGGAGCTGAGGATATTAGGTGGAGTGGGGAGGAGCTGAGGATATTAGGTGGGGTGGGGAGGAGCTGAGGATATTAGGTGTGGTGGGGAGGAGCTGAGGATATTACGTGTGGTGGGGAGGAGCTGAGGATATTAGGTGGGGTGGGGAGGAGCTGAGGATATTAGGTGGAGTGGGGAGGAGCTGAGGCTATTAGATGGGGAGGGAAAGGGCTGAGAATATTAGGTGGGGTGGGGAGGAGCTGAGGCTATTTGGTGGGCTGGGGGGCGGAGCTGTGAATATTAGGTGGTGTGGGGTGGAGCTGAGGATATTAGGTGGGTTGGGGAGGAGCTGAGGACATTAGATGGGGAGGGAAAGGGCTGAGAATATTAGGTGGGGTGGGGAGGAGCTGAGGCTATTTGGTGGGCTGGGGGGCGGAGCTGTGAATATTAGGTGGTGTGGGGTGGAGCTGAGGATATTAGGTGGGTTGGGGAGGAGCTGAGGATATTAGGTGGGTTGGGGAGGAGCTGAGGATATTAGGTGGGGTGGGGTGGAGCTGAGGATATTAGGTGGGGAGGGGAGGAGCTGAGGATATTAGGTGGGATGGGGAGTGGCTGAGGATATTAGGTCGGGTGGGGAGGAGCTAAGGTCATTAGTTCGGGTGGGGCAGACCGGAGGATATTAGGTGTGGTGGGGAGGAGCTGAGGATATTAGGTGAGGTGTGATGGGGAGGAGCTGAGGATATTTGGTGGGGTGGGGAGGAGCTGAGGATATTAGGTGGGGTGGGGAGGAGCTGAGGATATTAGCTGGGGTGGGGAGGAGCTGAGGATATTAGGTGGGGTGGGGATGGGCTAAATGGCACCGAATCTCGGATATGTCGTACATAATGAGCAGGATGGTGACAGATTTCAGCAAGTGATATACTGACTGGTCAAAGGGAGAGCTTAAGAAATAGGAGCAGCATTAGGCCATTCTGCCCTTCCATCCAACTCCATCATTCAATATCATCATGTCTGACCTTCGGTTAAAAGGACATTCATGTAACTCCTTCTGACTGAACCTCATTCCTGCATGTAATGTTATCTCCTTACTCAGTTCACTGCTATATTTTGCATTAACAGAATAAATTATCATTGGAGCCGAATGATGAGGAGAAATTTCTTCACTCGCTGGGTGGTGAATCTTTGGAATTCTCTTCCCCAGAGGGCTGTGGAGGTTCAGTCGTTCATTTTTTTAAAGAAAGATATCGATAGATTTTTGAATATTAAGGGAATCAACGGATCTTGGGATAGTTCAGGAAAGTGGCGATGAGGTACAAGATCAGCCATGACCTTATTGAATGGCGGAGCATGTTCGAAGGGGCAAATGGCCTACTCCTGCTCCTATATCTTATGTTCTTATGAAAGTAAGACCCTAAATGCCAATCACATTTGGCTGGGTCTTGAGCCATCAAACTGTTCCTCATGTTGGAGGGTCCGAGAGCTTAACAAAAGAACATAAGAAATAGGAGCAGGTTTAGGCCATTTGGCCCCTCGAGTTTGCTCCGCCATTCAATAAGATCATGGCTGTTGTGATCTTGGCCTCAACTCCACTTTCCCGCCCACTCCCGTTGATTCCGCTACAGCTCAAATATCTGTCTATTACAGCCATGAACATATTCAAGGACTCCGCCTCCACGGCTCTCTGGGGTAGAGAATTCCAAAGATTCATGACCTCTGAGAGATGAAATTCCTCCTCATCTCCGTTTTATATGGGCGACTCCTTATTCTAAAACTATGCCCCCAGTTCTAGATTCCCCCACGAGGGGAAACATACTGCCTGCATCTACCCTGACAAGCCCTCTCAGAAACTTATATGTTTCAATAAGATCACCTCTCATTCTTCTAAAGTCCAATGAGTATAGACCAAACCTGCTCAACCTTTCTTCATAAGACAAAGCGTTCCTCTCAGGAATCAACCTGGTGAACCTTCTCTGAACTGACTCCGATGCAAGTATATCCCTCCTTAAATAAGAAGACCAAAACTGCACACAGTACTCCAGGTGTTGTCTCACCTGCGCCTTCCACAGTTGGAGCAAGACTTTCCTACTTTTATACTACAACCCCATTTCAATAAGGGTAACATTCCATTTGCCTTTCTAATTAATTGCTGTACCTGCATGCTAAATGTTTGTGTTTCATGCACGAGGAACATTAGATCCCTCTGTACCGCATCATTTTGCAGTCTATCTCGATTTAAAGAATATATTGTGTTTTTATTCTTCCACCCAAAGTGGATAACCTCACATTTTCCCATATTATACTCCATCTGCCAATTGTTTGCCCACTCACTCAACCTGACTATATTGCTTTGCAGAAACTTTTTGTCCTCCTCACAACTTGCTTTCCCACCTATCTTTGTATTGTAAGGGTTGGGGCTTCTTTAAACTGGCTTAAAGTAATTTTCCTGCTCTTGCAGCCTTTGCCTGCACCCAGGCCAATTCCAATAAAACCAATTTTGAAACAGCGGTTTCGAATCGCTACCCCACCTTCCAGTTCTGACTGCAGGGCTTATAATTATTGATATTAAAACAGACACGTAGTTTGGATGAGAGAAAAAAATCAAGTTTTATTAACTAAAAGAAACTATAATCAAAATATCAAACTATACCACACGAACACAGTAAATACAGTAAAACTATATAACAGGGGTTTGCAGATGGCGAAAACGAGGGATACAATGGCTACAATGTTATTTAAACAATCTTAGCAATACCCTTAAATCACCACCCCTTAACTCCTGCTAGGTTGCCTTGTTGAGGAGTCAGAAACTCTGCTCGCCTGTGATCCAGCGAAGTAAGAGAGAGAGCTAGCTTCTCAGCATCTATCTTTATACCTGGTGAGGGCCCTGCCGTTCAGCCTTGCAAGGGCTGTGTGCAAAATTCCCCACCCAAAGGGTCCAATACACAAGAGAATGCTGTGATTGGCTAACTTAAAGTGGTTAGACTGGGTTAATGTGTCTTCCGGAGCTCCCTGGGCTGAAACAAAAGAATGCAACAGCCCTATTGTCCAGTGCTGGGTGATTTAAAACCCATTCAATTGTTAAACGTTTCCCTTTCAAGGTACAAAAGTCTCTTCTGCAGTTTAGATGTATCCACTCGATATACAAACAAATGCTAATAGCATTCAATTGCTTTGTAAACAAAGCATTGTCCTTTGTCTTCGGCCATGTGGTGACAGCCATTTTTATCCCTGGAAATTTAAAAGCACAATGCCCAGGGATTCTTTAATCAAAAAAATGATCTTCAGAACTGTAAATTATTGCGAATTCTTACAGTCCGCCCTTGGATACTTCCAGCTTGCTTGTAGTATCCTCTTGAAGAAATGAGCAATAATTTCTGACCCCTCACAAACAACCATCCCCTGTATTTACCTAATAGCTATTTCCACTGATCCCCATCCCGTCTATTCCCATTAAATTTAAAAAAAAACCATGGTACAGTAGGCATCTTACAGATACTTCAGTTTTCAATAAGGGGTCTCATACCCCTACACACTTGTAAAATTATACAAGGTAAACCAAATTTACAATCACCTTTTACATCATAACTTATTACAAAATGTTGCAATCTTAGTTACACAATGTACTCAAAATGATCCCAAGCACGGAGAGGGTCCTATTCCTCTGCTCAACCTGGAGTTGTCACAAACTGGTCCCAAGCATGGAGAGGATCCGACGCCTCTGCTCAACTTGGGGCTGCAACACAAAATACAAAAAATCATTAAGTAACATGCTTAAATGAACCCCGATCATGTGCTGATGATGGGTCGCGAAATTCGAGTGGGTATTGCTCCTCCCACTCGGGCAGTAAAAGTACCTTCCACCCCCTTTTGATCATCTTAAACTTTAAAACAGGCAGAATGGATTTACAGACCAGCCTGCTCCGCCAGCCTCGAGCCATTCCCTTGTCCTTTCGTGGAGGCGGGGTACCCCTCATGTTTAAAATTACCTTGGCACAGACCGAGACCAGGGAGTATGGGATCTCATGACTCCCAGTCCCTCCCCCTCCCGTCTTCCCTCGACTGGCTGCAGAAAATGATGGGTGCCTGTGTGGCGGCTCTCCCTGGCCCTACACTGATCCAGCCACCCACTCATCCTTCCCAGCCTCTCTTATTCTCTTTGCCCGTGGGCCCCCGGGTGAGTTCCTCCCTCCCCCGACCGCACCCACGCGACTCTTGGGTCTCCCCCTCCTCTATACGATCTTTCCCGGGCCATCACCACCCACCCCCGAGGAACGCGTCCCTATGACCAGGCGCCCGCGCTTCCCCATCATGACTCCTCAACAGCGAGGTCTCCCGCAAGTGAACTTCGGTCAGGGTAGTGCTGGGTTGGGGGTCGTGCCCCACCCAGCTGGGGCCATCTCCTCCCTGTAGGAGGAGTAGGCAAATTCCTCCGGACTCTGTCCGGTTTTTCCCGAAGATCGCTGCGGGGTCTCCTGGATTTGTCCAGTGGCGAGGTGATCCCCAACATTCCGTATCTTCATTCGATATCCAGCTCGGGCTGGGCGAACATGGCTGCTTCATTTTCCCATCTCCTGCAAAAACGTAAAAGGGACATGGAGCCAGGTCTCACTGACCTGCTGCCTTAGGTGGAGACATGGTCGGGTCCCTCGACCTCGGACCAAAAATACAAACATTTGGCACACATGTAAACTTCAACTCTTTGCACTTTAACTTAAAACTAGTTAAATCAACAAACTTAAAATACACCTTAAAGCAAGCTATATACATACACATAGCTATAATTCAAATGCCGCCCGTCTCCGGGCGGCCAGCCTAATCCCTGGCACTGTCGCAGATTGCTGCTGGCTGCAGCGAAGCTGGACTGCCTCCTGTCTCTGGTCCCTCGAAGCTTATGGCTGTTGAGTGGGGGCCTCTGTTCTCTGGTTTCTCCCTGGCTCGGGAGACCGCCCTACTCCACTGTAAAGTGGGTGACCATTCTTTCTTAGGCTGGGGCACCCGCTGAGACCTTCTGAGGGGTGTCTCTCTGGGGGAAACTTTGGCTGGCGGACCCTGAGCTTGGTTCACAGCCCCAGCTGGCTGGGAACCTTCTCCCCCATATCCAAATGGCCCGCACTGTATAATGTACCTGGCAGCCTGCCGGTGCAAGTCTCTCTCCGGGTTTGTCTGCTTTTCCTTGGAAACAAGTCACAGTTCCTGTTTTTGTAGGCTGTGAACTTGAACTTGCATGGACAGCAAACTCATGTTCCCTCAACCAGGTGGCTTTAAATGGGGAATTTTGGACCTGCCTTTCGTCTGGGGCCAAAACTATCCCCTGTGTGCCTCTCTTGTCCTGGATTTCTGCTGCTGGACCGGCTCTACAGGGGTCCCAGAACTCTCCTTTCCTTTTCCCTGGCTTAAACAGATTTCTCTGAATATGAATGGCTCCTCCCCCCACACAAGCCACAGTGCTTGCCTGTGAACTCGAACTTGCTGTGGGCTGAGGATTCCTATTCTCAGGCTCACTCCTCACGGGCGGACCGTACCTCCGTTGTTGGAGGGGGTACACTGGTCCTGTTCCCCGCCTGCATAGCGGGACCTGCTGGTGATCTCCTACCACTCCATTGTCCACCCCTCCTCGCTGCCAGAGCTCCTCAAGGCTCGGAGCTGTGGGCTGCGGTCTTGGGGTCTCTAATTCCCAATCCAGCACTGTTCTGGGTGCTGCCTGTGGGATGGTTCTACTTGGGCTGCCAGTAAAATCCGGCTGACCTGCCTTCGGGCTGATCATGCAAATCATTCCCTTTGATGCCTTTAAAGCCATGTTACTGCTTTCTATCTCTGCCCTACAGGGGCCATGATCTGCTCCCTCAAACCTTTCCTCCTGCTCTTTTACTTCTGAGATGAGGCGGACATTCTCTTCCCGCAGTCTCATCTCACTATCTCTGGCCACAGTGACTTCCTGCACAAGGCGCTCTTTCACGTCCTCCTGCTCTCTCTACACACCCTTCCTAACCCAACCACCTATACCCCGATAGGCCAGCTTACACACTGCCACAACCTTCCGCAGGGCTGCCCACAGACTGAAAGCAAGAAAGACAATAACTGATGCTTTCTCTAGATCCAGACCACTTATCATATCAAAAACGGCCTGCAGTCCTACCGCAGTCGACATTGCAAGGGTTGGGGCTTCTTTAAACTGGTTTAAAGTAATTTTCCTGGTCTTGCAGCCTTTGCCTGCACTCATACCAATTCCAATAAAACCAATTTTAAAACAGCGGTTTCGATTCGCTACCCCACCTTCCAGTTCTGACTGCAGGGCTTATAATTATAGATATTAAAACAGACACGTAGTTTGGATGAGAGAAAAAAATCCAGTTTTATTAACTAAAAGAAACTATAATCAAAATATCAAACTATACCACACGAACACAATAATTACAGTAAAACTATATAACAGGGGGTTGCAGACGGCGAAAACGAGGGATACAATGGCTACAATGTTATTTAAACAATCTTAGCAATACCCTTAAATCACCACCCCTTAACTCCTGCTAGGTTGCCTTGTTGAGTCAGAAACTCTGCTCTCCTGTGATCCAGCGAAGTAAGAGAGAGAGCTAGCTTCTCAGCATCTATCTTTATACCTGGTGAGGCCCCTGCCGTTCTGCCTTGGAAGGGCTGTGTGCAAAATTCCCCACCCAAAGGGTCCAATACACAAGGGAAAGCTGTGATTGGCTAACTCAAAGTGGTTAGACTGGGTTAATGTGTCTTCCGGAGCTCCCTGGGCTGAAACAAAAGAATGCAACAGCCCTATTGTCCAGTGCTGGGTGATTTAAAACCCATTCAATTGTTAAACGTTCCCCATTCAAGGTACAAAAGTCTCTTCTGCAGTTTAGATGTATCCACTCGATATACAAACAAATGCTAATAGCATTCAATTGCTTTGTAAACAAAGCATTGTCCTTTGTCTTCGGCCATATGGTGACAGCCATTTTTATCCATGGAAATTTAAAAGCACAACGACCAGGGATTCTTTAATCAAACAAATTGATCTGCAGAACTGTAAATTATTGCAAATTCTTACAGTATCCTCAGCAAATTTGGCAGAACTAAACGTGACAGACAAGCAAATGGCTCTGGGGATACAGGGGGACAAAAAATTAAAAGCAGTTTCACAGGTCAGAAAAGCAAATATAATGCTGACAATGAACTGGGATTTATTTCTACGGCAATAGAATTCAAAAGTTGTGAAGTTGGCACAAGGTGGGAAGTGGTGCTCCACAAGGTTTGGTGCTGGGACCACTTTCGTTCACCATTTACTTTAGCAATTTGGACTCATTAATCAGAAGTGTAATTTCAAACATTGTGTAATGCCACCTAAATGGGGGGTTTATAATTAATACAGAGGATGAATGCAACAAAGTCTAGGAAGACGTTAATAAATTGTCAGAATTTGTGTGTAATTGGCAACTGAAGCTCATTATGGAGAAATGTGAGGTAATGCATTTTAATAGGAAGAATACGGAGGTCACATACTCCTTGGGAAATAAATCCTAAACGGGGTTGAGGAACAGGGGGATGTGATGGGACAGTTCCATAAATCACGAAAAGTTGCAATGCAGTTTGATATGACCATAGACAAAACAAAGAAAGCACTTGGGTTAATTTCTAGAGGGGTAGAATTGTAAAGCACAGACATTATGTTAAACTTGTATGGAAGCGTGGTTCGACCACAGTTGGAGTATTGCGAACATTTCTGGTCTCCATCTTGTGAAAACGGCATAGAGGGACAGGCGAAGGTGCAGAAAGTATTTCCTAGAATGATATCAGAACTGAGTAGTTATACCTGTCAGGAAAGACTAAAAAGGCTAGGGGATTTTTCGTTAGGCAAGCGGAGACTGACGGTTGATCAGATAGAGTTATTTAAGATTTTGAAAGCGATTTGTTAGGGTAGATTAGAGGAGATGTTTCCATTTGCAGGAGAGACCAGAATTCGGGGCCATAGATTTAAGATAGTCATTAATAAATCCCTTTGGGAATTCCAGAAAAATCTTTTGACCAAAGGAGTGGAGAGAATTTGGAACTCGCTACCACAAGAAGTAGTTGATGCGATTAGCATAGTCACATTGAAGGGGGAGCGAGTTAACGACTTGAGGGGGAAAGGGATAGAGAGATATTTTGACTGGGTAAGATAAATGAGGGTGGATGGAGTGTCATGTGGAGAATGGACACCAAAATGGACATTTTGGGTCGAATGGCCTCTCTCTGTGCTGTAAATACTTTATAAATTGTATTAAACTTGTATAGGACGCTGGTCACGGCACACTTAGAGAACTATGCATCGTTATGGTCTCCACACTATAAAAATGACATAGAAGGACATGAGAAAGAGCCAAAACTACTTACAACAGCAACAACTTGCATTTATATGGCGCCTTTAACATGGTTAAATGGCTGAAAATGCTTCACAGGAGCGGGATTGAACAAAACTTGTCACCGAGCCACATATGGAGATATTAGGAATGATGAGCAAACGCTTAGTCACAGATAAGTTTTAAGAAGCATCTTAAAGGAGGTGGGAGATCTAAAGAAGCAGAGAGGTTGGGGGAGGGGCTTCCTGAGTTTAGGCCACAGGCAGCTGAAATCACAGCCGCTGATGGTGGTGCAGTTAAAATGGGGGATGTGCAAGAGGCCAGAATTAGAGGAGCACAGAGATCTCGGGATTGTTAGTGGGGCTGGAGGAGCTTGCAGAGATTGGGAGGGCGAGGCCATATAGGGATTTTATAGGAAGGATGATAATTTTAAAATTAAGGCATTGCTGGAACAGGAGTCAACCTTGATCTGCGAGCACAGGCGTTGTGGTTTACTGGGATTTGATGTGCTTTAGATTATGGGCAGCAGTTTTGGATGAGTTCTAGTTATGGAGGGTGTGAGATGGGAAGCCAGGCAGGATGGATTTGGTGTTATTAAGTCTAGCGCCAGCGAAGGCATTGATGACGGAGTCAAGATGGCGGCCGTGACGGTCCGGTGCTGAGAGCACTCTCCCTGTTTCGGGCAGCCAGCTCATGCCGCTCGCTCCCACAACCGGAGAGAGGTGCTCCGCGAGTCGGGCAGAGGCAGCACAGCGTGGTGAGCAGCAGCAGCAGCCACGTCGATCTGCTGGAGCGCGTCGGCTGGCAGCTCCTCGGCAGGAAGGATTTCTGACTGGGAGGAGGGGAGCCGAGCATGGCGGCCAGAGGCCGAACCGTGAGAGAGAGAAGCAGGCCCCAGGCCATCGGACCATGGAGCGTGGAGCCGGTGACGGTGAGGAGGAGGCCACAGCGACTGGAGCATTCACATCCCGACGATGTGTTCGGCGAGTTGGGCAGAGGCAGCGCAGCGCAATGAGCAGCAGCAGCAGTCATGGCGACCCGCTGCAGCACGTCGGCCGGCAGCACCATGGCGGGAAACTCACAGTCCGACTGGGTGGAGGGGAGCCGGGCATGGTGGCCAGAGGTTGGATTGTGAGTGGGAGAAGCAGGCCACCACACGTGGTGCTGACAACAGAGAGGAGGAGGCCGTGGTGATGAGGAGGACGGAGCAGCTGAGGGACATTGTGCTCCCACTGCCACGGGACGCCATTGTATTGACTCTCTGAATGCGGCACTCTATGTATAGCTGACGCATCCCTACGGGGTGTAGGCATTCCATTGTAATTGTAGTTGTACTGGTTACATATGGCAAATAAAAAATTGAACTGAGCAGCAAATGAGCTGAGGCAGGGGCGAAGTTCGGCGAAGTTACTGCGGTGGAAATAAGCCGTACTGGTGATGGAGTGGATATGTGGTCTGAAGATCATCCTGTGATCAATTATGGCACAAAGTTTCCAAGCAGACTGATTCAACATTAGACAGGCGCTAAGGAGAGGGCTGGAGTCGTTCGCTAGTCAACGGTGTTGGTGGCAGGCGGTCAATAGCTTTGGACTTACTAACATTTTGGTGGATGGCACCAGAGCTGAAAGAATAAAGCTAATGGAAAAGACTGAAAATGTTGGGTCGTGGTGCTATAGAAAATAGAGGACTTACATGAGGCCTGATAGAGATCTTTAAAATTATGAATGGTTTGATCATGGTGGATGTCGAGAGAATGTTTCCACTTGTCAGAGAATGCAACACTTCTGGCAATAATTTCCAGATAGTTCCTAATAAATCCAATAGGGAAATAAGGAGCATTCTTTTACTCAGAGAGTGGTTAGAATGTGGACCTCACAGCCATAGGAAGTGGTTGAGGCAAATAGCTTAGATTCTCTCAAAAGGAAACTTGATGAGAAAATGAGAGCAAATGGAATAGAAAGAAATGCTGAGATGAGTTAGATGCAATGGGAGGAGACCCGTGTGGAGCATGAACAGCAGCACAGCCTATTTGGGCCGAATGGCCTTTTTATGTGTTGTATATCTGTTCTGCAGAAAAGAAAGAAAAGCGCGGGAAGCGCCATTTTTTTTCTAGGTTGCCAAAGTCTGGCAATATTGATGCTTTTGATAATGAGATAGAGAATTGGACCACATATGTGGAAAGAGTGGAGGTATATTGCACCGCAAATGAAATAGAAGATGAAAAAAAAGCTTCAGTACTGCTAAATTTAATGGGCGCAAAGACATACGGGCTGTTACAAAATTTTATCACTCCAGCCAAACCAAAGGACAAGAATTTTAAAGAAATTGTTGATACCCTACAGGAGCACTTAAACCCAACACCGCTGTTGATAGCAGAACGATTCAAATTCTTCAAGAGAAATCAACACAAGAATGAAAGTAACGCTGATTAACTCACCGAATTAAGAAAGCTATCAAAACACTGCCAATTCGGGGCAGGACAAGCAGATTATCTTCGAGACAAATTCGTCTGCGGTCTCCTAAGTGAAGGAACACAGAAAAGGCTGCTTTCTGAAAAAGATTTAACACTGGACAAGGCTTTCAGTATGGCTGTATCATAAGAAGCAGCCGCAAGAGGAGCTGCAGAGATACAACAAAAGACACAGGACTTCGGCACCCATGAAATGACACAGGGTTTCGAGAGATGTTATCGCTGCGGCAGATCCACCCATGACCAGGGGGACTGCTGGTTCAAGGACAAAGCATGCAGGCAATGCGGAAAGATTGGACACATTGCACGGGTATGCCGATCTGGACAAAAAAAATAAACGGACAGGAAAAAAAAAATTAATAAAGATAAGTACAGATAGGTACAAATGATGACGGACAGTAGCTCCGAAGACCAGAAGAGCGATAGCAACTCCAAAAACAAGAGACTAGCTGCTTCAAATTACATAGTGTAATTGCCAAAGATGACTACCAGACCATTTGGGTTACCCTCACGATAGAAGGGTCCCCAGTTAAAATGGAGCTAGATACAGGATCAGCTCTGACCATCATTAATCGACGGGATTACGAGCGGCTATTTCCGCATATATCTTTAAAAGACACATCCATTATCTTGAAAACATATACGGGGCAGAAAGTATACCCCAAAGGAAAAGTAAGGGTGCCTGTTGTATACAACGGCAAGAAAATACAAAAGTTGTATTTATCCATTCTACAAGATGGTGGTCCACCCCTGTTGGGACGTGAATGAATCAGGAAAATACGTTTAGACTGGCACTCCATTCAGGCACTGACGGTGACCAGTAAGAAAAAAAATGATGATGACATCATACCTGACCGATTAAAAGACATCTTGGCCAAAGCCAAAGAAGTGTTTCACTGGAAACTAGGATCCTTGAACGGCATCACCGCCTCAATAAAAGTGGAAGGTGCAGCAATTCCCAAGTTTTTTAAGGCAAGACTGGTGCCATACGCAATTCGTCCAGCAGTCGAGGCAGAGCTGGAGAATTTGGAAAAGGCAGGCGTATTATCCAAAATAGATTGGAGCGAGTGGGCAACACCCATCGTCCCAGTCATGAAGAAAGCATTGAATAATGATAAATCTGAAGAACAGAGAAAAATTCGCATCTGTGGAGACTTCAAGGTGACTGTGAACCCAGTCCTTCACACAGTACAGTATCCTCTTCCGAGGATAGAAGATATTTTCGCCTCACTATCCGGAGGGAAACGTTTCACCAAAATTGACTTGGCACAGGCATATCTACAGATGGAGGTTGAAGAGGCCTCTAAAAAATATCTCACGACAAATACACACAAAGGTCTGTACCAGTACAATCGACTGGTTTTCGGAGTAGCATCCGCTCCAGCTATCTGGCAAAGGGCTATGGAGCAAGTCCTCCAAGGGATTCTGGGGACTCAATGCTACCAAGACGACATCCTTGTAACAGGAGAAAACGACAACAAGCACCTTGCCAATTTGGGGCAGGTGCTCACTCGGCTGAGAGAATGGGGCGTACGAGCAATTCACCCCAAGTGCGAATTTTTCCAAAATCAAATATCATATTGTGGCCACATAATTAATAAGGAAGGGTTGCATAAGTCACCTGAAAAAAATGAAGCGGTCATAAAAGCCCCAGCACCTGAAAATGTTTCACAATTAAGGTCGTTCCTGGGATTAATAAATTACTATCATAAATTTTTACCGAACTTATCAACTCTTCTACACCCTCTTAATTAACTGCTACAAACAGGAGTAATTTGGAAATGGAGCGAAGAGTGTAAACGTGCCTTCCATAAATGCAAAGACTTAATCACGTCCAAAGAAGTTTTGGCTCATTACCACCCATCACTGCCAATCAGAGTGGCGTGCGATGCATCCCCTTATGGCATAGGAGCAGTATTATCGCATAAATTCTCTGATGGCTCGGAACGGCCGATAGCTTTTGCGTCACGCTCATTGAACTCAGCTGAGCGTAACTATGCCCAAATCGACAGGGAAGCACTCAGCCTGGTATGGGGAGTGAAGAAATTCAACCATTACCTACACGGACCAAAACTTACCTTGTTGACTGACCATCAACCCCTCATCTCCATATTCAACCCTAAAAAGGGTGTTCCCATTATGACAGCGCAAAGGCTACAGAGGTGGTCCCTTTTTCTAGTGGCACACCAATACAACATAGAATACAAAGGATCAAAACAACATGGGAATGCTGATGGGTTATCGTGCCTACCGTTGCCAATGTTAGAAGAAGCACCTACCGTAGACCCAGTAGAGATTTTCCACTCTACCATAGTCAAATGTCTACCAGTAACAAATTCTGCCATTGAAAGGGAAACTAGAAATGACCCGACTCTCTCACGAGTCTATGATTTAACAGTGAAGGGATGGCCAGCACATGGCGAACCACTGTTGCCAGCATTCTCGCAAAGAAGAGAACAGCTATCAGTGTGCCGAGGAACCTTGATGTGTGGATCCAGAGTGGTGATTCCACCCAAACTCCAGGATAAAGTTCTAAAGGAGCTTCACGAGGGGCATCTGCGTGGAGTGAAAATGAGGAACCTAGCCAGGGCGTTTGTATGGTGGCCAGGTATCGATGGAGACATCGAAGAAATGACCAAGAGCTGCCTAGGATGCCTGAAGGTCCAAAACGCTCCACGACAAGCCCCTCTACATCCATGGGAGTGGCCCTCGTCTCCCTGGCAAAGGTACACATCGACTTTGCTGGTCCATTTATGGACTCAATGTTCTTAATCGTGGTTGATGCACACTCCAAGTGGCCAGATGTAATAAAGATGTCCTCCACCACCACGGAAAAAACCATCACAGTATTAAGGACCATATTTGCCAGGAATGGGCTGCCGGAACAGATCTGTTCTGATAATGGACCGCAATTTGTGTCCGAAGAATTCAGGAAGTTCTTAAAAAACAATGGGGCTAAGCACTACATTTCCGCCCCATACCATCCCGCCACCAATGGATTGGCTGAAAGCTTTGTCCAGACCTTCCAGAAGGCCATAAAGGCCATGAGTAAGGAAGACATAAAACTTCAGCACAAGGTGGACAACTTCTTGTTCGCATACAGGAATGCAACACATATGGTTACAAACCAAACTCCCGCCATGATGTTCTTCAATAGAAGCCTAAGGTGCCGGCTGCATTTGATCAAGCCAAACATCAGAAGGGACGTGGAGAACCGGCAATTTCAAGGCATGAATGAATGGCCAACTTGAGCCTTCCAGATAGGTCAACAAGTTCTGGCCCGGGACTACCGTACCGAGAAATGGCAGCCTGGAACTATCTGCACACGACTGGGACCGCTGATGTATACCGTGGACATCGGAGAATGCATAATAAGGCGCCATGCTGACCAAATCATAGAGTCATCCGAAAAGGGACAACCTACACCACAACTCTATATGCCTAATGATGAAGTAGAGATACCCATATCTACCTCCGATCCGGCGATACTGGAACCCGATGAACCCAACACTGGCATTCAAGCCGAATCAGCCTTGCTAAAAGAACCTACTACACCACCAGAAACTACTACACCACCGAGGCATTATACGGACCGAGTCAAGAATCCTCCAGAGAGACTGACTTATAATTAATTAACTACAGCAATGTGTAGATTATTTTTCTTGTAACATGTAATTAATGATTACTTAAAATGTTATGTAATGTTTGGCTAAAAGGGGAGGAATTGTAGGGTATGTGCCTTTAAGAGCCCCATGTGTACTGTAATGCCGGTAATGGCCAGTCGGGCTATATAAGCCTGTAAATTGTGTTGTATCAGTTAGTTCCCCTCCAGACTTTGTTTAATAAACACCTGTGAAAGCAACTCCTGTCTTCAGTGTCTCTATCAACACACGGACACAACAATGTGGAGTTAAGAAAACACAACCGCCGGAATACCCGGACTTCTGGGCATCCTGTCTGATATTCTGCATCCAGCCCCCACACCCCGTGCCATCGCCTATGTAACCCAACCCTGTTAATATCCAGGACTAAGTATTTGAGCAAAAGGAAAATACTGAGACTGCTGTAAATCTGATTTAATGAAAGACATTGGTGAAAACACTCAGCAGGTCAGGCAACATCTGTGGAGAGTGAAACTGAGTTAACATTTCGTGTCATAGAATCATAGAATGGTTACAGCACAGTAGGAGGCCATTCGGCCCGTCGAGGCCGTGCCAGCTCTCTGCAAGAGCACTTCAGCTACTCCCACTTCCCCGCCCTTTCCCCGTAGCCCTGCAATTGTTTTCCTTCAGGTACTTATCCAACTCCCTTTTGAAAGCTACGATTGAGTCTGCCTCCACCACCCTCTCAGGCAGTGAATTCCAGATCCTAACCACTCGCTGTGTAAAAAAGTTGTTTTCTTACACTGCCTTTGGATCTGCTGCCAATCACTTTAAATCTGTGTCCTCTGCTTCTCGACCCTTCCGCCAACACGAACAGTTTCTCTCTATCTATGCTGTCCAGACCCCTCATGATTTTGAACACCTCTGTCAAATCTCCTCTCAATCTTTGCTCTAAGGAGAACAACCCCAGCTTCTCCAGTCTATCCATGTAACTGAAGTCCCTCATCCCTGGAACCATTCGTTAAACTTTTTCTGCACCCTCTCTAAGGCCTTCACATCCTTCCTAAAGTGTGATGTCCAGAATTGGACACAATACTCCAGTTGTGGCCGAACCAGTGTTTTATAAAGGTTCATCAGAACTTCCTTGCTTTTATGCACATATAACCCCCGGTCACGATGACCTTTCATCCAAACTGGAAAATATCAGCTATTAACAGTATTAAAATAATGATAGAGTCGGAGAAAAGTGTGGCAGCATAAGGAATGAACAAAGCTTTGTGCATTGAGTGGTGCTGGAGTTTTGCTAAGTGGGAGAAAAATCATTTAAGTGTATTTTGTGAATTTTAGTGTGTTAAGAAGTCAATTATTTGAAGTAAGTTTAATTTTTTAAGGGTTTTTTAAACTCTTGGGCAGTTTAAACCGGAAGTAGAATCCGGGTATAAAAGGGGAGGGGCTAGTGCTGTGCACGGAGTACTTTGTGCATTGAGTGGTGCTGGAGTTTTGCTAAGTGGGAGAGTTCGGATAAGTGGGAGGTGAGGGTGTGTTTTTTGCTCTGTTTTGTTCCCCACTCCCAGGCTTAAACAGCACTGCGGAGGTGGAGCAGTGAGACGAGTCAACCAAACAGGCCCCACAGACAGTATTCAAGGAGGAGGTTGGTGATCAGCTGGTTGGTTGGTTTTCTTCCTTCTCTTCTCTTTTATACCTTTAAGTTGGTAAGTCCTTTGATTAGTGGTGTGACATTATCATCTATATCGGGGCAGGGTCTTCATAACTAATAATAAGAAATTTAATTAATTATATAGAATGGAGCAGGTGATGTGTTACTGTTGCGAGATGTGGGAGCCGGTGGTCCCCATTGAGGCTCATGGCGATTACATCTGCGACAAGTGTTTGCTGCTAGAGGAACTCATTTCCATGTTATGGAGCTTGAGACCGAGCTTCAGACACTGCGACACATCAGGGAGGGGGAGAAGTTCCTGGACTCTATGTTTCAGGTGATGGTCACACTTATGAAGTGAATTACTGCAGATGTAGTCCGTGGTCAGGGACAGGACGGTGTGACTACGAGTGAGGAAGGTACAGGGATCCAGGATGTAGTGTTTAAGGCGACGCAGCCCTTGTTCATGTCCAGCAGGATCGAGGTTCTTACTCCCTGTGAGGACGGGAGCGGGGACTGCAGGGAGGAT
Organism: Somniosus microcephalus; assembly: GCF_052327205.1. NCBI lineage: Eukaryota > Metazoa > Chordata > Chondrichthyes > Squaliformes > Somniosidae > Somniosus > Somniosus microcephalus. The sequence continues at coordinate 4,568,803 of NW_028225181.1, read as the reverse complement.
GAGCAACCTGGCCACAGCACCGTGGTACAGGGGGCCATTCAAGTGGAGGGAGTAAAAAGAAATGTTGTAGTGGTAGGGGATAGTATCATTAGGGGGATAGATAGGGTTCTCTGCAGTCAAGAGCGGGAGTCCCGAAGGCTGTGTTGCCTGCCCGGTGCCAGGTTTAAGGACATCTCTTCTGGGCTGGAAAGAAACTTGGAGTGGGAGGGGGAGGATCCAGTTGTCGTGGTCCATGTTGGTACAAACGACGTAGATAGGACAAGGAAGACGGTTCTGTTAAAGGTGTATGAGCAGCTAGGGGTCAAATTAAAAAACAGAACCTCAAGGTTAATAATCACTGGGTTATTACCTGAGCCACGAGCGAATATGGCTAGGATAAATAGAATGAAAGAGTTAAATGCGTGGCTCAAAGACTGGTGTGGGAGAAATGGGTTTTGCTTCTTGCCACACTGGCACCAATACTGGGACAGGAGAGGGCTGTTCCATTGGGACGGACTCCACTTGGCCAGTGCTGGGACTAGAGTCCTGGCGAATCATATAACTAGGGCTGTAGAGAGGGCTTTAAACTAATTAGTGGGGGGAGATTTCTAGAGAGCAAATAATAGAAATGACAATAGAGAAGGTCATAGATTTAGGTAGCAGTGGGGGAATTAAAAAACAGAATGTGTTAGGAAGGGACAGAAGGTATGGAGTAAAAAGTAAAGTACTAAAAAGGGAAAAAACAGGAACTAAGTGTTACAAATCATATTTGAAAGTTCTTTATCTGAATGCACATAGCATTCGTAACAAAATGAATGAGTTAACGGCACAAATAACGACATATGGGTATGATCTTGGGGCCATTACAGAAACATGGCTGCAGGGTGATCATGACTGGGAATTAAACATACCAGGTTATTTAACAATCAGGAAGGACAGGCAGGAAGGGAGAGGAAGTGGGGTGGCTATGTTAATAAAGGAAGGAATCACTATAATACAGAGAAATGATATTGGGTCAAAGGAGCAGGATAGTGAAACAGTTTGGGTGGAGATAAGGAATAATAAGGGGAAAATAACACTAGTGGGTGTAGTCTATAGGCCTCTGAACAGTTGCAACTCAGTTGGACGGAGTATTAATCAGGAAATAGTTGAGGCTTGTAATAAGGGAACAGCTATAATTATGGGGGATTTTAATTATCATATTAACTGGACAAATCAAATTGGGCAGAGCAGCCTTGAGGATGAGTTCATTGAGTGTATTAGGGATGGGTTTCTTGAGCAGTATGTAACTGAACCGACCAGGGGGCAAGCAACCTTAGATCTGGTCATGTGTAATGAGGCAGGATTAATTAAAAATGCCCTAGTAAAGGGTCCCCTTGGAATGAGTGACCATAACATGGTTGAGTTCCATATTCAATTAGAGGGCGAGAAGGTTGGATCTCAAACAAGCGTGCTGAGCTTGAATAAAGGTGACTATGAAGGTATGAGGGCGGAATTGATTAGAGTGGACTGGGAAAATAGATTAAATGGTAAGACGGTACATGATCAGTGGTGTATATTTAAGGAGTTATTTTACAACTTCCAAAAAAAATATATTCCACTGAGGAAAAAAGGGTGTAAAAGAAAATATAGCCATCCGTGGCTAAGTAAAGTAATTAAGGATAGTATCCGACTAAAAACAAGGGCATATAAGGTAGCCAAATCTAGTGGGAGGATGGAAGATTGGGAAGTCTTTAAAAGACAGCAAAAAATAACTAAAAGATTGATTAAGAAAGGGAAGATAGATTATGAAAGTAAATTAGCAAAAAATATAAAAACAGACAGTAAAAGTTTCTATAGTTATATAAAAAGAAAAAGGTTGGCTAAAGTAAATGTTGGTCCCTTAGAGGATGAGACCGGGAAATTAATGGTGGGAAACATGGACATGGCATAAACACTGAACAATTATTTGTATCAGTCTTTACAGTAGAGGAGACTAAGAATATCCCAACACTGGACAAACAGGGGGCTCTAAGGGGGGAGGAACTAAATACGATTAAAATCACTAAGGAAGTGGTACTTGGTGAAATAATGGGACTCAAGGCGGATAAATCCCCTGGACCTGATGGCTTGCATCCTAGGGTCTTGAGGAAAGTAGCGGTAGGGATTGTGATGCATTGGTAATAATTATCCAAAACTCACTGGACTCAGCAAAGGTCCTGGCAGATTGCAAAACTGCTAATGTAACACCCTTATTTAAAAAGGGTAGTAGGCAGAAGGCTGGAAACTATAGACCTGTTTGCCTAACATCTGTGGTTGGTAAAATGTTAGAGTCCATTATTAAGGAGACAGTAACGGGACATTTGGATAAACATAATTTAATAGGACAAACTCAGCATGGTTTCATGAAGGTGAAGTCATGTTTGACAAATTTGCTGGAGTTTTTTGAGGAAGTAACATACAGGGTGGATAAAGGGGAACCAGTGGATGTAGTGTATTTAGACTTCCAAAAGGCATTTGACAAGGCGCCACACCAAAGATTATTGCTCAAGATAAAAAATCACGGGACTGGGGGTAATATTCTGGCGTGGGTGGAGGATTGGCTCTCAAACAGAAAGCAGAGAGTTGTGATAAATGGTTCGTTCTCAAATTGGCAACCAGTAACTAGTGGTGTTCTGCAGGGGTCAGTGCTGGGTCCCCAACTCTTTACAATCTATATTAACGATTTGGAGGAGGGGACCGTGTGTAACATATCAAAGTTTGCAGATGATAGAAAGATGGGATGGAAAGTAGTGAGTGAGGAGGACATAAAAAACCTGCAAAGGGACATAGACAGGCTAAGTAAGTGGGCAGAGATTTGGCAGATGGAATACAATACTGGAAAGTGTGAGGTTATGCACTTTGGCAGGAAAAACATAGAGCAAGTTATTATCTTAATGGCAAGAAACTGGAAAGTATTGTAGTACAAAGGGATCTAGGGGTCCTGGTGCACGAAACTCAAAAAGTTAGTATGCAGGTGCAGCAATTGATCAAGAAGGCCAATGGAATGTTGGCTTTTATTGCTAGGGGGATGGAATATAAAAACAGGGAGGTATTGCTGCAGTTGTACAAGGTATTGGTGAGACCGCACCTGGAATACTGCATACAGTTTTGGTGTCCATACTTAAGAAAAGACATACTTGCTCTCGAGTCAGTACAAAGAAGGTTCACTCGGTTAATCCCGGGGATGAGGGGGTGGTCATATGAGGAGAGGTTGAGTAGATTGGGACTCGACTCATTGGAGTTCAGAAGAATGAGAGGCGATCTTATTGAAACATATAAGATTGTGAAGGGGCTTGATCGGGTGGATGCGGTGAGGATGTTCCCAATGATGGGTGAAACTAGAACTAGGGGGCATAATCTTAAAATAAGGGGCTGCCCTTTCAAAACTGAGATGAGGAGAAACTTCTTCACACAGAGGGTGGTAGGTTTGTGGAATTTGCTGCCCCAGAAAGCTGTGGAAGCTACATCATTAAATAAATTTAAAACAGAATTAGATAGTTTCCTAGAAGTAAAGGGAATTAAGGGTTACGGGGAGCGGCCAGGAAATTGGACATGAGTCTAGGTTCGGAATGGTCATGGCCCTGTGTGTAGTGGAGTGGGCACAGGGGCCGTGTAGCCTGGTTCTGCTCCTACTGTGTTCTAATTCTGCGTTAGATTTCAGGAGATGGTTTTATTCCTGTTCCTGGCTGGGGTGGAGATCGCCTTTACAGAAGGTAAGTGCTGTAGAAAATATAGGGACAGAGTGATCCCCTGGAAGAATTTCGATTGCCTAGATGGGTCGGAGAGGAATTTCCCAGATTTTTTTCTCCCAAATTGGCCATTGGGTCTTTATCTGGTTTTTCACCTCTCCCGGGAGATCACATGGGTTCGGGTGGATGCAGAGTGATAGAAGATTTGAGGTTAGGATCAGATCAGCCATGATATTATTGAATGGTGGAGCAGGCTCGAGGGGCCGATTGCCCTACTCCTGCTCCTATTTCTTATGTTCTTATGTTCTTATGAATGTCTGTGTTCGGCTGGAGGCAGGAGTGATTCAATGAGAAAAGGGATGATGGTGCAAGGTGAATGGAACAATTAAAGAAACGGACGATGGGTCCAGAGGAGGTGTAAATGGCTACAGCAGAATAACAGAGGGGGAGGGTCAGGGGAATAATGGGAAATGTGGCAGAACATGTTGATTGGACCCCAGGTGCCTTGTCTAATGTCCTTGACTGGTTCCCCAACCCGGAAGTCAGCCTGCTTGAGAGTCGCACGGGGGTGGGAGGATACTGGAGCTGGACCAAATAGGTCCGATGCACATAAATGGGGGGAGGGGGTTGGCGCATCCGATCCCGCGGTATGTCCGAACCTTTTAACTGGTTCACCAGCCGAAGCTCCAACCTGTACCCCCTCCCCTCCCCTCCCAGCGACTCTGGTGAAGCCACCCTCCATTACTAGTGCATTGTGTCCGAGAAAACGGGAGCGGAGGTTATGATGTGAAGGTTTCGAGTCAGTGTTGAGGCCGGCAGTCATTAAAATATCTGTTTGAGTTTAAAAGGGGAAAAGAGTGGGAGGCGGGGAGCTGAGAGGCTAGAGTGGAAGTGGGGTGTCGCATTAAACTGGCAAATGAGCTGAAGCTCAGGGTTACTCTTATGGACTGAAGGGAGGCGTTCAGCAAAGTAATCTCTCAATTTGCGTTTAGTCCACCCAATCTACAGGAGACTGGATTTTGGGCAGCGAATACAGTCGACTAAATTGGAAGAAGTACAAGTGAATTACCGCTTCACGTGGACGGATTGTTGGCGGGCCTGCCTAGAGGGATGGAAAGAGGGGAAAGGGCAGCTGTTACATCTCCTGCACTTGCATAGGATGGTGCCGGGGAAGGGGAGCAGATGATAGGTGTGATGGAAGATTGGACCAGGGTGTTGTGTGGACCAGGTGAACGAGAGGGCAGGGGAAGATATGTTTGGTGATGGCCTTAGCTGGACTTGGTGGAAATGGCAGAGGATGGACCGTTGAATGTGGAGGCTTTTGCAGTGGAAGCTGAGTGCAAGGGGTACCCTATCTGCAGTCTGGCACAGAGGGCAAGGGAAGATGGCATCAACGCAGGATTGACATGGTCGAGGGCCCGGTTAACAATAATGGCGGTGAATAAACATGAAGACTGAGGAAATATGAAGACATGAAGCACTGGTGTGGAACGTGTTATCGTCAGATCATATGCACCGTTGGTGGAGAAAATTTGAGAATTGATTAGAGCCCTTCCAGGAAGCCGGGTGGGAGGAAGTATACTCAAGATTCCTGCGGGAGTTCGTGGGCTTTTAGTAGATACTGGTGGATGGCCTAGCCCCTGAAACGGAGATAGAGAAGACGAGGAAGGGAAGGGAAGACCACTGCGGTTCACCATTTACATGTTATTCCTGTATTTAAAATTGAAGACAGAACAAGTCCAAGGAACTACAGGCTAATTCGCATAATGTTGGTGGTATGAAACATAATGGAATCTCTACTCAAAGACTTAATAGAAAAACATCTAGGAGCTTAAAATATCATAAAGAGTAGTCAGATCGTGTTCCAACAGGAATGGTCATGCTTGTCTCACCTTACTGAAATCTTTTAACACGTATCAGAAAGAGCCAATAAGGGTAATGCACTAGATGTAATATAATTTGGTTTTCAAATACCTTCGATAAGTTACCACAAAGATGACTGAATCACATAGCAAGTTGAGTTAATGGACAAGCAGCAGAATGGATAACAAGCTGGCTCCAAAAAACAGAAAACAGGGAGCAAGGGCTAAAGGTATTTACTAACGCTGGTGGAAGGTGAGATGTGGTGCTCCACAACGATCTGTGCTGGGACCACTGTTGCTCAACAATTACATAAACGATACTGACTTGGGAAGCAGAAGCACAGATTCCAACTTTGCAGACAGATCCAAATTGGGAATAGAGTTAATACAGAGGAATAATTCAACACACTATCGGAGGACATTAATAAACATGAAGGGTGGGAGAATACATGGCAAATTCATTGAAACACAGCTGAATTTCAGGTGCTGCATTTTGGTAGGAACAATAAGGTTCCCAAATACTCCTTGTAAAGTAAGAGGCTGACTGGGGTAGAGGGGCAAATTGTTTCAGTGGTACAGATTCACAAATTATTTAAATAGCAACGCAGGTTAACAAGGCAATAAAAATGCAAACGAAGCCCTGGGGATCACTTCTAGAGGAATAGAACCGAAAAGTAAAGAGGTAATCTTAAACTTATAAAGAACCTTGGTTATAACACATTTAGCGAATGGTGTACCGTTCTGGTCTTTATATTACAAACAGGTTATCGAGGCACAGGAGAAGGTTCAATTTTATTATAAGGCTGATACTAGAACTGAGAGATTATAACCATCAGGAAGGAATGCCCAGGCTGGGGCTCTTTACTTTACAAATGAGAAGGTTGAGGGGTGGCCTAATAGAGCCCTTTAAATTATGAAGGGTTAACATAGTGTAGATGTTTGCACTTTTGAGGTGAGTCCAAAACTGAAGATTATCGATATAAGATGGTCACTAATAAAAACAGTAAGGAATTAAGGAGAACTTACTTACTCAGAGAGTGGTTAGAATGTGGGTCTCACTACAACCTGGAGTACTTGACGCGAATAGCAGAGATGCTTTTAAGGGGATGCTAGATAAGTACACGAGGAGAAAGCAGTAGAAGTTTATGCTGATAGGGTTAGATGAAGAGGGGTGGGAGGAGGCTCTAACGGCAGCATAAAATAGTAGGGCCGAATGGCCTGTTTTGTGCTGTAGATTCTATGGTGTTCTTTGTAACTTGAGTACACATTAATCACATCATCAGTTTGTTCACAACATTGCAGATATTGAAGTGCCTTATTTATTGTTGCATTGCAGTATTTATTCATTATTCAGAGATTAATAATGTTATTATTTACTTCCCCCGGAATGATCACCGTATTATGAAAACCCAGTATGCATGTTCTGCAGTTATCCATGTCTCTCCTCACAGCGACACGCGACACTGAGCTAAGGGTAGATATCGGTGCAGGTTACCTGTGTAGAGAAACTGAATCACAGTAAAGAACTTGTTCATCAAACCTTAATCAGTTACAGAAGTGGAATAATCAAAAAACCACAGCCCAATATTCATCGTGTCAAATAGCAAGATAATAAAATTCAGCATTCATGACCCACAGATTCTCATTGCATTGATAGGGGAAGTGGATTAATCGACATCAAAACAGCTCAAATGATAACAGTAACTATAATTAGCATAAGAATAAGTCATTATAGAGTGGATTTTAAGACAGTCACACTGCTGTCCTGCTGTTTACATGTAACTAAATCATTAACATCTGTTTCAGTTGGTGCAGTTCAATAGGAAACCGAGCTTTATCCATGCATTTCACTTTATATACGTATTGCCAAACATGTTCAACCAACAGCAGAAATATTCCCGTATGCCATTGATTACATTCGTAAGACATGAATGCCACTCCATGGAGGGTAGAGGTCAGTCACCTAAAACAATTAATTCAACGTAGAACCGATTTGTTCCACACTGGTTAGTGAGTCACACTCAGTACAATTCTACAATGACAGATACTCCCAGTAATACATGGACACAGGGGTCAGATGGTCCACTCCTGTTAGTGACCCACACTCAGAAATATTCTACGTTGAAATATACTCCCAGTAATACATGGCCACAATGTTCAGGTGTTCCACTCTGGCTAGCGACCAACACTCAGTACAGCTCTACAGTGATTGATATACCCAATAATACATGGACACTGGGGTCAGGTGGTCCGCTCTGACTAGTGATTCACACTCAGTACAGCTCTACAGTGATTGATATACCCAATAATACATGGCCGATGGGGTCGGGCGTTCCATTTCGGTTAGTGACCTACACTCAGTAATATTCTACATTGACAGATACTCCCAGTAATTCATGGGCATTGGGGTCAGGCGTTCCAGTCCATTTAGTGACCCACACTGAGCACAATTCTACCTTAAAAAATACTCATAGTAATACATGGCCACTGGGTCAGCTGTTCCACTCTGATTGGTGACCTACACTCAGTACAATTGTACATTGGCAGATTCTCTCAGTAATTCATGGACATTGGGGTCAGGCCTTCAACTTCGGTTAGTGACCCACACTTAATCCGGTTCTACAGTGACAGTCCCTTCCACTAATACATTCTCTGAGAGAATTGCTTACACTGAGGTCTGATTCAACAGTACACGATATTCCACTAAATGCAATAACTTGATAGTTCTGCCAGCCCGTGAGTTACAGAGGTTTACTTTCAGTTGAGGCAATGGAATAAAACCGCAGAGGCAATTCAGGACATTTGACTAAACAAAATTATATTACTGATTGGGTGGTCGTATAAGGGTGACCACTGGAACAGGATGTAACATGATCAATCACAGAGCAAAACCAGAGACCAGCTCACACACAGATTTAAGCAACTTCAATGGTTATAGTCACTTACCAGGAACTCCAATGACTGCAATGATCATGTAGTATATTTTCGCCACTCTTAAGTATATTTCCATCATTTTCTGTGTGAAGCGATGTATCCCTTCGTGCTGCAGATAATCTCTCTGAAGTAAACACTAAGGCGCTACTTTCCTAGAGCCTTTAATTTATAACCTGCGGGATCTCTACGGGGACATTGAGGTTGCAACATCACTCAAAATACTTTTTTGAAAATTTTGAACAAACAAATTACGACAGCCAATTAAGTCCCTGTTGTGATGGAATATACTTAGTGCTGAGATTGAAATTGAAAACCCCAAGGATTGGAGAATTCTGATCCATTAATGAACTAATGAAAATTGCCAGTTGTATTCTCCCAACAATCAGCTTGGTCCTTCAATCGCTGGATCTCATATTGTTTCAGTGATGTCCATCACTCTGCTGTGGCCATTCAGTTATTAAATTCGGAATGTTCCAGCTCTCTCTCAGGAGTGTTCTGCTGCACTCTGGGATGGGGTTGCCCTCTTTAACTGTGGCCACTCAGCTAAAGAAATAAAGTGGGGAATTTGTGTCGATGGATGCTCCAACTAATATAACCCCTCAATGTAATGAAACTATTAAATCAAATACAAATAACCAATCTAATAAAATCCCTCAAACGAATTAAGGACCTCAACATGATATATTGCCTGACAATGATACAGCAGCTCAAACTAATACATGATCTCCAACTCATACAGTCCCTCAAACTAATACAACCTCAAACTAATACTGCAACTCAAAATCATACATCCCTTCAACCTAATACAAAACGTCAAACACATATGGCACCTCAAATACCACAACCAGAACTAATACAGCACAATAAATTCATACAGCAATTCAAACTAGTACAGCACTTCATATAGTACAGCCCCTAAAACTAATAGAGAACCTCAAACTTATAGAGAACCTCAACTAATAGAAAACCTCAAACCAATAGAGAACCTCAAACTTATAGAGAATCTCAACTAATAGGGAACCTCAAACTAATAGAGAACCTCAAACTAATAGGGAACCTCAAACTAATAGAGAACCTCAAACTAATAGGGAACCTCAAACTAATAGAGAACCTCAAACTAATAGAGAACCTCAAACTAATAGAGAACCTCAAACTAATAGAGAAACTCAAACTAATAGAGAACCTCAAACTAATAGAGAACCTCAAACTAATAGAGAACCTCAAACTAATAGGGAACCTTAAACTAATAGGGAACCTCAAACTAATAGAGAACCTCAAACTAATAGAGAACCTCAAACTAATAGAGAACCTCAAACTAATAGGGAACCTCAAACTAATAGGGAACCTCAAACTAATAGGGAACCTCAAACTAATAGAGAACCTCAAACTAATAGAGAACCTCAAACTAATAGGGAACCTCAAACTAATAGAGAACCTCAAACAAATAGGGAACCTCAAACTAATAGAGAACCTCAAACTAATAGGGAACCTCAAACTAATAGAGAACCTGAAACTAATAGAGAACCTCTAACCAATAGAGAACCTCAAACTAATAGGGAACCTCAAACTAATAGAGAGCCTCAAACTAATAGGGAACCTCAAACTAATAGAGAACCTCTAACCAATAGAGAACCTCAACTAATAGAAAACCTCAAACTAATAGGGAACCTCAAACTAATAGAGAACCTCAACTAATAGTAAACCTCAAACTAATAGAGAACCTCAAACTAATGAAGAACCTCAAACTAATGGAGAACCTCAAACTAATAGAGAACTTCAAACTAATGGAGAACCTCAAACTAATAGAGAACCTCAAACTAATAGAGAACCTCAAACTAATAGAGAACCTCAAACTAATAGAGTACCTCAAAAAATAGAAAACTCAAACTAATAGAAAACCTCAAACTAATAGAAAACCTCAAACTAATAGAGAACCTCAAACTAATAGAGAACCTCAAACAAATAGAAAACTCAAACTAATAGAGAACCTCAAACTAATAGAGAACCTCAAACTAATAGAGAACCTCAAACTAATGGGGAACCTCAAACTAATAGAGAACCTCAAACTAATAGAGAACCTCAAACTAATAGAGAACCTCAAACAAATAGAAAACCTCAAACAAATAGAAAACTCAAACTAATAGAAAACTCAAACTAATAGAGAACCTCTAACCAATAGAGAACCTCAAACTAATAGAGAACCTCTAACCAATAGAGAACCTCAAACTAATAGAGAACCTCAAACCAATAGAGAACCTCAAACTAACAGAGAATCTCAAACCAATAGAGAACCACAAACTAATGGAGAAGCTCAAACTAATAAAGATCACACTAATACCGTCTATCAAACCAATACAGCCCATCAAACCAATACTGTTGAACATCATCCAATACATAGCAGCCTGCTTGATTGGCACCACTCCACCTCCTTAAACATTCAATCGCTCCACCACTGGCGCACATTGACTGCAATGTAGCTGCTGGTTATGGTAGCACAGTGGTTGAATTACTGGATTAATATTCCAGAGACCCTAGATTAATGATCCAGAGATCTGAATTCAGGTTCCACCATGGTTGCCGAGGCGTTTAAATTCAGTTATTTAAATAAATCAGGAATTTGAAGAACTAGTTGTCCACAAAACTGTTGTAAAAAGCCATCTGGTTCACTGATGCCCTTTGGCGAAGGAAAACTGCCCCTTTACTCGGTCTTGTGACTCCAGCCCATAAAGCAATGTGGTTGGCTCTTAACTGCCCTCTGAATGGGCCAGAAATTAGTGATGAACAATAACTGCTCGCCTTGCCAGCCACGCCCACATCCCGTAATCTATTTTTAATAAATGTGTACCAGCCACAAAATGCACTGCAGCAAATCACCAACACTTCTTCCGCAGCAACTTACATGCCCGGGAACGGTACCATCTGATG